>NC_133406.1:220315000-220915000 GCF_049350105.2 Macaca mulatta
TTTTGCTTTCTACAACTTCAGTTATCCACAGTCTGAGAATAGGTGAGTACAAGAAGATATTTAGAGAGAAGAGAGAGAGGCCACATGCACATAACTTTTTTACAGTATATTGTCATAATTATTCTATTTTATTAGTTATTATCTTTAATTTTTTACTGTGCCTAATTTATAAATTAAACTTTACCATAGGTATGTATGTATAAGAAAAAACACAGGGGCCGGGCGCGGTGGCTCACGCCTGTAATCCCAGCACTTTGGGAGGCTGAGGTGGGCGGATCACGAGGTCAGGAGATCGAGACCATCCTGGCTAACACGGTGAAACCCCGTCTCTACTAAAAATACAAAAAAAAAAAAAAAACTAGCCAGGCGTGGTGGTGGGCGCCTGTAGTCCCAGCTACTCAGGAGGCTGAGGCAGGAGAATGGCATGAACCCGGGAGGTGGAGCTTGCAGTGAGCCGAGATGGCGCCACTGCACTCCAGCCTGGGCGACAGAGCGAGACTCCATCTCAAAAACAAACAAAAAAAACAAAAAAAAACAAAAACAAAAAGAAAAAACACAGTATATATAGGGTCTGTTACTATCTGTGGCTTCAGGCATCCACTGGGGGTCTGTCTGGGAATGTGTCCCCTCTGTTCTTCTCTGGGCTCAATCTCCAGGGTGCAAGGGGAATGTGGTGTTAACACTCTGCATAAGGTTGTCAATGGGTGGAAGGCACTTAGAATTGTGTCTAGCACAGAGGAAGTCTCAGCTGATATTAGCCCTACTATTATTCATTCAACCAATACGCATTGTCTGCATGCTAAGTACCAGACATCATGCTGGAATGCTGTGGAACTACGGCACAGAACAAGACAGAGCCCCTGTCCTCACGGATTTGCAGTCTATCAGGGGAGACAGACGTTCATCAATAAGTAATCATGTGAGCTCCCTAAGAGCAAGGACTGTGCCTGAATTTTCTCTGTTATTCCCAGTCTACTACAATAGCTGGCATGGAATATGGGTGTAATAAACCTTTGCTGAATGAGTGAATAGATCCAGAATAGTAGTGGTGGTGTCATCTGCCTGCCCTGGCTGTTCCTTCTCCTGTGGGGAGTGCCCCCCCCACCCCCAAACCACAGCCCTGCTGAGGCACAGTGGCTAGATTTTGGATGGGGTGGCTCTGCCAGCTGTGTGCCAGCCCTGCCCTTCAGCCAAAGCTGGCTGACCCAAGGGGTCACTTGCCCCAAGGGCAATGAACCTACAGTGACACTCGAGACCCAGATGGTTGGACAATGGGAAGGGAGGGAAGTAGATCCTCTCTTTGGGAGTGTGAGTGAAGGAACCTGCCAGTCAGCAGTGGAGAGGAAGCCACGAGACTTCACTGGGGCCATGAGGAGCCAGAGGTGAGCAGGCCAAAGGGAAGCAGGAACAGGAGATGCGAGGAAGAAACAGCATGCAGACTGTGGAACCATGTCCCCACAAGTTCAAGAAATCAGTAACTGGTGGAGATTCCTGCGGCTCACTCCTGTAATCCCAGCACTTTGGAAGGCTGAGGCAGGTGACTGCTTGAGCCCAGGAGTTCGAGGCCAGCCTGGGCAACATGGAGGAACCCTATCTCTACAAAAACTACAAAAATTAGCTAAGCATGGTGGCATGTGCCTGTAGACCCAGCTACTCGGGAGGCTGAGGTGGGAGGATCACTTGAACCCAGGGAGGTTGAGGCTGCAGTGAGCCAAGATCACGCCACTGCACTCCAGCCTGGGCAACAGAATGAGACCCTGTCTCTGGAAAAAAAAAGAAAAGAAAATTTGAGTTTGTAGAAACCACTTTCTGAAAGGCTGAAACTCCCTCTGCTTATCAGATAAAAGAATTGGCTGAAATCGGTTGGAACCAATAAGGCCAACTACACCTTGCACAGAACAAGTTGGCTGATGTCACAGCCTGAATTGCCACTGCACGTTTCATACTCACTCCTCCCAAATCTGCACAGGGGACCTGTGAGTTGGCATGAAGAGATAACTGCGCATGTCCAAGGACTGTCCAGACTTCTCCTTTTCTTCCACCAATCACCTGCTAATCTTAGAATCCACCCCTTAAACCTCCTCTAATAAAATTACTGCCTTAAAGCTAGCACAGGGAGACAGGGTTGAATTCGACTCCTGTCTCCATGTGAGTAGACTCACAATAGAAAGCTTAGCTTTTCTCAAAAATCCAGTGTCATTGCTTCTAGCACATCAGGCTAGAGCCCCCTTTGCTGCATAACAATGGTGGAGGGAAGTGAATGGGGCAGAGCCTAGACTGAGCTAGGGAGAGAGCAGGGCGCCAGCCTCTCCCAGCGCTGCGTGGTCCCCAGGCTGTGTGGCTGCAGTCCACGTGTGCCCACGCACTGCTCCTGCTCTTGAGTCAATCTGAGTGGCCCCTGTTCTATGCAATCAAAGGAGCCAGAGCATTGTTTCCACCCTCAAGCCCCTGGGCATCATGATCACAGCCCCAGGCTGTCAGGGCCCCAGCAGGTTTCATGGGAGCTCAGGGGCAGAGGGCTATGGCTGTACTGGGGAGATACATGGCAGGGTCGGGGGCGTCTGAACTGAGACCTGAAATGTGGGAGGAGGGCAGCACAGGTGTAGCCAGCTGTACGCTCAGGAGATGGTCACAGAGGAGCCTGGCACGTTCGGGGAAGGAGCTATGAAGCCAGCGTGGTGGAGTGTAGGGTGCTGATGAGAAGGGTGAGAGATAAGGTGGGAGACGCACTGAGAGGAGCAGGTTGCAAAGCGCCTTGAATCTCCCGGCCCCAGGACAGCAGAGGCTAGGAGGAAATGAACCCAGGGTGCTCTTGGAGAAGCTTTTCCCAAGGTGCACCAGCAGTTGAGGTAATGTACCTGCTGCCACAGCCATCCGGTCATTCAACAGGTATTTACTGAGCCCTGGGGGTAAGCAGCAAACAAAGAGCGTGTACAGTACAGCTGGAGCAAAAACAACCAACAGAAAAAGACGTGTGATGTGAGGCTGGACAGTGAGAACTGCTAAAGGAACAAAGTCCCTGGAGAGGGACAGGGACTATGTCAGATGGGAGGTCTCGGCAGCAGACATCACGGTGTTCCAGGACAGCGCCACGTCGGCCGGCTCCCCCTCACGCCACAAGAGGAGGCACTGAGGATCACGTTAGCCCCAAAGCAGCTGACCTTCAGGTGTCCACTTTCTCCACAAAGGCCTCAGGAGGAGAAGAAGCCACCTGAGCAGCTGACTCCACCAGCCTGCAGGGACTCCAGTCACACTGGACCCCTCCAAACCATGGAAGGGGTTTTCCACGTCCATTCCCTTAATTTCACACTTCTGCCTTCCTGCCTCCGACAGAACGAAGATCTGTAAACCAGCGCTCCAGTAAATCAGCAAACATGCAGCGACCCACCTCTTCTTGGTGGGCTACAAATACATATACATATATTTTCGAGACAGGGTCTCACTTGCTCGCCCGGGCTGGAGTGCAGTGGCATGATCTGGGTTCACTGGAGCCTCAACCTCCCTGGGCTTAAACGATCCTCCCGCCTCAGCCTCCTGAGTAGCTGGGACCACAGGCATGTGCCACCATGCCTGGCTAAAATTTTTTATATTTTTTGTAGAGGCAGGGTTTCACCATGTTGCCCAGGCTGCTCTTGAACTCCTGGGCTCAAGTGATCTGCCTGCCTTGGCCTCCCAAAGTGCTGGGATTACAGGCGTGCGCCAGGCTGTAAACATTAAGGTGGGCACAGTACCTCCTCTGTCATAGCCTGCGTGTCAGTCCTCACCACCTGTGCACGTGGGCTTTTCTGAGCTGGAAGTGTAGCTGCTGTTCACTTGCTCTTCCCTCTGCTGGGAATGCCTCTTCCCTACTCCTCTGCCCAAGTAATGCCAATTCATCCTTCACAAGGTGGCACAAACTTTCCCTCTGAGAAGTCTTTCTGAGCAGCCCCTCCTCTGCAGCACACGCCTCCGCTGGGCTCCCTCAGCCCGAGCATACTCAATTCTAGCACTTACACCCTGGGCCCTCTGCTGCCACACTGAGAGCTCTGGGCCAACAGACCACTTTTTGGTTTTTTTAAAATCTCTTAACACCATCAGTGCACATAACTATTAGTGAAACGAGTGTTCCCTCCGGTGGGGACAGAGTTCAGTTTATTCCAATAGGTGGCGCTCTACCCGTGCATTTCTTAGGAGGAATCAAAGAACCGCGATCAATCATGCAACACTGTGAATTGGGCCTGTTTGGGTGGCCTTCTCTCCCCTGCTCCAATGTGAATTACGCATGGGCATCATCACTTGGGGTCAGATCACCTGCAATTTTTCCCAAGTGAAATTATCCACTAACTGAAAATCCATCACCAACATTAAGCCTTTATTATCTACTGTCATGTCAGACACTATACCAGGTGCTGACGACACAAGTGATGGATGAAGATGCTCTCAAAGAAGACCCAGTCAGTCCGCCAGGCAGAGGGCACTGACCTGTAAGTGACTGCTCCATACTCCCCGGCCAAGGCCACTCGGCTCGCTGGGACCAGCTCCTGGCTCATTGTGTTCAAGATAGCTTCGCTGGAGGAACCTGCCTGGAACACCCACAAGGAACCCAGGGTTACACAGGCCGGAGCAGAACAGTAAGTTCCTTGTAAGCCCTGCCTGTAACCTGCAGCAGGACAGCTGCTCTGACCTTCGAGATAAGATGACCTCTCTTAAGTGGTAGGCTGAGACAAGCTACTCCTGGGAGACAGACAGAGGTACCATCCACGCCAACTCAGAGGATGCTTCACGCTCCTCAAACTCTTGCAGCCTAGGTGCCAGGGCTGGAGGAGATGCCAAGGTGATCAGGGTATGGGGTGCTGCTTCCTGCCATCGGTGCCTCTGGTCCCCACCAGTTTGAAATTGACCACTGGATCAGTAACTCATTCTGCAGGCTCCCTTCACCAGCCAGGCCAGAGCCCGACATGCTCCACCCTGGGTGAAGCTGTACTGAATCATGGAACAGCCTTCCTCCATCTTCCACAACGAACAGACAAAACCCAAAGAGTGGGGAAAGCACCTTATTGTCCTCATTGTATTAGGAAGGGCTCTCAGGACATATGAAACCTGTATCAAGAAGATCCTGTAGGCCGGGCGCGGTGGCTCAAGCCTGTAATCCCAGCACTTTGGGAGGCCGAGACTGGCGGATCACGAGGTCAGGAGATCGAGACCATCCTGGCTAACCCAGTGAAACCCCGTCTCTACTAAAAAATACAAAAAACTAGCTGGGCGAGGCGGCGGGCGCCTGTAGTCCCAGCTACTCGGGAGGCTGAGGCAGGAGAATGGCGTGAACCCGGGAGGCGGAGCTTGCAGTGAGCTGAGATCCGGCCACTGCACTCCAGCCTGGGCGACAGACCGAGACTCCGTCTCAAAAAAAAAAAAAAAAAGAAGATCCTGTAAGAATGAACAATCTTGTAGCTTCTGTGAATGTAACAGCTGTCATGCCCCAACCAGTGCATGTTTTGATGCTAAGACTGGATGTTTCACAGGCAAAGGATTTGGCTGCTTGTTAGCTATTAACCCAGCTTGGAGTGCAACAGTCTAATAACCTTCATTCCCCAAATCAGAACAAGAAACTGCATCCTCTAGGGCCCACCATGAACAGCTGTGGCCACTTCCCACCTCGGCCTTGAATGGATGGGCCCAAGGATGGGCAGGAGACAGAGCATCGGGTCTTGATACATTTTTAAAGCCCACCTAGCAATGGCAAGGTAAATAAATTAAGTGGACAGAAATTGTTTTCGTGGGGGAAAAATACTCTTTAATTTCCCAAAGCCTTGAGTCCTTCCAAGAGTTGAGAGCAGGGAGTTGACAGGCAAGCCTCTGAGCTGGAGGTGGGCTTGCAGAGTGAGCTTAGAGGAAAGAGATCCAGTTCCCCCTCTCCAGTGAGGCAGGTTACAGGAAGGAGGGGATGGTGAACTGACCAATCAGGGTAGAAACCAGTGGTTTAGGCCCTTGTTACTCGAAGTGTGGTTGACAGAGCAGTGACATTGGTATCACGTGGGAGCTTACTGGGAAGGCAGAATCTCAGGCCCCACCTCTGACCTGCTGAATCAGAATCTACCTTTGGGTTTTTGTTTTTTTTTTTGAGACAGGGTCTCACTCTGTTACCCAGGCTAGAGTGCAGTACCACAATCTTGGATCACTGCAGCCTCTGCCTCTTGGACTCAAGTGATCCTCCCACTTCAGCTACCAGCCACCCAAGTAGCTAAGACTACAGGTGCAAGCTGTCACACCTGGCTAATTTTTGTATTTTTCATAGAGATGGGGTTTCATCATGTTGCCCAGGCTGGTCTCGAACTCCTGAGCTCAACTGATTGGCCTCCCAAAGTGCTGGGATTACAGGCGTGGTCCACCATACCTGGCCAGAATCTACCTTTGAACCTAATCCCTGGGTGATCTGTGGGCAGAATACAATTTGAAACATTCTGGTCTACTTCTGTGTAACAGGCAGGCAGCCTGACTATATAATAGGCACCTTTCCTGTGAATAATCTGTCTTTTCCTACCTACTTCCTGGAAAAAAATCCTCACCAGGCTCACTAAGATGGGCATTTTGAGAACATCTCCTTTAAAGATGAAAGGCCTGGTGCTTACCGAGATGTTCCACATCATCTTGATGGCCAAGGGGAAGGCAGGGGCCCCCAGAGCTTGCTCCTGCTCTTCTCCTGGTGCACTGGTACCTGGGCCTCTCCCTGGAAGCGACCCGGTGCTCTTTGTCACCTCCAGGTTCTGGGGCAATGCAGGCATGGTGGCTTCATACACAGCGGCACTGCAGCCCTTGCCAATGGACTGCCCTATCAGATACTCCTCCAGCCGAAAGCCCTGCCAGCGTCTTGTGTCCAACGGGTCAGGCCCTGGCTTGCTTTTCTGGGTAAAAATTGCCTGTGAGGAAAAAAGAATGCACCATGAGCCAGAGAGCCTAGGACGGTCCAAGAAAAGGGAAACGGGAGGCAGAGAGAGGTGCAGCGAGGCATGGTCCGCAAACCGCACGACCAGATCAATAAACCAGAAAAACACAACCCAACCAGGTTCTACTGCTCAGCCTGGGTCCAGGCCATCTTCTTTCTCATTATTCAGAATGATTTTTCTCAAACTCTGTTGCTTCACTGTGATCACAATACGCAATGATCTGAGAGGTCAGAAACCCTGTGTCCTATAGCCAGTGCGCCTCTCCCTGCTGCCTTCACTCCGCAGCAGAGCTCTGGAGGTGTCTGATTATGGAGACAGCTCGCTCTCCAAAGACCTTGGCAGACGGCTCCTGGGCAACTAGCAGGAGTGTGTGATCCACAGTGATCTCAGAGGGTCTGGCAGGCAAGTGGGTGAGATCAGGCGCATCCCCAGAGCAGAGGGATTCAGTCCCGTCTTTCTGTCTCTGCCTCTTAAGGCTCCGATGGGGCTACTCTGTCCAGAAAGGTAGTAAGAGTACAAGAGTTCAGACAGAAATGGATGGAGGTGCAGGTGCTGGGGGCAGTGCTGCACTGGGAAAGAGGCCATGTGACAAAAATCTGGGTCTTCCCCTGCTTCAGGCAGCGGTGACGTCACTCTTCCAGTCCCCCAGGCTCCACTTTCCCTCTCAAATGGTCTGATCTGCTGAGCTCTTCCTTTCCAAGGTTAGTCACCCCTGAGTGCCAGGCACAGCTCTGCATACGCCCCTTGGTCGTAGCCTACCAGGCACCATCTCTAGACTACCCCACTCTCAGTGCTGTGCCTTCCGTGCTCTGAGCCACATCAAAATACATTGCTTTCATGTGTCACTCGGCTGTTTACCAGACTGTCCAGGATCTTATCTGTGTTCTGGCTGCTGCCAGGCTGGTCTGCACACTGCCTGCACTCATCCTTTGGGTGCCTCTCTCTGAAAGCTGCTCACAGCATCCTTCCAGCCCGTTTCTATAGTATCGCTCTGTCTGGCTCATCCCTGCTCAGCCATCAAGCCCAACTCAAGCTCTTCCTTCCTCTGTGACCAGCCCTGATGACCCAGCTCATAGCAACTTTCCTTCTAGAGGGTTCCTAAAGCACCTGGTATCTGTAAGCAACTTAACCTTGCACTATAACTTCGAACTTTTTAAAAAAATGAAAGTCCAGGCCGGGCGCAGTGGCTCACGCCTGTAATCCCAGCACTTTGGGAGGCCGAGGCAGGCAGATCATGAAGTCAGGAGTTCAAGACCAGTCTGGCCAACATAGTGAAACCCTGTCTCTACTAAAAATACAAAAAATTAGCCGGGTGTGATGGTGTGCACCTGTAATCCCAGCTATTCGGGAGGCTGAGGCAGGAGAATTGAGTGAACCCGGGAGGCGGAGGGTGCAGTGAGCCGAGATAGTGCCATTGCACTCCAGCCTGGGTGACAGTGTGAGACTCCGTATCAAAAAAAAAAAAAAAAAAAAGAAAAAGAAAATCCATCTTCCCTTATAAACTCCATGGAGCAGAATCAACGTGTGTTTGTGTGTGTGTATATATATAAAATATATATACACATTATATATAACATATACTATATACTATTATATGTAACATATAGTATACATAACATATATACACATATTATATGTTATATATACACATACTTTTATAATATAAGTTTTTAGAGCTTGCTACTAGCACACTCCTGCTAGTTGCCCAGGCTGGGGTGCAGTGGTGCAGCTATAGCTCACTGCAGCCTCAAACTCCTGGGCTCAAACAATCCTCCCACCTCAGCCTCCCAAGTAGCTGGGACTATCGGCACATGCCACCATGCCTGGCTAATTTTTTAATATTTTGTGGGAACAAGGTCTATGTTGTCCCAGCTGGGCTTCAACTCCTGAGCTCAAGAGATTCTCTCACCTTGGCCTCCCAAAGCGCTAGGATTACAGGCATGAGTCACCATGCCTGGCTTCAGAATTTTTTAAATGTGAAATTAACTCCAGCAAAAGTAGCCAGTGAAAACAAACTTTCCCCCCGGAGACGGAGTCTTGCTCTGTCACCCAGGCTGGAGTGCAGTGGTGCAATCTCAGCTCACTGCACCCTCCGCCTCCCAGGTTCAAGGAATTCTCCTGCCTCAGCCTCCCGAGTAGCTGGGATTACAGGCGCCCACCACTGCGCCTGGGTAATTTTTGTATTTTTAGTAGAGACAGGGTTCCACCATGTTGGCCAGGCTGGTCTGGAACTCCTGACCTCGTGATCCGCCCACCTCCGCCTCCCAAAGTGCTGGGATTACAGGCATGAGCCACCGTGCCTGGCCCCCCAAAATTTTTTTTTATGTGAAATTGATAACTAATAATATTTTCAAGCATAGGAGGGTGAGGTGTGCGAAGAGGGTGTGTGAATGGTAAGTTTAGGAGGATCAATCTCCTCAGTTAAAAAAACCTCTTTAGTTTTAAGCAGGATTAGTCAAATTTCCCATCCTTAGCTTCTGCCAGTTAAGCTGTGGCAAAAGACAAGGTCAGGGGCTGGGGACTAGGCCAGATGTCACCTGTCACCCCAAACTGGCCAGAGCTCAAACATGAGACAGTGGTGATGAGCAATAAAAACCGGGCTGGAAACCAGGAAACCCAGGAGCCACTGCTTGACCCTAACAGCTGTGTCCTTGGGCAAGTCACTCCCTCTTCCACCACCTCAGCCCTAACCTAAAAAATGCAGGGGTTGTGCTAATTTAGTGAGTGGCTCCACACCCCAGGAAGAAGAGTGACCTCCCTGGAAGAAGGTGGAATTCTGCCAGCGGCCAGGCTTCAGACCTGAACTGCACCTCTGGCTCCTCCCTGGCTCTCCAGCCTGCCCGCCTACTCTGCGGCTTTTAGACTTTGCCAATCTCCATAGGGAGCCAGGTCCTCAAAATAAATCTGCCTCTAAATAGACACCTCCTATTGGTTCCGTTTGGAGAATCCTCACTAACAAAGACTTTGGTTGGGCAAAAATAGAAGTCTTGTGCTATTTTAAGCATTTAAAAAGCCCAAGAACCCTTGTGTATCCAGTCAGCAGGGATAACTACACAGGTAACTAAAATGTCAGGTCTGTTTTTCTTGCCGTTCATAGTTTTTACTGCGGTTTCAGCTCTGTCACTACTAATCCTTTGGTTAAACCGTGGAGGCAGCCTAGCTCAGTGGTTAAGGGCACTGCCTTTTATTAGCTGTGTGACTTTGAGCAAGTCCCTTCACCTGAGGACTTTCCTTCTCCATAAATTAGGGACGACAACTACCTCAAAGGGATAGGAATGTTATGATTTACTTGTCAGTGCATTTTAGAAAATTAACACAAAGCGTTTTGCTGTGCTGCGACTGGAGCTGCAATCGGCAGCACGTCTTCATTTGAGGAAGAGAAAACAAACGGGAGGTGCTGGCTTTATTTATAGCAGCCGATCAGTAATGGTGAAACAGATGAGCTTTAACGCCCCTCTCCCCGCCCTACTCCGGCCGAAGCCTCGGCCCTCGACCGGCCCAGGGCCCCGCCTCCACACCTAGCCCTGCCCCTGGCCGCATGCCCCGCCCCCACCCGGCTCAGGACCCGACCCCGCGCTTAGCTCCGTCCTCCGCCCGGCTTAGGACCCGGCCGGCTCACCTGGATCTCCTGACAGGCCGAGACCGCCCGTCGGCTCTCCGCCTGCTTCTCCTCGATGAGGCCCAGCCCTAGCCCGAAGGCCAGAAAGACTGCCCGGCCGCAAGGGCCCGCGCAGCCCCAGGCCCGCACCAGGAACTGCCGCTGCAACCGCGCCGCCAGCCCGGCCACCGACTGGCGAAAGAAGCGGAGGCGGTTGGGGAGCCCGAGACCGATCCTGCGAGGCTCCGCTCCCGGTCCTGCGGCCCAGCCCGGACGCTCCCCGCGCACACAGCCCGCCGCCGGGCCCGGCCGCCCCAAGCCGTAGGCCCGGCCCGGCTTGCCGGTGAAGCGCAGCAGCAGCTCTCGACCCAGCTGCAGGCCGCGGCCTAGCGCCTGTCGCACCGCCATGGTGGCGCCGCGGCCCGGTGTCCCCGCCGCCGCTACCACCACCACCAGCGTCCCCCGCCGGTCACAACAAACTTCGGGGCGGCGCCTCTGCGCAGGCGCAGGCGCTGGTGGGCGGGGCCGGACCCCGCGGCAGTTCCCCGACTCGGCGCGCGGGGGCGCTGTGCTCGCACTGGCGCCTCTAGCAGTGACTTTCCCTTTGCACTTTGGACCCACTTGGAGGGCTTGCCGGTTCAGGCAGGTCCTGAATGTGAACAGCACTGGTCCTGGCCAAAATCGAGAAGTCGAGAAGGGAAACTGATATTTATTGCCAACTACCGTGCCAGACCCTTTACGTCTTTTAATTTATTTAACAGCTCCACCAAAAAGATAAAAATGCCGTTTTTATAGATGAGAAAACTGAAGCATAGTAAGGGCAGCATTCGAGGTCTTGGGCAGGTACCTAGCAGTGCTGACGCTAGAGTTCGCGTTGTCCTAACTTGAATGCTTGCCCTCCTCGATGCCGTTAGGCTGCAGTATGTGTCCTCAGTCTCGGGGGTTTTGAAGACCCCAAGAGAAGTCTCACCCAAAGGACACAATTTATGAATGAGTGTGCTGAGGTCCCAAGATAGCAGCTTGCCCAAAGCCACACCGTTTGTTTAATGGCATACGCCTGCTCACCACAGAACACACACACACACACACACACACACACACACACGCACATTACTGAAACAGTTTGCTGAAAGAGTTGTTCACCTGTCCCCTGGCCAAGGGTCCACCCCATAGCCAAGTAAGCCCAGAGGACAGAACTCTTCAAAGAATCCCCCCTTCAGCAACAGCTCCTATCTACATGACTTTTGACTTCATATTTAAGGAGAAAGGAATTTATGAACAGAAGCCATAGTCTCTGGCTTCAGTGGCAGGGAGACAAGATGGTGGATCCGCATGCCATTACCCCCAAGACCCAGGGCCTATATGCTATAGGAAAGGAATGTGAAGGACATTTGAAGTCAGTCCCCCAGGGAAAGGCAAGAATGCTGTGTGAATCTGCCTAAGGGCAGGATTTATGGTAAGTACATGCTTTTACACAAGGAACAATAGATAAACTGGAAATCTTAGAGGCCTTCCTGAATGCTAGTTACTCAGAAGTCAACTTGGTTGGAGGGGTGTGGTGGCTCATGGCCTGTAATCCCAGCATTCTGGGAGACTGAGGCAGGTGGATCTCTTGAGACCAGGAGTTCGTGACCAGCCTGGCCAACGTGGCAAAACACCATCTCTACTAAAAATACAAAAACTAGCTGGGCGAGGTGGCACATGCCTTTAATCCCAGCTACTGAGGTGGCTAATGCAGGAGATTCGCCTGAACCCAGGAGGTGAAAGTTGTAGTGAGCAAAGATCACACCACTGCACTCTATCCTGGGCGACAGAGTGAGACTCTGTCTCAAAAGAAAACCCAAAAACCAATAAAACACATCAACTGGGTGGATTAGCATCCAAGATGGGGTTGCTTTAGCTTGCACAGAGAGTGTGTGTGTGTGTGTGTGTGTGTGTGTGTGTGTGTATGTTCTGGTCTCTCTCATAATCTTCCTTAAGGGAGGAATTTTATGATTCTTGTGATATTCAATCACATTTATTTGGGAGACAGGCATAGATGAATTTCCCATTTGTATAGAGGCGCGTGAATATCAAATATTGTCTTTAATTTTTTGGATCAACCTCAGGGAATTTTTAATTATAATTTTAAATGCTCCACTGAAGTTGTCATTTGAAGAATGATAAGGGAAAGAAAGTTGGAGAAATCTTACACTCCAGTAACCACAGGCTCACTCATGGAAACTTAGTTGGGGCACAGATGAGTGGAATTTAAAGTTTAAATCCACTCGTCTGAAGCCAGGTTTGCAGTGATTCACTCCAGCACTTGGGGAGGCTGAGGCGAGAGGATTGTTGAGGCCAGGAGTTCAAGACCAGCCTGGGCAACATAGGGAGACCCCGTCATTACAGATAGTAATAATTTAAAAGACCCCACGAGGCATGGTGGCATGTGCCTGAGGTCCCAGCTACTTGAGAGTCTGAGGCAGGAGGATTGCTTGAGTCCAGGAGGTTGAGGATGCAGTGGGCTGTGATTGCACCACTCCACTCTCCGCTCCCGTCTGGGTGACAGAGTGAGACTCTGTCTTAAAAATAAAATAAAATAAATCTCATCTGCTGTGTCTCATTACTGTAAACCAAAAATAAGGTCCTAAGCTCCCCAACTGACTAATGGACCCCCTCTGGGCCAGAGAAAACCTAAAACTAAATTTCAGGCCATGACAGGAAGGGAGGTTGGACACGCCTCCTTATACCTCCTCCCTTTTGGAGTTTAGCCACAACTGACCAGCATTAATATTCAATAGTGCACATAACACTGACAAAACAGACTCTCTAGCAATAAGATACCAAATTCCAACCTGATGCTGGTATTGTAACTGTCCATTGGGTTCTCCTTGTTCATTGCCTGGACAGAGCTGATTTATCAAGACAGGGGAATTGCAATAGAGAATGGGTTTAATTCTTGCAGAGCCAGCTGTATGGGAAACCAGAGTTTTATTATTACTCAAATCAGTTTCCCTGAAAACTCAAGGATGGTGGTTTTTATGGATAATTTGGTGAGTAGGGGGTCAGAAAGTGGAGAGCGCTGATTGGTTGGGTCAGAGATGAAATCATAGGGAGTTGAAGCCGCCCTCTTGTGCTGAGTCAGCACAAAAACCTTGGCTTCTGCAACCCACCTTATCTTAACTCAAACATTTCTTTCTACTGAGTTCAATTCTTCAGATAAAGTTTAACTCTTTCAACCAACTGCCAGTCAGAAAATCTTTGACTCTACCTAGAACCTATGAGCATTCACTGCTTTGAGATGTTCCACCTTTCCAGGCTGAACCAATGTATACCTTCCATGTATTGATTTATATTTTTGCCTGTCACTTCTGTCTCTCTAAAATGTATAAAACCAAGCTGTAACCCGGCCACCTTGGGCATCCTTTCTCAGGACCTCTTGAGACTGTACTCTGAGCCATGATTGCTCATACTGGCTCAGAATAAACCTCTTTAAATATTTTACACAATTTGGCTTTTTTTTTTTTTTTTGGTCAACGTTACCATTATCGCTCCTCTCTTTAATGTTTATAGAGAAGAAACAAGAGGTTCTCTGAGATATTTAATGTTTCAACTACAAGGATTTTCTTTAATCTCCCAGGAACATAACCTTTTAGTATAAGGCTTATGATGACCACACAGCTTATAAGACATTGTATTGGTTGTCTTGAGTTAAAGTCTGCATTTGTCTTAAGCCTTTGCATTTGTTTCCCTGAGCTGCAAATGAGCTCACTGGACCTGCGATACGTAATCCATCAGGTGGAAATGAAATCTCCAGACTAATGTTAATTAACCTTCCATTGTAGGCTGGACTTACTCACTTCTGCATCTGCAGAAAAATCTAAGTTGCTTCTGACAGGTCTGAATCAAGCACAGCATGAAGCTTGATTCTTTGGCAGACATCTGTATGGAATGGACAAGTAAGTGGATTTTGGAAGAGAGAGACTTCCAGCAGGGATTGCAGGGGTTCCACATTCTCACCTCTCGGGTCAGAGATATAGACTTACTGTGGCAGGGGCACAGGCAAGTGTTTCCCAGGGACAATGGTCCTGACTCCATTCATCCCTGTCTATCCTTCTAAGACGGAAAAATTCTTTTTATGGTGGTGCCATGGATATCAGGCCTCAAGGAATCATCTTGAGATTCTCCCATAACATCTCCCATTTATTTATTTATTTATTTGTTTATTTATTTATTTATTTATGAGACAGGGTCTTGCTCTGTCACCTAGGCTAGAGTGCAGTGGTACGATCATGAATCATTGCAGTCTTGAATTCATGGGCTCAAGCAACCTTCCTGCCTCAGCTTCCCGAATAGCTGGGACTACAGCTCACACCACTATGTCCAGCTAATTTAAAAAATGTATGGCTGGGCATGGTGGCTCACGCCTGTAATCCCAGCACTTTGGGAGGCCGAGGCGGTTGGATCACCTGAGGTCGGGAGTTCAAGACCAGCCTGATCAACATGGAGAAACCCTGTATCTACTAAAAATACAAAAATTAGCCGGGCATGGTGGCACATGCCTGTAATCCCAGCTACTTGAGAGGCTGAGGCAGGAGAATCGCTTGAACCCAGGAGGCGGAGGTTGCGGTGAGCCGAGATCGCACCATTGCACTCCAGCCTGGGCAAAAAGAATGAAAGTCTATCTCAAAAAAAAAAAAAAAAGTTTTGTAGAGATGGGGTCTTGCTATGTTGCCCAGGCTGGTCTCGAACTCCTGACCTCAAGTGATACTCCCACCACAGCTCTGGGGTTACAGGAATGAGCCACTGCACCTGGCTTCTCATCTCTTTAATGGTATCCCAAAAAGGTGAAATTAGATATATGATATGTTTTGGCTCTGTGTCCCCACCCAAATCTCATCTTAAATTGTACTCCCATAATTCCCACATGTTGTGGGAGGGACCCAGTGGGAGATCATTTGAATCATGGGGGCGGTTTCCCCCATGCTATTCTTGTGGTAGTAAATAAGTCTCATGAGATCTGATGGTTTTATCAGGGGTTTCCGCTTTTGCATCTTCCTCATTTTCTCTTGCCACCACCATGTAAGAAGTGCCTTTTCCCACCCGCCATGATTCTGAGGCCTCCCCAGCCATGTGGAACTGTAAGTCCAATTAAACCTCTTTTTCTTACCAGTCTCAGGCATGTCTTTATCAGCAGCATGAAAACGGACTAGGCCGGGCGCGGTGGCTCAAGCCTGTAATCCCAGCACTTTGGGAGGCCGAGGCGGGTGGATCACGAGGTCAGGAGATCGAGACTATCCTGGCTAACACGGTGAAACCCCGTCTCTACTAAAAATACAAAAAAAAAAAATTAGCCGGGCGTGGTAGCGGGCCCCTGTAGTCCCAGCTACTTGGGAGGCTGAGTCGGGAGAATGGCGTGAACCCAGGAGGCGGAGCTTGCAGTGAGCCGAGATCGCGCCACTGCACTCCAGCCTGGGAGACACAGCGAGACTCCGTCTCAAAAAAAAAAAAAAAAAAAAAAAAAAAAAAGAAAACGGACTAATACAATGATAAATCGTTTTTGTTTGGTTGGTTTTTTTTTTTTTTTTTTGAGACGGAGTCTTGCTCTGTCACCCAGGCTGGAGTGCAGTGGCCGGATCTCAGCTCACTGCAAGCTCCGCCTCCCGGGTTTACGCCATTCTCCTGCCTCAGCCTCCCGAGTAGCTGGGACTACAGGCGCCTTGGTTGGTTTTTTGCTTCTGTTTTTTTTTTTTGAGATGGAGTTTCACTCTTGCCCAGGCTGGAGTGCAATGGCATGATCTTGGCTCACTGCAACCTCCGCCTCCCGGGTTCAAGTGATTCTCCTGCCTCAATCTCCCGAGATTACAGGCATGTGCCACCACACCTGGCTAATTTTTTGTATTTTTAGTTGAGATGGGGTTTCTCCATGTTGGTCAGGCTGGTCTTGAACTCCCAACCTCAGGTGATCTGCCTACCTCACCCTCCCAAAGTGCTGGGATTACAGGCATGAGCCACTGCACCTGGCCATGTTTGGTTGGTTTTTAAAAAAATTTTTATGAGTACATAGTATTTGTATATATTTATGGGGTATATGATGGAATATGGTTTTCTGCTGAATATCTGTTTATATTGCAGATTTAATATTCTATATGAAAGTCTCATTCATTCACCGAACATCAACTCTTTACCAGGTAGGCTTTGATATGCTCAGCCACAGAATTAGAGGAGAATGGAGTGGCGGACTTGTTGGAGCACCCACATGATTTTTTTTTTTTTGGTCTACATTCTGTTCCATAGGCATCCTTGTATCTTCTGTCAATGAAAAGAGTCAAACTCTGTAAAATATTTGAAGAGGTTTATTCTGAGCCAAATATGAGTGACCCAATGGCCTGTGACATGGCCCTCAGGAGATTCTGAGAATAGGTGCCCAACGTGGTCAGACTACAACTTGGTTTTATACATTTTAGGGAGACAGAAGACATCAATCAATACATGTAAGATGTACATTGGTTTGGTCCAGAAAGGTGGGACAACTGGAATTGAGGGCTTCCAGGTCACAGGTGGATTCAGAGAGTTTCTGATTGGTAATTTGTTGAAAGAGTTATTGTCTAAAGACATGGCATCAGCAGAAAGAATGTCTGGTTAGATAAGGGGCTGTGGAGACCATGGTTTTATCACGCAGATGAAGCCTCCAGGTAGCAGGCTTCAGAGATAATAGGTTGTAAATGTTTCTCATCAGACTTATAGCCTGTCAGTCTTAAGGTCTGTGTTGATGTTAATGCTGGTCAGCTGGGCCCGAATTTCAAAAGGAAGGAGGGAATAATGAGGCGTATCTGAATCCCCCTTCCTAGCATGGCCTGAACTAGTTTTTCAGGTTAAGTTTGGAATGCCCTTGGCTGAGAGGGGGAGTCCATTCAGATGGTTGCGGGGTTTAGAATTTTATTTTTGGTTTATATTTCACTGTACCCTTTCCCTCCTGGTGGGCAAGGACTGTGGAGTTTTAGGAAAGTACATGATATTCTTAAGAAACATTATTTAACCTTCCCCCCAGCCAAAGGACATGGGGTTGGGGAAGCTGATATGAATGTAAAAATGGAAGAAGGCAAGACTTCAACAAAGAGAATGTCGAGGGCTGTTTGACCTTCCCTTTCTGGACAGCATCTTTTGGCACGGTTTCAGTGCTCTTTGTCTCCTGCTGGCAGGAGGCAGACACATTTTCCCAGAGCAGCAACATCCTTTATCCACAGACCATTTCAGAAGTGCTATCTCTAAATTGCATGCAGGGGTGGAAGGAGGTTTTGCTAAAACTGTTGACAGAGCAAAGCTGCAGCCAGATCAAAATCCTGCTACTTGAAACTCCTGGGCTGTAGTTTTTGGAGGTGAGAAGAAGACCACAGTAGGCAGAAAGTGAGATTTCACTGGAAGGAAGCATCCGTATGTTGTCTGGGCAAGACGGATGAAAACATAGTAACGGTGGATCAGGGAGAGATTGCTCTGTTAAGAAACCCAGGCAATCTGTGGTTCCTTCATCCAATATATTTGCTGTCCTGCAGTGACTGTTCAAATTACAAATATGGCCATGTCACCTACTGTGGATAAAACCTTCATAAGCTCTGGACCCTTGCCCACTGCCCTTGGGATAAAGCCCAGACTCCTTAACTTGGCACACAACATTCCTCACTATTTAGTCCCAGCATCCTTCTTACTGTCCCCCACCCTGCCTTTTATGGTCCAGCATCACTCAATTACTTCCAGTTGTCTCAACCACCATGGTGACTCCTGTGGGTTGATTTACTGCTCTGAAAGAATCTCCATTCATACTTGAGGTCACCTCCTCCAGGAAGCCTTCTTTGACCTTCTCTGGACTGCACTAGATGTCCCTTCTTTGTCTCTCCCACTAAAATGTGAGTTCTGTAAGGACAGGGATTGTGATGTTTAAATCTCATATCCCTCAGCACCTAGCATGGGGCCTGCTGGGTCCCCAGCCCTTGTTTGAGAGACAACTGGGAATTCAGTCCCTCAGTGGGCAGCCTCATGCCCAAAGGGAAGGTGAGAGGAAGGGACTGGGCGACACTTTGAAACTCCCCAATCATGAGTCACTCTTCCTTCCAAGCAGGAGTGAGGAGAGGGGTGGAGAAAGGCTGGAAGGAAACAGGAGTATTAAGCACTCACACCCTCACCCCAACAGAATCAACTACTGCATTTATGCTTTAGAATGTACACCACATCATTGCCAAATGAATTTCCTTTCCATGGTTTCCTTTTTATCCACTTTCTGTCTTTTTGTTTGTTCATTTGTTTTGTTTTTAAGAGCTGGGGTCTCACTATGTTGCTCAGGCTGATCTTGAACTCGTGGGCTCAAGCAATCTGCCTGCCTTGGCCTTCCTAAGTGCTGGGATTACAGGTGTGAGCTCTGCTGTTGTTGCTGTTTTTTAAATTAAGAATGATTTTAAATAAAAGCAATATAAATACATGGTTTAAAAAATCTAAGAGTTTATGTAGATCGGCTTATAATGAAAAGCAACAATCTTCTGTCCCAACTCTTTGTAAACCTAATGCCCCAGCCTAAAGACAATGATTTTTTACCTTTTTAGCTATTTTTTTCTGATAGTTTTCTTCATACCTCTACTTTTGCTTCCTCCATCCCTCCCTCCCTCTCTCCCTCCTTCCCTCCCTCCCTCTCTTCCTCCCTTTCTCCCTTCCTCCCTTTCTCACTTTCTTTCTTCCTTCCTTCCTCCCTTCCTCCCTTCCTTTCTTCCTTCCTTCCTCCCTTCCTTTCTTCCTTCCTTTCTTCCTTCCTTCCTTCCTTCTTTTCTTCCTTTCTTTCTTCCTTCCTTCCTGCCTTCCCCCCTTCCTCCCTTCCTTTCTTCCTTCCTTCCTGCCTTCCTTTTCTTCCAAGACAAAGTCTTGCTTTGTTGCCCAGGCTGGAGTGCAATGGCGAGATCATAGCTCACAGCCTCCAACTCCTGAGTTCAAGTGCTCGTCCTGCCTCAGCCTCCCAGGTAGCTAGGACTATAGGTGTGAACCACTGAAACCACCTTTGCAAAAATTATAGCAGTGAGAAAATTATGGCAGTGGGAGAGATCTGATATAGCCAACCTCCCCACTCTTGCCTTTAGCTTTCAAGTTGCCTTAATTATTCCTGGGCTTAGGCTGAGCTAACTCTGAAAGACATTTAGTTTATAGTTTAAATGATAATAGCCCTTCCCCAAACTCAACTGCCTTTGCAAGGCTAATGAAAGGCCCCCCAGGCTGAGGGAAGAGGAGCGTGAACTCTGCTAAGGTATAGACATAAAATTGTCAGCCATTTTTCTGGAGGTTTCAAGATATGCAACTTCCCCAGTTCTTCGTGTGAATAACATCACTATTGTAGACTGGCCTTTTGAGATACCTTTTCAAATTTTTTGCATGTCGGACACCCATGGCTCCACCTGGAGCCCCCAGTCAATAGCTCCACTGCTCCTGTGACCCCACACAGGAGCAACCCAGTGCAAGAAGAGGCTTCAACTCCCTGTGATTTCATCTCTGACCCAACCAATCAGCAGCAAGCACCCATTACCTAGTCAGCCTCAGCCCTTTCCCCAAACTGCCTTTGAAAAACTCCTAACCCAGGAGCTTTTGATGAGATTGACTTGAGTAATGACTTTGCCTCCCAAGTGGCATGGCTGGCCTCATGTCTATTAAACTCTTTCTTCACTGCAATGCCAGGATTTTTGTTTGTGCAGTGGGCAGGAAGAACCCATTGGTGGTTACACCACCACATCCAGCCAATTTTTAAATTTTTTGTAGAGACAGGGTCTCGCCACATTGCCCAGGATGATCTCAAACTCCTGGCCTCAAGCGATCCTCCTGCCTCAGCCTCCCAAAATGCTGGGGTTACAGGTATGAGCCATTGTGCCCAGCCTCTACTATTTCTTGATTTAGCAAACTGAGATATTTAAGGTACACAGCTGACCACGTGACCCCCACCTGAAACTGACGGCTGCCCTTTGGAATAAAGTCAGACTCCTTAACAGGGCTAACCAGGCCCGCATCTTATGACCCTTCCACCATACTTATCTACTTTTTAATTTTATTTTGTTTTCCTTGTTCATGTACGTTGTGAATTTTTACATCTTTAGAACACCCACCTCCTGGCATGTGTGCCATATATATTATCCCCTCCTCTGGATTGCGGCTGGATGTGAATGACTTGCTTCTATGGACTAGATTTGTCAAAAGTGATGGAATGTCACTTTCATGACATTCCAAAGACTCTGGTTTCTGTCTTGCTTGCTTGTTCTAAGAGAAGTGAGTTGCCAGGTTGTAAATTGCCCTGTGGAGAGGCCCACATAGCAAGGAATTGAATAGTAACAGCAACAGCCCATAGTGAACTGAATCCTGCCAGAAACTGTGAGTGAGCTTTGAAGTAGATCCACCCCCAGTCAAATCTTTGGATAAGACTGCAGCCCTTCCTGACACGTTCATTGCCACTTTGTAAGAGACCTTGAGCCACAGCACCTGGCTCAGCCCAGATTCCTGCCCCACAGAGACTGTGAGATGATAAATATTTGTTGTCCTCAGCCACTAAATGGAGTAATTTGCTATACAGCAATAGATAACTAATGTCACTATTATGCCATATAGTTTTCTATTCAGTCATAGAGTATTCCTTTTTTTTTTTTTTTTTTTTGAGATGGAGTCTCACTCTGTCACCCAGACTGGAGTGCAGCGGTGCGATCTCGGTTCACTGCAACTTCCGCCTCCCAGGTTCAAGTGATTCTCCAGTCTCAGCCTCCTGAGTAGCTGGGATTACAGGCGTGTGCCACCACACCCGGCTAATTTTTGTACTTTTTAGTAGAGACGGGGTTTTGCCATGTTGGCCAGGCTGGTCTTGGACTCCTGACTTCAGGTGATCCGTCTGCCTCAGCCTCCTGGAGTATTGGTATTACAGGCATGAGCCACCATGCCCAGCCTAAAAATTTAATCTTCTTAATGCCTTTTTCCTGTACCCATAAAAAACTGTGTTTACAGATTGGGCATTCCTTCCACATCTGTTCCTGTGCTGATATCACCATATACAAAATATTAAACACAGGCCAGGCATGGTGGCTCACGCCTGTAATCCCAGGACTTTGGGAGGCCGAGTCAGGTGGATCATGAGGTCAGGAGATCCAGATCATGCTGGTTAACATGGTGAAACCCTGTCTCTACTAAAAAATATAAACAATTAGCCAGGCATGGTGGTGGGCACCTGTAGTCCCAGCTACTTGGGAGGCTGAGGCAGGAGAATGGTGTGAACCCAGAAGGAGGAGCCTGCAGTAAGCCGAGATTGCGCCACTGCACTCCAGCCTGGGTGACAGAGCGAGACTCCGTCTCAAAAAAAAAAAAAAAAAAAAAAAAAAAAAAAAAAAAAAAAAAAAAAAAAAAAAAACATGAGAGACTTATTAGGCCATTCCATTATTTATTTATCTATTTATTTTTCCATTATTTATTCTTGAACAGTGTTCTCTGGCTTGATTTCAGACACAGAGATCCAAAGTACCCCGAATGTCTGTCAATTATAGCTATGCTCTCCTCCCTGCTGAAAGGAAACCCTGAAGGGTCACATGGTTTACATGAGCAATTAGCAGCAGCTGGCCAGAGCAGCAGAAATATACATGCTTCTATTAATTTCCATGGGAATCTGGGACTGTGCTTTAGGGTCCTAAAAAACACAGACAGCGCTGGACAATAGAACACACGCTTGGCTGGGTGCGGTGGCTCATGCCTGTAATCCCAGCACTTTGGGAGGCTGAGGTGGGCAGATCACCTGAGGTTCGGAGTTTGAGACCAGCCTGACCAACATGGAGAAACCCCATCTCTACTAAAAGTACAAAATTAGCCGGGCGTGGTGGCACATGCCTGTAATCCCAGCTACTAGAGAGGCTGAGGCAGGAGAATCTCTTGAACCTGGGAGGCGGAGGTTGCGGTGAGCCAAGATCAGCCATTGCACCCCAGCCTGGGCAACAAGAGCAAAACTCTGTCTCAAAAAACAAACAAACAAACAAACAAAACACATGTGCTCTGAAAACACATGTCCTCAGCACTGCCCTCTGCACAATGGAACTGCAAAGTGAAAATGCTTTTATTGCCTTTCTACAGGCAAATGAGTATTGTTCTTCCAAGAGGCCATTGTTGAAGAATCTCTAGAATTCTTTGAGAATCGCCTTCCATAGACTGTTTCCACAAAGTATAAGGGCGCTGGGCTTAGTTCTTTGGTCAGTCTCATATTTTACCCTTCTCCAAACCCCATTCCCTTACTGGATGACACTTCTCTGCTCTGTCTAAAACATCCTGTCCTCCAGGTGGTCTTGCATGAAGGCAAGTTTTACTTTTTGTTTTTTCTTTCTTTCTTTCTTTTTTTTTTGTTTGAGAAAGAGTCTGGCTCTGTCATCCAGACTGGAGTATAGTGGTGCGATCTCGGGTCACTGCAACCTTCACCTCACGGGCTCAAGCGATCGTCCCATATCAGTCTCCTGAGAAGCTGGGATTACACCTGCCTGCCACCACACCCTGCTAATTTTTCTAATTTTTTTTTGGAGACAGAGTCTTGCCCTGTCGCTCAGGCTGGACTACAGTGGCATGATCTCGGCTCACTGCAACCTCAGTCTCCTGGGTTCAAACGATTCTTCTGCCTCAGCCTCATGAGTAGCTGGGATTACAAGGCAAGCGCCACCACGCCCGGCTAATTTTTGTAGTTTTAGTAGAGATGCGTTTCACCATGTTGGTCAGGATGGTCTCGAACTCCTGACCTTGTGACTCACCCGCCTCGGCCTCCCAAAGTTCTGGGATTACAGGCGTGAGCCACCATGGCCGGCCTAATTTTTAACATTTTTTGTAAAGATGGGGTTTCACCATGTTGCCCAGGCTAGTCTTGAACTCTTGGACTCAAGAGATCTACCTGCTTCAGCCTCCTAAAGTGCTGGAATTACAGGTATGAGCCACTGCGCCCTGCCAAGTTCTACTCTTTCTGAGGCTTGCTGCCAGGGCTTTATTCATCTTCGGGGCCACTTGTCATGAAGTACTATAATCACGTAGATCTCATTTTCCCGCTGATAAACTAGGAGCTCTGTGAGGGCAAGGACTTTGCCTCGCTTACTGCTGTGTCCCTCGGAACTGGTCTCAGCAGTAAGCACCGACAAATAATTGTGAAAAGAGGCCGGGCATGGTGGCTCATGCCCACCTCGGCCTCCCAAAGTGCTGGGATTACAGGCATGAGCCACTGCGCCCAGTCAAGCGTGTGTTCTATTGTCCAGTGCTGTCTGTGTTTTTTAGGACCCTAGAGCACAGTCCCAGTTTCCCATGGAAATTAACAGAAGCATGTATATTTCTGCTGCTCTGGCCAGCTGCTGCTAATTGCTCACGTAAACCATGTGTCCTCGGTCAGGAGACCGAGACCATCCTGGCGAACACGGTGAAACCCTGTCTCTACTAAAAATACAAAAAAATTAGCCAGGTGTGGTGGCAGGCGCCTGTAGTCCCAGCTTCTAGGGAGGCTGAGGCAGGAGAATGGCGTGAACCCGGGAGGCGGCGGAGTTTGCAGTGAGCGGGTATCGTGCCACTGCACTCCAGCCTGGGCGACAGAGAGAGATTCCGTCTCAAAAAATAAATAAATAAAAAATGAAAATAATACTAATTTTGAAAAGAACATATAGGCTGGATGCAGTGGGTCATGCCTGTAATCCCAGTACTTCGGCAGGCCGAGGCAGGCGGATCACTTGAGGTCAGGAGTTCCAGACCAGCCTGACCAACATGGTGAAACCTTGTCTCTACTAAAATACAAAAATTAGACAGGCGTGGTGGCAGGTGTTTGTAATCCTAGCTACTCGGGAGGCTGAGGCAGGAGAATCGTTTGAACCCTGGAAGCAGAGGCTGCAGTGAGCCGAGATCACGCCATTGCACTCCCCGCTGGGCAACAGAGGGAGACTCTATCTAAAAAAAAAAAAGTGCTGTAAAACACTGCTGCTTGTTTGCAAAAATCAAATCCATCCTTAAAAAAAAATAAAATTTGTCACCCTTGATAAGGGTTAACCGTCAAGATTTACAGAGAATTTACCAAGGGTCAAACACTGGGCCTTTGTTTTATTTTATTTTATTTTTTTGTGATGGAGCTTCACTTTTGTTGCCCAGGCTGTAGTGCAGTGACGTAATCTCAGCTCACTGAAACTTCTGCCTCCTGGGTTCAAGCGATTCTCCTGCCTCACCCTCCCAAGTAGCTGGGATTACAGGCACCCGCCACCATTCCCAGCTAATTTTTTGTATTTTTAGTAGAGACAGGGTTTCGCCATGTTGGTCAGGCTGGTCTTGAACGCTTGACCTCAGGTCATCCACCTGCCTTGGCCTCCCAAAGTGCTGGGATTACAGGCGTGAGCATCCATGTCTAGCCAACACTGGGCCTTTAAAATTGCATTTTTTTTTTTTTTTTTTTTAGACAGAGTCTGGCTCTGTCGCCCAGGCTGGTGTGCAGTGGCCAGATCTCAGCTCACTGCAAGCTCCACCTCCCGGGTTCAGGCCATTCTCCTGCCTCAGCCTCCCGAGTAGCTGGGACTACAGGTGCCTGTCACCTCGCCCGGCTAGTTTTTTGTATTTTTTAGTAGAGAAGGGGTTTCACTGTGTTAGCCAGGATGGTCTCGATCTCCTGACCTAGTGATCTGCCCCTCTCGGCCTCCCAAAGTGCTGGGATTACAGGCTTGAGCCACCGCGCCAGGCCTAAAATTGCATTATTTCAGTCAATCTTTGCCACAATCCTAGGCGCTGGATACTATCATCCCCATTCTGCAGATGAGGAAATTGAGTCTCAGAATAATGAAATAACTTGCCCAAAGTCACAAAGTTTGGAGGCTATTCAACCCCAAAGTGCAAACCGTTAACCATTATGTTATACCCTTTTTTCTTTCTTTATATATTGTTGTTATTAATTTTTTTAATGTTTTGGAAATTAAAAAACAGATGTATACAAAGAAGAAAATGTCAATCATTCATATTTCCAACAAGCAGATTAATAACTGATGGCCAGATTTTCTTTTTTTTTTTTTTTTGAGACGCAGTCTTGCTCTGTCGCCCAGGCTGGAGTGCAGTGGCCGGATCTCAGCTCACTGCAAGCTCCGCCTCCCGGGTTCACGCCATTCTCCTGCCTCAGCCTCCCGAGTAGCTGGGACTACAGGCGCCCGCCACCTCGCCCGGCTAGTTTTTTGTATTTTTTTAGTAGAGACGGGGTTTCACCGTGTTAGCCAGGATGGTCTCGATCTCCTGACCTCGTGATCCACCCGTCTCGGCCTCCCAAAGTGCTGGGATTACAGGCTTGAGCCACCGCGCCCGGCCCTAATGATGGCCAGATTTTCCTCCAGCTTCCTCTGTTTAAAAATTTCTCCACCCGCCTTTGCTGAGAACATTCAGAGGAGTGTGCTGAAGGCCCCCAAAGCCATTTCTTTTTGTTTTATTTATCTATTTGTTTATTCTGAGACGGAGTCTCACTCTGTCACCCAGGCTGGCGTACAGTGGTGCGATCTTGGCTCACTGCAACCTCTGTCTCCGGGTTCAAGTGATTTTCCTGCCTCAGCCTCCTGAGTAGCTGGGATTACAGGCACACACCACCACGCCCAGCTGATTTTTTGTATTTTTAGCAGAGATAGGGTTTTGCTGTGTTAGAGAGGCTGGTCTCGAATTCCTGACCTCAAGTCAGGAGTGATCTACCTGCCTCGGCCCCCCAGAGTGCTAGGATTATAGGTGTGAGCCACTGCGCCTGACCTGTTGTTGTTTTAGAGACAGGATCTCACTCTGTTGCCCAGGCTGGAGTGCAGTGATGCAATCATTGCTCACTGTGGCCTTGAATTCCTGGTCTCAAGAGATCCGTCTGCTTCAGCCTCCTGAGTAGCTGGGACCACAGGCGAGCACCATAAGGCCAAGCTAATTTAATTTATTTAAGTTATTTTATTATTTAATTAATTTTATTTATTTATTAATTATTCGTTTATTTTAGAGACAGAGTCTCACTATATTTACTTGGCTGGTCTTGAATTCTGACCTCAAGAGGTCCTCCTACCTCAGCCTCCCACAGTGTTGGGATTACAGGTGTGAGCCAACGTTCTCGGCCACCAAAGCCATTTCTAAAGAGTCAGGGCAGGCATGGTGGCTCACGCCTGTAATCCTAGCACTTTGGGAGGCCGAGGCGGGTAGATCACGAGGTCAGGCGTTCAAGACCAGCCTTTTACCAGCCTGGTAAAACCCTGTCTCTACTAAAACTACAAAAATTGCAGGCACCTGTAATCCCAGCTACTCGGGAGGCTCAGGCAGGAGAATCACTTGAACCTGGGCAGCAGAGGTTGCAGTGAGCCGAGATCGCACCACTACACTTCAGCCTGGGTGACAGAGTGAGACTCCGTCTCAAAAAAAAAAAAAAAACAAAAACAGCAGAATGGAGTTGTGTGTCAAACGGCCATGCTGGAATGGCTGGGATGCTCCCAAGATGCCAGCAGATAAGTCTGAGTATGTTGTGGCAAAGCCATTCTCATCAGGTGGCAACACTGGATCAGGGTGGAAAGGGTTTCCAGGGAACGGGTGATGATACTTGGTTGCCTCTAGGTACTTGCTTGCCCTGGGAACAGGAAACCTAAGCTGTATTCTTACCCCACCCAATGAGCCAGCCCCAAGGCCAACTCCTCCTGGGAGGGCTCCCGAAGCTGTCATCCGCCTCCAGAGGACCCACCCTGGCTCCTTCCTTATTCAGTCCTGACCTTCCTAATGTGCGTGTGTGTATGTTGTGTGTGTGAGAACCAATGAGCCCATGAAAGAAACAGTCCCTTCCTGTCCTCACACTCCAGACAGCAGCGGGCTCCCCGACACACGCACCTGACACTTGGCTCTGCCTGGATCACAGTGTGCACTCCTGTGTGTTAGACCCGTATACACCTCACTCTCTCAATCTGTTGGGCTGGGAGCTCCTCAAGGGCAGAGGCTGTTTTTTTCTGCACTATTTGGCATATTTGACATATAAAAGATAATCAGTAAATTGAGACATCAGCTATGGGGGAATGGAAAAAAAATGCTTGGAATAAGACAGACGTAGTTTGTTGTTGTTGTTTTGAGACGGAGTCTCACTCTGTCACCCAGGCTGGAGGGCAGTGGCGCGATCTCAGCTCACTGCAACCTCTACCTCCTGGGTTCAAATGATTCTCCTGCCTCAGCCTCCTGAGTAGTGGGGATTACAGGCACCTGCCACCACGCTCGGCTAATTTTTGTATTTTTTAGTAGAGACGGGGTTTCATTATGTTGGCCAGGCTGGTCTCGAACTCCTGATCTGCCCTCCTCGGCCTCCCAAAGTGCTGGGATTACAGGCGTGAGCCACCACCCCTGGCCCAGACAGACCTAGTTCTGATTCCAGTTCTGCCACATTAGCTGCTGTGTGACTTTGGGTGAGCAACTCAATCACTCTGAGCTTCGAGTTGCTTATTGCTAAATTGAGAACACTATAATCAACCTTTGAGTTTGATAAATGATGACCGAACGGGTCCAGGTATGTCACACACCTCAGCATAGTGCCTGGCAAAAAGCATGCAATGTTTCTGGACCACAGTGGGGGTTAAGGGGCCTGGATTCTGTTCTGAGCTTTGCCTTTGTCCTGGAACAGGGTATTCAACTTCTCCAAAGCCCAGTGCTCTCATCTGTGAGAAGGGGGCATCTCCACACCCACTTCACAGAACTGTGGAGCACTTTCAACTTAAAATGATACACAGGAAAGTACCTGACACACAGTAGCTACTGAAAGAAACCTTTGTTACATCGTCTAGACAAACCGTGCCTGACCCTTTATACTCTGGAATCTCCCAGTGCTCAGGTCTATAACGAGACAAAAACACACTCTAGGATAGTTATTGACAGTTAGGTCCAGCCCAGGGGAGCTTCCCATTTAGAGAACACGGGGGCAAGTTGCCAAAAACCTCAGCTCTCCACATCACAAGGTCCACGGTTCCAAGGTACCCATTTCCTTTCCCAGCAGAAAGAGTCCAGGTCTTCCTATAAAGACAAATCATGCCGTCCCTCGTAAGAGCTGCAAGCAAGGATAGAGACAGAGCAAGACATACGCTTTGATTCAGGATGTTCTGTGATGTTTATAATTAGAAAAGTTGCTCGGAACAGGACAGAACCTTGGGGAGGCTGATGGGGAAGCAGTCCAGACTAGGCTGGACTTTGAAAGAGGACCCACAGGAAGGAAAGGAAAGGTGGCTGGGGGTGCGGGGTGGGGTTCTAAGTCCCAAGGTAGGTTGCTAGGAGGGGTGCTGGCCTGGGCTGGAGTGTAACTTGGAAACATCATCTTTGCCAGCCTCTGTAGGGCTGGGGCCCACTGGGCAGGTGTCCCCAGGGCTGTGAGACATCTTTATGAAGTTCTCCAGGTGGCTGTCACAGGCGGTGGGCGTTCTCTGGCTGTCACTGGGTCTTCTGCAGGTCCTCAGGCCCAAAGGAGGAGGGCAGCAGCTCCTGGACCGTCATGACAACATAGGTACCATCCGGCTTGGTCATGTACACGGGCCAGTTGGTGCCAAACTGGAAAAGAGGCAAAGCTGGCGTGAGAGATGCAGCGTGGCTGAGGGTCCTGAGACAGACTGGGTTTGAGTCTGACTCTGCCACTCACTGGCTAATGTTCCTCTCTTTGCCTTGATTTTCTCATCTGTAAAATGGGAATGACCATAATTGTTCCTGGATCATGGCGCTGTAGGGAGGAGAAAATGAAAGAATGCTGTGAAACTGAACAGTGCATGGCACATGGTGAACAGGCACCATTCAGGACTCACCCAGGGCTTCGTAAGAGCAACAGCTGGCTGGGCGCAGTGGCTCACGCCTGTAATCCCAGCACTTTGGGAGGCTGAGGCTGGCGGATCACAAAGTCAGGAGATCGAGACCATCCTGGCTAACACAGTGAAACCCCGTCTCTACTAAAAAATACAAAAAAATTAGCCGGGTGTGGTGGCGGGTGCCTGTAGTCCCAGCTACTTGGGAGGCTAAGGCAGGAGAATGGCATGAACCTGGGAGGCGGAGCTTGCAGTGAACTGAGATCACGCCACTGCACTCCAGCCTGGGTGACAGAGCAAGACTCCGTCTGAAAAAAAAAAAAAAAAAAAAAAGGCGACAGCTAACCCCTGGAACCAGACTTCCTTCTGCTATGACAAATGACAACTAACACCTGCTTCCCTTACAGTATCCCCTTTACACCTCACACCGGGAGAAGTCGCCTGCCACATACACTCAGTGTATTAGTTTGTTCTCAAGCTGCTAATAAAGACATACCCAAGACTGGGTAATTTATAAAGAAAAGAGGTTTAGGCCAGGCATGGTGGCTCATGCCTGTACTCCCAGCACTTTGGGAGGCCGAGGCAGGAGGATCTCCTGAGGTCAGGAGTTTGAGACCAGCCTGGCCAACATGGTGAACCCCATCTCTACTAAAAATACAAAAATTAGCCAGGCATGGTGGTGGGCACCTGTAATCCCAGCTACTCAGAAGGCTGAGGCAGGAGAATCTCTGGAACATGTGAGGCAGAGGTTGCAGTGTGCCAAGATCACGCCACTGCACTCCAGCCTGGGCCATAGAGCAAGACTCTGTCTCAAAAAAAAAAAAAAAAAAAAAGCCTGGGTGCAGTGGCTCACGCCTGTACTCCCAGCACTTTGGGAGGCCGAGGTGGGCGGATCACGAGGATAGGAAATCGAGACCATCCTGGGTGAACATGGTGAAACCCCATCTCTACTAAAAATACAAAAAAATTAGCCACGCGCGGTGGCAGGCGCCTGTAGTCCCAGCTACTCAGGAGGCCGAGGCAGGAGAATCGCTTGAACCCAGGAGGCGGAGCTTATAGTGAGCCGAGATGGTGCCACTGCACTCCAGCCTGGGCGACAGAGCAAGACTTCATCTCAAAAAAAAAAAAAAAAAAGACAAGAAAAGAGGTTTAATGGACTCACAGTTCCACATGGCTGGGGAAGCCTCACAACCATGGCAGAAGACGAAGGAAGAGCAAAGGGATGTCTTACCTGGCAGCAGGCAAGAGAGGACTTGTGTGAGGGAACTCCCGTTCCCTCATAAGACTTATTCACTATCACGAGAACAGCATGGGAAAGACCTGCCCCCACGATTCAATTGCCTCCCACCAGGTCCCTCCCATGACATGTGGGAATTATGGGAGCTACAATTCAAGATGAGATTTGGGTGGGGACACAGCCAACACCATACCACATAGATACTGCACATGCATGGTTTCATTATCTACCCTGTGAGGTAGGTGCTATTATGATGCCCATTTTACTGATGGGGAAACGGAGGCTTAGCAGGGTAAAGTCAGCAAAGAAAAATTTGTCTCTTGAGTTTTCTCCTATGCTATGAGGAGCACTGTTTGTTCGCTGTGTGACCTTGGGAAAATGATAACTTTCTGGGGCTCACTCAGTGTCTTGGTCCATAGAATGGTTTTAGGGATGGGCAAATGCAGGGTAGTAGGCAAGAGGTTAATCAGCAGTGGCATCATGACAAGAGCCCTCTAGCCAGGTATTGTGAGATGCAGAGATGATTCATGTAAAGCGTCTCTACGCACATGGTAGGTGCTCAATTAATAGATGTCATTCTTATGGATTATGTTGGTAACCAGTGACTACTTAGGTCTGCAGCCTTCTGTTCTTCCACACTTCTCTCTGAATCACCAAGTTATTGCCAGGCACACTCAATCTTCTGGCTTTCTTAGAATTAATGTTTTAAGGAAGGAAATTTTTCTGCTTAACTGGCTCTGCCTGAGGGTAGGTATGGACGAAAGTTGAGCGGAGGGCGAGTTTACGTGCCAGGTCCCTGGCCCCAACGCCTCATCTCTTATTATTTGCATTTTGGTTTCAGTTTCGCCCCTGCCTCCTTCAGCTTTTTCATTTGCCTTCTGTCGTTTGCCAACATCCAATCTGTTTGGAGAAAACAGCACCGAGCAATTGGATCACGTCGGGGCCTTGGGAGCCAGGGACTTGGCGCCCTGTCTGTCGTGGTTTCCTTATATGACCTTCGACATTTTCACTGTGCAGGCCAGCTATTTCTGACCCTCTTAAGTGAGATAAATTCCGCAGTGTAAATTCACTGCTTTCCCGGTGGTATGTTTTTGGATTTGGGAAATGTGTCTGATTTGCACTCCTGGCAGGAAACAGGAGGAAGATGGAAACGTCTGCATCCCCGGATGCTTTGAAACCCCACAGCACAAAAACAAAGCTAAAACAACCCCCTTTCTCCCAAAACACAATTCCAAAAGCAGAAACTCCCACGGTACAAGCAGCATTCACATGCCAAAGTAACATTATGTTTCCTCCATGGCTGAAAATAATTTTGTCCAACTTACAGAATCACAAAGACAGAGAGGCAGCCGTGAGGAGCATGGGCTTCAGAGTCAGCCTGATGGGCCATGGATACCCGTGTGTCACCGCCTGGCGGGGGGCCCTTCAGTAAGTCATTTTACTCCTCTGAGCCTCAGAGTAGTCACTGGGCAATGGGAATAATGACATGCACTTCCCTCAGTCTTGGGGAGGGGATTAAACAAGATGCTGTAGGTATGTATTTATTTTTGAGACAGGATCTCGCTCTGTCGCCCAGGCAGGAGTACAGTGGCTTGATCACGGCTCACTGCAGCCTTGACCTCCCAGGCTCTAGTGATACTCCTACCTCAGCCTCTGGAGCAGCTAGGACCACAGGCATGTACCACCATGCCTTGCTAATTTTTAAATTGTTTGAAGGGACCGGGTTTTACTATGTGGCTCAGGCTGGTTTTGAATTCCTGGGCTAAAGTGATCCTCCTGCCTCGGTCTCCCAAAGTGCAGGGCTTACAGGTGTGAGCCACCATGCCCACAAGATGCTGTGTTTCCAGGGGCTGATGGTACTATGCTGGAGCTCAGGGCCTGTGGGATTCTCTAATCTTTTGGGACTCTAGAGGACACACATCTCTTTCATAATCCACAATAGTTACTAACATTCCCCATTCCCCAAATGTACACATAAACATGAAAACCTCCCCTTGAGCCTGGATTAAGAACCCATGATCTAAACTATCCCTTCATTTTCATTTTTTTGTTTTGTTTTATTCTTTTTTTTTTTTTTTTGGAGAACAAGGTCTTGCTATGTTGCCCAGGCAGGTCTCGAACTCCTGGGCTCAAGCAATCCTCCTGCCTCTGCCTCCCTAACTGCTGGGATTACAGGCTGAGCCACCACACCTGGCCTACCCTTTTGGGTTTGTTTGTTTGTTTGTTTGTTTTGGAGATGGAGTCTTGCTCTGTCGCCCAGGCTGGAGTGCAGTGGCGCGATCTCGACTCATTGCAAGCTCCACCTCCTGGATTTACACCATTCTCCTGCCTCAGCCTCCCGAGTAGCTGGGACTACAGGCACCCGCCACCACACCCAGCTAATTTTTTTGTATTTTTAGTAGAGACGGGATTTCACTGTGTTTGTCAGGATGGTCTCGATCTCCTGACCTCGTGATCCGCCTGTCTCATCCTCCCAAAGTGCTGGCATTATAGGCTGAGCCACCACACCTGGCCTACCCTTTTGTTTTTAGAGTTGAAGAAATTGCAGCCTTCCATCGAGAGGACTTTTATAAAAACTACTTCAGATCCCTCAAGTCTCTTCTTGAAAATACCCACTGGCTTACCTTTATTCTCTTTTTTCCCAATGTATTTAATGTGATAAAATATATATAACATAAGATTTGCCATTTTAACCATGTTTAAGTGTACACTTCAGGCTGGGCGCGGTGGCTCACGCCTGTAATCCCAGCACTTTGGGAGGCCAAGGTGGGCGGATCATAAGGTCAGGGGTTTGAGACCAGCCTGGCCAACATGGTGAAACCCAGTCTCTACTAAAAATACGAAAATTAGCCGGGCATGGTGGCACGTGCCTGTAGTCCCAGTTACTCGGGAGGCTGAGGCAGGAGAATCGCTTGAACCCAGGAGGCGGAGGTTGCAGTGAGCCGAGACTGTGCCACTGCACTCCAGCCTGGGCGACAGAGTCAGACTCTGTCTCAAAAAAAAAAAAAAAAAAAAAAGGCCGGGCGCAGTGGCTCAGGCCTGTAATCCCAGCACTTTGGGAGGCCGAGACGGGCGGATCACGAGGTCAGGAGATCGAGACCATCCTGACAAACACAGTGAAACCCCATCTCTAATAAAAAATACAAAAAACTAGCTGGGCGAGGTGGCGGACGCCTGTAGTCCTGGCTACTCAGGAGGCTGAGGCAGGAGAATGGCATAAACCCGGGAGGCGGAGCTTGCAGTGAGCTGAGATCCGGCCACTGCACTCCAGCCTGGGCGACAGAGCGAGACTCCGTCTCAAAAAAAAAAAAAAAAAAAGTGTACACTTCAGTTTCCTTTATTCTTGGAATAAAATGTACCCTTTATCCCATGGCCAGGCCCCATGTGATCTGGCCCCTGCCTACCCTTCTGACTTCAATCCCATTGCTTTCCTTCCACTTACCAGACCCTGGCCCTCTTGGTGCCTTCTTGCCTCTACTCAAATTCACCAAGAGTCTGAGCACAAAACTTGCTGCTTATGCTGTCTCAGAATCTCCTTTTCTAGACCTTTGTTCCTCTCATTTTTTTCTCATTATTTATATTTCTGCTCAAATATCATGCTCCAAAAGAGGCCCTTCCTGGACATCTAAAGCAGGGGTTGGCAAACCTTTTTCTGTCAAGGACCAGACAGTAAATATCTTAGGTTTAGAGGCCATGTGGCCTTTGTCGTAATGGCTCACTTCTGCTGTTGTCAGGGCAAAGTGGCTATGGACAATAGGTGAATGAATGGCCATGGCTGTGTACCAATAAAACTTTATTTACAAATATAAGCAGCAGGCTGGATTTGGCCCATGGGCTGTTGTTCGCTGACCCCAGTCTGCAGTGTCCCCTGCTTGCCCCTTTGTCATTGGACTCCTTTTTTTTCCTGCATTTTTTTTTTCCTCTATAGCCCTCTGACTCTCAGAAACGCCACTGTTTGTTTATTTATTTTGCTCCTTGTTCATCATCTGTCTTCTGCATTAGCCTATGAGCTCTGTGAGGGCAGGGCCTGGCCCGTCTTTTCCCTGCTGCCTCCCCAGAGCTACCTCAGTGCCTGGCACAGAGCAGACACTCGCTCAGTAAGTATTTGTTAAATGAAGGAATATTTTCCAGTGACTCATGCAAGTGTAGGGAGGCCTTAGAAGTCAGCCAACCGAGCAAACGGGCCAATAGATGTGTCTCCACGCCTGCCACGCCTGCAGCTTGGCGTGGCTCCCATAGCCTGCGACAGGGAAGAGATTTGCATTCCAGAAAGCAAGAGAAGCTGCTTACCTCTCTCATGACTTGCCTGCAGGCCCCACATGGAGAGATAAAATCGTCTTGCATGTCACTGGGGAAGCAAAGAACCAAACTCAAATTAGTCTCTCCCAAGGCCTGAGGACAATTGCTAAGATTTAGGCCCTGAGTCTCCGCCTCGTTCCTGATTTGGGTCATACCCCATCAGGCAGCTCCTGATTCACAGATCCGCTGTGTCCTGAAGGCTGAGATGGCCACGTGGTGGCTTTCCACACTGCCACAAGGCAGGGCCACGAGCAGGACTTTCGTTAGTGCTGTCCATAAACGTTTAGTGAGCACTTACCGTCACCCACACCCAGGGGATACAAAGGTCAAAGAGAATCTGTCTCTGGTCTTCGGGAGATTGTTCAGCCCAGTGGGTGATGTAAAAAACCAGCTGAGTTATCATTTTAAACAAAATGCAGCTGGGTGCGGTGGCTCACACCTGTAATCCCAGCACACACCCAGGGAATACAAAGGTCAAAGAGAATCTGTCTCTGGTCTTCAGGAGATTGTTCAGCCCAGTGGGTGATGCGAAAAACCAGCTGAGTTATCATTTTAAACAAAATGCAGCTGGGCGCGGTGGCTCACACCTGTAATCCCACACACACCCAGGGAATACAAAGGTCAAAGAGAATCTGTCTCTGGTCTTCAGGAGATTGTTCAGCCCAGTGGGTGATGCGAAAAACCAGCTGAGTTATCATTTTAAACAAAATGCAGCTGGGTGCGGTGGCTCACACCTGTAATCCCAGCACTTTGAGAGGCCGACGTGGGTGGATCACCTGAGGTCAGGAGTTTGAGACCAGCCTGGCCAACATGGTGAAACCACAGCTCTCCTAAAAATACAAAAAATTAGCCAGGTGTGGTGGTGCAGGCCTGTAGTCCCAGCTACTCGGGAGGCTGAACCGGGAGGATCACTTGAGCCTGGGAGGCGGAGGCTGCAGTGAACTGCCATCTAGCTGACAGAGACCCTGTCTCAATAAATAACAAACAAACAAACAAAAACACGGCATGTACAAAGGCCCTGAGGCATGAAAGAATAAAGTGCATGTGACTCAGAGAGAAAAATGGGTTGCTTGCACTGGAGAAAGCCTGGAGAAGAGAAGCTCACCAGCCAGGGATTGCCTGTAAGAGTTTAGGCTCCTACAGGCAGACCTCTAGCTCTGAGCAGGACAAGGATTGGTCCCTAACACAGGTGGCTTTGGCCAGGCGCGGTGGCTCATGCCTATAATCCCAGCACTTTTGGAGGCCGAGACGGGTGGCTCATGAGGTCAAGAGACCGAGACCATCCTGGCCAACATGGTGAGACCCCATTGCTACTAAAAATATAAAAATTAGCTGGGCATGGTGGTGCACGCCTGTAGTCCCAGCTACTCGGGAGGCTGAGGCAGGAGAATCGCTTGAACCCGGGAGGTGGAGGTTGCAGGGAGCCGAGATGGCGCCACTGCACTCCAGCCTGGGCGACAGAGCGAGACTCTGCCTCAAAATAAAACAAAACAAAACAAAACAAACAAGTGCCTTTGATGGTGGAAAATTCCAAGCCTGCTGGAGCACCACAGGTGAAGTCAGCAGCCACCATCCTCCTTATTCTTCTGGACACACAGCTTTGTGATATCTCTGGAAGAACATAAGATTTTTATTTATTTATTTATTTATTTATTTATTTATTTATTTATTTATTTGAGACAGGGTCTTGTTCTGTTGTCTAGGCTACAGTGCGGTGGCACAATCATGGTTCACTGCAGCCTCTGCCTCCTGGCCTCAAAGGATCCTCTTACCTTAGCCTCCTGAGTAGCTGGGACTGCAGGCACACACCACCACACTCAGATCATTTTTTGATTTGTTGTAGAAATAGGGTCTCACTATATTGCCCAGGCTGGTCTTGAACTCCTGGGCTCAAGAGATCTTGGTACCTTGGCCTCCCAAAGTACTGGGATTACAGACATGAGCCACTGTGCCTGGCAGAACACAGGATTTAAATTTTGGTTCTTAGTTGGCTCTTCCTTTTGCTATGGGTGACTTTGACTAAGTCATTTTAGCTCATCCAAGGCTCATTTATTTGCTGTAAAATGTGGATGCTTTGTAAGAGTCTGCTTTGTAAGAATGCTAGAAGATAAAATGAGATAAGGTATATGGAAGACTTTGTAAACTTTAGAATGTTATATACATATTGTTACTGCCTGTTCTAAGTGCTGGATATTTAATTTCCTTACTATGTAAGCTTTGTCATAATTTTAGTACTTTATCATATACAGTTTTATTATACGCTATGTGTTTTATGTACTATTTAATAATTCATCTAATTATATCTTAACAGCAATTGTTATTAAGATAGTGTGTGCCTATGCCTGTAATCCCAGCATTTTGGGAGGCTGAGGTGGGTGGATCACAAAGTCAGGAGTTCAAGACCAGCCTGGCCAACATGGTGAAATCCCGTCTCCACTAAAAATACAAAAATTAGCCAGGCGTGGTGGCAGATGCCTGTAATCCCAGCTACTCGGGAGGCTGAGGCAGAGAATTGCTTGAACCTGGGAGGCAGAGGTTGCGGTGAGCCGAGATCATGCCACTGCACTCCAGTCTGGGCAACAGAGCAAGACTCCGTCTCAAAAAAAAAAAAAGAAAAAAAAAAGATAATGTGTGCCTAGAATGTGCCAGGCATTCTGCAAAGCATTTTATATGCATCGTCTCATTTCAACCAACAAATATTTACTGAGCACCTACTATGTGCTGGGCACTGTCGTTGGTGCTAGGAGTGCAGCAGTGAACAAAACAGACAAAATTCACTATGCTCAGGAGTTTACAGACTAGTGAGGGGAGCTAGGTAACTGATTAACCAACCAACCATGTGGAGACAGGGATAGATACTATGATTAAAATAAAGCAGCTGAGGTGCTATTTTCTTTAATTCTCACCATAACTACCTTTTATATGTGGGGGTCCAGTCAATGAAAGGTTCTGTTCCGTGGGAAGATGGGGTTCTCTCTGAGCACGCTTCCAGCTTCAGAAGAAAAACCCATGGGTACATGAGAGGGTGGCGACTCCTGCCCAGGACGCTGAGTGAACTCTTGCAATTTCTGGATAACAGCTGTTGCAGCCAGGGCCCCCCTTAAGCTTTTTGGGGGTTATTTTTCACTTCATTCCACACATGTCGACCAAAACCCTTCTCTATGCCAGGCAGGCATGGGAAAGGAGCGACAAAGACCAATTAGACAATCCCTGGAGCTTACCCTCCGGAGGGGTAGATACAATTTCACAGAAATGCGGTAACAAAGGCATGGTTAGGGCCATGGGTTAGGGCCATGGGAGAGTTGCTCTGAATGAAATTCAGCCTTCCTTCCGTGGCCTATAAGGCCCTATGTAATCTGACCCCTGCTGAGCTCACCGCTTCCTTTCCGAATCTTTTTTTTGAGACGGAGTCTCTCTCTGTCACCCAGGCTGGAGTGCAGTGGCGTAATCTCGGCTCACTGCAACCTCCGCCTCCCAGGTTCATGCCATTCTCCTGCCTCAGCCTCCCGAGTAGCTGGGACAACAGGCGCCCGCCACCATGCCCGGCTAATTTTTTTTTTTGTATTTTTAGTAGAGACGAGGTTTCACCGTGTTAGGCAGGATGGTCTCGATCTCCTGACCTCATGATCCACCCACCTCGGCCTTCCAAAGTGCTGGGATTACAGGAGTGAGCCACCGCGTCCGGCCTCCTTTCTGAATCTTGTGGCATCTGTGGCCCACTACCCAATGGCTAGCTCCCTGGACAAGGTGATCTGCATCAGGGATTTCAAGGTAAGCACGCATTCCACTGGGAAGGTAGATTTGGTGTAGGCTTCAACAACCAAGTCACAGGATGGTGTTTCCAGGCAGCCTAGCACTGAGGATGTAGAGACAGCCTGTTAACATTAATGGCTTACCCGTACATGGTGGTTCTGTGTGCCCGCCTCTGTGCTAAGGACCTTAAGTGAATTAGTTCAGTTAATCCCCCAACAACCCTGTAAGGGGCGGGGGTATACAGGCCCTCTTATCACCTGCATGCTGTAGATCACGAAAGACGAAACGGCTTGCCCAAGGACACAAAGTTAGTAAAGTGGCAGAATCAGGATTTGAACCCCAAATCTACACACTCTGCCTTTGGTAGTTTTGCGGCTTGCAGAATAAATAACGATAACTTTAAAACAATGTAATAGTTTGAGGCTGAATGTGGTCACTCACACCTATAATCCCAGCACTTTGGGAGGCCAAGGTGGGCGGATCACTTGAGGCCAGAAGTTCGAGACCAGCTTGGTCAACATGGTAAAACCCCATCTCTACTAAAAACTCAAAAATTAGCCAGGTTGGCCGGGCGCGGTGGCTCAAGCCTGTAATCCCAGCACTTTGGGAGGCCGAGACAGGTGGATCAAGAGGTCAGGAGATCGAGACCATCCTGGCTAACATGGTGAAACCCCGTCTCTACTAAAAAATACAAAAAAAAAACTAGCCGGACGAGGTGGCGGGTGCCTATAGCCCCAGCTACTCGGGAGGCTGAGGCAGGAGAATGGCGTGAACCCGGGAGGCGGAGCTTGCAGTGAGCTGAGATCCGGCCACTGCACTCCAGCCTGGGCGACAGAGCGAGACTCCATCTCAAAAAAAAAAAAAAAAAAAAAAAAAAAAAAATTAGCCAGGCATGGTAGCAGGCACCTGTAGTCTCAGCTACTCAGGAGGCTGAAGCATGAGAACCGCTTGAACCTGGGAGGTGGAGGTTGCAGTGAGCCGAGATCTTGCCACGGCACTCCAGCCTGGGCGGCACAGTGAGACTTGTTCTCAAAGAAAAACAACAAAACCAAAAACCAAAAAAAAAAAAAAAAAAAAAGCAACTATATAATAGTGTGAATGTATTACATACCCTGTGTCAGGAACTGTATAGAAATCGTTTCATGAGACCCTGTAACAAACCAGTCTCCTCCATTTCACAGATGAGAAGCCAGGCTCAGGGTCTAAGCAGCATGCCTAAGGTCCATAATGCAGTTGGATTTGGAAACAGGTTTCATTGGCGCTGAAGCCTGGCTTCTAACTTACTCAACGTTCCTGCCAAGAGAGAGACTCAAGACTGAGTGAGCACTTGCTGGCTGCCTCAGGATGTTTCTTTACCACTTCACCGCTTCCCCCTTTCTCCCTCTCCCCTGCCCTTCACTCTGTCCCGCCTTTTGCTGGCTATTTACAGTTTTCTGTGGTTTGTGCTCACCTTGGTCACACACTGAGGCCATGGTTATCAGACTCGATGGGCTGGAAACCTACTGACTCTGATCATTAGAGCTGGGACCCAGTGGGGCAAGCTCATCTGTCAATGAGCAGTAAGACACACGGACCTTTCCTGAGTGCGGTCTCCATCCTTAGAGACCTCAGAGGCGTTCTCTCTGAGGCTGCTCAGACCCATCTGATGTTAATGAGGGAGTTGGTACTTCTCATTCATCCTCTAAATCCACAAACGCTCTCAATTTAACAAATCATGAGTGTGATAATGAGTGTATTTTGGGCTCAGGGACACTGATGCAGGCTGAATACCCAGAGTACGGCAGTTGGGGGCTGGAAAAATGGCAGGTTTTGTGTAAATAACGACATTTGCTAATCACTGCTAGTGACAGTTCGTTGTGTTTGAAAGTAGATAATGACCAAGAGAAAAAGCCTCTCATTTGGAAAATTCTAAACAGAGCAAGGCATCATTATCCTTTGGTTGACTTTGGCCTCTTTTTCCCTAGAATATCATTATTTTCTTGGATCAGCTTTGAAATTGAGTTATTTCCCTCCTTTTTTTTTTTTTTCCATAAAGTGCAATTCACATCCTGATCTCGGCCTATCTGCACAAAATGTTCTCAGCACGACATCATTTATTCCTTTGGAAGCCTAAGGAAGCCAGGACACACCTCGGTCACAGGGAAGGCTCTCGGATACTGGGGCCCTTCTCCTTAAGTGCACCTTGGGCTTTACTTACTCAGAAACAAACCTTGAATAAGCCGGGTCACCTCGGGGCCAGACTGAGGTAAAGTTGAGGATCTTACAAAAGGCATGTGGGCTTGCTTCTGTACAGTCCCCACTGACCTTGCACTAAACCCCTGCATTTCTGCATTTTAGCCAGAAAAGTGCTGTAGCTCTGCCACAGGAATTAATTCCACTCTGAGTGAAGAGGTAATTCCCTCATAGAATGTGACCTATGCACCCAGATGTTCCTAAAGACCAACAAGCATGCAGCCTCCTTCTGGGTGGGATAAACATTTCCCATGTCATTTTTCTTGCATCAATAACTTGTTAAGAAAACTGTCATACACAATGCAAAGGTGCACACTGGAGCGATTCACCATTAAGTCATTAAATAATGGAGTCCAGTAAAAGGGCTAATTTACACGCTTGGATCCTGAAACCACTGAGTCTAGGGCCAGAGCCAACAAGAATTCAATATGCTCCCATGGAGAGGAAGCCATGACAACTAGGATATTTATGTTTGGGACATATAGGAGCATTGATTGGGGCTCTTGTGCAGCCAGAACCTGGGCCGGACTCTGATTAGTTGGAACCATAACTAGTGTTTACCTGGCTGATTTTGTATCCTGGTTCTTGAACCTTGAGGCGAGTGTCGCCAAATGAGTTAGCAGTGCTGAGTGGCTCATTCAGGATCCTAGCATCAGTTTGCAGAGAGCAGGGAAAAGTGTTCATCTCCTAGCACAGCATGACACAGTGGAATGAGCCCTGCAATGAGACTCCGGAACCTGGGTTTTATCCCAGCACTGGCACTAACTCCCAGGAAAGTGGCTCAACTTATCTGGGCCTCAGTTTCATCAGCTATAAAATGGGGGTGGTGGCAAGGGAGTCTGTAGCAGGTGATTTTTGGGTCCTCCCCACTTTGTGTTTCAAGGCTGCCTTTCTGTGGTATCTTGTAGGAAAGGAGTCTGTATCACTTTGTGTTGCTGGAACAGGGGCATACCGGCCCTTGTATGAGAGTTGCCTTGCTTATTTACCTGCCTTGCAGGCTCACTGAGGGCAGACTCCATTTCTTATTTGTCTCCTTATCCTCAGCACTCATCCCAGGGCCCTATACAGCGCCTGGCACATAGGAAGTCCACAACTAACATATGACAGATGAATGAATGAATGAATAATACGTGTAAGGAAGATGTTGGCTAAACAGATGAATGAATATTGTTGCAACCTGGGCTTTCCCACTCACCTGGCGATAGCAATTGCCTTGAAATCCTTGTACCCTTCTGAGACGGCCTTCTGGATAGCGGTCCGTTCAGCACAGATGCCCAGAGGGTAGCAGGCATTTTCTATGTTGCACCCTGAGAAGAGAGCAGAGTCCAGTGGTAAGTCTGGCAGAAACACTTCCTGCTGCGTGTGTTGAGTAAGAGGCTTGCCCCATTCCAAAGCAGGAAGGAACTGGTTACTCCAAACAAGATGGGGAGAAGGAAAGGGCAATTCGACTTGGGGCACCAGTAGACTCTTTGGTCCATGGTAGTGGCCCTTCCCAAGAACCTGGCACTGTCTTAATTTACCCAGTGCCTCCATGATGAAGCACAGCTTGGGAGCAGGGCAGCACAACAGGCAGATTAGGCAGCCGCATCACCCCTGCAGAGGTCAAGGCCAGGGGAGATGCTGAGGCTTACAAAAACAAGTAGAGCCCCCATACCTGCATCTGAGAGCCCCACGGTATGAATGTGTTCCCATCAAATTCATATGTTGAAATCCTAGCCCCCAAGCTGACGGTATTAGGAAGTGGGGCCTTTGGAGGAACGATTAGATAATGAGAACAGAATGAAAGGGACTAAGCCTAGGAATGGGAGTCATGCACTTATAAAACCAGAGAACTGCCTTGCCCCTTCTGCAGCATGAGGACATAGTGAGGAGTCACCGTCTATGAGTAAGCAGGCCCTCACTGAATCTGCCAGTGCCTTGACCTTGGACTTTCTGGTTTCCAGAACTGTGAGCAATACACTTCTGTTGTTTACAAGCTACCCAGTCTATGGTATTCTGTTATAGCAGCCTGAATGGACTAAGACAGATCCTGATTCCAAGTTTGAGCCTGGACAAAATTTTGGGGGTTAGGTACTGGCTGTCAGAGTTCAGCCAGGGTTCTATTTCAGCTGTGTTGCAAAACAAACTGTCAAAACTAACTAATAAGAAATCAACCAACCAACAAACAAAAAAAACCCCGAGCTTTGTGCAAGTTGCCTATGATTGCACAAGCCTTAAAACAATCTTCAGGCCTCCAATGGGATGTGGGCTTCTAAGATGGCCTAGCTCTCAGTAAGGGAGTCCTTCCTATTGGCTCTCTCAGGGTAGTTCCTGGGGTACAATAAGCCAGGGCTGCTCCCAGGAGACAAGATGTTTGCATAACCAGATTGGCTAAGAAAGTCCCCATATTCAGGGAAGTGAGTCTACGAACAAATCACCATGGAACCTGGGTTTTCCCTTGACCAGCAAGATGTGGTATTTGGTCTGTACCACTGTTTGTAAATTGCCTTTTTCCCTGAGGCAGAGATAGGAATTGTTCCCCAGTATTCATTTCCTATTTCTTCCTTTAAGTAATACAAGTGCCTCCCATTCCAGCATGGCCACTCAGCTAGGGACTGTAATTCCCAGACTCCCTTGCAGCACAGTGTGGCCACATGATGCAGTTCTGGCCAATGGGATGTGGCCCAAAGTGATGTGGGAAATTTCTGGATCATACTTTTGGTAAGGAGGTTGCTTGCCTATTACTTCCATCCTTTTCTCCTTCCACAGGCTGGAAGGTGGAGGTGATGGAGTGGGACACTTTTGACCTTGTGGCCATGGGAATGGAGGAGCAGCAAGGAGAGAGAAGGAATTTGGAAACCTGGTCAACTCATGGGGCAGAGTTGCCTGTTTGCCTGGGGCCTACTCGGAATTGTTGTGTGAGAGAAAAACAGAATTCTATCATGTTTGCGTCACTGCATCTTGGAATCTGTTTGCTATAGTAGCGTAACCTATAGCTAATGCAGACATTTGTGCTGAAGGTGAGATGCAACTTGAACAAAAAAAATCTAAATATGTGACATTGGCTTAGTGGCTGAGCAACGCAAAGGAGAAAACACAGATGAGGGACGATGGCCAGATGGTGACTCCTCCTAGTCTGTTATTTGGTAAAGCTCCACCTGCAATTACCGGGAAGGCAGGCCGTTGTACCTACCACTGAAATTTCTCTTCCTGGCAATGGGAATCAGCTCTGTGGCAAACATGTGATGTGTCATCTGCCCACCCAGCCTGTTGTTTCAGTCACCACAATAGCCAGCATGAAGATGGGGCAGCAGGGATGGGCCAGGCATGGGAGCTACTTAGGAAAATGTGAGAGTTGGCAGGCTTCAGAACCATGTCCAGAAGGGATCTTTGGGTGTGGCATTTCTGTATGGAAATAATTGGAAGCAAATAGATCAGGATGTTTCTAACTTTTTGATAGAATTGGATCGCCAAAGAAGTCACAAGTCTGGCCTATAAAAACCCATGATGAGGCTGGGCGCGGTGGCTCATGCCTGTAATCCCAGCACTTTGGGAGGCCGAGGCAGATGGATCACAAGGTCAGGAGTTTGAGACTAGCCTGGCCAATATGGTGAAACCCTGTCTACTGAAAATACAAAAATTAGCCTGGCATGGTGGCAGGCGCCTGTAGTCCCAGCTACTCAGGAGCCTGAGGCAGAAGAATCTCTTGAACCTGAGAGGCAGAGGTTGCAGTGAGCCGAGATCATGCCACAGCTGCACTCCAGCCTGGGCAACAGAATGAGACTCCATCTCAAAGCACAACAACAAATAAAACCATGATGTGGGTGTGATGATGTGTGTCAGTTTGAACATGCAGATGAGGACACAACTCTAGGGATGGTGGGACACATAGTCAGAAGGAATCTGATTTCCAGGACAACTTTGCAGGACAGAGAAAAGCATCTCCTATGCTGTGGACTCCAGCCCACGCCTGGTCTGTTAGATGAGGGAAATAAGCCACCATCTTGTTTGAGTCACTATATTATTATTTATTTCATCAACTTAGCCTCCCCTCCCCTCCCCTTCCCTTCCCTCCCCTTCCCCCCCACCATCCTTTATTTTTGACAGGATCTTACTCTGTTGTCTAGGCTGGTGTGCAGTGGCACGATCATAAGCCACCATCTTGTTTGAGTCACTATATTATTATTTATTTCATCAACTTAGCCTCCCCTCCCCTCCCCTTCCCTTCCCTCCCCTTCCCCCCCACCGTCCTTTATTTTTGACAGGATCTTACTCTGTTGTCTAGGCTGGTGTGCAGTGGCACGATCGTAACCTCAAACTCCTGGGCTCCACTGACCCTTTCATCCTAACCTCCCGAGTAGTTGGGACCACAGGTATACACCACCACACTCGGCTAATTTTTTGTATTTTTTGTAGAGATGGGGTTGCCCAGGCCAGTCTCAAACTCTTGGGCTCAAGTGATCCACCTACCTTGGCCTCTCAAGGTGCTGGGATTATAGGTGTGAGCCACGGTGCCCAGCTTACGCCTCCTTTTCTAAGTCCAAGTCTTCATTGTGATTATGCAGTATTTTGTTCTGTGTTGATCACATTTGGGAATTATTTGGTCATTATCTTCTTGTATATTTTTCCTCACATATTTTCTGGTCCCTTCATTATTTACATTGGCATGTTAGGAGTGATTAGTCATTTAGCTCATTGTTCTCAGGATCACAGGCATTCATGTCCAGAGTTGACGGATGTCATTAGACACCACTGGGTGCCACAGCTGCAGGTCCCTTGTCGGGGTGAGGGTGAATGTGGTCACAGTGGTGCATGGGATGGCTATATGGTGTTAGGTGGGGGCTGGTTCGGAGTTCTACTTTGGGGAAGAAAACAGGCGTGTATACTGAGCACCAAAGGGTAGACTATAGTGAGCATCTACTGTTTTGACAGCTTAGCACCTCTTACTTTTTTTCCCCTGAGGAATGACCCTTACTTTATTCCTCAGCATGTAGTTCAAATGGAAGCTGCCATCTTGTCTCCTATGACCTTGCTATGGGCTTAAAGATGAGCAGCTGACTCAAACTGGCCAATCAGAGTTCATCTCGGCATGGGAACTTCAGTTTCTCTCTGAGACGCTGAGTGTGGGCCGCCATGTTTCCATTCATTATGGAAGAGACCAATGAGGGAGGCTGAAATGGACACTCAGAAGAATGGATGAGAGATGACAGATGGAAAGAAAGGAGTCTGGCCGGTGCCAGTTAGCCCTGAGGTCTGACTACACTCCAGCTCTTCCCATGGTTTAGTTATAGGAACCAATACATCCTCCTTTTGTCTAAAATAGTTCATGTGTATTTTTATCATTTGAAACTGTACAGAGATCAGTTAATACAGTTGGAATATGGGGCAGGGAACAATCAGGAAGTTGCAACCCTGAGAGCTTTTGTTTTTTTAAATGGTAGTTATTATAGCTGAGATAACTGGCCCCTTATTGCTCAGTCTGTCTGCTGAGTCAATGAAAGTTGAATGAATAAATGAATGAGTGTCTCTTGCTCCCCGCCTTGTCTCCCCAGCCAGGTTCCTGATCCTCACCTGAAATGACTTTCTTTTTCTTTTCTTTTTATTTAATTTAATTAATTTATTTATTTATCTGTCGCCCAGGCTGGAGTGTAGTGGCACGATCTCAGCTCACTGCAATCTCTACCTCCCGGGTTCAAGTGATTCTCATCTCAGCCTCCCTAGTAGCTGGGATTAGAGGCGTGTATCACCATGTCTGCCTAATTTTTTAATTTTTAGTGAAGACAGGGTTTCACCATGTTGGCCAGGCTGGTCTTGAACTCCTGGCCTCAAGTGATCTGCCCAGCTCGGCCTCCCAAAATGCTGGGATTACAGGTGTGAACCATGATGCCCAGCCCCTGAAAATGACTTTCTTTAAACACCACTCTCATCTACTGTATCTGCTCACCACTCCCACCTTCACTGACATCCCTGCACTTGGTTTCTGCCTCTCTCCCAGATTATGGTCCCTGCCAGCCTCACTCCAAGTCTAGTGACTCTCCCAGTCCCGCCCTTCCAGCTTCCCTGCCCCATCCCTGACTAAAGCCTAACACTTTTCCCAGCAAAAGTGATGTACGCGGATCTTGGGTTTTGCTGATGTGCCATTAAAGCACATTTCCATACTTGTAGAAGACCCAGTCTCTCAGGGCAGTCACATGTGTCTGCATTGGAAGTTCAGAAAGGCCTCAGAGAGATAAATCTTCCTTTACTGTGTGTAAAACATGTCAATAGGCCAGTTAATGACAGAGAAAGATGATCGTGGCAGGGGGCACACTCACACGCCCCACTACTCAAACAGCGCCCTGTAGAAAGAGGTTCCATGAGGTTTCATTCTGCCCTGGGACTCTTTGCCCTACTGGCTCTGAGAGCTGGGGAAAGGGACCGAACCTCTTTGAGACTCACTGGCTCATTTGTAAAATGCTAATGATAGAACCTCTCTCATAGTCCTCTTGTGAGAATAAATTGAGATCCCTCATGTAAAGCACTTAACACAAAGCCTGGCACAGAGGAAATGGTCAGCAGCTGTTAGCTGCTGCTGTTATCAACTGCATAAAAATAAAGGCTTTGGTGATGGTAGGGCTATGTGACCCTCTGCGCCTTCTCGACAAGGTATGACAGTGGTCCTGTCCTTGTCTTTCAGGCACTTTGGAATTCTTTATTTTTATTTTATTTTATTTTATATTTTATTTTATATTTTATTTTTGAGATAAAGTCTTGCTCTGTCACCCAGGCTGGAGTGCAGTAGCACAATCTCGGCTCACTGCAACCTCCTCCTCCTAGGTTCAAGTGATTCTCCTGCCTCAGCCTCCCGAGTAGCTAGGACTACAGGAGTGTGCTACCACGCCTGGCTAATTTTTGTATTTTTGGTAGAGATGGGGTTTCACCATATTGGTCAGGTTGGTCTCGAACTCCTGACCTTGTGATCCACCCGCCTCAGTCTCCCAAACTGCTGGGATTACAGGCGTGAGCCACCGTGCCTGGCCTGAAATCCTTTCTGTGACTACAAGGTCATACGTGATCTGGTGCCAAGGTCATATGTGATCTGGTACCGAGGTCACAAATGATCTGGTGCTACCTCTTGGCCCTCATCTCCTTTTGTTCTCTAGACCTGCTGTCCTTCCAGGTGCTCCCCCAGGGTACCAAGTATGCTGCTGCCACAGGGTCTTTGCACTGGTTGTTCCTACTGCCTGGAACTCTCTTTCCCTTTTGTGCACTATTCACCCTGCTCAGGGCTCTGCTCACATGTCATTTTCTCCGAGACGCTTTCTCCGATCACCTATCTAAAATGGCTTCACCACTGCCTCCAACCCTCTCTATCCATTTCTCCTGCTTTAATTTTCTTCATAGCACTTAAGACTCTCCTGAAATGAATGTCTTCATTATCTAATTCCTCCTATTATATTACAAACTTTCTGAGGGCAGAGATTTTGTCTCTAGCATGCTTTGTGGTATGTCCTGGGCCTGGAACAGTGAAGCCAGGGGGCTCTCAGTTTTCCTTACGGATTAAATGTTTGTGTTTTCCTAAAATTCTTCTGTTGAAGCCCTAACCCTCGATGTGATACTATTAGGAGGCGGGGCATTTGGGAGATAACTGGGTTTAGATGAGGTGGTGAGGGGGCAGCCCCCATGATAGGATTAGTGCTATTATAAGAAGAGGAAGAGACTCTTGAACTCTCTCACTCCATCATGTCAGGGCATAGTGAGAAAATGGCCAAGTCGGAAAGAGGGCCCTCACCAAGAACTGAATCTTGGACTTCCCGGCCTCCTGTGAGAAATAAATGTCTGCTGTTTAAATCACTACTCTGTGGTATTTTGTTATAGCAGCCTGTTTTAGTCTGTTTTGTGCTGCTGTAACGTAATATCCCAGACTGGGTAATTTATAAAGGACAGAAATGTATTTGTCATGATTCTGAAGGCTTGAGAGTCCAAGGTCAAGCTGCTGGCAGGTTGGTGTCTAGTGAGGAGCTAGTCCGTGCTTCCAAGATGGCGCCTTGAACATTGCATCCTCTGGAGGGGAGGAGCACTATTCCTCATGTGGCAGGAGAGTGAAAGAGAGAGAAGCCACCCTGTAAGCCGTTTTTATAGTGGTATTAATCCATTCATGGGGACAGAGCCTTCATGATCTAAATACCTCTTATTAGGCCCCACCTCCCAACACTGTGGCATTGGCAATTAAACATAGTGAGACCCTGTCTCGAAAAATGTATATAAATAAATAAATTTGAAAAGAGAAGCCCTCCAAAGTATGCTTATGCATTTTGGATAGGCAAACCTTCAAACCACAGCATGGTCTGAGCTGAGATGGCTAACCATTATTGAAAGAGTGGAATTTTCCACTTCAGTGCCAGCTGCTTAAGATGCAGAGGAATAACTGTATTTGGAGCCTCTAACAAATTCACGTAATTTCCTTGAATTTTCTAGCTAAAAAAAAAAAAAGGAAGGAAGACTTTGTCCACGTACTGCATCCTGAAATGCTGTGCAATTTTATTTTGCTTCTCTAAGCCCAGAAAGCTGGCGTCATCTGACCAGGCAAACCAATGCTGCTTCTGCTATTGCCTTTGCTTACTTCAAAACACACATGAGAGAGATTGGGATGGTGCTAAGTTAGAAATCCATGATGATAAGATTGGACGAAATAACACTACGATCATAGTGCCAGTATTACTAATTGCTTTCTTTTACTGGGTACTCACCTACCAGGCACTCTGTGGAGCGCTTTATCTGCATAATGTCAGTTAACCCTTTTAACTGTGGGGTAAGGTAAATACTATTAGGACACCATTTTACAGAAAGTAAAAGTGGAGGCTGGTGGCAGGAGGCCAAAACATGTATCCTGGCCTCTGAGATACGATGGACTCTTCTTATTCTCTATGGCCTTGCAGGAAGGAAGGCCATGTTTTGAGGTGGTTTGGTGGTTAAGGCAGGGCTGGGGTCAGATGTTATTAAGGCATCAGCAAGACTGGGTGTGGTGGCTCATGCCTGTAATCCCAGTACTTTTGGAGGCTGAGGTGGGTGGATCGTTTGAGTCCAGGAGTTCGAGACTAGCCTGGGCAACATGTCAAAACCCCGTTTCTACAAAAAATTTTAAAAATTAGCTAGGCATGGTGGTGCACACCTGTGATCCCAGCTACTTAGGAGGATAAGGTGGGAGGATCACCTGAGCCGGGGAGGTCGAGGCTGCAGTGAGCTGAGATTGTGCCACTGAACTCCAGACTGGGCAACAGAGTGAGATCCTGTCTCAACAAGACAAAACAAAACAAAACAAAACATCAACAAGGAAAGAAGCTCACAATGAGGCAATTTGGGCCCAGCCACCCAGAGAAAACAATAATGCCAGAGAGCACTACACCCGCTCTCTTTTCTGAGGGATCTTGAACAACACTCTCTTTAATTCGAAGGATTAAAGCAGTATTTCTCACACTCAAGAAAGTGGGCATCAGAATGTTTTGGAGGGCTTCTCTTTTTAAATTTTTACATTTATTTATTTACATATTTTTTAGAGACAAGGTCTTGTTATGTTGCCCAGCTGGAATTTGAACCCTAGACTCAAGCAATCCTCCTGCCTTAGCCTCCTGAGTAGAGGGCTTCTTAAAACACACTTCTAAGCCTCTTTCCTGGAGTTTCTGATTCAATAGGTCTGGGCTGGGTTGGAGCTCAAAAATTTGAAATTTTCACAAGTTCCCAGGAGCTGCTGAGGCTGCAGGTCTGGGACCACGTTTGAGAATCACATGAGGGGCCGGGCGTGGTGGCTCACGCCTGTAATCCCAGCACTTTGGGAGGCCGAGGCGGGCGTATCATGAGGTCAGGAGTTTGAGATTGGCCTGACCAACATGATGAAACCCCGTTTCTACTAAAAGTACAAAACTTAGTCGGGCGTGGTGACACACGCCTGTAGTCCCAGCTACTCAGGAGGCTGAGGCAGGAGAACCGCTTGAACCAGGGAGGCAGAAGTTGCAGTGAGCCGAGATCGTGCCACTGCTCTCCAGCCTGGGTGACAGAGTGAGACTCCATCTCAAAAAAAAAAAAAAAAAAAAAAGGAGAATCACATGAGGAATGTTCTGTCCATATACTGGAAGAAATACGATACTCTCTCCATGTTCCTAACCTCCTCCCACTGCAAATGCACCATTTCTGGTATTAATTATGTTTGAACTCATCCATAGAGTCGAGGGACTGTAGTAAAGTTCGCCTTTGTAATGAGCCGCTTTTTTTTTTTTTGAGATGGAGTTTCACTCTTGTTACCCAGGCTGGAGTGCAATGGTGTGATCTCGGCTCGCTGCAACCTCCGCCTCCCGGGTTCAAGTGATTCTCCTGCCTCAGCCTCCTTAACAGCTGGGATTACAGGCGCCCACCACCACGCCTGGATAATTTTTGTATTTTTAATAGAGATGGGGTTTCATCATATTAGCCAGGCTGGTCTTGAACTCCTGACCTCAGGTGATCCATCCACCTCAGCCTCCCAAAGTGCTGAGTGAGATTACAGGTATGAGCCACCATGCCTGGCCTTTTTTTTTTGAGAGAGAGTCTTGCTCTGTTGCCCGGGCTGGGCTGGAGTGCAGTGGCATGATCACGACTCACTGCAACCTCCACCACCAGGGCTCAAGCCATCCTTCTGCCTCAGCCTCCAGAGTAGCTGGGACTCTAGGCATGTGCCACCACACCCGGCTAATTTCTGTATTTTTTGTAGAGATGGGGTTTCACCCTGTTGCCCAGGCTGGCCACAAAATGAGCCACTTTTGAGTGACAGTGGAGAGGACTAACTGAAGTTCCTTGGCAGGGGGAAACAGCAGGAAACAGGGCGTGAGTGGAGCTGGGTTGTAAGCTGAAGACCCAGGTTAGGGAAGCTTGCTCTTACCTAGACCGGAGGTGCTGTGGTGTTGGGGGGATGGGGCCTGGGGTCCATCAGCTGCTGAAGAGAGGGGCTGGTGTCAGGCACCAAGAAATGCTTCCAGGAAAATGCATCCAGGCAGAGGAAGGGAGCCGAGGGACAGAATCAGAAGAGCGGGGACTGGTTTGAGGGAAAATAGAAGACTCAGATTTAAGAGTTAAGCCAAGGTAAGCTGGATTCAGGGGTTGTTTAACCAAGACGTCCTCAAGTGTCTTCTAAAATGTGGTGTGTTTTTCTCAGAATTCACCCCAGCTGGCCCAGTAAAGTGGCTTTTTCTCTAAATGGCAGACACAGAGGGAAGGAGGAGGAAAGAGGGAGCGAGACCACTGTCCCAAGATCATGAGCTGCAGAAGATAAACCCTCCCATCCCTTGGGTTGTGCCAGCAAAGTTGGCAGAAACTACAGCCAAGAGGTCTTGTGTCGGCACCATCCTGGGACCCTTTCTGGCCCTCTCGCGGTCTCATCGCCAGGTGCCTACTCCCCATGAGCCCAGGGACACCTCGCGCAGTGCCCGTAGGGTTACAGGTGCTCCTTCTCTTCCCTGCCCATCACCCACCAGGCACTGCACGAACACTGGCTGAGCCTCCGCCATGTGCAAGGCCCAGAGTTGACTCTGTTTCCCTGGCCCATTTTCTTTGCTTTCTTTTCTTTTTTTCTTTTTCTTTTGTTTTTGAGATGGCGTCTAGCTCTGTCACCCAGGCTGGAGTGCAGTGGTGTGATCTCGGCTCACGGCAACCTCCACCTCCTAGGTTCAAGCGATTCTCCTGCTTCAGCCTCCTGAGTAGCTGGAATTACAGGTACCCGCCACCATGCCTGGCTAATTTTTTTGTATTTTTAGTAGAGACGGGGTTTCACCATGTTGGCCAGGCTGGTCTCGAACTCCTGACCTTAGGTGATCTGCCCAGCTCGGCCTCCCAAAGCGCTGGGATTACAGACCTGAGCCACCGCGCCTGGCCCATTTTCTTTGCTTTCTCAATCCTTCTTCTGTGCCATCTCCACTCTCCTCTTTGTGTCCTCTTTGTGCAGCTCTTTTCTCACCAGTGAGCTCCTCTTTCTGTACCTCTCCCTCGGCTCTCCCCGCAAGCAGTCACTAATGTCACCAGCCCGAGGTGCATCATGAAAACCTAATCACCATCCCGGGTGGCCCATCTGTGAGGGGCACAAGGTCCTGGCCAGGGTTGGGAGTAACAGAGAGAAAATGATGATTATTATGAAGTCGTGATAGCAAGGCTGTCTTTGCAGCCAGGCCTGCTTTTGAATTGGGTGGGACACCAGCTGCCTTGGAGGGGGAAGCCTTCATTGGTGCTGGTCTTGTGTTCAGCTGGAGGAAGTCACAGACCTGGGCAGACCTGTTCTGCCATAAGTTGTAAACTCACAATGTCTAAACTCAGCTGTGCTGTTTCTGCCTCCTGATCAGCTCTGTTTCACCCCATGATGCCACACCAGGCTTCCTCTGGGTGTCCAGGTGCCCCCTGCTCCAAGCCCCAACTTACAGCATCCACCCCCTATTCTGCACCTGGCTTCACTTCCTACTTCAGTAAGGAGATCCAGGGATTCTGATAAACACCTTCCATTTGTCCCCCTTCCTTTTCAGCACAAATCTCTCTGCTCCCTTCCCTATCTCCACCCTGCAGCAAGGGGTGGCAGAAAGAGCACGAATCAGATAAAACAGCCTCAGGTATCCCCAGGCTTTGATAAAATGTGAGTGCATTGGTTATTGGTTTGGTCTGCTCAGCTCTCCCCACCCCTTCTTGTGGTAACAGACCCACCCATTCCCCACGGAGGGGATATTTTGAGTTAACTGGCCAATCACACTACATGACCACAGTGATTGGCCCAGGGATGTGCCTGCAATTGGAGATGGACCAATTGGACTTCTTTTTTGGAATTTTTCCACGTAGAATTGGTGGGGAAGAGTTCTGTCCTCTCTGGTTTTGAGGCTATATGAATGATAAACAGGCCAGGTGCAGTGGCTCATGCCTGTAATCCCAGTACTTTGGGAGGTCAAGGTGGGAGGATCATTTGAGGCCAGGAGTTCAAGACCAACCTGGGCAATGTAGCAAGATCTCATCTCCATAAAAAATTAGCTGGGCATGATGGTACCTACCTGTAGTCCCAGCTACTTGGGAGGCTAAGACAGAAGGATCGCTTGAACTCAGGGGTTTGAGACTGCAGTGAGCTAGGCTTGTGCCACTGCACTTCCAGTCTGGGCGGCAGAGAGAGACCCTGCCTCTAAAACAAAATCAAAAACAAAAGAATGCAAACCAGAGACTGCTTGCACTCATGTTCCCTGATGCCCAGAAAAAGTCTACCTGCAGGACAAGAGAAAGAGACCAGCCCCCAGAAGGATAAAGAAGGACATGGTGATGTCTGCATTCCTGGGTCCAGCTGCCCTGAGACAAGCGCTACCCTTGCCCGCTCTGGTTCTGGTTGCTTTCTGACATTGACCATAGGAAGTACTCTGCTTAATGCGTGTGAAACTCATTGTCCCCCATCATGAGTTGGCTGTGAGATTACGGAAGGTCATCTAAATGAAGTCTTTAGTGAGCTCACTCCATTGTAGCTTCGAATACTGCTGCTGGTCCCTGCCCAGCACATCCCCAGCACACAGTCCAGCCATGCCTTCAGTGCCTCACCTCAGTCAGTGCTTCATCATTCACCTGGGCCACCTGGCTGGAAATCCTAAAGCTATGTGCCTTTACTTTATTTAGTATTTTATTTTTTATTTTTTGAGACACGGTCTCATTCTGTCACCCAGCGGTGTGATTACAGCTCACTGCAGCCTCGAACTCCTAGGGCTCAAGTGATCCCTCCACCTCAGTTTCCCAAAGTATCTGGGACCACAGGTGCATGCCACCACATCCAGCTCATTTTTGTACTTTTTGTAGACACGAAGTCTTACCATGTTGTCTAGGCTGGTCTCGAACTCCTGGACTCAAGGGATCCTTCAGCCTCGTCCTCCCAAAGGATTGGGATTACTGGTGTGAGCCACCGCACCCAGCCTTTATTTGTAACACTGCCCATGCCAGGCCCGATCCATGTGTCCCACACAACATCTCTCGGATCATTCCTTTCTCTTCATTCTACCTGTCCCACTCCTAGTAAAAGCCTTTCATTCATGTGTTCGACAAACCTTACAGAGTCCCAGTGATAGGCCAGGAAATGTGCTGACACTGCGGACAGGTCAGTGAGCAGAGCAGATACTGTCCCCTGACACTGTTCCTCTGTCCCTGCCCTTGCTGAGCACCTGTCACACTAAATGTCATCACACACCACTTTTATGTTACTCTTCTTCTTAATAACATTCCCTGGCTCCCTACTTCCTACCTCTTCAAATCTTAGTGTCTCTGTTTGGCCTCCAAAAGTCCTCCACAATCTGCCTCCAGATAATAAGAATAATGATAGCATTAATAGTGGTAGCAGAAGCAGCTATCATTTGTGACATTCTTATTAAGAGGCAGAAAATGTGCTGAATGCTTTATAGGCATTTACTCATTTAAAGCCTCACAACCAGGGGTGAAATTCAACATATTCAGCACAGGCACCAACCGATCAGAGTGGATGCTGCCTGCCATGTTGTGCCATGCCAGGCATACCAGCTGAATCTGGTTCTGTTCACAGTCATCCTGAAAGGTGGGTTTTATGATCCCTGGCTTAAAATGTGTGAGCTGGCCGGGCGCGGTGGCTCACGCCTGTAATCCCAGCACTTTGGGAGACTGAGGCAGGTGAATCACCTCAGAGTTCAAGATCAGATTAGCCAACATGACGAAACCCCATCTCTGCTAAAAATACAAAAATTAGCCGGTGTGTAGCGGGTGCCTGTAATCCCAGCTACTATGAGACTGAGGCAGGAGAATCGCTTGAACCTGGGTGGCAGAGATTGCAGTGAGCTGAGATTGCGCCACTGCACTCCAGCCTGGGCGACAGAGTAAGACTCTGACTCAAAAAAAAAAAAAAAAAAGATAAATAAAATGTGTGAGCTGACACTCAGAAGGGTGAAGGGCCTCACCCAGAGTCACACAGTTGATAAACACCAGCCTTCCAACCCAGGACCTTCTGACTCCAAAGCCTCCATTTCACTCTCTAAGTCCCCCTTACACAACCCTTTCTCCAGTGACACCAGGTCTTTCCCTGCAACGCACGTGGGCCACAGTCCTGTTTATCTCCTCCATTCATTCCTTCCACAACCATTGGATGAGGCTTCCACCTTCAGTCATCACCTGTGCAAGATGAGGGGACTGCCATGGGGGCAGGGACTATGTCATCCTGTTCACTGTGATATCCCCAGCACCTGACACCTTACCTGGCACAGAACTGATCTTCAGCAAATACCTGTTGAATGATCACTATGAGGGGTGACAAAGGCATGGACTTCACTGGAAGTAGCTCCCAGGTGTCACTTACGAGTGAAAGTGTGCCTCCTTTATTGTGGGTTTTAAAACAAGAAAGGACCAGAGCATTCTGGCATGGGGGCCCCCTGGCTCTGGAGGCACGATGAGGCTGTCTGACCTCTTGCTGGTCCAAGCAGAACACCAGTCCCAGAGCTGGAAAGCATGGATGGAAGGCAGCCACGCTGGCCCCACAGGCCAGGAAATGCCATGGCCCAACATGCTGAGTCCCCATCACCACCACCTGCCCTGCCATCCCTCTTCCTTCTGCTTCTCCAAACGTACTCATCTCATTCCTTCATCCAGTCAGTCGCTCAACAGTTATCGAGTGCCTGTTCTGGGCCAGGCAGGTGCTAGGTCACAGCACGAGAAAGTCAATGGTACAAAGATTCAAGACACAGCCCCTGCCCTCTGCAGCACAAAGTCCCAAGAGAGAGGCAGATACGTAAGTGGACAGTGATAACCATGGCAGGAGGGGTCAGTGCGGGTGCAGGGGGATTGTAGGAGGGCCCTTTCTGTGCCATTTGGAAAGGATATGGAGGTTTTCCTAAGAATCAAGGGCTGATTCCACATTCAAGACTCTGTAATGTTGCGAGTTGCAACGGTGTTTGCAGTGGTGGTTAATGTTTGTTGTTTGTGGTGGTGGTTAATGTTTAATATTCATCTCAGCCACCAAAACAGGTCTGAATTTCAACACGGTACTCAGAGATCCTTCACTCCCCACAGAGCAACAGCTTTTGGAATCAGGGGAACTCTGGGTTCCAGTCCCAGCTCTGTGATTTTGAGCACTGAAACTTTTCCGAACCTGTTTCCTTCTCTGCCTTTCAGGGTTGCAGGGCTTAAACGGATAGCATTAATCACCTTCCTTTCACAGGCTGTTAGCACTCAATCAAACCTGCTTCTCCCGCTCAAAGATGTTTAAGACCCAGGCAAGTCACAGAATCTCAACAGAAAAGGAATAACATCAAGGGGCACCTCCACATCATGTCCCCCACTGCCCTGAAGGAGAACGCCTCTAAGCTTAGCAAAAACAAGTTTGAATTTTTGTTCACATGAACTTTTCTACAAAAGCAATAAATCAAAGAAAAAAGTTTAGGAACAGATTAGAGCAGACTCAGATGGGCTCAGTTTCCCTTACCCGCCCCCGCCCCGCAGGGCGCTGCTGGCTGCTGGACTCAGAAATCCAGCTGGCTTTTCACCTCCAAGATTCTCCAAGGACCACACCCGACAAACACGTCACCACCCTGGCCAGCACAGAGCACAGTGGGTGGAAGGAAGAGAGCAGGGCTTTGGGGAACCTCCCGCCCAGGATTTCACTACCAGCGCCCCACGTGACCTTGGGCAAGTCATGTCACCTCTCGGGACCTCGGTAGTTTCATCTAAAGACGAGCATTAACACCTAGGTCCAAGGTGCCAGACACGTCTGAGGCTGGGAAAGCACAAACCCTCTCCCCGCCAGCACCCCAGGACTGTTGATGTTTTTGATTTATGGCCTCCCCTTCCTGCCTCCTTTCCAACTTCCTTCCTCATCCCAGTCCTCCAAGCACTGACAGCCCATGGATTTAAGCCACATTTGAGCGCGGTCTGGGGCAGTCGGCAGGGTAGGAACATTTCAGCATAGGCTGGGGGAAAAACGGACAGAGTCGCGCTCTTGCCACTGCCTGTGCCTCTGCGCCTCTTCCTGTACATCCTCCTCTGACCCGCCACCCAGGCTGCTGGGCTGGGGGACCCTGGGGTGCCCGCCTTTACCTTTGAAGATTCTCCCCTCCTGGGTGAGCAGGGCGGCCCCCACGGGAAAGTGACTGTAGGGGCAGTAGGCTGACTTCTTGGCCTCCTGGGAGCAAACCAGCAGCTGCTGGACACACTCGGGCTGCAGGGTGCAGGCGGGAGGCTTCTGGGCCATGTTGGTACCCCAGGCAGGCAGCAGAGCTGTGGAAACAGGAGCTCCGGCCAGCCTGGGCTGGGGCCCCAGACACGATTGCAGCTCCTCCCCCGGGGGTGTGTCCCTGCAACCAGATGGCAGGCTGTTAGGTACGCGGCTTTCAGGATGCAGAGTCTAGGAGAGGAGCGTCCCATGGTTTGGATGCAGCAGGTGTGGTGTAAGAAGGTGCCTGCGTGTGCTTCACACTCTCCCTTGGGAACCACTCTCACTATCGGACACACTGAGGGGTGGGTCAGAAGGTGGTGCCACGCTACTAGAAGGGGAAGCTACTGGGTGGGTCAGTGTGGGATCTCAGAGGTCCAAGCTCCAAGGGCTGACAGCCCTCAGTTTGTTAAATCACTTTTTCTCTCCTCCACTGAGGGAAGGACTGAGGCTGAAAGGGCAGGGCTGGGGCAGCCAGTGTGGCATCCCCGAGACGGGAGGCATGAACAAGCTGCAGTACGACTGAGAGCTTCTTTATTTTCACCCATTTTCCTTCTGACTTCTCTTTGCCCCAGCCCAGAATTAAAAAGTATCTCAGCTTCTGGGTGCAGTGGCTCACTTTGGGAGGCTGAGGCAGGAGGATTGCTTGAGCCCAGGAGTTTGAGAACAGTGTTGGCAATATGGCAAAACCCTGTCTCTACAAAAAATACAAAAATTAACTGGGCATGGTGGCATGTGCCTGTAGTCCTAGCTGCTTGGGAAGCTGAGGTGGGAGGATGGCTTGAACCTAGGAGGCAAAGGCTGCAGTGAGCTCAGATTGCACCACTGCATTTCAGCCTGGGTGACAGAGAGCCAGATCCTGTCTCAAAAAAAAAAAAAAAAAAAAAAATTGGAGAATGGAGGGAACCATTGAGATTATTTACTTGGGCCCCCTCATTGTTTTGTTGCAAAATAGATATTGGTGTTGGTGGTAAACAAATGTGTTTGCATCCTGGTTCTACTCCTTTCCATGTGTACAAGCTTTGGCAGGTCACTTGACCTCCCTGAGCCACAGTTTCATGTCAACAGCAGGGATAGTAATAATCCCTGTTCTAGATCCTGAGACTATAGAAGAGCTCCAGCTTTGGAGTTTAGTAAACCATGATTTGAATTCCATTCCTGCCATTTATTAGCCATATGATGTTGGGAGGGTCACACACAATCTCTCTAAGCCTCGGTGTCCTCATCTGCAAAATGGGCACACTAACATGATTTCACTTCCAGAGTTGTCATGAGGATTGAATGAGATAATGCGTGTACAATGGGTGTGGCTGGAGAGTCTGGTGACATCATAATGTGAACACCCTTTATGACTCCACACAAACTGAGTTATTGTCATTAAGTGACACAGCCAAGATCACATGGGGCAGAACTCCAGCTTGAGTGGCCAAAGACATCCAACTGTTTCCACACCCCTGCCTAGCAGGAGAGTTTGGATGGGGAATGGGGAAGGGGCAGGGGGAAAGGCAGGGGAAAGGAGGAGAATACAAGGCAGCATCTCGTGTCCTGCATGCTGGCATATCTGTGTCCCAGACTTGGAACTCTCAACTGTATGTGGACACTGCAGACGCCCAGGTGGGCCGCTGAAGAGTTGGGTAAAATTTGCTTCCTTTCCTCCTTGCCTCCCCTCCCTTCAGATCCCCTCCCCTCCCACTGCATCCAGCCCTCAGAGAGGCAGCCTATTCCCTCCTGCTGGGGCTGAGGGCCCCTCCACCCATGCACTTTTCTCCTGTCTCTATACCTTTGGCATCTAGAGCAGTTTCCTGGATCTCAGACGGCCACAGATGTCTCAGGACACCGTGTGCCCACTCGACGTGGGAATAATTCTAAGGCTTTTTGGGGTTAAGTATAATTACAACTGGGAAAAGAATTGTAGTGCCCTGCTGGCCTGACAGGCCTGTCAGAGACCTCAATAAGTCGTCCCGTTTCTGTCCCCTGCCCTGTCTCAGTTTACCCCACCCAGCCCTGCCCAGGCCTGGGACTGGACTTCAGGACTCCTTGACTCCACAGTGCTAGGAGAACCTAGATGACCTCCCGAGCTAATTATAGCCCTTGGCACCTTCAAAGCTCTTTACCTGCACGTGGTCGTACGTGAGGACAGCGCTCATTCCAAACCCAGCTGTATGGAGCGTGGGTGCCAGTGGTGGCTCTAGAATTCCTTTTTCTTTTTTGAGACAGAGTCTCACTCTGTTGCCCAGGCTGGAGTGCAGTGGCACGATCTCAGCTCACTTCAACCTCCGCCTCCTGGGTTCAAGCAATTCTTGTGCCTCAGCCTCCCAAGGAGCTGGGATTACAGGTGTGTGCCACCATGCCCAGGTAATTTTTTGTAGTTTTACTAGAGATGGGGTTTTGCTGTGTTGGCCAGGCTGGGCTCAAACTCCTGGCCTCATGTGATCTGCCCGCTTCAGCCTTCCAAAGTCCTGGGATAACAGGCATGAGCCACTGCACCTGGCCTAGAATTCCTAATGGAAGGGGCTTGGGGTGGTCATCCGGTTGGAGGGAGAAAGTGGGCTTGGAAATTTGCTTAGAGCTAAGTCACAGATCAATAATATGAACAGTACTTTCTAACACGCTTTTCTTTTCACTTTATGTAAAATTAAGAAAAGTTGGCTGGTTGCAGTGGCTCACACATGTAATCCCAGTGCTTTGGGATGCCAGGGTGGGAGGATCACTTGAGGTCAGGAGTTTGAGACCAGCCTGGACAACATAGAAAGACCCTATCTTAACAACAAAAGAAATCTGCTGGGCATGCTGGTGTGCACCTGTAATCCTAACTACTCAGGAAACTGGGGCAGGAGGATCACCTGAGCCTAGGTGTTTGAGGCTGCAGCGAGCTATGATTGCATCACTGTACCCCAGCTTGAGTAACATTATGTTATGAGACCCTGTCTCAAAAGAAAAAAAAAGAGAGAAAGAAAAATGAAGAAAAGTTAATTGCCCAGCTCAAAGAATAGAAAATCCATGGAGAGTGTTTTGAGTCGTAGTGGAGATTTTCAAGGGTCCAAGGTCCTCCCTAAACCCTGCTCCCAGGCCTTCACACTGTGAGATGAACTACCAGAGTCTTCATGTTAGAGTCTAGGTACCATGCATTCACTTACTCATTCAATGAGCAGTTATTGATAATAGGAGCAAACATTAATTTAGCTCTTTTTATGTGCCAGGCCCTATGCTAAATACATTATTTGAATGATTTCATTTAATCCTCACCACAAGATAAAGATACTATTATTGCCCTTCTTCGACTGATGAGGACACTTGAACTCATAGAGATCACAGCCTCAAAAATGGATCTCAGGCTGGGTGCGGTGGCTCACACCTGTAATCCCAGTGCTTTGGGAGGCTGAGGCTGGAGGAGGATCGCTTGAGGCCAGGAGTTTGAGACCACCCTGTGAAACATACTAAGACCCCATCTCTACAAAAAAAAAAAAAAAAATTAGCCAGGTATGGTGGCACATGCCTTTAGTCTCAGCTACTCATGAGGCTGAGGTGGGAGGGTGGCTTGAACCCAGGAGTTTCAGGCTACAGTGAACTATGATATTGCCATTCATTCCTGGGTGACAGAGCAAGATCCTGTCTAATAATAATAATAGATCTTAAACCTGAGTTTGTCTGCCTTCAGAATCCTGGGCTCTCATCCATCCCAGAATTCATGGGAGGAGCCAGTATAATGGACCGACAAGGGGTGCAGGACTTGGCATCAGACCCATCCGTTTAAATATCACCAGTGGTATCCCCAGGCAAGTGATCTGTGCCTCTTTCCTCATTTATACAATGGGACAACATAAGGACCCATCTCTGGTGGATCATAGTTTTATCCTGCTCAGGAAGGCTTCCCATCTCTTTTGTTTTATTTTGATTCTTTTAGGTGAGACCTCTTGGTGGGCTGCCAATCATTGTGCTTCCACTCCGTGAGCAGGTACAAGCAGTTGACACAGGATACGCCAATCAGAGACTTCGCTTTTCTGCTGAGTCGGTGGGAATGTTGGTTTTTCCCATCGTGGCTGCTAAGCTAGGAAGATGCAACGGTTGCTGGCAGCTAGCTTCCCCCTCTTGGTAGAGAGAGCTTCCTTCCAGAATGAAGCCTGATGGAGAGAAACAGAGCTGAGAGATGGAGGAAAAGAACCCCAATTGCTTGCTGATTGTCTGGATCCAGCCATGCCTGAAGGCATGCTTCTAGATTTTCCTTTAATTGAGCCAATGCAATTCACTTCTATCTTAAACTTGTTTGAGTTTTGTTTCTGTCAATCCTGTGACATCTAGTGGAACATAATACTTCCTAGGATGTTTGTAAAAATCAAGTGAGATAATATACATAAAGATTTTAGCATGGCGAATGGCATGTGGTAAGTGCTCAAAAAGTGTTAACACATGGTATAGCAAATACTGTGTGCCAGGCCCTGTGTTCGGTACTAGAGAATCAGAGGTGGATGAGACTTGGTACCTGTCTTGAGGATCTCACACTAGTGAAGGAGACAGATAAGCCAATAGACAGGTATAAAACACTATAAAACAAGATTAGGTACTGGGTCTCATAGCAATACAGAAAAACTATTGTTTGGAAGGAGTGGTGGGGTAGGTAGGTTAGGGAAAGCTTCCCAGGTAACAAGAGGATAAAAGGAGTCTTTTTTATTTTATCTATTTATTTATTTATTTATTTTTTGAGATGGAGTCTTGCTCTGTCACCCAGGCCGGAGTGCAGTGGCACCATCTTGGCTCACTGCAACCACCGCCTCCTGGGTTCAAGCAATTTTCCTGCCTCAGCCTCCCAAACAGTTGGGATTACAGGTGGGTGCCACCACGCCTCACTAATTTTTTGTATTTTTTTTTAGTAGAGACAAGGTTTCACCATGTTACCAGGATGGTCTCAATCTCCTAACCTTGTGATCCGCCCCCCGCCTCAGCCTCCCAAAGTGCTGGGATTACAGTTGTGAGCCATTGCACCCAGCCCAAAAGGAGTGTTAAATGATGGGTGGCTGTTCATATTGGACAATGTGGGTATAGCAAATACTGTCGGAGCCTCACCCACACCTCCTTAGCCATCCCAGATGTCACCTCCAGCTTTAATGGATAGTTCCTAAACATACCCACGGCTTCTTACCTTAAGCATTCCCTGGGCATATGAGTCTGCTCAGCCCATGCATAGGGTAGGCCAGAAATGCCAGGGAGTTAACACTCCCTGGAAGGATTATGATCCATAATATATCAATAAATCTTTTTTTTGTTTTTGAGACAGAGTCTTGCTTTGTCGCCCAGGCTGAAATGCAGTGGCGTGATCTCCGCTTCCTGCAAGCTCCGCCTCCTGGATTCTTGCCAGTCTCCTGCCTCAGCCTCCTGAGTAGCTGGGACTACAGGTGCCTGCCACCATGCCCAGCTAATTTTTTTGTATTTTTAGTAGAGACGGGGTTTCACCATGTTAGCCAGGGTGGTCTTGATTTCCTGACCTCGTGATCCACCCGCCTTGGCCTCCCAAAGTGCTGGGATTACAGGCATGAGCCACTGCCCCTGGCAATATATCAAGAATTCTTAAAACCAGTAAGAAAAAGACAAACATCCCAATAGAAAAGTAAGCAAAAGACTTGAACAGATATTTTACAGAAGAGATGGTGATGGAAAAAACTTCTCTACAAACTTTCAAGTCTTCAAACTTGGCTACATAAAAATTAAGGAGTTTTATTCGATGAAGGACTTCATGGACAAAGTCAGTAGAAAGTTGAAAAAAACAGGAAACAAAGATCTTTTCGGCTGGGCTCAGGGGCTTACACCTGTAATCCCAGCACTTTGGGAGTCCGAGGTGGGAGGATCACTAGAGGCCAGGAGTTCCAGACCAGCCTGGGCAACATGCCGAAACCCCATCTCTACTGAGTAGTAGTCCCAGCTACTCAGGAAGCTGAGGTGAGAGGATGGTTTGAGCCCAGGGAGGCTGAGGTTGCAGTGAGCCATGACTGAGCCACCGCACTCTAACCTGGGTGACAGAGTTGAGACTCCGTCAAACCAAACAAAACAAAACAAAAAAACAAAAACTCTTTTCGATGGCTGAAATGATTGCGAATAATTAATATAGTGACTATGTAAGGGACACATGACAAACCAACAAGAAAAAGACAAGGAACTCTATAGGGAGATGGGCAAAAGATATGGATGGGCAATTTACAGAAAGGGAAGTATTTGTACAACATTTTAAAGTATTCACAGAGATGAAATTAAGACAGTGAGATGTCACTTTACACTCATCAGAATGGCAAAAAAAAAAAAAAAAAAAGTTGGATAATGATAAGGGTTGGCAAAGATGAGGAGAGACTTGAGTCCTCCTGCACTGCTGCTGGGATTTTCAACTGGTGCAACCTTCTGGAGAGTAACTTAGCAGGGCTCAGTAAAATTAGGTATGCGCTTACCTTGAGATTCAGTGATTCCAGCCCTAGGTCAACAGAGACACTCTTACCTGTATCCATAGGAAGATTGGAATGCAGATATATTTTGAAAAGTTTTATTTATTATTATTATTATTATTTTTGAGACAAAGTCTCACTTACTCTGTTGTCCAGGCTGGAGTGCTGTGGTGCAGTCTCAACTCACTTCAACCTCTGCCTCTCCGGCTCAGGCGATTCTCCTGCCTCAGCCTCCCAAGTAGCTGGGACTACAGGCACGTGCCACCATGCCCGGCTGATTTTTTGCATTTTTGGTAGAGACAGGGTTTTGCCATATTGGCCAAGCTGGTCTCAAACTCCTGACTTCAGGTGATCCACCCACCTCGGCCTCCCAAAGTGCTGGGATTAGAGGCGTGAGCCACCGCTATCAAAAGTTTTAAAGTTTTACTTTTCACTTTTAAGTCTTTCATTCATCTGGAATTAATTTTTATTAATTCCGGTATAAGGCAGGGATCCAATTTAATTTTTTCCATATGGATATCCAATTATCTCAGCACTATTAATTGAATACTCCCTCCTTTCCCCAGAGATCTACAATGCCAGCTGTGTTAAGTTTCAAATTTCTATTTGAAATTCTATTTGAGTGAGAATGATTTTGGACTCTCCATTCTGTTCCACTGGTGAATTTGTTCATTCCTACACGTATGCCATACCTATCTTTATTATTACAGTTTAACAATAAGTCTTGATTTCTGGAGATTTATCTCCCCGTTGGGCTTTTGCTCTTCTATATAAATTTTGGAATCGATTTTTCAATTTCCTTTGAAAACGATCTTATCTTGCCTCTGGAGGAGTTTGCTGGAATAGTTCATTCCTTGACATTTTGGTATGATCTTTCTGTAAAACCATCTGAGTCTGGTGTTTTCGTTTAAGAAAAAAAAGCTAAACTATTGGCTGGGTGCAACGACTCACACCCGTAATCTCAGCTTTTTGGGAGGCTGAGGTGGGAGGTGGGAGGATCCCTTGAGGCCTTAGACCTTATTAACCATGCTCTTCAAAAAACGATTATCTCTTATTTCCATCTAACTGATTTATCAGTTTCTGGAAGAGGTTTGTTAAAATCTGCAACTACAACTGTTCATTTATATATATTTTCCATGTATTCCTATCAGTTGCTGCTTTATATCTTTTGAAGCTATATTGTTAGGTACATATATATATATATGTATTTGTTAACATTATATCTTCTTGATTGTCTCTTTTATTTGTATATAATGTCCCTCTCTATTTCTCATGCTTTTTACTAAAATCTTATATCCTTTTCTTTCTGATGTTAATGTTAATAGTTTAGGAATCCCTTTAAGAGTTCTTAACCTATATATTTTACTATAGACTGTGTTGGCAACCTGGTGAGGCCTAAGAGTCCCGGTGTTTTTTTTGTTTTGTTTTTGTTTTTTTTTGAGACAGACTTTCGCTCTGTTGCTCAGGCTGGAAGGAGTGCAGTGGCATGATCTTGGCTCACTGCAACCTCTGCCTCCCCGGTTCATGTGATTCTCCTGCCTCAGCCTTCTGAATAGCTGGGACTAAAGGCGCGTGACACCATGCCTGGCCAATTTTTGTATTTTTAGTAGAGAGCGGGATTTCACCACGTTGGCCAGGCTGCTCTTGACCTCCTGATCTTGTGATCTGTCCACCTTGGCCTCTCAAAGTGCTGGGATTACAGCACTTTGGGAGGAGTGAGCCACAGCACCTGGCCCTATGAGTCTCTTTTTAAAATAATGGTTTTATTTCATTTTATTTCACTTTTTTGAGATGGAGTCTCACTCTGTCACCCAGGCCGTAGTGCAGAGGCACGATCTCTGCTCACTGTAACCTCCGCCTCCCGGGTTCAAGTGATTCTCCTGCCTCAGCCTACTGAGTAGCTGGAATTATAGGCACGCGCCACCACGCCCGGGTAATTTTTGCATTTTTAGTAGAGACAGGGTTTCACTATGTTGGCCAGGCTAGTCTCAAACTCCTGACCTCAGGTGATCCACCCGCCTTGGCCTCCCAAAGTGTTGGAATTACAGGTGTGAGCCATCGCACCTAGCCAAAATAACAGTTTTTTTGTTTGTTTGTTTTTGTCTTTTATTTTATTTTTTTTAACATTCCTATTTATTTTATTTTTACTTCAAAGGCTACATACATGCAAAAGTTGAACATGTCATCACACATGCTTTAAATAAAGTTCAACAAATAAAAATACTTCAAAATCCATTTATTTATGGAAATATATATGACAATTATAGTGAAGTCAATGATATCCTTTTTTCTTTTTTTTCTTTTTTTTTTTTTTTTTTGAGACGGAGTCTGGCTCTGTCGCCCAGGCTGGAGTGCAGTAGCCAGATCTCAGCTCACTGCAAGCCCCGCCCCCCGGGTTCATGCCATTCTCCTGCCTCAGCCTCCCGAGTAGCTGGGAGTACAGGCGCCCGCCACCTCGCCCGGCTAATTTTTTTTTTTTTTTGTATTTTAGTAGAGACGGGGTTTCACCGTGTTAGCCAGGATGGTCTCGACTCGATCTCCTGACCTCGTGATCCGCCCGTCTCGGCCTCCCAAAGTGCTGGGATTACAGGCTTGAGCCACCGCGCCCGGCCTGATATCCTTTTTTCTAATCTATCAGAAAAATATTTATGTTATAAAAAAGAGTTTTATTTCGTGTCCAGAATAATTTTTTAAAATTCTTGAGTCATAATTTTAAAACAAGTTGAATGTTAGCACAATGTTTGGAGAAACAAGTCCCAGGCTCTTGCTAATGGGATCTGATATTCTCATACTTCATTTTGAAATCACTAAGGAAACTCAAGTTTAGGGGGAAAAAAAAGCATTTTAAAAAACCTATGACGGCCGGGCGCGGTGGCTCACGCCTGTAATCCCTGCACTTTGGGAGGCTGAGGCGGGCGGATCACGAGGTCAGGAGATCGAGACCATCCTGGCTAACACGGTGAAACCCCGTCTCTACTAAAATACAAAAAATTAGCCGGGCGCGTTTGCTGGCGCCTGTAGTCCCAGCTACTCGGGAGGCTGAGGCAGGAGAATGGCGCGAACCCGGGAGGCGGAGCTTGCAGTGAGCCCAGATGGTGCCACTGCACTCCAGCCTGTGCGACAAAGTGAAGACTCCGCCTCAAAAAAAAAAAAAAAAAAACCTATGACGATAAGGATTCTGGCTGAGGTGGTTACTAACCAAGTGAAGGGCACGACGTCTATAAACAGATAATGTTCAAAGTCCTTTAAAATGTTTGAATGGAGATTTTTATCTACGAGCACATAGTGAAGGCTTAAAGTAGCCTTGAGTCTCTCTGCTGGTCAACACTGCAAGAGGAATTAAAAATCCCAGGTACAGTGAAGTTCTGAGTGCACCGCCCTTTTGAAAAATGTGTGAGCAGACACTAGCTCCCGTGACTCCAAAAACAAGCCAACTAGGGGAAGTGTCTCTGAATGGCCCTGCCCTTTATCAGGCAAAAGCAGCAAAAGGCTTGGCAAAGTCAGGAGAGGGAAATAGACGTATTCTGAGCAAGTCTCCATGGTCCAGAGGATGACCATTTCCTTCTAATAAAACCAATATTTCTTTGGTAGCATAATACAATGTATATCAACAATCCCAATAACTAATATGAGCAGAATGCACTCAAAGTTCAACTTTGTAAATGTTCACATGCATCCTGGAAATGAGATGTAACTTCCTGCACCTACATGAAAAAGGGTGGGGACAGCTGCCCAGGCTGGAGGACTGCTGATGATGAGAAATGACACACAACGTGAGCAGGGAAAGCGATCATTTAACAAAATGTGTTAGCGTTGACTGGGAAAGCCCTGAGTGGATAAACACACCCGAACTTTGCAAGGAGCTTAATCCAAACAATTAAAATATCACCTTCTCTTTAAATCAGAAACATCAGGTTTCCTATTGGGAGAAATCCCTTGCTACTACTCTAAGCCTTTGGTTGAAAAGGCCAAATTAAAATTCGGATTAGAAATGTTTTTACAAAGGGTCCAAAGACTTAGAGCTTGATTTACATCCTGATATTGAATTGTGATTATAGTTTTCATGTTAGGCAATCCAACTATTATTTTCCTTTTATCCAACTATTATTTTCCTTTTATCGCTAAAAAAAAGTTTTAAAAAGGAAAATTAAAGATTTGAGTGCAATCAGTGTAAAATCAGATTAAGTATGGTTTTTCTTTTCCCTGGGACAGAAAAAAACAATGCCCAGCTCACAGTATATAGGAATATGTCACAACAAATAATCAGAAGACAGGTTTCTCCAAGCTAGTATTCCTCCTTGTACAGTGTGGTATTCAAAAGCAGTATTGTCACGATTATGCATATTCTCATTAACTAGGTACAGCAGAGCTACTTAAAGGGAAACCGATTTCTCATGCCTCAATGAAAGGGGAGTGTAGAAAACAATAATTAGGCTGAATAAGGAATTTTAAAGGGCACAAAAAAAATTCAGAGTGAAAAGAACAGAGAATTTAGAAAGCCAAAAAAAATTGTTTATTTTTTGTTTTTTTGTTTTTAAAAAAGCAAGTAATGTGACGGTAGAAACCCACACAATCTCCCTCAACCCCACCTGCCACTTTGAGTCCTAATTGCCCATCTGCAAGGACAGAAACCCACTCTAAATTGACCAGCATCGGCTTCTGCAAGTCTTCTCTTCACTCTCCCTCCTTTTACGACCTATTCCAAAACCAATCAGCAAAGGACAAAGAATTCTTTACAGAGTGCAATTAGTGTTTTCCACGTCCACCTTCAAAAGCATAATGCTCTTCATGGGGTTTATAAAATACTGCTTTAAAAGTTATGTGGGCCCAGCACTTTCGGAGGCCGAGACGGGCGGATCACGAGGTCAGGAGATCGAGACCATCATGGCTAACACAGTGAAACCCTGTCTCTACTAAAAAATACAAAAAACTAGCTGGGCGAGGTGGCGGGAGCCTGTAGTCCCAGCTACTCGGGAGGCTGAGGCAGGAGAATGGCGTAAACCCGGGAAGCGGAGCTTGCAGTGAGCTGAGATCCGGCCACTGCACTCCAGCCTGGGCGACAGAGCGAGACTCCGTCTCAAAAAAAAAAAAAAAAAAAAAGAAAAAAAAAAGTTATGTGGGGCAGAAGTTCATAGATCTTTTCTAAAACAGTCGCTTCACCCACTTAAGAGGCATTTACATTCCAGAGTTGGACGACGTCTTCTCGGTCCCGAACACTGACACTAACTCCTATTACTTCGTCATCTGCTGCAGCACAGTCTGTGAACTGTTTCTCGATGGTTGCTAACGGCAACACTTTCCAAACTGTGGACGTGCTGTCCTTGGGGACTTTCATCGTCCATACGCCGCCCTTTGCATTACTCTCCTCTTCCCAAAGTGGTCGCCTCTCTCCTCTCATTAAATGATAACTGCATCTCAAAGGCAGGCTAGTCACAGGAGGGATATTATTGTACACACTCCAGAATATCTGTACTGTCTGGACTGTGTAGATTTTCTTCAGATTTCATGCGCACTCAGCTGCTGTGGCACCAGGGAGGGATCTGTCGAGCCAGAAGGTCCAGGGCGAGTGCAGCGGGACCACGCCCGGTTTGGGGTGCAGCGCTGACAGCTACTGCAGGCCCAGAGGCGGCTCGGGGGCGGCGGCCATCTTTTTTTTTTTTTTTTTTTTTTTTTTTTTAACACGGAATCTCACTCTGTTGCCCAGGCTGGAGTACAATGGTGTAATCTCGGCTCACTGCAACCTCTGCCTCCTGAGTTCAAGTGATTCTCCTGCCTCAGCCTCCCAAGTAGCTGAGATTATAGGCGCCTGACACCATGCCCGGCTAATTTTTGTATTTTTAGTAGAGACAGTGTTTCACCATATTGGTCAAGCTGTTCTGGAACTCCTGACCTTGTGATCTGCCTGCCTCGCCTCCCAAAGTACTGGGATTACAGGCATGAGCCACCGCACCCAGCCAAAATAACAGTTTTAAATGCACATAATTATAAAGCAAAACAATTGTATTGAAATAGCTATCAGAATAGTTAAAATATTTGTGATATTATATTGCATGTACTTATTTTTTTTAATTTTTTTATTTTTTGAGACAGAGTCTTGCTTTGTTGCCCAGACTGAAGTGCAGTGGTGTGATCTTGGCCCACTGCAACCTCTGCCTCCTGCATTCAAGCGATTCTTGTGCCTCAGCCTCCTGAGTAGCTGGGATTACAGGGATTTGCCACCATGCCCGGGTAATTTTTGCATTTTTAGTAGAGATGAGGTTTTGCCATGTTGGCCAGGCTGGTCTTGAACTCCTGGCCTCAAGTGGTCCACCCGCCTTGGCCTCCCAAATTGCTGGGATTATAGGCATGAGTCATCATTGCCTGGCCTGTCATGCATATATTTATTGACGTTTATAATTATTCCCTTTCTTCCTCTACCATTTTGAATAATGTGATTTGTTGGTAGTAAAGTTTACAATTTAATGTACAGATTATAGGATATCAAGATGGGATTGTGACTAAACCAGAGAAGAAGTGAACATCACCCAAGTTCCCGGCAGTGGGAGATGGAAGCAGTAACTGCTGGGGCTTTGGATGTCCCTGTCTGAGCAAAGAATACGAGTGTTTCTTGTTTGATTGAGGTACGTTTGCATTACTGTGGGAGGTAACATGTTGTGGTTGTTTCATGGAAGTTTAAGAAGGGAATGCAGGTTGGAAATGGAAGTTGAGTGACCAAGAGTGAGTGGACTGCGGCAAGGTCCGAAGACCGACCCCACTCAGCCCCTCTCCAAACTTCTTTCTTTCCATCATGACTTCTTGAACTTTAGAGCCGGGACGGTTAGAGAGGACATTTCCAGACTCTCATGCAGCTGGGATTTCCACAGGTCACCTGGCTTCTGCCAGGAAAATGCAAACAAACCAGAAAGGGAAGGCACTGGGAGGAAGTGGCCACACAGCTCTTCTGGCTGCATCGTGGTGGAAGCATTTCGGTTCTTCTGAGGTGGCTGCAGCAGAGGCCCTAGTTCCAGATCAACTCCTGGCTTCAGGGTGCTAAGCAGGTGTCAGCAGCTTTGTGACTTGGAGCCTCCTGTACCGCAACATGGGTAGCGAGGGTCTTGAGTCAGCAGCAGTGGCAGAAGCTCTCCAGCTAGGCTCATTTTACAGTGAGATTCAGGGGATATTCCTGGAAGTTCAGCCTAGAGTTGGCCTCTCAACCCTTCCAGCGTGTCTGAAACCAACCAGATCACCCTCATCAGCCCATTCTGGTTAGGCCTGCTGGGTGGACACTGCTGTCTGCAATGGAACCCTGACCAATCACTATGTTTTATTTTTGTTTCTCCCTCACTCCCTCTTTTTCTGCCTTTTATTACATTGACACTTTTCCTTCTACTCATTTGAAAATTATTCCTTTCCTTTTTCTTTCTTTAATGGTTAGCCATAATTATTGTTTGTATTTATGTTAATTTCCCCTGTCAATTTCTGAAGTTTATTGACATACGTAACTTCCTTTTCAACAAGACAGCACCTTAGCATATTCTCACTTCCTCTGGCCATTGCCACTCTACTACCAAATAGGTTTTCTGTGGTGCTGCCAGGGAAAGGGCTGAGGAGTGGGGGAGGGAGGGAGGCAGCAACCTTGCTGGTTGTGATATTGTCAAGAACTGGAAGTGTATCATTCCTAACTCATACTTTTACCTCTTTAAAAAATTGTGCTGGTCAGGCATGGTGGCTCATGCCTATAATCCTAGCACTCTGGGAGGCCAAGGCAGGAGAATCACTTGAGTGCAAGAGTTCAAGACTGGCCTGGGCAACACAGGGAGATCCTGTCTCTACAAAAAATTTAAAAACTAGCTGGTGTGGTGGTGTGCACCTGAAGTCCCAGCTACTCAGGAGGCTGAGGCAGGAGGATTGCTTGAACCTGAGAGGCTGAGGCTGCAGTGAGCCTTGATTGTGCCACTGCACTCCAGCCTGGGTGACAGAGTGAGACCTTGTCTCAAAAAATAAGTAAATAAATAAATAAAAGTGTGCTGAAGAACAACATATCTCCATAGGTACCATGAAAGAATATTAGCAAACTGGAAAGCCAATGCTTATTTAATGGGGCTTGGTTCAGTTACTTTTCCAAAGACCTTGGAATCAAATTTCTACTGCCTTTTCTGTGTATACATTCAACAATTCAACACATATTTATTGAGTAACTACTCTGTGCCAAACACTGTTGTATGCTTTTAGGATGCATCAGTGATCAAAGCAGGCAAACATTCCTGCCATCAAGCTTACCATCTTTTATTTTTTATTTTTTATTTTTGAGAAGGAGTCTCACTCTGTCACCCAGGCTGGAATGTAGTGGCGAGATCTTAGCTCACTGCAGCCTCCACCTCCTGGGTTCAAGCTATTCTCCTGCCTCAGCCTCCCAAGTAACTGGGATTACAGGCACATGCCACTACACCTGGCTAATTTTTGTATTTTTGTAGAGGTGGGGTTTCACCATGTTGGCCAGGCTGGTCTTGAACTCCTGACCTCAAGTGATCCACCTGCCTCGGCCTCCCAAAGTGCTGGGATTACAGGCTTGAGCTACCGCACCCAGCCAAGCTTACTTTCTAACGGGGGAGAAAGGTCATAAAATGAGCATAATAAATACGTACGTTATAGAGTGTGTAAGGAGGTGATAAGTTCCATGGAAAAAAGGGAGAAGTAGGCAGGGTTGGGGGACAGGTAATGCTGGCGGAGAGGAGCAGATCATGGTATTCAGTCAAGTAGTCAGTGTGGGCCTCATTGAGAAGAAAACACTTGAAGCAGGTGAGGGGGTGAGCCGAGCAGATATCTAGGGAAAGGTGTTCCCAGCAGAGGGGACAGCCACAGCAAGGCTCCAAGCCTTACATCCTGGAGCAAGCCTGGTGCATTTTATCTTATTTTAAATATGCTATTGAGAAGCACTCTCTCTTTTCTTGTCTGGAATCCAGGACCTCAAATTTCTGCTTCTGGCCGGGCGCAGTGACTCACGCCTATAATCCCAGCACTTTGGGAGGTCGAGGCAGGTAGATCATTTGAGGTGAGGAGGTCAAGACCAGCCTGGCCAACATGGTGAAACTCCGTCTCTACTAAAAATACAAAAATTAGTTGGGTGTGGTAGTGTGCGCCTGTAATCCCAGCTACTCAGGAGGCTGAGACAGGAGAATTGCTTGAACCTGAGAGGCAGAGGTTGCAGTAAGCCGAAACTGCACCACTGCATTCCAGCCTGGGTGACAGACCAAGCTTCCGTCTCAAAAAAAAAAAAAAAAAAAAAAAAAATCTGTTTTTCAAAACTATACAAGCAAGTACATATTACATATTATACACTGGTTACTAGGCTTAATTAAACACCAAGCAAGTGTTGGCCATTACATTTTAAAGTATGTTTCTAGCACTAATGGGCTAGATACTATCCGTTGGCACCTGACCTTCATTCTGACCCCTCCTATGGTCTGACCTCTATTGCAGAGGCTAAATGACTAAAAACTGCCTTTTCTGGACTCCCTTGCTGCTAGGGTCTGGAAGAGATGTAGTTCTTGCCAATGAGACTCACTCACATGATATATGGAAGCTTCACATGAGACTGAGGCTATCTCCTTTGATAACGATAGCTGGTAAGCTGCTGCTGCTTCTTTTCTTTTTTTTTTTTTTTTTTTTAAGAGATGGGGTCTTGCTCTGCCATCCAGGCTGGAGTGCAGTGGTGCAATCACGGGGCTCACTGCAGCCTCGAATGCCTGGGCTTGAGTCATCCTTCCACCTCAGCCTCCAGAGTAGCTGGGATTACAGCATGTGCCACTACGCCTGGTTATTTTTCTTTTTCTTTTTTTAATAGGCTGCATCTATGTTACCTAAGCTGGTCTCAAACTCCTGGCTTCAAGACATCCTTTGGCTTCTGCCTCCCGAAGTGCTAGGACTACAGGTGTGAGCCAGCCTCTTTTCTTTATAAATTATCCAGTTTGTGATATTTTGTTACAGCAATACAAAACAGACTTAGACAACTTCTTTTAAATTTCTGAATCAGAAAAAATAGAGAATATCCTCAAAAAGCAAGCAAACTGTTCACAAATAATAACTTTAGTAGATGCTTTTCTATGAGAATGAGGATTTCCTTGATACCAGCCATTTATACAAAACACAGGCATCAAATGGATGCTTGAAGTGGCAATAACATTGAAGTAGCCTCTGTGACCTCCAAATAAAAAAAAAAGCACTCAGCCTCATTATTCTCAATGACTGACTTTAGAATAAATACGTTTATAAAATTTAACCAAAAAGACATGTGCATTAATAACATATTGCTCTTTTCTGTTTTATATATTGGGATTACCCATAATTTTAATTTTATTTGAAAAAAGTGTTCTTTTTTTTTCTTTTTTTTTCCGGGGGGGATGGACTTTCAAGCCCAGTCTAGAGTGCAGTGGCATGATCTCAAGTCACCGCAACCTCTGCCACCTTGGCTCAAGTGATTCTTCTGCCTCAGCCTCCCGAGTAGCTGGGATTACAGGCATGTGCCACCAGGCCCGAATAATTTTGTATTTTTAGTAGAGACAGAATTTCTCTATGTTGGTCAGGCTGGTCTCAAACTCCTGACCTCAGGTGATCTGCCCGCCTCAGCCTCCCAAAGTGTTGGGATTACAGGTGTGAGCCACCACGTCCAGCCAAGAGATACTTCTTGAATAGTTTTATTCTATATCTACTTGGAATGTAAGTGAACTTTTTATTTCTTTGGAATGTTTTTCTTGGGAATATTTTTTCACCTTTGGCTTTTAGCTTAGAAGTTATGACTGCACATTACAAAGGAGAGTGTTCAAACCTTTATCAATAAGTCAAACATCTTTTGAGTTATTGTTCCTGTAATGTTTTGCGTTATTTACAAGAGTAAAACTCAATGTAATATCACAAGTTTCTTTTCCCTTGCTATTATTTACATTTCTTTATTATCCCTTTACATTCATCTTTATATGTTCAAGTATTCTAAGTTTTTAAAAAAGGCTGGGAGCCACAGTCCTAATTTTTTTTTTTGTGATGGAGTCTCACTCTGTCACCCAGGCTGGATTGCAGTGTTGCTGTCTCGGCTCATTGCAGCCTCCACCTTCCGGGTTCAAGCAATTCCCTTGCCTCAGCCTCCTGAGTATCTGGGATTATAGGCACCCAGCATCACCGCTGGTTAATTTTTGTATTTTTAGTAGAGGCAGGGTTTCGCCATATTGGCCTGGCTGGTCTTGAACTCCTGACCTTGGCCTTCCAAAGTACTGGGATTACAGGCATGAGCCACCACCCCCGGTCATGAAAAAAGTGTTCATTGTTAAAGCATGTGGGGCCGGGCACAGTGGCTCACACCTATAATCCCAGCATTTTGGGAGGCCAAGGTGGATGGATCACCTGAGGTCAGGAGTTCAAGACCAGCTGGACCAACATGGTGAAAACCCGTCTCTACTAAGTACAAAAAATTAGCTGGGCATGGTAGCGTATGCTTGTAATCCCAGCTACTTGGGAGGCTGAGGCAAGAGAATTGCTTGGAAACAGGAGGCGGAGGTTACAGTGAGCCGAGATTGTTTCATTGCACTTCAGCCTGGGGAACAAAAGTGAAACTCTGTCTCATAAAAAAGCACATGGGGACCAGTGGACTGGCTGCACGACTGCATGGTCTTGGACATTACCTACCTTCCCTCTGAGCCTCATTTTTCTCATCTGCAAAGTGGGGGTGACCTCACAGCACCTCTTTTGCAGGGTTGTTGTGAAGGTTATAGGAGATCAAGCATGTGGGGTGCTTAGCATAAGGGTTAGCTACTATTATTGTTGTTGGTGGTGATGATGATATTATGATAATTATGAACCGTGGGATTTTGGGTACCTGCTTGGCTGGGCCATGTCTTCCTGTCCCATCCACTTCTTCCTAGCCCCAGGGCCCAGCCCCACTGCTTCAAACATCCCCCAGACTCAAAGCTTCTAAGTTAGTCCCTCTCCTTCTCAGGCACAGAGGAGTAGGGCAGAGCTGGTAATGGAGGGAGAATGGGGGTTGGGGGGGTCACTGACAATTTCTTCTGGAACTCTCTGCAGTGTGACCTGCCCTGGGCATCATCAAGCACTTGCAGATTTATTGTTAAAATGGCTCATGGAGTCTAAAGGTATGAACTCCAGCCTTGAGAGTCTGGGAATGGGATCCTATTCCCTCCCAGGGGTCCCTGGAGGGAGTAAAGTCCGGCCTCTGGAGGAGGCCACAGGGAAGCAGAAGACAAAGGTGCACCCCCTGTGGTTACCCTCTGTGCACTTCAGACCAACTTGAGCCAGGAGTTGTCTCTTCAGTGCCCCTCCCCTCATAGGCCATGGCTACAAGGAGGAGACAGGAGAGAAGGAGGAGGAGGATTCTGTCTGCCTGGGGAGGGGGCAGCAGGAAAAGCCCCATAGAGGAGGTGCAATTGCAGCTGGATCCTGAAGGATGACTAGTTCCCCAGGAGTTGAGTAGGGAAGGGCATGGTAAGAAGAGGAAACAGCTTGAACAATGGCTCAAGGCACTGCCCACCCTATTTCCCCACAGATATTAATGATGGAATCTTTAAAATGTCAAAAGTATGTTGTCTTGTTCTGGAACCTGCAGAGGAGGATGCTGGGGAGAGTCCCAGGCTATGACAAGTCCCAGGGAAAAGCATCCCAAGTGATTGCCTGAATTGGGAAGCTATGAGAGGGGGAACAACAGAGTTTCATACAGGTGCCCACCATGTGCCCATGAGCTGGGCACTATGACACATCTGCCACCTTGCAGCCACCTTGCAAGGTAGGTGTGCTGCTCATCGCATAGATGAAGAAACCAAGGTTCTGAGAGGTGAAATCTCTTGCACATGTTCCCTCAGAAAGCAAGAGAGTGGCAAGATTTGACTCTAGATTCTGTGACCCTAACTACCAATAAGGGAGAGCACAGAAGGTTCAACAGTGTATTAGTCCATTTGCACGCTGCTGATAAAGACATACCCAAGACTGGGTAATTTATAAAGAAAAAGAGGTTTAATGAACTCACAGTTCCACGTGGCTGGGGAGACCTCACAATCATGGCAGAAGGTGAAAGGCATGTTTACATGGCAACAGGCAAGAGAGAGAATAAGAACCCAGTGAAAGGGGTTTCCCCTTATAAAACCATCAGCTCTCAGGAGACGTATTCACTACCACGAGAACAGTACGGGGAGAACCACCCCCATGATTCAATAATCTCCAAATGGGTCCCTCCTACAACACGTGGGAATTATGGGAGCTACAATTCAAGATAAGATTTGGGTGGGGACACAGCCAAACCATATCAACCAGAAAATATATCTTCATTTGGGGTCTCCTTTAGGGACCCCAAAACATAAGACAAAAATAGGCAGCTGCACTTTCCTCCTAAGCATGAGCAACTCAGTAGAAACTGGGCCACTCCTGGGTGCCTGTAGTCCCAGCTACTCGGGAGGCTGAGGCAGGAGAATGGCGAACCTGGGAGGCGGAGCTTGCAGTGAGCCGACATGGTGCCACTGCACTCCAGCCTGGGCGACAGAGCGAGACTCCGTCTCAGAAAAAAAAAAAAAAGAAAGAAAGAAACTGGGCCATTCCTGTAGCAAACCCTTATCCTTTATTATTATCATTATTATTTTTTGAGACAGAGTCTCACTCTGTCCCCCAACCCGGAGTGCAATGGCACAATCTTGTCTCACTACCACCTCTGCCTCCTGGGTTCAAGCAGTTCTCCTGCCTCAGCCTCCCAAGTAGCTGGGATTACAGTCGTGCACTACCACACCCGACTAATTTTTGTATTTTTAACAGAGACGGGGTTTCACCGTGTTGGCCAGGCTGGTCTCGAACTCCTGACCTCAGGTGATTCCCCCACCTCGGCCTCCCAAAGTGCTGGGATTACAGGCATGAGCCACCGTGCCAGGCCAAGCCCTTGTCCTTTAAAGACAGGGGCTTCCTACTCCGTGTGGGGTGAGGTTGTGGGGCATGGGTTGGGGATGTGTGCAGAGAGTCCCTTTGCCACACCAGCTGTGGGGACAGGCAGGCAGGCCACGCCCTTGTAGGGCCCAGGACATGACATGCCCTCCTTTCCCAGCCTCCATGCTCAGGGACTTGCCGGGGGGAGAACAGTGAATGGGAGAGGCAAACTTTAAGAGGACCCCTGGGTAGGGGCTCATCCCAGGGTGAGGAACAGCGATCTGTTAGGGGCCCCTCCTGCCAGCAAGGATTCAAAAATGAGTGCCTACACGGACCAGGTTCTGCCCGAAATGAAGCCCATCCATGGATGAGAATCTCCCCTGGAATGGAGAATGAGGAGATTGAAAAGTGTCCAGAGGGTGCCAATGAATAGGACCAAGACCCGTACACAGCAGGCCTGCTGTGCCCTCGCCTCCCTGAGAGAAAGGCCTGGTCCCTCTTCTCTTCTTCTACCCACTCCCGCCCAGCTGAGCGGTCCCCGGTCACTTCCTCCCCATTGGTCTTTGTAAACCACATTCACCCAGATAGGGTGGGTGCGCCCCCTACTGGACCCCGGGGCTGCTCAGGGATGGGGGGTGTGAGCTGCGGAAAGGAGCTAGGCTTGCTGCCGGGTGTTGGCTTTGAGACCGTGCAGACTGCGGGGACAGGGCTCTCTCATCCGGACCCCTGTTCCCTCCCCCAGTCTTCTTCCCTCGACGTTCCACACCCCATTTCTTTCAAATGTCCCTGCACAAGCTGTGGCTCCCAAACCATCACTATCCAGATCACTTCTCCAGATCCGCTGAAAGCCTTGCTGCCTCAGGCCCTTGTGCTTGCTGTTCCTGGAGCCAGGGAGGCTCTTCCCTGAAACACTTTCCTTCAGGGCTCACGTCAAATGTCAGCTCCTCAGGAGGCCTTCTCTGACCACCCAGGTTGGGTCAGGGCCCCCATAGGTTGTTCTTTGGGCACTCGGGTTTTTTCCTTTAAGGCCAAGTCATGACTTCAATTACAAATGAAGGAGGTAACAAGTAATTCAGAGTCAGTCTCCCCAGAGAGGCCTCTCCAACTTCATAAACGTAAACTGGATCTTGAAGGATGAGTCGTTTGGCAGGAGCTGAGCAGAGAAGAGCATGCCAAGAAGAGGGAGCAGCTTGAACGATGGCTCAGAGGTTCTGTCAACTCTCTTTCCCTATAACTATGAATGAGAAAATACCCTATAGATAAGATGGTCAAAGGTATGTGGTCTTGTTCCAGGACTCGTGAAGGAGGATGCTGGGAAGAGCATCTTAGGGATTACAGGGACTAGCACAGGGGTTCCACTTTAGGTAGGAAGAATGAAGAAGGCCTTTCGGCCTGGGGAGGTGACAGTCACGTGCCCCACTGTGCCTGCAGCTTCTCCCATGGTGCCTGCCTTTTCTAGTGTTTAATAGACCATGTGCTGGAACAGGGACGAGAGAACGACTAAAGATGGTTCCCTTGACCTCAATCTCCCTCCAGCCTCCACCTCTTTTAGCTGCTCACAGTGAAATCCCCTCTCTCTGTCTCTGTTTCCTGTTTCCTTTCCTTTCTTTTTTTTTTTTTTTTTTTTTGAGACGGAGTCTTTGCTCTGTCGCCCACGCTGGGGTGCAGTGGCGCGAACTCGGCTCACTACAAGCTCTGCCTCCTGGGTTTACGCCATTCTCCAACCTCAGCCTCCCGAGTAGCTGGGACTACAGGCGCCCGCCACCTCGCCCGGCTAGTTTTTTTTGTACTTTTAGTAGAGACGGGGTTTCACCGTGTTAGCCAGGATGGTCTCGATCTCCTGACCTTGTGATCCGCCCGTCTCAGCCTCCCAAAGTGCTGGGATTACAGGCGTGAGCCACCGCGCCCGGCCCCCTTTCCTTTCTTTAATGTGCTCCTGCTAAGGCTTTGATCCCCAGCAAGATGCTGAGATGGCTGTTGCTAAGATCTGACACCATCATTTGCAACTTTGAAGATTATCTGATGTGTTAACTCCTTGTTTCTTGTTGTCTTTTCACTTTCTTTCCTTCCTTTCTTTCTTTCTTCCTTCCTTCCTCCTTCCCCTCTCCTCCCCTCACCCCTCCCCTTCCCTTCCCTTTTCTTCCCTTACCTTCTCTTCTCCTCCTCCCCTTCCCTCCCTTCCCCTCCTCTCCTTGCTTTCTTCCTTTCTTTCTTTGATAGGGTCTTGCTCTGTTGCCCAGACTGGAGTGCAGTGGCAAGATCATAGCTCAAAGTTACTTCAAACTCCTGGGCTCAAGTATCTTCCAGCCTCAGCCTCCTGATATTTTCTTTACTGGGCTTCTAGGATGCCATGTTCTCCTGGTTTTCCTCCTACTTCTCTGCCTTCTCCATCCTTGCCTACCTTCTTTTCTGCTCATCTACCAAACAGGGCAGCATCTCATAGCTCAGTCTTAAGGTCTCTTGGCTTCTGTCTACATTTGCTCCTTCTCTCCGAGGTGATCTAATCCACAGTTATAGCTTGAGATGCCATTTTAGAATAATCATTCCCATACCTGTGTGCCTTGCTCTTGGAGGCTCTTGCATGGATCCAACTGTCCACTTGACCTCTGCACTTGGATGTCTAATTAGCCTCTCAATGCAGGAAGGTCTAAAGCAACTTCTGTTTCTCTTCTCACTCAACCCTGAACCTGTTCCCACCCCACCCCAGTCTATGCTTCAGGTTAAAGTCACCAAGTTACTTGGGCTAGAAGTCGAGAAGTGCCCCTGAATGCCTTGTTTCCCTCACCCCCACATTCGATCTATCTCCATGCCCTGGCTCTACCTTCAAAACCTGTTTTGACCCATCAGTCAACGAGTGGATAAAGATAATGGGTTATATATATACATATATATATATATGAAAATGTGATATATATACATATATATGAAAATGTGATATATATATATCTGATGTGTGATATATATATATATCACACACTATGGAATACTACTCAGCCATAAAAAGGAATGAAATAATGGCATTTGCAGCAACCTGGATGAAGTCAGAGACCATTATTCTAAGTGAATAACTAAAGAATGGAAAACCAAACATCTTATGTTCTCACTTCAAAGTGGGAGCTAAGCTATGAGGACACAAAGGCATGATGCAATGGGGACTTGGGGGGAAGGGTGGGAGGGGGTGAGGAATAAAAGACTACACATTGGGTACAGTGTGCACTGCTTGGATGATGGGTGCACCAAAATCTCAGAAATCACCACTAAAGAACTTATTCATGTAACCAAACATCACCTGTTTCCCCAAAACTATTGAAATAAACAACAATAAAAAACAAACCTGTTTTGAATCCGCCCACTTGTCACCATCTTCAATGTTAGAACCCTGGTCCAAGATGCCATCATTTTTCACCTGGACCCTCCCAGGGGCTTGCTGACTGGTTCTCCTGCTTCCTCTTCTACTGCTTTTTCCACTATGGCATCCTCCTCCCAATCCTATCCTTTAAAGAGTGGCCTGAGTGCACTTTTCAAAACATAAATATCCCAGAGGTATTCTGACGCCTAGACTGGAACCCCAAACCTTCATCATAGCCTGGCCCTGCCCGCCTCCATGGTCCCATCCCCTGCCAGTTTCCCACTGTCCACCAACCACATCTAGTCCCAAGGAGTTTTTAGACACATCAAGGTGAGTCTCATTATAGGATCTTTGCACAAGCTGCTCTCACTACCTGGATGTCTCTTCCTTGGGGTCTTCAAATAATACCACCTTCAAGAGGCCCTCCTTGACTGCATACTCCATCATTCATCACTGTTCCATTACCTGGCTCAATTTTCTTCAAGCACTTATTGCTGTCTGGTAACATTAATTATGGGCTTACTGTCTGTTTGTAATGATAGATGAATGTCTATCTTATATCCTGCTTTGTCTGGGCAGCTAGATCTGTGTCTGGCACACAATAGAGGTTCAAAAAACATACACAGAAAGAAAGGAGAGAGGAAACCCCCCAAAGTGTAGTTTAGGGCAATCTCTGGGGCTCCATAAGAGACCAAAAAGCCCATACTATAGGTGCCAATCTTGGTTCCTTGATCTTAAATGACTCCTGGTGGGAGTGATGATTCACTATATGAAATTCTTCTCTTCTCCCTACTCTTTTCTTCTTCATACTTAAGAGTAGTCAGACTAATGTCCATCCAAGGCAACTGTTAACCTCCCAAACTCACAGCCACTATAGACAGATTTAGGGTGACCCCACAGAATTCTCCAGTATCTATCATTTTATACTTGAGTAACTACAGAGGTAAACAGAGTTCTAAAAATGAAGAAACTTGGCTGTAAATGATATAGTGACAATAATAGCTAGATTTTGGGGCTATTGTTTTGTGCCAAAAAAGATTTTATATGCTTTCGGTGCATTTCCTCATTCAATCCTCAGAAATGCTCCTTGAAGTTGTCCAATCAATTATCTGTTACTGCATACCAAGTCACCTTAAAACTTAGTGGCTTAAAAGAACAACTATTTTTTTTGGCCCATAATTCTGTAGGCCAGCAATTTGGATTGGGCTCAGCTGGGTGGTTCATTTACTGGTCTCTCTGGGGTTGCTCATGTGCAATCATCCAGCGGCACAACTGGGGTTAAGATGGCCTCACTCATGTGTCTAGTGGCTGCTGCTGACTGTCAGCTGGGACGCATGTCTCCAGCAGGCCAGCCTGGGCTTCTTTCACATGATAGCAGAGCTCCACAATAGCAAGCCTTATGGCATTTTTCAAGCTGTTGCTTGAGTTGTGTTTGTTGATGTCCCATTACCAAATGAAGTCACAGCCAAGCCCAGAGTCAATGTGAAAGGAGACCACACAAGGGAAAACTTGTTTATTGGGGCCATTACCAAGAAATCTACCACAGAGGTTAGAACTTTATTTTATTTATTTATTTATTTATTTATTTATTTATTTATTTATTTATTTATTTTGAGATGGAGTCTCGCTCCGTTGCCCAGGCTGGAGTGCAGTGGCAAGATCTTGGCTCACTGCAAGCTCTGCCTCCCAGGTTCACACTATTCTCCTGCCTCAGCCTCCTGAGTAGCTAAGACTACAGGCGCCCGCCACCATGCCTGGCTAATTTTTTGTATTTTTAGTAGAGACCGGCTTTCACTGTGTTAGCCAGGATGGTCTCGATCTCCTGACCTCATGATCTGCCTGCCTCAGCCTCCCAAAGTACTGGGATTACAGGCGTGAACCACTGCGCCTGGCCAGAGGTTAGAACTTTATTATCTCTGTTTTACCGGTGAGGAAACTGAGCTTCGGAAAGGGCAAGAAATCTGCTCTATGACCCAGAGCTACTAAAGGCAGAGGGGAACAGAAATCCTTTGCTCGTAGCCTCAGTATCTCCACTGCCTTCCAAAGGCAATTAAGTCCTCACCTGGAAGAACCAAGACACCACCTTGTGAAATGGCAAGATATCAAGTTCATCTTTGAGCTCTCAGCTGCACTTCTTTTATTATAGTTAGCCAAAATTATATTAGCTTAAGTCACCTAACCCATTTGTTCTGCAGATTTCTCATCTATAAAGTGGGTTTGTAACAACAGTCTTATTTTTCCTTCCCTTCTTTTCACAGGTGTTGATCTTGGCCGGGCAAGGTGGCTCATGTCTGTAATCCCAGCACTTTGGGAGGCCAAGGCAGGCAGATCACTTGAGGTCAAGAGTTCGAGACCAGCCCTGCCAACATGTCAAAACCCCATCTCTACTAAAAATACAAAAATTAGCCGGGCATGGTGGCATGTGCCTGTAATCCCAGCTACTCGAGAGGCTGAGGCAGAAGAATCACTTGAACTTGGGAGGTGGAGGTTGCAGTGAGCTGAGATTGCACCACTCACTCCATCCTGGGTGACTGAGTGAGACTGTGTCTCAAAACAACAAACAAACAAAAAACCCACGGGTGTTGATCTTTTCTTATCATTTTGTTTATTGTCTGTTCTTGCTTACTAGCTTCTTAAGGGCTGGGGTTGTTGCCTAGCAGTTCTAGGCACTGCTGTATCCCCATTACCTAGAACAGTGCCTGGGATATACTAGGTGCTCAGTAAATATTTACTGAATGAACAAATAAATAGGTTAATGAGGGATTTGGAGTAGCAGGTGGGAGAAAATCGGGGGAAAAAAATAGACCTGTGGCATGGAGAAATCTTTAAAGAAATCCCTAAGAGCCCCTGGCTTCTCTTTGCTGCCTAAAATGGATTGCAACCCCCCCCCGGTCTTCAGGTCCAGTGATGAGCCATGCCCCCACATAAAGTCTAACGGGTGGGGGCCAGGGGGTCACCTCTCTATGTGATCTTCAGGGACCCAGTCCCCTTCTACCTGTGGCTCTGCCCTTCTCTAGGTCCTCAGTGTCCCCTCTATTCAGCTAGAAGATGGGGAAAGACGGAACAAGTCTTGCTCAGGGGGTGGGGAAACTGAGGGAGTGGGAAGTATTTATGGGCCAGGTTTGAAAGAGTCTCACATCCCATTGGCTAGAACTTAGTCACACGGCTGCAGCTAGCTGCAAAGGAACCTGGGAAATGTGTTGCTTTGGCTCTGGAAGAAGAGGTGATGGGTTTGGTGAACATCTAGTTAGTCTCTGCCATGACTGCTGTTCCTAGCCCAGAGATTTGATAATCTTGGAATTTTCCATTTCATGGGACCAGGGGAGAGGAGAGGCACTCACTTTCCTTACACCTCTCTACTTTTCCTCACCCCCCTCACCATAATAGCACATGTCATTTCTAGTGTGATTTATGCATTTATTAAACCTCTTGTTTATTGTTGGTCTCTCCTCACCAGGATGTGTCTCCCCAAGGGCAAAGAGTTTTCTGCGGTTTATTCACCACTCTCTCCTCCACACTGGGACGGTGCCTGGCATGTAGTAGGCACTCAATAGGATATTTATCAAAAAAAAGTTAATTCCATATCTTGGTTATTGTGAATAGTGCTACAATAAACATGGGAGTGCAGATATATGTTTGATATACTGATTTCCTGTTCTTTTGGATATATACCCAATAGTGGAATTACTGGATCATATGGTAGTTCTATTTCTAGTTTTTGAGAAATCTCTATTCTCTTTTCCATCGTGGCTATACTAATTTACGTTACCTCCAACAGTGTGCAAGCAAGCCTTCTCCTTTCTCCATCTTTGCCAGCATCCATTATTCTCAGCCTTTTTGATGAAAGCCATTTTAACTAGGGTGAGATGATATCTCATTGCAGTTTTGATTTGCATTTCTTATGATCAGTGATGTTAAGCATCTTTTCATGTATCTGTTGGCCATTTGTAGGTCTTCTTTTGAGAAATGTCTATTCAGATCTTTTGCCCATTTTTAAATAGAATTATTATTATTATTATTTTTGGTACCGAATTGTTTGAGCTTTTGATATATTCTTGAGCTCAGGAGTTCGAGACCAGCCTGGCCAACATGGTGAAACCCCATCTCTACTAAAAATACAAAAATTAGTCACGTATGGTGGCAGGCGCCTGTAATCCTAGATACCTGGGAGGCTGAAAAAGGAGACTCACTTGAACCTGGGAGGCAGAGGTTGCAGTGAGCTGAGATCACATCACTATATACCAGCCTGGGTGCCAGAGCAAGACTCCATCTCAAAAAAAAAAAAAAAAAAAAAGAAAAAAGAAAAGAAGAAGAAGAAGAAAAAAGAAAGTGTGGTTTATATACACAGTGGAATATTATTTAGCCATAAAAAGAATGAAATCCTATCATTTGCAGCAATGTGGATGGAACTGGAGGCCATTATGTTAAGTGAAATAAGCCAAGCACTGAAAGACAAATATTGCATATTCTCACTCATATGTGGGAGTTAAAAGAAGTAGATCTGGGCTGGGCGCGGTGGCTCATGCCTGTAATCCCAGCACTTTGGGAGGCCGAGACAGGCAGATCACCTCAGGTCAGGAGTTTGAGACCAGCCTGACCAACATGGTGAAACCCCATCTCTACTAAAAATACAAAAATAACCAGGTGTGATGGCATGTACCTGTCGTCCCAGCTACTTGGGAGGCTGAGACAGGAGAATCACTTGAGCCCGGAAGGTGGAGGTTGCAGTGAGCTGAGATGGCGCCATTGCACTCCAGCCTGGGTGACAGAGCAGACTCTGTCTCAAAAAAAAAAAAAAAAAAAAAAAAAAAAAAAGTAAATAAATAAATAAAAGAAAAAAGGAAAAAAAAGTAGAGCTCATGGAGACGGAGAGTAGATTGGTGGTTACCAGAGGCCAAGAAGGACACGGGGGTAGGAGGAATGAAGAGAGCTTGATTGGTAGGTACAAATACACAGTTAGATAGAAAAAATAAGACCTAGTGTTTGATAGATTAGTAGGGTGACTATAGTTAACATTAATCTATTGTACATTTCAAAATACCGGAAGAGAATTATTACAGCATTCCTATCATGAGGAATATGTGAATATTTAAGGCAATGGACATCCCAATTACCCTAATTTGATCTTTACTATATGTATCAAATGATCACATGTACCCACTCAAATATGTATATCTATTACATATCAGTAAAAACAATTTCAATAATGAAAAAAAGTTGAATGAATGAGGGATGTGGAACCCTGGCCTGCAGTCCAATTTCCAGAGCACATTAGGTCCTAGATAGATGTCTCTCCTCTGCCTGCTGGGAAAGCTGTGGAGGGTGGAACTCCCCACCCCAGGATGCCGGATCTTTCTGGACGAGGCCCCAGACTCCATTAGTGCCGAGAAGCTTCCTCTGGACAAGAGGTCATGGTGCCGTGTCACTTACATGCTATCCTCTTCCACAGGGCAGCCTATTCTTCCAGTCTCTTTTCCACCCAGGACCTGATTGCTTTTCATGTAAGACACGGAAAGGAGGCTGGGCACGGTGGCTCACGCCTGTAATCCCAACACTTTGGGAGGCCGAGGTGGGTGGATCATCTGAGGTCAAGAGTTCGAGACCAGCCTGGCCAACATGGTGAAACCCTGTCTCTACTAAAAATACAAAATATTAGCCAGGTGTTGTGATGTGGACCTGTAATCCCAACTACCCGGGAGACTGAGGCATGAGAATCGCTTGAACCCGGGAGGCAGAGGTTGCAGTGAGCCGAGATCGTGCCACTGCACTTCAGCCTGGGAGACAGAGTAAGACTCTGTCTCAAAACAAAACAAAACAAAAGAAACAAAAAGAAAAAGAAAGAAAGAAAAAAAAGACACAGAAAGGAGCCTCGTTCCTCTTTTCCAGTTTTGAAGGATAAATGCAATTATCAGGTAGCAACTTTTGAGTGTCCAAGCTTTAGAGTCATCCAACGGACATTTCCTTTTTCTTTTTTCTTTTTTTTTTTTTTTGAGACAGGGTGTTGTTCTGCCACTCAGGCTGGAATGCAGTGGTGAAATCATACCACACTATAGCCTTGACCTCCCACTTCAGCCTCCTGAGTAGCTGGGACACAGGCATGCACCACCACATCTGGCTAATTTTTTAAAATTTTTGGTAGAGATGAGGTCTCACTATGTTGCCCAGGTTGGTCGTGAACTCCTGGGGCCAAGTGATTCTCCTACCTCAGCCTCCCAAAGTTCTGGGATTACAGGCGTGAGCTATTGCACCCAGCCCTGTCCCTCATTTTCAAGAGGAGACAAAGTTCTGAGAGGTGAAGGGGCTCGGCTAAGACTGCCCTGTGCACTGGTAACGGAGAACGCCAAGCCAGCGGTGCACATCACATTCCCAGAGGAGAAGGCCTCTAGGTCCCCATCCCCACTTGCTCCCCTCCTTGGATCAAGCACCAGGGATGCCTGTGGGCAGAAGAAGGGGCAGCTGGGGGACAAGGAAAGAAGAAGCGGCTTGAGGCAGGGAGAGGAGATGCCATGAGACCACTGTCAACTCCGGCTTGAAGCATACCTATGGGGTTTGGGGACCAAGGTGGAGGCAGCAGACAGAGGTGGTGGCCCCAGAGTGTCTAGGAGAGGATTCAGAGACACCCTAGGGCCATGACTCTAGACTCTGGCCTCGGCTTGGCAGGTGGAGAAAGAATATCGTCCTGGGCCGGGTACGGTGTCTCATGCCTGTAATCCCAGCACTTTGAGAGGTTGAGGCAGGGGGATCATGAGGTCAGGAGTTCAAGGTCAGCCTGGTCAACATGGTGAAACCTCTTCTCTACTAAAAATACAAAAATTAGCTGGGCATGGTGGCACGTGCCTGTAATCTCAGCTACTCGGGAGGCTGAGGCCGGACAATCACTTGAACCTCCTGGGAGGTGGAGGTTGCGGTGAGCTGAGATTGAGATTGCGCCACTGACTCCAGCCTGGGCAATAGAGTGAGACTCCATCTCGAAAAAAAAAAAAAAAAAAAAAAAAAAGAAAAGAAAAAATGAAAGAAAAGAAAAGAAAGAACATTACCCTGACTTGTCACACCTGAGGCTTTTGAATCCTTATAGGGGCCCTACTTCTTCCCCAACCTCCACAGAAGGAGCTCTCACCAGGAGCTGGGCCCACCCGCCTCTGCAGGCCTGATGTAGCAAAGACACTAATAGGCATGGAGGGAGCAGGCACCCCTGGACCAGCAGTCAGGACACCCAGGCTCCATTATTTCAAATCTTGACTAAGCACCTACTGCGTGCCAGGCACTGTCCTCCCAAGCCTGGATGTGTAACTCACAGGCCTTCTATTCCAATGGGGGAGTCTGCTGATGAACAAGGAAGCAAAGACATGATCAAGATCATTTCAGATGGTGACAGTGCGGTGAAGACAATAAGCACAGGAAGGGGACAGAAGGGGCCGGATGCGTCAGGACTGCTTCAAGTGGAAGCAGAGGCTGGAAACAAGGAGGGCCTCCCCGAGGAGTGACATTAGAGCTGAGATCCGTGCGTGGGAAAGAGGCAGCCATACAGAAGTTGAAGGCTGAGTAGTCCTGGTGGAGGAATGGCAAGTGCTAAGGCTCTGAGGCAGAAATAAGCTTGGAGTGTTGGGAGAAAAATGCTGGGTGAGGGCGGTGGGAGGAAGAACTTCAAGTGAGGCCTTATTCTTTTGCCGTTAACTCCCTTGAGGTTTGAGTACAACCCACTTCCTAACTTGGCCCCTAAGGTCTGGGCATCTGTGAGATTAAATAAACCTTTCTCTGGGAGGCTGAGGTGGGAGGATCACCTGAGCTTAGGAGGTCAAGGCCACAGCGAATTATGATCACACCATGATACTTGAGTCTGTGTGACAGAGTAACACAGTGACACTCTGTGTGACAGAGTAACCCTGTCTCAAAACAAACAAACAAACAAACAAAAAACCTTTCTTTTTTTTTTTTTTTTTTTTTTTTTTGAGACTGAGTCTGGCTCTGTCGCCCAGGCTGGAGTGCAGTGGCCGGATCTCAGCTCACTGCAAGCTCCGCCTCCCGGGTTTACGCCATTCTCCTGCCTCAGCCTCCTGAGTAGCTGGGACTACAGGCGCCCGCCACCTCACCCGGCTAGTTTTTTGTATTTTTTAGTAGAGACGGGGTTTCACCGTGTTAGCCAGGATGGTCTCGATCTCCTGACCTTGTGATCCGCCTGTCTCAGCCTCCCAAAGTGCTGGGATTACAGGCTTGAGCCACCGCGCCCGGCCACAAAAAACCTTTCTTGGATCAATTTCTACTTTTATTTTAACAGTTTTTGTAAAGGGAACAGGACATTCGTCAAGGAGTCAGCTAGCTTAAATTCTGGCCGCAGCTTTTTCAGTAGCGAGTTATATGACTTTGGACAAGTCCCTTTTCTTATCTGTAAACCAGGGGATTGGATCACAGGTTCTAAGGGCTCTTCTGGCTGAGACACGGGGCACCAGGAATTCATGTAAACTCTTCTTGATCCCATTTATTTTCAGCTTGATATGTTCTGCTCCTTCTTGCAGGAAGCGTGCATGCAATAGTCACATAGTAGACATTTTTGTGAACAGGAGGCAATCAAAACATACATTAACAGGGAATAGTCTAATACATTGTGCAGCTAGCTAGTCAAAGAAGAATGAGCTGGGCGCGGTGGCTCACGCCTGTACTCCCAGCACTTTGGGAGGCTGAGGTGGGTGGATCACCTGAGGTCAGGAATTTGAGACCACCCTGGCCAACATGGTGAAACCCCATCTCTACTAAAAATACAAAATAAATTAGGTGGGTGTGGTGGTGGGTGCCTGTAATCCCAGCTACTTGGGAGGCTGAGGCAGGAGAATCGCTTGAACCTGGGAGGCGGAGGTTGCAGTGAGCCGAGATCACACCATTGCACTCCAGCCTGGGCAACATATTCACGAATATGGGGAAAAGTGGAGGAGGATAAACTCCAGGCTGTAAGAGGAGTAACCTAGGAGTGTGTGTGTGCTACAGGTGTGGGGAATGAGGAATGGGGAGTGGAGAGGGGATAAGGGAAGGTTATTCATTTTTTATTTTTGAGATGGAGTCTCACTCTGTCGCTCAGGCTGGAGTGCAGGGGCATGATCTCAGCTCGCTACAACCTCTGCTTCCTGGGTTCAAGCGATTCTCCTGCCTCAGCCACCCGAGTAGCTGGGATTACAGGCACCCACCACCACATCTGGCTAATTTTTATATTTTTTAGTAGAGATGGGGTTTCACCATTTTGGCCAGGCTTGTCTTGAACTCCTGGCCTAAAGTGATCCACCCTCCTCGGCCTCCCAAAATGTTGACATTACAGGTGTGAGCCACTGTGCCTGGCCCATTTTGTCTTAATAGTTACTGTTTCACTGGTTTCAAATAAAAATGTATTGTTTTTTTTTTCTTTCTTCTTTTATCATCTTAGAAAGAGAACTTAATACATCTCTAAGGAGTCAAACTGCCGGGAAAACATCCTTGCAGACATCTACTGGCCAGTGACAGCATGCACTGCTCCCTGGGCCACGCCTAACCCCATGGTTGTCATCCCCCACGTATGCTTCCCCAAGGAGATCAGGAGACATCCAGGGCCCAGCCAGCCACCTGGGCCTGCGCGTATCAGTGGAATTTTGGCAGAGGGTTGATGTGATGCACGATCTCTAGGTCTTCCGTCCTTTGCAGATTGAGAGAAGTAGAGGAATGGGAGTGAGCAGGATCCAGTCTGATTTTACGAGGATGTCCCCCTCCCCTCGCTGCATCTCCACCCCCATCTCGAAGGCTGCAGAATGATCACATTCTGTATTCCTGTGGGATATGAGATCACGGGCATGATTAGGGCATGAGACGCTCCAGCTGCAAGGGTCTTCTGGGACCTCCTAGCCATTCCTCTGACTGCAGATGGGGATGTACCCATCACCCCTGAGCCCATGATGGGGGTGGTGGGGGGTTGGGGAGTTTATTGTTGGAGCTCAGCAAGCCGTTTCCCCGTGATGTTCTCCCTCCAGGAAATCCCTGCAGATGCCCATTTTAAACCTCCCTCCCACAGTCTTGCTTGCTTCCTTGGCAGGGGTCTTCATCCTGCAGGCAAGAGCCTTTAAGGAAGGCCAGTAAGTAAGTTACTGCCTCGCTCCAGCTTTCTTGTCTTAGAGCCAGTAAGGAATCATCCTGCCCCTGCCTCTTCATAGCACTTGATGCTTTTCAAAGTCCTCTTGCATTTCTTCTCCTTTGAGTGGCCCCTCAGAAGAATCCTTGAGGCAGGAACAGCGGGGATTATTACCTCCATATTGCAGAGAAAATGGAGACTGAAGCAGTGAAGGGAGTTGCCCATGTCCCAGAATGAGTAGCAGGCAGTCCCAGGTTTGGGCTCCAAGATCAGCCTGTTCAGCTCATCCTGCATCCTCAGCAGTGCCCCTCCCCGTCGTAGGTCCCCTAAGAGATTGGTTAAGTAAGCCCAATTTATAGCCAATGAACTCACTTCCCAGTTGCAGCTGAGTAGATCAGGGTGGACCCCTGATCTGAGGACCACACAGAGGCTGGGCTGTGACCACCAATCAGCTTCATGCCTTTGTACTTGAACAGAGGTCACAGGCTTTGGTTGGACTGAACTGAAGAGGTGTGTGAAGTCAGCAACAGAGCCACGTGCTGATGGAAGGCACAAGGGGATGGGTGCTCTGAACAGGGAAGGAGGAAGGAAGCCAGTCCATAATGCAGAGACTGGGAAAGTGTGCGAGGGGCAGCCAGGTGACCCCAGACAGAGAAAGGGCCTGGGGCTTTCAGATCCCATGTGCTGGCTGGTTGTCTTATAATCAGGCAATGTGATGGGTCCCCTGAAGCCTTTCAGTGACTTTACTTTTTCAGAACAGGGACCGGATGAAAACAGCAGTTGTGGGGCTAGGGTTCTCCCAGACACAGGGACAGAACGCCCAACTCACACTGGCCTAAGCAAAAAGTGCAACTTTTATTTTTTTTAAACAGAGTCTTGCTTTGTCGCCCAGGCTGGAGTGCAGTGGTGCGATCTCGGCTCACTGCAACCTCCTCCGCCTGCTGAGCTCAGGCAATTCTCCTGCCTCAGCCTCCCGCGTAGCTGGGACTACAGGTGCATGCCACACACCTGGCTAATTTTTTGTATTTTTAGTAGAGACGGGGTTTCACCATGTTAGCCAGATTGGTCTCAAACTCCTTAGCTTGTGATCCATCTGTCTTGGCCTCCCAAAGTGGTGGGATTACAGGCGTGAGCCACCGCGCCCAGCCAAAAAGTGCAACTTATTGGCTCAAGGAGCTGAAAACTCCAAGGGCAGATCTGGGCAGGCTCAGTGGGATCCAGGGGCTCAAGCAGTGCCATGGACATGGTCTCTGCTTTTCACTGTGCTGGCCTCCTTCTCAGATGCCCTCCCCTCATGTCGGCAAGAAGGCTGCCAGCAGCACCAGCACACCTCCCACCTTCTCAGCAACTCCAGCAGAAAGTGAGCATCTCTCTTCCCAACAGTTTCAACAAAAATCCCAGAACGAAGTCCCACCAGCTCTGACGGTGTCATACGGCCTATCCTGAATCAACCTCCGTGGCTAAGGAGATGGGCTATCCTGACGGGCCAGGACTGAATCAGACATCGCATGGGTCACATGTCCTGCCCCGGAGCCCATGTGGAGTCCCCTCCATTGGACCTCCAGGGACTGGGAGTAGGGAATGGTTGATTTCACCAGAAACATTAGGGTAGTGGGTTACAAGGAGAGAGTGTTAGTCAAGGTAAGCAACGTGCTTGCAATAAACAACCACAACATGTTAGTGACCGAACACAATACGATTTATTTCTGCTTCCAATGGTGGCAGGGGCAGGGCTCTATTTCACGTGGTCACTCAGAGACCCAGGCTGATAGAGGGGCTCTGTCATCTTTAATATGTAGCTTCCAAGAAAACCCTAGGGGATAACATCCAGAGGCAGGCAGGGAAATAAAGATCATGCTTTTTTTGTTGTTGTTGTTTGTTTGAGCCAAGGTCTTGCGCTGTCACCCAGGCTGGAGTGGAGTGGTGCGAACATAGCTCACTGAAGCCTGGAACTCCCAGGCTCAAGCCTCCCTAGTAGCTAGGACTACAGATGCATGCCACCATGCCTGGCTAATTTTTAAAAAATTTTTTGTAGAGATTGGGTCTCACTATGTTGTCCAGGCTGGGTAGGTCACGCTTTTTAGGATCCAGGCCTGAGGGTGGCATGCATCAATTCTATTGGTCAGAACTCAGTCACATGATCACATCTAAGTAGGAGGGACCAGAGAGGGAGTTTGGTTGTGTGCCTAGGAGGGAGAGGAGGCAGTCTCCAGTGTAAAGGAGGATTGCATGGACGCTGCCCAGGCAAACACAAGAGTCTTCCTGACCTTTCTAGTACAGTCCAGCTCCTTTGGATTTTTTGGTCAAGGGTTCCTGGCACGTAGGACTATTGGTCCCATCTTCCCAACTGAGGTCTCCTCTTTGGCAGCTTGGACTTCAGCTTCCCCTCCGATCCTTGCCCACCCAACCTCCTTCCGACTGTTAAGGGCTGATGCACATCAGTCACTCTGGATCAGCTGATAAAACCCATATGTGCTCTGAGGACAGGCAGGAGTGGAGCAACGGGTGAGAGGGAACAGTTTTGGCCTGGAGACCTGCCAGATCTGCACGCCAGCCACCCGATGCTTTTCTGCTGTCCTTCCCCTCAGCCAAAAGCATCCTCTTCTTCACCTGAAATTCAGGGCAAACGGACCAGGAAGGGAAGCAAATACATTTGTCACAAAGAAGAGGCATCCCAGCCATTGGAAGACCTTGGCAGGGAAGGTTGTGTGCCCACATTGCTGTTGGCAGCAGTGAATCCTTCATGCAATCATTCATTTATTCACCTCTGAGTGTGTACTGTGTGCCTGCCATTGTGCTGGGTGCCAAGGCAAAAAGGATATACAAGAAGTATAATATATCGTATCTCTGACCTGGTGTACCAGGCTTATGTAGGTTGAACAATGAGAGAGAAATTGTTAATACGGCAATCTATTGGTTTAGATATGAAAGGAACTTTAGGTGAATAACTATCCTGGGCATAAACAAACAACATATTTAGTGTCTCAGTGACCAGCCACCTGATCTCCTTCCTCATCCTAGAGCTGTCTGTTAGGAGAATTCCAGGTAAAATGATAACAATAAACAGAAGAGCAATAGCCATCACTTACTGTGTGCATCTGGCACTGTGCTAAATAAATTATCCAAATGTAATACCTTACATCATTTCCCCCAACAACCGTATACAATGAAGACTTGATTAAAAAATTGGCTGGCTTGGTGGTACACGCCTGTGGTCCCAGCTACTTGGGAGGCTGAGTGGGAGAACTGCTTTTGTCTGGGAGGTCAAGGCTGCAAAGGAGCCATGATCATGCCACTGCACTCCAGCCTGAGACCTTCTCAGAAAAAAAAAGTATTTAATCGTGCTAAAAATTTTAAAAATTAACATTAAAAAAAAAAAAAAAAGACTGGGCGCAGTGGCTCACGCCTGTAATCCTAATACTTTGGGAGGCCGAGGTGGGTGGATTGCTGAGTTCAGGAGCTCGAGACCAGTCTAGGCAGCAGGGTGAAACCCTGTCTCAAAAAATAAATAAAATAAATAAAAATAAACACCACACACACACACACACACACACAAAACATAAAAAATTAACCACACACACACACACACACACACACACACACACACAAAACAAAACAAAAAATTAGCCAGACATGGTGGATGGTGGCAACATGCACTCCAGCTACTCAGGAGGCTGAGGTGGGAGGATGGCTTGAGCCCAGGAAGCAGAGGTTGCAGTAAACTGAGATTGCACCACTGTACTCCAGCCTGGGCAACAGAGAGATCCTCTTTCAAAAATAAATAAATAATGGCTAAGCGCGGTGGCTCACGCCTGTAATCCCAGCACTTTGGGAGGCCGAGGCAGGCGGATCACAAGGTCAGGAGATTGAGATCATCCTGGCTAACACGGTGAAATTCCGTCTCTACTAAAAATACAAAAAAAAAAAAAAAAATTAGCCGCGCGTGGTGGCAGTTGCCTGTAGTGCCAGCTAGTCTGGAGGCTGAGGCAGGAGAATGGTGTGAACCCGGGAGGTGGAGCTTGCAGTGAGTCGAGATCGCGCCACTGCACTCCAGGTTGGGTGACATAGTGAGACTCCATCTCAGAAAAATAAATAAATAAATAAATTAAAATAAAAAAATAAATAACTCACCTGTCCCTATTTTCTTTCTTTCTTTCTTTCTTTCTTTCTTTCTTTCTTTCTTTCTTTCTTTCTTTCTTTCTTTCTTTCTTTCTTTCTTTCTTTCTTTTTTTTTTTTTTTTTTTTGAGACAGAGTTTTGTTCTTGTCACCCACGCTGGAGTGCAATGGCACCATCTTGACTCACCGCAACCTCCGCCTCTTGGGTTGAAGGGATTCTCCTGCCTCAGCTTCCTGAGTAGCTGGGATTACAGGAGCCCTGCACCATTCCCAGCTACTTTTTGTGTTTTTAGTAGAGACGGGGTTTCACCGTGTTGGCCGGGCTGGTCTCAAACTCCTGACCTCAGGTGATCTGCCCACGTTGGCTTCCCAAAGTGCTGGGATTACAGGCGTGAGTCACCGTGCCTGGCCCTCTATTTTCAAAGTTGGAAAACCAAGGCTCCAAAAGCCTTCAGGAACCTGCCCAAAGTTATACAGCCATCGGGTGGCAGTGCTGGGGTTGGCATTCAGGTCTCTCTGATGCCAAATCCCAGGTTTGACTGCCTGTGTGTCACATTATAAACCACACTTGCCGGGCGCGGTGGCTCAAGCCTGTAATCCCAGCACTTTGGGAGGCCGAGACGGGCGGATCACAAGGTCAGGAGATCGAGACCATCCTGGCTAACATGGTGAAACCCCGTCTCTACTAAAAATACAAAAAACTAGCCGGGCGAGGTGGCGGGCGCCTGTAGTCCCAGCTACTTGGGAGGCTGAGGCAGGAGAATGGCGTAAACCCGGGAGGCGGAGCTTGCAGTGAGCTGAGATCCGGCCACTGCACTCCAGCCTGGGCGACAGAGCGAGACTCTGTCTCAAAAAAAAAAAAAAAAAAAAAAAAAAAAAAATAAACCACACCTGTCACGACGGTGCTCTCAACACCCTTTCCAAGTCTGCAACTCCCAGCCAGTGTGTCTGGAGGGTGGTTGCCCATTGCCAAGAGCTGCTGTTACAATTTTGAGTGTCAGCTGTGTTTTGTGGGCTGGATACGCCAAGAGAGTCAGGGGGCCCAGTCCTGAGGCTGTAGAACCTGGAGCAGACCCAAGGGACAGAGGCTTCAGTTTCCTCCTCTGGCCTCATCTCTTCGGCTGCTGATCTTCTCCCCCACGAATAGCCGTCCATCTGAACAGGGCGTGTGAGGACAGTTCTCCTTCAGTATCTCCAGGCAGAAGCTTGGCAGAGGAAATGCTTCTCCACCCACTTGGTTTCCTGTCCTATGATGGCTCTTCCATCTGGCTCATTCATTCATGTATTCATTCAACAAATCATTACTGAGCACTGACTCTCTGCCTTGCCGTGGACAAGGTACTGAAGGAGGTGGGGAAATGAAGATGGATCAATATGAAAGATTAGACACTCATACACAAAGAGTAGTCCAAGCCGGGTGCAGTGGCTCACACCTGTAATCCCAGCACTTTGGGAGGTCAAGGCGGGCGGATCACCTGAGGTCGGGAGATTGAGACCAGCTTGCCCAACATGGAGAAACCCCATCTCTACTAAAAATGCAAAATTAGCTGGGCATGGTGCCATATGCCTGTAATCCCAGCTACTTAGGAGGTGGAGGCAGGAGATTCACTTGAACCCGGGAAGCGGAGGTTGTGGTGAGCCAAGATTGTGCCAGTGCACTCCAGCCTGGGCAATAAGAGCAAAACTCCATCAAAAAAATAAATAAATAAAATAAATAAAAAAGAGTAGTCCAAGGTAAACATGAAGAGGACCATGAGAAAGCACAGCCCAAGACCTACCTGTATGAGGTTGAGAGGAGAGATCACAACCAGATTCGGCAGGAGTAGAGAAGGGGTACGCGTTAAGGCAAGTTTCAAAGAGGTGAAATTTGTGCTGTGCCTTGAAGAAAGGGTAGGATTTGAAAATGTGTAGCCAAAGGGAAGGGCATTCCAGGGAGGGAGAACAGCGTGAGCAAAGGCCTGAGGTGGGAACGTGTGGTGATGTCTAGGAAGCAGCGAGCTGTTCTGCATGGCAGGGTTGTAGGGTAGGAGTAGAGCAGTGGCAGCCAGGATGGCACTGGTGGCTTGGCCAACTGACTTTATTTTGTGAGTTATGTGCTGTCACATGTCACATCGCTCACAGTCCACCCCTGCTGGAGTAGGATCAGAAGAGACGGAGATAGGTCCCGGAGGTCCCAGGAAGAGTCTTGACCCCAAGTTGCTGGCTTCCCTGGGGGACACATTTCTGCATTGTCCTTGGCTGCCTGTCATTCTTGAAAAGCCCTGTGTTGCCACCACATTTGAGAATCTCTGACCTGCTCCAGTAATACTTCTCACACCTAGTCAGCCCAACAGGCCATAGAGCCTCAGGGCTGGAAGGGAAGGTTTAGAGAGCCTCTTGCTCAGTGATTTCAATTGTTTCAAAAATCTGTAAATGCCATTATTCAAATGGAATCACAGAACCTCCAAACAGGTAATACCTACTGCTCTAGTTAAAGTGAGGCAGGGGTCTCCCTACTGCATCTCCCCATCACTCCCCACAGCAGCTCCTGGGGCACCCCTGAAAAGTCTAGGACAGGAGGAATGTGGTTTGAAAACCACTGATCCACTCCACTCCCATTTTCATTTCACAGGTGGGGAATCTGACATTGGGAGAGACACAGGGGTTGACCCACCTGACCACTGATTCAGGGTTCATTTTGCTATCTTGTGCCTAAGATCAGGGAGAATGTCGAGTAAATGCAAAGACAAAGGCATGTGTGGGTGCCCAGGAGATGCCCCCTCTCCCCTGGATTGCAATGCCACCAGGGGCCTTGTGGCTGGAGCAGTCCCATACACCCAACTCTGCAGCCCAGCAGCGGGAGCTGTACAGGTTCACCAGTGGCTCACCTGTCCCTCAGTCCATCATACACACTGATAACGGAGATGTGGTCAGCAAAACTTACAGCCACTCTCACCAGGGAGACAGGCGTTGGAGTGGTTGTTCTTCACGTGTACTGGGCATTTTCTTATTTACAGAAGGGTTTCACAGACATGATTCTATTTAATACTTACACCAGCAGGTGAGGTCGTAAGAGGAGATACTATCCCTATTTCACCTTTGTTTAATAGGCGGCTCAGAGAGGACTCCTCTCACCCAAGCCTTCTAATTCCAGGTCTAGAGAACATAGCATGAGTGAGGGAAGGCGAGAGGCTGTGTGTGTGTGTGTGTGTGTGTGTGTGTGTGTGTGTCCGTGTGTTGAGAGGCTGCTGGTGAACCATGGAAGAGCAGGGGCTGAGGCTGGGAGCTGGGAGCAGGCTTGTAAATCATTATTATTATTATTATTATTATTATTTTAGAGACAGGGTCTCACTCCATCGCCCAGGCTGGAGTGCAGTGGCGTGATGATAGCTCACTGCAGCCTCAAACTCCCGGGCTCAAGCAATCCTCCTGCCTCAACCTCCCAGAGTGCTGGAATTACAAGCATGAGACACTGTGCCTGACCTGTGAATTATTATACAGTAACAGCTCCTTTAATTATATGTATCTCATTGCAAATGTAAGAACAAGAGGGCTTCCTGGACCTCCCAGTGCCTAGCAGTTCGAAACTATCTGCTGCATGAATTTGATTGAAGAGGGCAGGCCGTGATCTTGTTCCTAGACAGGTCTGAGGTTGTCAGCCACATCAGAGGCTGCCCTGCAGTCCATCGTCCTTTCCTAGGTCTCACATCTTCCCACTTCCTTTTTTTCTACAAATGGGGAGAAACACCAACAAAAGTCCTGGCAATGTGTAAGAGGGAAGCAGAGAACATGCAGGGAGACCTTGCCCAGTGGGTTCTTGTTACTCCTGACACACGGAGTCAACCCCAGCTTTTCCCTCCAAAGCCCCTGACACTGTCTGGGTTCTGCAGGGCGAGATGGCAGTGCTGTCATATTTCCTGGCAGTTGCAGGAAACAGAACCATTCTGATTACTGGCAATGGCAGAGGCCACTCTTTTGGGTTCTGGATAACTCTGGGATCAGTGTCCAGCTCAGCACAGGAATAAAGAAGATACCCAGCTGAAGTCTCACGCTGCCACAGGGTCTGGACAGGTTTCTCCAGAGCCTCTGAAAGAAAATTGGGCTGCCCACCCCATTCTCTTACAACCTGCTCTGCACTCATCCCTGAAGGCGCACACACAGTCTATACTATATGCTCCGACATACACATGAACCTTCTCAGAGATATGAATACCTGCTTATGAGAAAAGCCCTCAACCAGTGCTCCCTCCCTGACAAATGTTCCAGACACCCGCATCTGAGTGCCCAGCATACAGACATTCTGGGAGGCTGAGACAGACAGCCGACGTTCCTCCAGGGAGCCTGGCGCATGTGATTTTCAGACAAGGCAGAAGTTACTGCCTCCTCCTCCAATATTAAGGAACAGTTTCTTGGCAGCAGTCCCCAGCCCCCGTCCTAATCCTGAGGTTGGCTGGAGCTGCTCAGAAGAGCTACTTTCAGGGTTCTGATGGTAACCAGGGGAAGCTATACAGGCTCACCTGTGGCTTATCTGACCCTCAATCCATTTTTTCACCCTCAGCAAGCCTGGCATTAAACACAACACAGGAGTAGTGACAGGGCTGAAAAAGCAGGTCCACTTTATTTACAATGATCAGTGACACATAGATCTTTGGGCTTTTTGTGGTCTCGCGAAGACACCTGGGCGGGGTGGGGGGCCCACTCCCTTGGTTGGGTTAACACACCCTCCTTCCTCATCCTGCTGGGAGAATCCGCTGCTGTCAGGACCCACCTGCTGTGACTAGCCTCGACTTGGGAGTATCTCTGCTGTGTCTACTTTCTAGGTAGTCAGTGTCCCCAAGCACCTGCCAAAGGTTCTCCTTACCTCCTTTGGAAGCCCCATCTTGGTCCTGGTTGCGGGGCACCTAGGAGGGGACCACATACATCCGTCTGCAGAGATGGGACGGGCAAGGAATCCCGCGGGGGTGCCTGGGCAGAGGTGTGGGCAGTGGCCTGGTGCAGGGCTGTTACCTGGCCTAACCTGTTGTTTGAACGTCGGTGGGACTGTCTCAGTGTTCTCCAGAGGCAGAGCAGTGAAGTCCCAGGAGTCCTCCAGGGCGTAGAGAGGCGGGGCTTGGGCCTGCGAATTCCTCCGTGTGTATGGCAGTGGACTCTGCCCACCACTGGCCCAGCCCCAATTCTCCCAGACTGCTAGATTCTTCCCCTACACGAATGCCTCTCCAGGGTCATTTATTTTTTTTTCCATAGGGAAGAAAGCTAGAGGGACCAAGGGCAGGGTCACTGCCTCCACCCTGCCCAGGGTCCAAACCCACCCTCCTGATTTCTGGAAACTTCCTCCCTTGAGAGGATGTTTTGGGAGGGAATGAGGAGGTCTGTGGGCAAAGAGACTGGGTGTAAAGCATAGGGGGCGGGTCCACAATGGCAGGCCCGGGCAACTCCGGGTGTGGGGAGAGATGAACACCCCCCAATAACGAAGGGCGTATCAGGCATCACCCTGAGCCAAAATGAGGCGGCGGGGAGGACAACACGGAGACCACGGGGAGACACGGGCCGGGGGCCGGGGCAGCCGAAGCGGGCAGGGCCGGGGTTGGAGGCTGTGAGTCTGGCGGGCCGGGCCTGGGGCCGCGAGTCCTGTCCTTCGGCTCTCAGCGCGCCTGGCCCGCCCGCTCCCTGGGGCCGGCCTTCCAGCGGCGGGGCTGAGCCGGCGGTGGGGGCGCCGGGACGCCCCGCAGGCTGCACGTCCTCAGCTCCCGGGCCAGGCTGAGCACCTCCGGCCGCTCGTGCTGGGGGGCTCCTCCCTCTCGCTCCTCCGCGTCGTCCTCCTCCTCCTCCTCTTCGTCCTCCTCCTGGATGCTGCTGAGGCGCGGCGCCCCGCGGCTGCGCTCGCTCGGCGGCGGCCGGTAGGCGCACTTGGCATTGAGCAGGCGGCGCAGCGGGGCGCGGGGCACCGAGGCGGCGGCGCCCCCCGCGCGGAGATGCTGCTGGCGCACGTGGCGCGCATCGCTCTGGCGCTGCAGGCGCTTGAAGTCGCTGAAGGCCGCCAGCGCGGTCTGGCGGAGCAGGCGGGCCAGGGCGCGCGCCTTGTGCGCCCGCGCCAGCAGCACAGCGTGGCAGCGCAGCACCACGGCCTTGTGGCGCGCCTGGTGGCGGTAGACCCAGGCGAAGACGCGCGGGTGGCGCCCGTCCGCCGTGCAGTAGGTGATGCGCGGCAGCAGGTAGGCGTGCGCCGGCCTGCGGCCCCCCGAACCCCCGGCGGTGCCGCGCTCGCACGGCTGCATGCGGATGCCGTGCGGCCCCAGCGTCAGCTTCATCTTGGTGCCCCCGCCCGGCCCGCAGCGAGCCCAGATCTTGCCCACGGCGTCGTCGGTGCAGCCGTCGCCCTTGGCGTGCAGGGTGACGGCGTTGCCCAGGTACCACACGGTGTAGGTCGGGTCCTCCTTGTTGAGCTCCACTTTCTGGCGCCGGCTGCGGAACACGCGGCCCAGGCGCTCCAGCGGCCAGTCGGGCAGCAGGTCCGGGCAGGAGCGCAGGAAGCTGGAGAGCAGCGACGTGTAGGCGAGCCCCGGACTCAGGCTCTTCGCTTTGCACTTGGCCTCGTCCTCCACCAGCACGAATTTGTTACGTCTCCAGGGCAGCATCGCGGCGGCGGCCAAACGGGCTGGGGGCGCGGGAAGCTCACCGGCGTCCTGTCAGGAGGCCGGGGGAGGGAAGGCGCGCAGAAGTCCACCGCTCTGGAGTCGCGAGAAGCCGGGCAGCGCCGGAGACAGTCGGTGCCCGGAGATGCCCAGTGCCAGGCAGGGCAAGCTTCGCAGATGTCCGGTGCCCAGCCGGGCCGGCAGCCGAGGTGCCGGACGGCGGCCGAGTGGCTGGGAACAGCTTTTCCCGAGAGTGGCTCCAGCCGTCCGGGAAGCGAGGAGGGGCCGGGGTTGGGGGTGGGCTGGGCTGGACGCCCCCCAGGCCCAAACAGTGGGATTTCCGCCGTCCCTGCTGCCGCAATTTGGGTCGCCGGAGCCTCTGGCGGCTGCTCGGTGGGGCAGACCGAGAGCGCGGCTGCGGTGGGAACTCCTTCAGGCGTCGCGGCTCCACCTCCCCCGGCTGCCTACATCACCGGGCGGGACCGCTAGCTCTCTTGTCCCCTCCCCTTGCCCTCTTCTCCCCTCCCCCGCGCAGGCTCGCGCTGCCTGGGACCCTGCACAGGCGCGGTGGAACGGGTTTAATCATTATTAGTGGAGGGGTGGGGGTAGAGAGGGCTGTTAAGTACTAGGAATCCCCTGAAATATACAGGAGGGCTTTGTCTATGCTAATTTATTTGGCCTCGCTACTGGCCTCCAAGCTCCCTCTGGCGCATTCGGGAACCCCCGCACCCCAAGATTCCTGCTGTCCCTCACCCACAGCATGTCATTACCCCCATCCCTGGGAGTGGGAGTTAGGGTGGGTTCCTGAAGGGGCCGGCCTGGCGCACTTTGCCTGGTCTGCACAACACAAAGCCAGCCGAGGTGGCCGAGCAGTGCAGTGGAAAAGTACTGTCGCTTGGGGAAGCTTTCTCCCAGGTTCCTCCAAGGTCGTGGGCTAGACCGCTGGGCCTGAGCTGAGAGACCTGGCTACTGCTCCAGTGGCTGGCAGTGCCCCTCGCCTGGCCCGAAGCAGGGAGGGCACTCTTTGAGGGTGGGGGAAACTTTCAGAACAGGGTCTGTGGTAATTGCAGTTGAAAAGCTCCTTCTGGCTAACGGGCAGCCTCTGGGCTCTGTGAAGATGAAATCAGCTCCTGTTTGTGAACTCTTGTGAGTTCCCAGGGGTTTAGCATTCATGATCTCATTTAATTCGTGGAACAAGCCCAGGCTCAGTTAAATGACTGGCCCAAGGTCTCCAGGCTGGTAGGAGGTAAAACTAGGGCTTCACTCAGGCCTGGGTGACCCAGGGGCTGCCCCTAACCGTCCATCCTCCCCCGGGGACCTCCTAATGAGAAGTGATGAGCACCTACTAGGGAGGAAGTTCTGGTATTCTGAGAGACAGTTGTTCATGGGTGTGGGGACACAGCTCCCTCTTTCAAGATTGGTTAAGCCACAAGCTCCCTAGAACTCCGGGACTGCGCTCATATGGGCCCAGGAGTCTTGTTGGCTCGGGCTCTCACAGAGCCAACACTCAAGCTCTTTCCTTGGCTTCTGAACAGGTCATCTGGGGTGGTGTCCAGTCAGGAGTGAACCCAGGTCTGGGCTGGAGCTGAATTGAGAGCTTGGGCTGGGCCAAGCCAAACCACATGACCTCCAAGAGTGGGAGCAGTGGGAAGATTTGGGAAGATGGTGTGCGCTATCTCGGCTAGCAACATCATGCCAGTAGGTAGGAGTGGTGAGTGGCTGGGGTCAGAATACCCGGGGGAATATAAGTAAAATAACAAACCATCACAAGAAAATAATATGCAAATAAAGAATAGGAAATTACTCCGAATTGCAGTATCTTTGGAGGGTGACTCCCAGATGATCTGGTCCACGGTAGCCTCCGTTGGTTTTTCATATGGAAATATCTTTATCACCTTTTGCTGATTATAAAAGGAATATGTGCATGTGGTAAAAATTCACAGAAGGACATGAAAGTAAGTCTCCTACTATTCCCCACCCCGCAGATGTGGCCTCATTTTCCAGGGGGAGAGAACAGGTTCTGAGAAGCCAGTGATCATTGCAGTGCTTTTCATGGCGCCACATTTGTCTCCTGGGCCAATGGAGACATTAACTCAACCAAATTCCTTTATAGGAAGGAATTCATGTGGTTTTGACCTGAAAGTCAGTTCACTGTAAAATTCTGCCATGTCCTGCCTTGAGTCTCCTAGGGCCGTTCTCTGGACCTTGCCACTGGGGGTTCCCTCTCCCTACTGGCAGTGGGCTGGTGGGAGTGCTCAGAAGCAGTCTCAGCTTGCAAGCCTGAGAAAACTGCAAGCTTTTTTTTTTTTTTTTTTTTTTTTTTTTGAGGCAGGGTCTTGCTGTCTCCCAGGCTGGAGTGCAGAGATCACCGCTCACTGCAGCTCGACCTCCTGGACCCAAGCTGTCTTCCCATGTCAGCCTCTTGAGTAGCTGGGACCACAGGCATGCACCACCATGGCTGGCTAGTTTTTAAAATTTTTCTGTAGAGGCCAGGCATGATGGTTTACACCTTTAATCCCAGCACTCTGGGAGGCCAAGGCGGACGGATCACCGGAGGTCGGGAGTTCGAGACCAGACTGATCAACATGGAGAAACCCCATCTCTACTAAAAATACAAAATTAGCCGGGCATGGTGGCACATACCTGTAATCCCAGCTACTCGGGAGGCTGAGGCAGGACAATCTCTTGAACCCGGGAGGCAGAGGTTGCTGTGAGCCGAGATCGAGGCATTGCACTCCAGCCTAGACAGCAAGAACGAAGCAATGTCTCAAAAAAGAAAAAAAAAAAAAATTCTGTAGAAACAGGTTCTATGTTGCCCAGGCTGATCTCAAACTCCTGGACTCAAGCAAACCTCCCGCCTCACCCTTTTGTATGGCTAGGATTATAGGTATGGCTACCAGGCCTGGCTGAACTCCAGCTGTTGATGGAAGGAAGGTGCAACCAGCCCCTTAGGCTTGCTAGAATTAACATATAAAGACACAGGAAATGTAATTAACAGGAAATGTAATTAAATGTGTTTCAGAGACAACCATTTTTTTTTTTTTTTTTTTTTTTGAGACAGCGTCTTACTTTGTCACCCAGGCTGGACTGCAGTGGTGCTATCTCGGCTCACTGGAACCTCTGTTTCCCGGGCTCAAGCCATTCTCATGGCTCAGCCACCCAAGTAGCTTGGATTATAGGCATGTGCCACCACACCCAGCTAACTTTTGTATTTTTAGTAGAGACTGGGTTTCACCATGTTGGCCAGGCTGGTCTTGAACTCCTGGCCTCAAGTGATCCACCTGTCTCAGCCTCCCAAAGTGCTGGGATGACAGGTGTGGGCCACCACACCTGGCCAAAAACAGCACTGTAAAGTCTAAGTATGTCCAAGTATTGCATGTATCTGGCAACCCTAAGCCTCCTGCCTACCAGCGGGCAAGAGATCAAGTGGCCACAGGTACATGTGTGCTGCACGCTGAGGGTCTCTACTCGCTCCCGAGCCTGCCCCACTTTCCTTAATTCTGGTGGTGTGACTTCTATTCCCATTGTTCCTTGGAAAAATTCTCAGGGGATGGAGAGGGTGTCACCTGGGACTGTGAGACCACAGGAAACCCAGTAGTCTGTTTTTATGTTACAATCCCTTGACCTCAAAGCAAGCTTGGTCTTGGGCATTCTGTTCTTCCTCTAGCCTTTTTCCTGTAAGAGCAGCGGTCCCCAGCATTTTTGGTACCAGGGACCGGTTTCATGCAAGACAATTTTTCCATGGAGGGGAGGGCGATGGTTTCAGGATGAAACTGTTCTACCTCAGATCATCAGGCATTAGTTCAATCCTTTTTTCTTTTGTTTGTTTTTGAGATGGAGTCTTGCTCTGTCACCCAGACTGGAGTGCAGTGGCACGATCTTGGCTCACTGCAAACTCTGCCTCCTGGGTTCAAGTGATTCTCGTATCTCAGCCTCCCGTGTAGCTGGGATTACAGGCACAAATCACCACACCCGGCTAATTTTGTATTTTTAGTAGAAACAGGGTTTCACCATGTTAGCCAGGCTGGTCTCAAACTCCTGACCTCAGGTAATCCACCCGCCTCGGCCTCCCAAAGTGCTGGGATTACAGGCGTGAGCCACCACACTCGATCATCAGGCATTAGATTCTCATAAGGAACATGCAACCTAGGTCTCTTGCATGTGCAGTTCACAGTAGGGTTCACGCTCCTATGAGAATCTGATGCTGCTGCTGATCTGACTGGAGGTGGAGCTCAGGCAGTAATGTTCATTTGCCTGTCACTCGCCTCCTGCTGTGCATCCCAGTTCCTAACTGGTTACGGACTGGTACCAGTCGGCAGCCCAGGGGTTGGAGACGCCTGGTATAGAGGGCTCAGCTGCCCTCTGGGCTTCCACCATCCTTTCTATTTAGACGTCGCGAAACGCTGGCCTGGTCCCAGGCGTGGAGGCCAAACTCATCATGAATGGGACCAGGGCTGCCTTCTTTGTTAAGCTTTCTCTTCACTCCTTTCCTTGGTAAGAGCGCCCAGCCTGGCACCAGGTTGTCACTACTTCAGACTGGCATGCAGTTGGATCTTTTCTCTTTTTTCAAACATCGATACCATATTTATGCTAATATTAATTTAAAAAGCCAAATACCTGGCTTATAGTAGGCTTATAATTTAAAACAAATCAATCCCTTACCCCATTCTTTTTTAGTCCCAATTCCCACTTCCAAAGACAACCACTCTTCTACACGTTTTATTTTTTTGAGACAGAGTCTGGCTCTGTCACCCAGGCTCAAGTGCAGTGGTGTGATCTCAGCTCACTGCAACCTCTGCCTCCCGGGTTCAAGCAATTCTCCTGCCTCAGCCTCCCAAGTAGCTGGGACTACAGGCGCTTGCCACCATGCCCAGCTAATTTTTGTATTTTTAGTAGAAATGGGGTTTCACTATGTTGGCTAGGCTGGTCTCAAACTCCTGACCTCAAGTGATCTGCCCGCCTCGGCCTCCCAAACTGCTGGGATTACAGGCGTGAGCCACTGCACCCGGCTCTTCTATACATTTTAGATGGCATTTCTGTCATATGCCTCCATCTCTCTGACCCTTCTAATTCAGACATTTCAGTTTTTAAATTCTTATATATTGTCTCCCTGTTACAGAAGATGAGGAATATTGTCCTTTTATCCACCCCCATCACACATAGTTTTCCTCCTCCCTCCCTCCCAGTTGAGTTAGAACATTTTGTTGTTTCTGTTGCACCAGTATTCAGGGTTTAATTGTTATAACTATGTAAATATTGTTCAGAGCTGAGCCTTAAAGTGTGCCATGATTCCACTTACTTCCCTTGTTGGACAACTTTTTTGTTTTTTTCAGAAGTTAGGAATTGCCTCATTTTTTAAGAAAAAATCTTTCTTGCTGGGCACGGTGGCTCATGCCTGTAATCTCAGCACTCTGAGAGGCTGAGATGGGCGGATCACGAGGTCAGGAGATCAAGACCATCCTGGCTAACACGGTGAAACCCCACCTCTACTAAAAATACAAGAAAAAGTTAGCCGGGCATGGTGGTGGGTGCCTGTAGTCACAGCTACTCTGGAGGCTGAGGCAGGAGAATGGCGTGAACCCAGGAGGTGCAGCTTGCAGTGAGCCGAGATTGCACCACTGCACTCCAGCCTGGGTGACAGAGTGAGACTCCATCTCAAAAACAAAAGACAAAAAACAAAAAACAAACAAAAAAAAACTTCCTTGTGTACCTATCGCTAATTTATCCTCTTCTTCTCCAATGGAACAGTAAAACTCCTCTTGACTTGGTTGAACATACCAGGTGATTTTTCCAGTTCTTTGTGTTTCTTAGGGACATCCCTCTTAGAGGCATCCTCTTTGGGCTCCCACCTGGAATGCAGAGACCTGTGGAGCTACTGTCCCGGGACCTTACACTACTACTATCCTGGGAGTTTCCTTTGCTTCTTTCCTATGTTGGATCCTGCTTTCTGGATCCCTTGGTTTTTGTTGTTATTTTCTTGTTTTGACAGAGCATATATTCTACTAACTTTGATTGATGGTGTGCCTTGGTGTCTGTGTTAGTTCATTCACTCATTGCTATTAAAAAATACCCGAGACTAGGTAACTTATAAAAGGTTTAATTGACTTGGTTCTGCAGGCTGTACAGGATGCACAGTGGCTTCTACTTCTGGGGAGGCCTCAGGAAACTTACAATCACGGCAGAAGGCGAAAGGAGAGCCGGGTGTCACGTGGAGCAGGAGGAAGAGAGAGGGAGGTGCTATACACTTTTAAGCAATCAGATCTCACAAGAATTCACTATTGTAACACAGTACTAAAGGGAAAGCTGCCCCCATGATCCAATCACCTCCCACCAAGCCCCACCTCCAACACTAGGGATTACAGTTCTACATGAGATTCGGGCAGGGACATAGATCCAAACCATATCAGTGTCGAATTCGACAGTAGAGATAAATTTCCCTGAGAATTTTGAAGACATGATCCATAGGTGCTGTTGAAAAGTCAAATGACAATCTGATACCCTATCCTGTGCGTATGGCTTGATTTTTCCCTCTGGTAGTTTTCAGGATCTTCCAGAGGCCTAAAGTTTCACAATGATGTGTGTTTTCTCTGGGCACTTGGTGGGCCTTTTATTCTGGAAATCAATCTCTTTTAATTTGGAAATCAATTTTGGGGAAATTTCTGTGGGTGCTAGTTTCCTCTTTCCATTTTCTCTTTTTTGTTTTTTTGTTTTCTTTCCAGATCTGTTTTAGTTCAATCTCTAATTTTCCAAAGTGTTCTTTGCAATGTTCCATTTTAAAAAATGTTTTTCTATTTCCTGGGACATTACTTCAACTTTATCATCCAACTTTTCTATCAGATTTTTAAAAATCCCTCTCCTCACAAATCTTTGCTTCTAAGAGCAATTTCTTGGTTTTTTTTTTTTTTTTTTTCTATAGCATCTTATTCTTGTTTCATGGACATAATATTATCTCTGGTGTCTCTAAGAATGTTAATTGTAGTTGCTTTTTGAAATTTTTTATCTTTCAATTGTGGTAACATATACATAACATAAAACTGACCATCTTAACCATTTTTAAGTGTACAGTACAGTATTGTTAAGCCTATTCATATTATTGTACAACCAACCTCTAAAACTTTTTCATTTTGCAAAACTGAAACTTTATACCCATTGAACAACAACTCCTCATTTCCAGCTCTCCATAGCCCCTGGCAACCACCATTCTACTTTCCATTTCTTTGGATTTGGCTACTCTAGATACTTCATGTAAAGGGATCATGGAGTTTTGATCTTTTTGTGACTGGCTTATTTCACTTAGCATGTCTTCATATGTATCAGAATTTCCTTTCTTTTTATGGCAGAATAATATTACATTGTCTATGTACATCACATTTTGTATATCCATTTATCTGTTGATGGACACTTAGGTTGCTTCAATCTTTTGGCTATTGTGAATAATGCTGCTATGAACATGTGTATGTAAATATCTTTTTGAGTGTGGGCGTGATGGCTCACGCCTGTAATCCCAGCACTTTGGGAGGCCGAGGCAGATCACCTGAGGTCTGGAGTTCGAGACCAGCCTGGCCAACATGGTGAAACCCCGTCTCTACTAAATATACAAAAAATTAGCTGGGCGTGGTGGCGAATGCCTGTAATCCCAGCTACTCTGGAGGCTGAGGCAGGAGAATCGCTTGAACCCGGTGGGGTGGAGGTTTCAGTGAGCTGAGATTGTGCCATTGCACTCTAGCCTGGGCAACAAGAGCAAAACTCTGTCTCAAAAAAAAAAAAAAAAAAAAAAATCTTTTTGAGACCCTGCTTTCAATTGTTTTGGATATCTATCCAGAAGTAGAACTGCCAGATCATATAATTCTATTTTTAATGTTTTGAGGAACCACTACTGTTTTCCATAGCAGGTACACCATTTTGCATTTCCACCAACAGTGTATAAGGGATCAAATTTCTCCATATCTCTATATGCTTTAAGAAGTTGTCTGATGGGTGTGAGGTGATATCTCATTGTGGTTTTTGATTTTGTACTTCCCTAATGATTAGTGATGTTGAGCATCTTTCACATTCTTGTTAGCTATTGTGTGTCTATCTTATTTGGAGAAATGTCTATTCAAGTCATTTGCCCACTTTGAAATTGGGTTGTTTGTGTTGAGTTCTTTATATATTCTGGATATTAATCCCTTATGAGAGGTATAATTTATAAATATTTTCCTTTTTTTCTTTTTGAGATGGGGTTTTGCTCTGTTGCCCAGGCTGGAGTGCAGTGGTGTGATCTTGGCTCACTGCAATCTCCGCCTCCCAGGTTCAAGCGATTCTTCTGCCTCAGCCTCCTGAGTAGCTGTGATTACAGCTGCCTGCCACCATGCCTGGATAATTTTGTATTCTTAGTAGAGACAGGGTTTTGCCATGTTGGCCAGGCTGATCTTGAACTCCTGACCTCAGGTGATCTGCCTGCCTTGGCCTCCCAAAGTGCTGGGATTACAGGTGTGAGCCACCGTGCCCAGCCTCTTTCAGCAATGTTTTGTTTTCCGGTGTACAAGTCTTTCACCTCATTGGTGAAATTTATTCCTAAGTATTTTATTCCTTTTGATGTTATTGTAAATGGAATTGTTTTCTTAATTTCCTTTTCAGATTGTTCATTGTTAATGCATGGAAGTCCAACTGATGCTGGATGCTGAATTAATGTATTAGTACTGTAAGTCTTTTTGGTGGAATATTTAGGGTTTTCTAGGGATAGTTGTTTTGGTTTTTGAGACAGGGTCTCGCTTTGTTGCTTAGGCTGGAGTGCAGTGGCAGGATCATAGCTCATTGCAGCCTTGATCTCTCAGGTTCAAGTGATCCTCCTGTCTCAGCCTCCTGGGCAGCTGGGACTACAGGTGCCTGCCATCTGCCCAGCAAATTTTGTTGAATTTTTGGGAGAGATGAGCTCTCAAGCTCTTGCTGTGTTGCCCTCCCACTCCTAAGCTCAAGTGATCCTCCTGTCTTGGCCTCCCAAAGTGCTGGAATTACAGACATGAGCCACTGCACCCAGCCTATAGTTGTTTTTAAAAGTCTTCTTCAGTTTCCTGCATTGATTTGCTACCTGAGTTCCTTTCTCCTGTTTTTAAAAAAGTTAGGCCAGGTGTGGTGGCTCATGCCCTGTAATCCCAGCACTTTGGGAGGCCAAGGCGGGTGGATCACCTGGGTCAGGAATTTGAGACCAGCTGGGCCAACATGGCAAAACCCCCGTCTCTACTAAAAAATACAAAAATTAGCCTGGCATGGTGGCATGTGCCTATAATCCCAGTTACTTGGGAGGCTGAGGCAGGAGAATCACTTGAACCAGGGAGGTGGAGGTTGCAGTGAGCCGAAATTGTGCCACTGCACTCCTGCCTAGGCAATAGAGTGAGACTGTCTCAAAAAAAAAAAAAAAAAAAAATTAGTTTAAAAATGTAAATGTCTGAATCTTATGTTTACAGCTTTCCTCTAATGTTTGGTATTAGTGTTATCCAGTCCTAAGCTGACAGGCACAAAAGCTGATTGGAAGCTCCTTATGTATGAGGGCCAGGGAGCGGAGGGAAGGACAGGGCTTAACATACGTGAGTGTCATTTTCTGTTGACAACTCAGCCATTTGTAAGGACACCGAGAGTTGCGGTCACTGTTCCCAGAGAACACTCCTCGAGTCTCCTGCCCTCATGGAGCGGGTGTGTCAGTCTGGCTGTCCCCATACTGGGAGTGTACTGAAGATGGGCCCAGGGGGTCTCATTGATCAGTCAAGGCTGTGTTCAGGATCACGGCTCCCTCAACCTTGGCTGTGCCTGGGGACTTCAGTCTAGCACTCACTGATTCAGTCCCTCAGAGGGTAAAGCTCTGGTGCAGCTTCTGATGTGAAGGGCAAAGTGGCCATCTCCATGCTGCTCCGGATCCTGGAGGGTAGCTGGGGCTCTCACTGCGGGCTTTCAACGGGTCCTCCCTTCTCACCACCCGCGCCCTCATCACCAGAAATGTCTGCTGCTTGGAATTCCTGGGTGTCCAGGCTCCTCCGCACGATGCGGCTGGGCTGGTTCTCGTTGGGTTGCAGTCTTCTCCCCTCTGCTGAGCTTCTGCCCCTTGTCTTTCATCCTCCAAAGTGTCGCCACCACCTCTCTGCTGCTGCCACCTCTCATTTGTTTTTTGTCACTAAGGTCACTGTCATTCCTTCCTGTTTTAGTGAGGCTTGGGGAAGAGATGGGGAATTCATCTCAATTTTCCACGTCTAATGTGAAGGTTCTCCTTGGTAGTTTTCTGGTGGTTCATATTGTGCTCAGGATTCATGTATCCTACTTGTAAATACTTGATTGCATTATCACTTGCTTCTGGAAACGTAAAAGTACCTCCATGTTGTAGTGTTAGGATAGATGCAGGTTTTCCCTCAGGTCCTCATGGTTCCTGGCTCATGATGCTATAACCCTTGTTACAGTCTTTTGTCATAATGTTGGGTGCTTTAGGCCTCAGGGGCAGGGCTCAGGAAACAGAACCTCAAAGACCTTCTTCCACCCTCCTTTCACCTGCTCCAAGGCAGGACGCTGCTTTTCCCACCCACTTTTCTAAAGACTCTCATTCCAGAGAGGGTCCCACCCCACACCCTGGAGGCCAATCACATTTTGACAACGTTGTCATAAAAACCCAAGAGGCAGATCACTTGAGGTCAGGAGTTCAAGACCAGCCTGACCAACATGGTAAAACTCCATCTCTACTAAAAATACAAAAGTTAACCAGGCATGGTGGCGGGCTCCTGTAACCTGGGAGGTTGAAGAAGGAGAATCGCTTGAACCCAGGAGGCAGAGGTTGCAGTGAGCTGACTAGCCCCTCTCTTTAAAGGACAAGGGCTTGGCCGGGTGTGGTGGCTCGCGCCTGTAATCCCAGCACTTTGGGAGGCTGAACCTCCCGCTTGAGGTTGGGAATTTGAGACTAGTCTGACCAACATGGTAAAACCCTGTCTCTACTGAAAATACAAAAATTAGCTGGGCATGGTGGCGCACGCCTGTAGTTCCAGCTAGTTGGGAGGCTGAGGCAGGAGAATTGCTTGAACCCAGGAGGCAGAGGTTGCAGTGGGCTGAGATTGCACCACTGCACTTCAGCCTGGGTGACAGAGAAAGTCTCTATCTCAAAAAACAACAAAAATAAAAAAACCCCAAGAGGCCCAGGTTCAGGAGCTTCCGGATGGCTGAACACATGGAGGTTCCTGGAGGGTGGTGCGTCCAGGAAAGGCATGGAAGCTTCGTGCCCCTTCCCTATGCATCCATGCCCCTCACCCTATGCGTCTCTTCATCTGTCTCCTTTGTAACATCCTTTATAGGAAGTCAGTACATGTTAAGTGCTTCCCTGAATTCTGTGAGCTGTGCCAGCAAATTAATTGAACCTAAAGTGGGGGTTGTGGGAATCCTGGTCAGAAGTTCTGGAGACCCAGAATTGCAGCTGGGATCTGCAGTGGGGAGGGGGAGGCCTGTCTTGTGGACTGAGCCCTCAACCTGTGGGATCTGATTCTATCTACCTGTGGAATCCGGTAGTGTCAGAATTTAATTGAACACTCAGTTTGTGTCCACTGCTTGGTGTATGGTGGAAAATCTGCCCACGTTTGGTCAGAGAAGTCTTCTGTGTTGATGACTGCTGTTGTAGTGGGGTGACAGCAGAGGAAAAACACGCAAAGACGCTTTGTGTTCTTCCCAAACAATGCCTATCAGTTGATAAATTTGTTCATATTTGTGTATTCACTCAGTTTTTTTTTCTGACAAATGAAAGGGGAAATTGAACTAATTGCCATAGTCCCTTGTGATTTGTAAATTCGACCTACCATCTTAAGAATCTCTTTTTTTTTTTTTTTTTGGAAACAGGGTCTCACTCTGTCATCCAGGCTGGAGTGCAATGGCTCGATCATGGCTCAACTCAGCCTTGAGGTCCCTGGGCTCATGATTTCCTTCCACTTCAGTCTCCTGAGTTCCTGGGATTATAGGTGTATACCATCACACCTGGCTAATTTTTTGTGTGTATTTTTTGGAGACAGGGTCTTGCCATGTTGTCCAGGCTGGTCTCAAACTCCTGGGCTCAAGCAGTCCTCCCAACTCAGCCTCCCAAAGTGCTGGGATTACAGGCATGAGCCACCAAACTTGACCAGGAATCATTTTAAGTGGGTGCTGAGTTCAACACTAGACACTGGGCTGGGGGGCACATAAGAGATATGGAAGACATTGCTGTCGTGGTCAGACTACAAGATGGCGCCCAGTGATCCTCACTTCCTGGTGTTCGTGCCTCTGTGTATTCTCCTCCCACAATGAATGGGGCTAAGTAATGCATAAGACACTGTGGAAGTGTCACTGTGTGATTTCTGAAGGATGCTGTAGCTTCTGCTTTGTTTGCTCTTGGATTACTTGCTATGGCAGAAACCAGTGGCCATGTCATGAGGATACTCAAGCCATCCTATGGAGACGTCCACATGGCAAGGAATTGAGGCCTCCTGCCAACAGCCAGCACCGAGTCAGCATCCCTGTGAGTGAGCATCTTGGAAGCAGACCCTCTAGCCCCAGTTCAACCTTCAGATGACCACAGCCCCAGCTCATGTGTAGACTGCAGCCTCCTGAGAGACACTGAGCCAGGGCCTGCAGCTAAGTTGCTTCTGACTTCCTAACCTATAGGAACTGTGAGATGATACATGAGTGTCATTAAGTTGCTAAGCTTTGGGGACAGTTTATCTCTCAGCAGAAGATAAATACCATCCTAATCTGTCACACTGGCCCCCAAAACTCTGCAAGGTTGCCCTCTCCCTAGTTTCCTTGTGAGCTCCTTTCCAACAACCTCTCTCTGCCCAAGCCACACTATACTGGCTTCCTTCCAGTTTCTCTAACCCCTGAGTACCTTGTTGTCTTGGGTACTTTCCAGATGCTGTTTCCCCTTGTCCCCATCCTTCCTTCTCCCCGTCTCTTCTTCTAGTCTATTCATCTTTCAAGCCAATGATTAAGTGTCACTGCTCTAGGGAAAGTTTGCTGACCCCTCCTGACTTCCATGGGTCCTGCGCCTCAACATAAACCCTGCAAAGCATCTATCAGAATTATAATCGGTTAACTATTTGTGTAATCATTTATTTGCTGCCTCTTTCTCTCTCTGCTCCCAAGACTCTAACACGTAGAGGGCAGGGAATGCATCTATCTTAAACACTGCCAACTCCACAGTGGCCCGGACGGCATCTGGAACACAGTAGATACTCAAAAGATGTTTGTTGAATAGCTGAATGTGACCTGCTTCTGCCAGCTGCCCTCTGTTGTCATCATCTCCACTGCAAGAAAACAGCTTAGAGCAAGCTTGTCCAAGCCACGGCCCGAGGCCGCATGCGGCCCAGGATGACTATGAATGTGGCCTAGCACAAATTCATACTTTCTTAAAACATGAATTTTTTTGGCCATTTTAAAATTTTTTTAGCTCTTCAGCTATCATTAGTGTTGGTATATTTTACTGGTGGCCCAAGACAGTTCTTCTTCCAGAATGGCCCAGGGAAGCCAAAAGATTGGACACCCCTGGCTTAGAGCAAACCCCTCATTGACGGCAGGTTAGTGTTATTCTTAAAGGACAGCACATACACTTTTATTACTTTTTAGAAATGTTCACTTCCAACAGTGACTCACTTTGTGACCTTGGGTTGCTTGATGGAGATTGGTACAGTGCCTCATTCGAAGGCTGGGAACTGTTTCATTTAGAGAGGTGCTGGCAGGGTTTTCAATGCTCTTGAAGTACAATTTTCTTAATATCTAGGTGGTTGTAAATGATTATATAAGTGATAAGTAGAAATGAACTGTGATTGACCATGTGAATGTATCTCCATTGTAGGCAGGGGTGTGTGTGTGCATCTTTTGGTGCTAAATGTGCATGCATATTCTTCAGAAGAGTCTGTTTGCTCTAGAATGCTCATGGATATCCTAAATTCTGCTGCAGACCTGTTTAAAGATGTAATTGACTTTGAAGCTATATTCATTTCTAATATAACAAAACCAATATTTACTTAAAGCTTAGTAAATACTTAGGCATTATGCAAAACCAGTTTCCTTTATCATAGCCAATCTTCACAGTTACTTTTGCAGGATAGGAACTATTATAACCTCATATGACAGATGAGGGAACTGAGGCTCAGAGGTTCAATAACTTGCCCAAGGTCACACAGCTAATAAGTGGCAGAGCAATAACTAAAATCCGTATGGCATGCTCAAAATCTTTGGCAAAATTGTACATGTGTATTTGTGACTAAGAGAATAAGGAGAAAGAGGAATGTGACAAAAGTCCCCATTCTGAAGGATTTTAATCATAAAGGAGCCCTCAGAATAGCATTAGTCTATAATCAGATGCTCAGGTACTGAATGGGATGGATGCAAGAAGTGAGCAAAGCTGATGGATCCAAATGTTACCTGCAGTGCACCTGTACCCATGAGATAAGCTCTTGGCGCATCCATCAAATTACAGTCCAGTTCAAAGCAGAATCATGTTTGCATAACAAACAACAGAACAGTCCAAAAAAAGGCCAGTATTTGGATACAGCTGGATCTCAGCAATGCAGATGAGGAGACACCTGCAGCTCACCAGGCTCTGAGCCAGAACAGATGGATCGAAGACAGGGCCAGAGAAGGGGATTTTGAGGTTGGCTACATCTTTCTTTCTTTTTTTTTTTTTTTTTTTTTGAGACAGGATCTTGCTCTGTTGCCTAGGTTGGAGTGCAGTGGCATGATCTCTGCTCACTGCAGCCTCGACCTCCTGGGCTTAAGTGATCCTCCCACCTCAGGTGTATGCCACTACACTTTGTCTATCTTTTGTACACATGGGGCCCTACTATGTTGCCCAGACTGGTTTTGAAATCCTGGACTCAAGTAATCCTCCTGCCTCAGCCTTCCAAAGTACTAGGATTATAGGCATGAGCCACCATGCCCTGACAAGGTTGGCTACATCTTGTACTGAAACTGGTATTAACACAAATCCTTCCACTTGAGCCCCAAATCTAACCACATACAGATGCTATTCATTCACCCCAGCAGTCATTCAACAAGTAATTTCTGAACACTTACTTGCCAGGCGTTGTGCAATGCAGGTGGGTCGGCAGGAGAACAAGGGAAATGTTCCTGCCCTCCTGGAGCTTACAGTCTTGTTTGGGAGTGGAATCCATATCAGTGGAACATATACATTAAACAAATTATTATTTTTTATTTTTGTATTTTTGGAGACAGAGTCTCACTCTGTTGCCCAGGCTGGAGTGCAGTGGTATGATCGTGGCTCACTGCAACCTCTGCCTCCCAGTTCAAGCAATTATTGTGCCTCAGCCTCCCGAGTAGCTGGGATTACAGTTGCGTGCCACCACGCCTGGCTAATTTTTGCATTTTTACTAGAGATGGGGTTTCACCATGTTGGCCAGGCTGGTCCCGAACTCCTGACCTCAGGTGATCCGCCTGCCTCAGCCTCCCAAAGTGCTGGGATTACAGGCATGAGCCACCGCACCTGGCCCCATTGTCACACTCTTGACCCTGCCATTATCAACAACTGCAGCCCCTTCGCAACATCAGTTTACAGCATCCCCCAGTACAAGAATGTAATACCCCATATCTCCAGTTCTTTGACCCCCTTACCTGGGCCTCCAATTCACTGACCTTTCTACCTTTTCCTTCTCCTAGTTCATTTCCCTCCTTACTCAGCTTAAGTCTCAATGCTTCCTTGTGTATCCCTGTATTTGTTCTCTGTTGCTGCTGTAAGAAATTACTGCAAACCTAATGGCTTAAGACAACACAAATGTGTTATCTTACCGTTCTGGCGGTCAGAAGTCCAAAGTGGGTTTCACTGGGCTAACATTAAGCTGTCGGCAGGGCTGGGTTCCCACTGGAAGCTCTAGGAAGAATAAATCTCCTTGCCTCTTCCACTTCCTAGAGGCCATCTGTGTTCCTGGACTCATTGCTGCTTCTTCCACCTTCAGAGTCCATAGCATTGGCTGTATCTTTCTCACCATGCCATCTTTCTGCTTCTCTCTTTTCTACCTTTTTTTCCTCTTCTGAGGACTCCTGTGATGATACCGGGCCCAATCTCCCCATCTCATGGTCAACTGATTAGCTACTTTAAAAAGAATATTTTAAGATCGGGGTCTCGTGATGTTGCCCAGGCTGGTCTCAAGCAATCCTCCTGCCTCAGCCTCCCAAGTAGCTGGTACTACAGGTATGCACTACTGCATCTGGCTTGATCAGCTACTTTAATCCATCTGCAACCTTAATTCTCATTTCCTTTTGCTATGTCGCCTGACATATTCAAATTCCAGGAATTAGAAGGTGGACATCTTTGAGGGGCCATTATTTTTCCCTTCTGTTTATTGTACTGGCCTCAGCGAAAGCCCAAATCTCGTTGAAAACAAGTGTCCACCTACTCCAAGCCTGCACCCAAGCAGCTAAGCACCCAACATGCTAAGCACCCAAGCAGCTAAGCACGGTGGAGAAAGAATCTTCCTCAATTGTCTCCAGTGAACTCCCAGGACTGCCAGGCAATTCTACTATATTTCCCTCATCCGTTTACACTCCCTCGCTTCTAGACGCTAATTTCACACCTCCTCCTCTCTCCAAGCCCCCACATTTCCTTCCCTGTTCTTATTCTCAGCTGAATCTTGATTCCTACTTCCTAGAGAAAATTGGAGCAATTGGAAGAGAACTTCCCCAGACTCATCAGCACCCACCTGCATCTGTGCTCAGGCACAGCCTTCCCTCCGTCCTGTGGATAAACAGCTGAATGCCAGCCTGAAGGCAGCCCCTCCCCTGATGCCTGGGCCTATCCCTGCTCACTGCCTCCAGGGAGGCCAGTCCAGCGAGCCCTTGTGTTTTCCTGTGTTGTCAATTACCCCCTCGCCTCTCTTTTGGACTATTTTCCATCAGCATACAAATGTTCTATCATTTCTTCCATCATACAAAACAGACCTAAAAAAAAGAAAGTAAATAAGCCTCTCTGTTGTTCTTACATCTCCTCTCCAGCCACTGCCCTATTTCTCGGTCTTTCTTTACAGCACAACTTGAAAAAAGTGCTGCCTGTTGGTCCAGTTCCTTCTCTCTTGGATCCACTCCTATCTGGCCTTGGCTTCCACAGTGCTTCTGAAGATCACGGACAATCGCCACACTGCTAAATCCAGCGGTCGATTCCCCTACTGAGCTCTCAGCAGCATTTGATACAGCTGATCACTGCTTCCTCCTGAATGTTTTATTTACCTCCTGTCTTGGTTTCCTTCTTATTTAGTGGCAGCTCCATCTCAAGCTCCTTTGCTGATTTCTTATCTCCTTGACCTTGAGATGCTGGAGTGCCTCATGCTCTCCTGGTGAGTGCATCAGGCTGTTGGCATAAAACACCATTTTATAAGCTAATGACCTCCAAGTTATATCTGTAGTCGGGACTCTCTCAGTTCCAGACTCTTTTCTGCCCTCCACTTGGAGGTAAATACACTCAAAGTGAAAGTGACATAAACCAGCCACACGCAGTGGCTCATGCCTACAATCCCAGCACTTTGGGGGGCCGAAGCAGGAGGATTACTTGAACCCAGGAGTTTGAGGCTACAATGAGCTATGATCGTGCCACTGCACTCCAGCCTGGGCGACAGAGCAAGACCCTATCTCAATCAATAAATAAAATGACATAAACCAATGATGGTAATGTCAGCCATGGTTGCTCAGGTCAAGAACTTTGGCATCAATCTCAGCTTTTCTCTTTCCTTCATACCCTTTTTTTTTTTTTTTTTTTTGAGACGGAGTCTGGCTCTGTTGCCCGGGCTGGAGTGCAGTGGCCGGATCTCAGCTCACTGCAAGCTCCGCCCCCCGGGTTTACGCCATTCTCCTGCCTCAGCCTCCTGAGTAGCTGGGACTACAGGCGCCCGCCGCCTCGCCCGGCTAGTTTTTTTTTGTTTTTGTTTTTTGTATTTTTTAGTAGAGACGGGGTTTCACCGTGTTCGCCAGGATGGTCTCAATCTCCTGACTTCGTGATCCGCCCGTCTCGGCCTCCCAAAGTGCTGGGATTACAGGCTTGAGCCACCGCGCCCGGCCCCTTCATACCCTTTAACCAGTCCAGACAATTCTTGTCAGCTCTATCTCCAACTACACCCAGGATCTGACTCGTTCTCACCATGTCTACTGCTCCTACCCCGGTCCAAGCTACCATCATCTATTACCTGGATCAGCGCAGTAACCTCCTCCCTACCCTGCTGGGTCTGTACCGCAGACCCTAGCTGACAGATAAAATGAGTACTCAGATACAGGCATGCGGCGTAAGAGCAGCTCAGGGACTGCCTGGCTCTCATGGCCAGAAAGCAGCCTCAAGAGGATGAAGCTGCTTTCTTTTATTCAGTGCGGGCACAATGCCGAAAACCTGGCGCGAACACAACCTGTAGGTAATTAAGATTTATTGTTCCCCTTTCAGGGAACCTCACGGCGCACTGATCATCAAAGGTCAGTTCCTGGTCAACATAAGTAAACAAGCCTGTTTAAGATAAATTCTGCCACACTCCCGTGTACCTACTCCTTGCCCTCTGCTTCAGGGTTATAGAACAGCTGCCTTCAGCTATGCTTCCCCAGGGCTCTGCAGAACCTTCTGATCTTTCAGAAGGTTTGCGTCCTTTCCCTGTAGTTTTCCCCACCACTCTGACCGATCCCCCACACTGCCCTCCATGTCTCTTCCCAGGATCTTGTACAATCTGTTCTCAGCAGAGGGGCCCTTTTAGGATTGTAAGACTCTATCTTGTATCCAAAGAGTGCTAATCAAACACTTTAAGCTAGATCCTTAGAGAGTGAGTCTCATTGGCCGGGCGCCGTGGCTCACACCTGTAATCCCAGCACTTCGGGAGGCCGAGGTGGGTGGATCACGAGGTCAGGAGATTGTAGACCAGTCTGGCTAACATGGTGAAACCCCGTCTCTACTAAAAATACAAAAAAATTAGCCGGGCGTGGTGGCGGGTGCCTGTAGTCCCAGCTACTTGGAGGCTGAGGCAGGAGAATGGCGTGAACCCGGGAGGCAGAGCTTGCAGTGAGCCGAGATTGCGCCACTGCACTCCAGCCTGGGTGACAGAGCGAGACTCTGTCTCACCAAAAAAAAAAAAAAAAAAAAAAAAAGTGAGTCTTATCATGTCCCTCCCCTACCCCAAATCCTTCATGGCTCCCCATGGCCAACTAGGCCTTGTCTCAGCCATCCCTGTGGCCTCTCTGACCTCATCCCCTAGTCCACCCCTCAGAGTGTTGCCCCACTTTGACTTCCTTGCTGTTAACCCCAACAGGCCAGGCACTCTCACCTGGGAGTCTTCATATGGGCTGTTGCCTTGGCCAGGGATATTCTTCAGGCACCCAGAGGGCTCCCTCACCACTCCCTTCACATCTGGGCCCAAATGCCACCTTCTCTGAGCAGCATGCCGGTCACACCATTTCCAGCTCCCACCTCCCCACTCCTGCCCCAGCACACTCTGCTCGCATCTCTGCTGTAGTCTTTACTAGCACTTCTCACCATCTGTGTTAGTTTCCTATTGTTCCTGTAACAAATGCCACAGACGGTGGCTTAAAACAACACAGTTTATTATCTCACAGTTCTGGAATCAGACATCTAAAACAGGGCTACAAGGCTGTGTTCCTTTTATTTTATTTATTCATTTATTTATTTGAGATGGAGTCTCTGTCGCCCAGGCTGGAGTGCAGTGGCATGATCTCGGCCCACTGCAGCCTCTGCCTCCTGGGTTCAAGCAATTCTCCTGCCTCAGCCTCCAGAGTAGCTGGGATTACAGGCATGCACCATCATACCTGGCTAATTTTTGTATTTTTAGTAGAGATGGTGGTTTCATCATGTTGGCCAGGCTGGTCTCGAACTCCTGACTGCAGGTGGTCCACCCGCCTTGGCCTCCCAAAGTGCTGGGATTACAGGCGTGAGCCATGGCCTTCTAATTTATTCTTATTTTTTAGTGACAGGGTCTTGCTCTGTCACCCAGATTGGAATGCAGTGGCGTGATCTTAGCTCACTGCAGCCTCGGACCCCTGGGCTCAAGTGGTCCTCCTGCCTCAGCCTCCTGAGTAGCTGGAACTACAGGCATGTATCACCATGCTTGGCTAAGTTTTGTTTGTCTGTTTTTATTTAAGAGATGGTATCTCACTACGTTGCCTGGGCTGGTCTCGAACTCCTGGCCTCAAACAACCCTCCTGCCTCGGCTTGCCAAAGTGTTGGGATTACAGGTGTGAGCCACTGTGCTCAGCCGGCTATGTTCCTTCTGGAGGCTCTAAGGGAGAATCTGTTTCTCCCCTAGCTGCCTTTTCCAGCTTCTAGAGGCCACCTGCATTCCTGGGCTCATGGTTTCTTCCTCTGTCTTCAGAACCAGCAGCTTAGCATCTTTTCTCTCTGATTTCCAGCCTCTCTTTTTAGAGATAGGGTCTCAAGCCAAGGTAGCTCACACTGTAATCCCAGCATTTTTGGAGGCTGAGGCAGGAGGATCACTGGAGCCCAGGAGTTGGAGGCTGCAGTGAGCTGTGATTGTGCCACTGCACTCCAGCCTGTGTGACAAAGTGAGACCCTGTCTTGAATAAATAGATGGATGGAGAGATAGAGGGATAGCAATGAAGTCTTGCTTTGTTACCCAGACTGAACTTGAGCTCCTGGCCTTGAACGATCCAACTCCTGCCTCAACCTCCTGAGTAACTGGGATTACAGACATGCGCCACGACACCCAGCTTCTGCCTCCTCCTTATAAGGACTCTTGCAATTACCTTGGGCCCACTCGGAGAATCCAGGACAATCTGATGTCAAGATCCTTAACTTAATCATATCTGCACAATCCCTTTTGCTACATAAGGTAATGTATTGACATAATTAACAGGGATTGAGAAGTGAACATCTTTGGGGGTTCCACTACTCGGCCTGTAACACCTGCTGATAAACTACAGTATACTTGTTTATCATCTACCATCTTAAAAAAAAAAAAAAAAAAAAGGGCTCTCACTATGTTGCCCAGGCTTGTCTCAAAAGCTTGGGCGCAACCAATCCTCCCACCTCAGCCTCCTAAAGTGCTGGAATTACAGGTATGAGCCACCGCTCCTGGCCCCATCTCTGTTCTCGAGGGCAGGTTGTAGACTCCTCAGGGATGATTTGTATCTGTATTCACCGTGCTTAGGACAATGCATAGCTAATAGCAAGTGCTCAATAAATATCTATTTTTGAATGAACATCTGGCTTTTTAGCTGTGGCTGTGTCTGCCCGCTCTTGGTATATGTGCCAACCAGCAACACTGCTGGTCTTTGAAAGCACTTGCTCCCTATGTGATGGGCAGTATCAACAATGCCTGGGGTGGTTTGGAGGAGGGTGCTAGGCAGCCCCTCAACCCGGGCAGGCTGAAATGGGAGCTCCACTCCTCTTCCATCAGACATTTTTCATAGGCTGCTTCAGTGCAATTCCATTGAATTCCTCCGTGTTTACTGAGCCCTGACGTGACAGGCGTGGTCCCACCCTGCCACTCCAGGAGATGTCTAGAAAGAGCGTCATCGCCCTCAGATTTGAACCAGAGATTTATCTTTAGTCTGGAAAATGGTATTTGTTACCATAGCAACCAGACTTCTAAAAAAATGGATGTCAAGTAACATGCGGATCCCAGTGCTCATGGCAACCGCCATTCTGCATATTTTGGGGAGAAAATGTGCCTCGCCTTTCTCCTGCCTGTGAGTTGGGCAGTGGGGAGGTGAGGTTAACAGCAGGTTTCCTTCTAGAATTGATGAGACACTGAGGTTTTTGGTTAGTGGAGTTAGAGGCTGGACACCTCTCCGACTCCCACTGTGAAAGCAGCTCTCTTCTAGTCACATGATCAGTGCCTTTCCCCAATTATTTGGAAGGAGGTCTCTCTTCTGCTCTTGCCTTCTTTGTTGCTGCTCAAATCCCTGGAGACATTCTTGGATTCTACAAGGAACACACATGATAACAGATACACACACACACACACACACACACACACACACACACACACCCTGTGCACTGAGAATCTGACAGGTGCGGGCATCACCATTCATCCATTCCCCTATATATTTGCTCGTTGATTCATTCGTGCCTTCTCTTAGTAAATATTCATTAAGTGCCTACTACGTATCTAGCTCTGTGCTGGAGACTTGGAAGCAAACAGGGCATGATTAAGGATGTGATTCTCACTCTCCAGCCCCATATTACAGAATAGATAATAACACATTCATTACTCAACAGCTTCACTGAAAGAGGCGTGCACGGGAAGGAAGGGAGTGATTAACTGTAGCAGAGATGTGGGTGGTGGGTGGAAATCAAAGAATTTAGCCTTGTTTTAGGTTCTCTTACAGAAAAGATTGGTCAAACTGTATTCCTTCCAGGAAGATTTAAGAAAAGTCCTCTAACAAGTTTCTCGGAGGCATCTTTGATTACCCCATCGCTTCAATTGAAGATGCAGATTCTCTCCATTATAATGTTTCTGAAATCAGAATGTTTCTCGTGACTGATGTGTATATTTAATGAAGTGTTTCTTTTCCTATCCCCAATTAAATTGGTGGTGTGTCTTACAGTCAATGGTGTCCTAGAATCAAGGATATTTGAGATTTCCCGTTTTTACTCCCAATATTCATTAGTAACTAAGCCTGAGTTCTCAGAGAATCTTCTTGGCCTTGGACTTCTGCTCACATTTCCTCCCTGAAGAAGTGTAGCTTTCCCCATTAGAGACAGTGTATGGTTTCAGCTAGAAGGCTTTTGAGAGACTTCTGTGCATTTGTTGGCAGTTGAGTTAGTATTGAGGAGCATGCATTCTGCAGCCAGATTGCCTTGGTGAATTTCCAGGAGCCATCCCTTTCTAATTTGTGGCCCTCTCTGAGCCTTAGCATCCTCATCTATAAGATCGTAAGATTACTTACCTTTAGTGTTAATTATCCTTCAATTAATCAATTCAACACATATGTACTGAGTGTCTACTGTGTTCAAGAACTATGGAAAAGGTGGAAATGTGAAAGTGGACAAACTGCACAAAATTCCTGCCCTTGTGAGCTTACATTCTATTGGAGGAGACCAATGGTAAACGTGCAAATTACTCAAATGTAATACATTAGCTGGTAATAAGTGCTCTGGAGAAAAATGAAAGCAGGGAAGGGGGTAGGGACAGCCAGTGCAAGGGAGTTACGAATAGCAGTTAGGATTAGGTTTGGTTGGGAGTAACAAAAAAACCAAACAATAGTGGCTCAAAAAAGACAAAGGTTCACTTTGCTATAATAAATATGAGAAGTCCAGGGTGGCTTTACAGCCACTGGGGTCCCAAGTGTCTTTTATCTTCTTGCTTTGTCATCCTCAATACCTAGCTACTACCTCGTGGTCAAAGATGGATGCTGGAGCTCCAACTATCTTGACTACATTCCAGTCAACAGAGAGAAAGAAAGAATGTGCCTCTTTCCCTTTAAAAACATTCCCTAGAAGGCCGGGCATGGTGGCTCACGCCTGTAATCCCAGTACTTTGGGAGGCTGAGGCAAGTGGATCACCTGAGTCAGGAGTTTGAGACCAGCCTGACCAACATGGAGAAACCCCATCTCTACTAAAAATACAAAACTAGCTGGGCGCGGTTGCGCATGGCTGCAATCCCAGCTACTTGGGAGGCTGAGGCAGGAGAATCATTTGAACCTGGGAGGTGGAGGTTGCAGTAAGCTGAGATTGTGCCATTGCACTCCAGCCTGGGTAACAAGAGCAAAACTCTGTCTCAGAAAACAAAACAAAACAAAAAACATTCCCTAGAAGTTTGATGTGACACTTTCCTTTCTTTTCCCTTGGCCAGAACTTAGTCACGCGGTTATACCTCTGCAAGGAGGGCTGAGAAATGCAGTTTTTAAGTGCCCGGTCAAAGAGTAGAGATTTTTTTTTTTTTTTTTTAAACCAGGTAACAATGGATAGAACAAATATGGGGCAAAATTAGCTGTCTCTGCACAGGTTATCACAAAGATTTGATCAGATGATGCATGCAAAGGATTTAGCACAGAATAAGCATTCGATAAATATTAGTTGTCTTTTGACACAACGTTTTCTCAATGTACATGTTCTTGGTAAACAGTGAGCAGATGAGGAAAATGGAGGCTCAAGGGTCTTAGGGACCAACCTGTGGCCACTTGAAAGGTGGCAGATCCTGTCCTATGGGCATCGAGATCCCAGAAACCATCCCCCAGCGGGCACTGTGGCTGGTGGAGCATTGAGGCTGTGCTCCTCAAGTGCTGCCTGCTGATTTCTGGGCCTGGGACAACCTCTCCAGCAGGTGGGCTTGTTATCTCTCTTCCAGGATCACCCATGGTTTGTTGGCTTTTCAGAGAGCAGTTTCTCTTACTCTGACATGCCTCTGCCCGAAACAATCCTTGCTGCTTACAGAATAGAATCCAAACTTTACCATTCCTGGCACTGAATAGGCATTTAATGCAAATATATTAAAATCATGAACTCAAGGGCCTCTAGGAGCTGGCTCTAATTTCTCCTTTCTAATTTATCTCTTTCCCCATTGCCTCTTCCTGCCCCTGAGTGAAATCTATTCTGTAATTCAATAGCTGCATTTTTTTTTCTTTTCTTTTCTTTTTTTATTCGAGACAGAGTCTTACTTTGTCGCCCAGGCTGGAGTGCAGTGGCGGGATTTTGGCTCACTGCAATCTCCGCCTCCCGGGTTCAAGTGATTCTCTTGTCTCAGCTTCCTAAGTAGCTGGGATTACAGGCACGTACCACCACGCCTGGCTAATTTTTGTATTTTTAGTAGAGACGTGGTTTCTCCATGTTGGTAAGGCTGGTCTTGAACTCCTGACGTCAGATGATCAGCCCACCTCAGCCTCCCAAAGTACTGGGATTACAGGCGTGAGCCACTGCGCCTGGCCGCTTTTTTTTCTTTTTTTCTTCTTATTTTTATTACTGGAACAAATATAGTTGCATTTTAAAAGAAACCTCAGATTATCAAACTGTGTGATTTAAAAATAATTGTTTCAATAGGAAGATAAAAATAAAGGCTAGAGTATTTCAGACTTGAAATACTAACAGTTGTCTTGGTCTGCCCATCAGACCCTCCTGTCTTCTGGTCTCAGCCTCCAGCCCCTAGACCACAGGGGTGAGTTCTGTCCAACACTGGGCAAATATATTATCACCACAGTGATTGGTCCAGGCATGCACATTGGCCCAAGATAGCCAATGGGAAGTCTTTCTCTTAGTCCTCTGCCTCCCCCTAGTTCTGCTTGCAAGATAAAGAGCTTAGCCTGGTGCTGTATATGACTACGAACTAATTGTAAGGAGAAAGACTAATGGTGGTAGGAGAGACTGAAGCAAACTGGCAGAGAAAAGCAGAGGAGAGAATGAGGAGGGAGACAGGAGGAGGCAGCGGGAGAGAAGAGTAAATAAATATGGGTGCATTTGAACCCTGGGTCCATGTGTACTCGGGGCCAGCTTCATCAGTGTGCCTTTTCTTTTCTTCTTCTTCTTCTTTTTTTTTTTTTGAGACGGAGTCTCGCTCTGTCGCCCAGGCTGGAGTGCAGTGGCCGGATCTCAGCTCATTGCAAGCTCCGCCTCCCAGGTTCATGCCGTTCTCCTGCCTCAGCCTCCCGAGTAGCTGGGACTACAGGTGCCCGCCACTTCGCCCGGCTAGTTTTTTGTATTTTTTAGTAGAGATGGGGTTTCACCGTGTTAGCCAGGATGGTCTCAATCGCCTGACCTCGTGATCCGCCCGTCTCGGCCTCCCAAAGTGCTGGGATTACAGGCTTGAGCCACTGCGCCCGGCCCCACTGTGCCTTTTCTAGTTCAGCTATTGAGCCTGTAATTTTTCCTTTTTGGCTTAAGCTACTTTGAGTTGGATCAGAAGTGGGAACAGAGCAAGTCAAATGAGGCACTTGAGGAGCAAAATTGAAGGAGGCATCTTTACAAGCCTGACAGTGAGCACCTTCATGCATTTCTCACCCTGAGCTCCTCACTGGCCTCCTCGTAGTCTTGACTTTGAGTTGAGTTTTAGTAACTTGTAACCAGACAAATTCTTGGCTAATGTAAGCTCTACTTGTTATTTTCAATAAATCACGAATTCTTGGCTAATATAAGCTCTACTTGTTATTTTCAAATTGCAAGTTAAAAATATTATATTAGTTGATCCAGTTGGTCAAATACACCCCGATTTTTTTAGGCTGCATTATTTTAAATTGGGTACAAAGATCTTATTAACATATCACCTAGACACCATTTCACCCACTGCTTTTTGTAGGCTGCCAGTCTCTTGTCTGCCTCTTCAGCAGTGGTGAGGTGGATACCCTTTCCTCGGGAAAGAGAAATCCATGCTTTGTTGCCCTTGCCAATAACAAAAATGCTGGAAAGCCAGGTGGCAAAGCTGCTGCTGTTGGCATCTTTCAGATGAACCACATCAAAAGATGCAGGGTGCCTCTCTCTGTTGGTGATCACACCAATTCTTCCCAGGTTCTCACCTCTAGTCACCATCCACAGGTTACCAGTGTCGAACTTGATGACATCAGTACTCTTGCCCGTCTCCAAATCAACTTGAATGGTGTCATTCACCTTGATGAGGGGACCAGGGTAGTGGATGGTGCCAGCATCATCGGTCACCAGATGAGGGATTCCTTTTGTACCCACAAGATTTTTTCTCACTTTACACAATTTGCACTTGGCCTCCCCTCAGCTGTAATACGGTGAATGGCAAAGTGATCCTGACGTTACAGATCAGATGGAAATTCTCTTTGGTCTTGTCGATGATGACATCTGTGAATCCAGCACGGTAGGTTCTATCAGTTTGGACCTTGTCGTCAATCTTAATGAGCTGCAGCATCCAAATCTTTAGTTCGTCTCCAGTCAGGGCATACTTAATTCTGTTTCTTAGGAAAAATGATGAGGGGGAGACACACTCTCAGCTTGTGGGGACTGGTGGATGGATGAGGAGCAAACACACCAGTCAGTGTCCCCAGCATCCATTGCTTTGAGCTGCTACCACTTCAGATGCTTCTTGGGACCATAAGCCATGGCTACCTTAGGCATGGAAAGAAGTTCACCTTCCTCCCCTAAAGATTCAATGAACAGGCTGGGCGTGGTACCTCACGCCTGTGATCCCAGCACTTTGGGAGGCTGAGGTGGGTGGATCACCTGAGGTCAGGAATTTGAGACTAGCCTGGCCAACATGGTGAAACCCCGTCTCTACTAAAAATACAAAAAATTAGCTGGGCGTGATGGCGAGTGCCTGTAATCGCAGCTACTCGGGAGGCTAAGGCTGGAGAATTGCTTGACCCTGGAAGGCAGAGGTTGCAGTGAGCTGAGATCGCACCACTCCACTCCAGCCTGGGCAACAAGAGTGAAATTCCATCTAAAAAAAAAAATTAAATGAACATATCCTGAAGAACACAGGCCCACAGACAACTGGGTCAAAGTCAGTGGGTTTCTACAGAGGCTAAGAAAGTAGATGTGGCCCATTTCACAATTGCCAGCAACTGACGTGGCTCCAGCACCAGCGATTCATTAGGGAACGTGGTGTGTGTTGGTTATAACTCAGTTGGATGTCCGTTGTCACTTTCTCAGAACTCCTGTCTTTCTGACTTGTCTTATGGTTGGTGGAATAGATACAGAATTCATTTCCCCTTCTTTGGGCAGCAGTACCTGGGATAGTGCTTGTCACATAGAAGGCACTCAATACATAATGTGTTGAATTGAACTGATCTGGTCACGCCTCACCCTAGACACATCTAACAATGGGGCATCACTCGCTGTTGGCCAGTTGATGCTTTTCCTCCTCTGGCTTTGATGCTTAGCTCATGGGTGGACATGTGACCTGAAGCGGCCTATGAGACTTAAGTGCCAGGACTTGTGTTGAAACTATTGGGAAAGAACAGTCCTCTTCTTCTGGGGCTGCAAAGCTGTGAGACTCTGGGTCCAGTGGCCTTTTTATTTTTATTTTTTTATTTCTTTATTTTTTTTGAGACGGAGTCTTGCTCTGTCGCCCAGGCTGGAGTGCAGTGGCGCAATCTCCACTCACTGCAAGCTCCGCTTCCCGGGTTCACACCATTCTCCTGCCTCAGCCTCCCGTGTAGCTGGGACTACAGGCGACTGCCACCGTGCCTGGCTAATTTTTTTAAATGTATTTTTAGTAGAGATGAGGTTTCACCGTGTTAGCCAGGATGGTCTCGATCTCCTGACCTCGTGATCCGCCCGTCTCGGCCTCCCAAAGTGCTGGGATTACAGGCGTGAGCCACTGCGCCTGGCCAGTGGCCTTTTTAATGATCTGGGAGTGACAGCCTAAGAATGGAGCTGGTGGAGCAGAGACAGAAAGATAAGTCCTGATTTTCTGAATCCCTGGATGTAACCAACTCTGTACTTTTCAGTTATTTGAGCCAACAAATTCTGTTCTGTTTGTTTATTTTGCTGAAGTGAGCCAGAATTGGGCTTTTGCACTTGTCACTAAAGAGCCCACATTAATACAGTCCATTTTTAAAATCTACATATCTGTTAGGATGCTCGTGGTGGTGGTACTTGCCAATGGCCAATTCACTGGGATTACACAATAAGGTTTATGATCTCACTTATAGGAAATCAGGCATAGAACACCTTCAGGCACAGTTTGATCAAAGTTCCAGCTCCACTTCTCTGTGATTCTCTTAGTTATGCCCCTCTCCATGTATTGGTCTTGGTGGCAGCAACATGACTTAAGCAGTTGCAACACATTCAGATTCATAAACCTGAGGCAGAAATGGGGCTGTCTCTTCCAGCTTGTGCTGCTTAAGAGAAGCCCCTCAACAGACTTCCCTTCACATCTCATTGGACATAACTGAATCACATGCTCATTCCTAAGCCAGTCCCAGACAAGGAGGATGGGACCACCGTGTTCGGCTGGGACTGAGGCCAAGATCCACCTCCTTATAGCTTAGGTCCCATAGAGGGACATATATTTATGCATTCCTCTCCCACATCTTCATTCTGCTTGCTCTTCAGGTTCTATCCCCTACCACCCAGACAACTTCCTCCCATTTTGAGGAAAAGCTCTTCATATGACCTTGTGCCCTTTCCAGCCACCATAGTATTTCTCTACTTCCTTCCATCAGAGTTAGGTGGACCCATGGTTGGCAGAACTCACAGGAAGTTTCTGAGGTGTGCAGAAAGGCTCTATGTTCAGGAGAGGCAAAGGCTCTGGGTGGCAGAACCAAGACCAAGGAGGTGAAGTGTTACAGATTCAAGATGGCTGACAATAAACTCCTTGAGAGGTAGCGAGCTCTCCACCAAGGGAAGTGTTCAAGCAAAGTCTGGATGGCCCTCTCTGAATCATTATAGAAGGACTTCATCTATTGGGAGTGAGTTTGGACTGGATTTGTTCATTCATTCATGTATTTGGCAAATATTTATTGAGCACCAGGTACTATCCTGAACACTGAGAATATGCCTGCATTTTACAAGCCAAGAACATAAATAATAATGAAAAGGAGGATTCCTGACCTGCCTACAGCAATTTCCCACGCATTAGCTTATCTGGGCCTAGGGCAGTCCTGTGCAGAAGGCAGAGCTATTACTCCCTTTTTCTAGCTGTGGTGGAAACTAAGACTCTTAATGTTGAGATGGCCTGCCCAGTACAGAGAGAGGAGGATGCGTTCCTTTCTCTAGTTTTCAGGTCGTTTAAATAGAATCCCAGCTGAGGCCGGACATGGTGGCTCATGCCTGTAATCCCAGTGCTTTGAGAGGTGAGGCAGGCGGATTACCTGAGGTCAAGGAGTTTGCCTACATGGTGAAACCCCGTCTCTACTGAAAATACAAAAATTAGCCGGGCGTAGTGGCGGGCGCCTGTAGTCCCAGCTACTCAGGAGGCTGAGGCAGGAGAATCGCTTGAAGCCAGGAGGCGGAGGTTGCAGTGAGCTCAGATCGTGCCACTGCACTCCAGCCTGGACAACAGAGTGAGACTCTGTCTCAAAAAAAAAAAAAAGGATCCCAGCTGAAAGACACCCCAGGAATCATCTATTTCCATCTCCCCATTTTGCAGATGAGAAAGAGACTCAGGGACCTCAGGGCACTTGCCAGAGATAACATGGCAGGTAAATGGCAGCGCGGATCCCAGACTCTGGTGTCTGACTCCCAAGCCTGTCCTAGTTCACCCTTTCCCAATCCACAGGGTACTGTCAGCTTTCAGGTGACCAGCGGGCTCCTTGATAAAGACGGTGTTCCTGTGGTTCTCAGGTGAGGCTGGAGGTGAAGGTAGCTACAGGTGACGGGCCCAGGGCCTGCTGGCAAATAGCAAGCCTGAGGCTGAACTGGGCGCCTGGATACGACCTGGCCACAGTTAGCCTGTTTCCCTTCAATCTCCAGACCTCCTCCACCCTTCCGCCTTCACTTCCCATTCGTAGGTTCCAGATCCTCCTTCAGGGCGCTTTGCTTCGCCTTCTCCATCCTGTGCTCCTGGTGCCTCCTTGTGGCTAAAAATGTCAACTGCATCAATGACTGACTATAAATTCCCAGGAAAATCCCAGAGATCTTAGGATGCTGAGACTGAAGGACCCTTAGAGATGATTTTGGAAATAATTTGCATTTTTTCCCAGTGGCGATACTGATCTGAGCCCAGGTTAGAACCCAGGAACCCTGGTTTCCAGACAAGTTCTCCAAATGGGTGGTCACTGCCTAAGTATTTGAATAGGAGTGACGTGTAATTTAAGGAAGGAAATGACCTGATCAATCAATCAATCAATCTGTGGACTCAACTTCATCAATCAAGTTGATTTTAGGGACAATAACATGAATGAAATAAAAGCGAATTTAGTTTTGTCCTTAAGCATATAGCTCTGGAGAAAGAAGGAGTTGGTTAAACCCTGCAACTTCACCTCACAAAGCCTCAGTTTCCTCATCTGTAAAATGGGAGCAAAAATAATACCTGATATCTTTGATGAAATGATGTGAGAATGGCATAAAATGGTTCATGGAAAATAGTGCCTGCACACCGGATGGAAACATTCACTCCAAGATGAATCTTAGACCTAAATGTAAAACCTAAAACTATACAACTTTTGGAAGAAAACATAGGAAAAAAAAAAAATCTTTGTGACCTTAGGTTAGGCAAAGATTTCTTAGATGCAACACCAAAAGAATGATCCATAAAAGAAAAAAATGGATAAATTGGACTATATGAAAATGAAGAACTTCTGCTCTTCAAATAGACAATTTAAGAGAATGAGAAGTTGACACTCATTTATCAAATTAGTCTTTTTTTTTTTTTTTCCAGGAGACCAGAGTTTTAATCATTACACAAATCAGTCTCTCTGAGCATTCGGAAAGCAGAGTTTTAAAGGATAACTTGGTGGGTGGGGGGAAGCCAGTGAGCCAGGAGTGCTGATTGGTCAGAGATGAAATCATAGGGAGTCGGGGCTGTCTTCTTGTGCACAGTCAGTTCCTGGGCGGCCGCCACAAGATCAGATAGATCAGATGAGCCAGTTTATTGATCTGGGTGGGGCCAGCTGATCCATCAAGTGCAGGGTCTGCAAATATCTCAAGCACTGATCTTAGGGGCAGTTTAGGGAGGGTCAGAATCTTGCAGCATCCAGCTGTGTGACTCCTAAACCGTAATTTCTAATCTTGTGGCTAATGTTAGTCCTACAAAGGCAATCTAGTTCCCCGGCAAGAAGGAAGTCTGCTTTGGGAAAGGGCTGTTACCGTCTGTTTCAACTATAAACTAAGTTTCTCCCAAAGTTACTTCAGCCTACACCCAGGAATGAACAAGGGCAGCCTGGAGGTTGGAGGCAAGATGGAGGCAGTTAAGTTACATTGCTTTCACTGTCTCAGTCATAATTTTGCAAAGGCAGTTTCAGTCCCTCCCTTTGGGTTTCATAACACCTTAATCTTAAGGTGTAGGCTATGAAGATGGGAAAAGGCCGTCAATCTCTCTGGCTACTTCCTGCTGACAGGGTACGGACGGACATAGTGGGAATGGGAGTGAACCCCAAGGTGAGAAGAATGGAACTGCTTTGCAACTGAGCGACTCCTGCAGGCCTGAATGGGCTTTCAAGGCTTGCGTGGCAAAAACATTAGTATCTCATCTATAGTTTTACTACAGTGTAACGAGTCCTAGGATTAGGAGTACAATTCCCAGTTTTAAAAGCAAAGCTTTGAAAGCATTAGTTTGGGGACTTCTAACCCACAAAGAATGTAGAATTTAGTCTAAACTGCAGAAAAAAACTCAAGAACAGCTAACAACAGTGTACCATAGTTTTTCTTTTGAAGCATAATTTATCTCTCTCCAGTCCCCATTTTTATTAAAAACAGATCATGATGGAACTGATTTGTTTACAAAGTATTAGTTTTACTGTACTTCGCCTGATTATTTGCATAAAGTGCAGAAAGAATAATTATTTTTCACTTAGGCTTTTTAAATTGGCTTTGATAGAACTCTGTTCCCCAAGGAGGGCGGATCACCTGAGGTCGGGAGTTCGAGACCAGCCTGACCAACATGGAGAAACCCCATCTCTACTAAAAATACAAAATTAGCCAGGTGTGGTGGCACATGCCTGTAATCCCAACAACTTGGGAAGCTGAGGCAGGAGAATTGCTTGAATCCAGGAGGCAGAGGTTGTGGTGAGCCAAGATTATGCCATTGCACTCCAGCCTGGGCCATAAGAGTGGAACTCTGTCTCAGAAAACAAAACAAAACAAAACAAAACAAAACCAACCAACCAAACAAAAACCAAACCTCTGTTCCATGAAAAATCTCAGATAAGTCTTTTTAAAAGCCAAGCCCAGCCGTGGGTTTTTACACTCAAATACTTATGAGTTGGGCAAATTCCTCTCCTCTTGAGGTCCCAAGATAACTTGAAGTCTCCGGGCCTGTTAGAAAGTGAAAATCTTTACTTACCACAGGTCAGGAACCTTGTACAGGGATTCTGTGTGGACAAGATATGAGGCCAGATTCCCCAATAGGCTTTAATTGGCTCTATAAGTCAACTTTGATTCTTTAAAGGAAGCATGTCATTCCAGTCAAAGCCTTGGTGAAATAACCAGTTTCTCCAATTGTGTCCTGTTACAAAAGAAAACAGATTCTTTTTTTTTTTCTTTTTTTTTTTCAGATGGAGTCTTGCTCTGTCACCTAGGCTGGAGTGCAGTGGTGCAATCTCGTCTCACTGCAAGCTCTGCCTCCCGGGTTCATGCCATTCTCCTGCCTCAGCCTCTCAAGTAGTTGGGACTACAAGCGCCCGCCACCATGCCTGGGTAATTTTTTTGTATTTTTAGTAGAGATGGGATTTCACCATGTTAGCCAGGATGGTCTCAATCTCCTGACCTCGTGATCTGCCTGCCGTGGCCTCCCAAAGTGCTGGGATTACAGGTGTGAGCCACCACACCCAGCCAGAAAATAGATTCTTATTGCACTTATGCAATTAACTATACTGCCATAAATTGAGAATATTCAAATAATTTCCAAATTCTGGAGAAATCAGGTAGAGAGGAACAAACATGCTACAAATTTTGTTCACAGGAGTATATTTTACTCACTTCTTAAAAGTTGCAAATAGCTCTAAAGAAATAAATTCTCTTGACTCTGAAAACAAAAGGTTTGACAATGTTTAACACATTAGTTCTCCATGAGCGTCTTAGAAGTTTGGTTTTTTTCCTCTATTCCAGTAGCACAATTTTTAAAGTTATCTGAGACCTGCACTTAGAGTCCTATATCTGATTAAAAACTGCCTTTTGAAAATGACCAAAGTGAGACAAAATGTAGATGACAAAAGTCTATAGTCATTATTAAAGCTACAATTGGGTAGGAATTTTGGTTACTTCTGTGGCATGCAGCAATTTTACATAACAATTATAATTATTAATAATGTACACTAAATTATATCAACATTACAGAAGTTTCCCATAATTTTGGAGCACATATTAATAACATGTTTACAGAAATACAGTCCAAAGTAAACCAAACACCATTCACTCTTCTATTTGAAAGATTTTCCTCTATTCTAATGTCACAATCTCCAGCGTTATTAATCAGAATCCTGCATTTAAGAGCACCTGTTAAATTTTATAGCTGATTATAAAACCATCTTTTAAAGAGGACCAAAACAAGACAACAACTGTCTGTGGATGTACCATTTTAGGGCAGTACCATTTTAGGGCAGCCACAGTTAAAGACGTAATTGACAAGGAAATTTGTTACCTCTGTGGCACATAGTCTGTTAAAATAATAATTATAATTATTACTGATAACATATACTAAGCCATATTAGAATTTTAGGAGTTTTACATAATTTTGGAACATATAGCAATAAAACATTTACACAAATACAGATCAAAGAAAGCCAAACACCGTTTCATATTTGACAATGCTTCCTGTATGAGTTTTGTACCAAATAAGCAAATGTCATTTTTGGGCCTATATCTAAAATATTAGGTAAGAAAGAGACATAATTTATAACTTGATTTTGGATAGTCAGATATCAAAGGTTTAAAACACTGGATATCACAAAATAGAATCCCAGGTCACCATAAGTCAATCATTTGGCCAAAATGATAACTCCAAAAAAAATTAAAAAAAAAAAAACACAACCTTTACTCTGATAGAGCAGACTTAGCTTTCCAAACAAGACCCAAATGAAGACAGCATGAAGCCAACTGAATCTGTCTCTTTTCTCTCTCCTCCCTTCTTTGTCCTGCCATTTACCCAAAGGAGAAAACAAAACTCTTTCATTATCTTTTAACATTACATAAAAATCGTCTTAAAAAGAGAAAACCAAATTTCACGTCTGCATTAGTGTACCTTTAATGTTAAAGCTAGCTTTTAAAATAAAACTTTATCTCTCTATCCGGTTTTCATTAGTTTGACCATAAGGTAAGATTTTCATGAACAATTTAGAACCCTTCACAATTTTCCATCAAACAGTAGATCAGTTCCTAAGAAAACCCTGTTATTCGGACAGATGGGCCCAGAATCTGGCCCCACGTTAGTATGATTTTAATGTTTTTACCTAAGGAAAAAAGCTAAATAATTTCTTTTAAATTTTTGCCAATGTGTTTGTACCCAAAGAATTTTTTTTTCTTTTTTTTTGAGATGGAGTCTCTATCGCCCAGGCTGGAGTCCAGTGGTACAATCTTGGCTCACTGCAACCTCCACCTTCTGGGTTCAAGCAATTCTCCTGCCTCAGCCTCCCAAGTAGCTGGGATTGCAGATGTGCGCCACCACGCCCAGCTGATTTATATATTTTTAGTAGAGATGGGGTTTCACCATGTTGGCCAGGCTGGTCTTGAACTCCTGACCTCAAGTGATCCACCTTCCTTGGCCTCCCAAAGTGCTGGGATTACAGGCATGAGCCACCACACCTGGCCCAAGAATTTTTTTTGTTTTTTTTTTTTGAGGTGGCGTCTCGCACTTGTCTCCCAGGCAGGAGTGCAATGACACAATGTCAGCTCATCGCAACATCTGCCTCCTTGGTTCAAGCAATTCGCCTGCCTCAGCCTCCCGAGTAGCTGGGATTATAGGCTCATGTCAACATGCCCGGCTATTTTTTGTATTTTTAGTAGAGACTGGGTTTCACCATGTTGGCCAGGCTGGTCTCAAACTCCTGACCTCAGGTGTTCTGCCTGCCTTGGCCTCCCAAAGTGCTGGGATTACAAGTGTGAACCACCGTGTCCGGCCTGTATACCCACAGAATTTTTACAAGATCAACCCTTTACGAACCCTTTTCACTTTGCTTAAACCTTCAGTTTTGTTCTGTTAGTCTTTTAGGTTAAGACAATCTTTTTTTTTTTTTTTTTTTAAACTCTCTGAACTAGACAAAATTACATTCCCTTTAACAAAAGCCATATTCCCATGTCACCTTCTTCTTCTTCTTCTTTTGAGACGGAGTCTTGCTGTGTCACCCAGGCTGGAGTGCAGTGGCACACTCTTGGCGCACTGCTTCCCAGGTTCAAGCGATTCTCCTGCCTCAGCCTCCCCAGTAGCTGGGACTTCAGGTGCGTGCCACTACACCTGGCTAATTTTTGTATTTCTAGTAGAGACGGGGTTTCACCATGCAGGCTGGTCTTGAATTCTTGGCCTCAAGTGATCCACTGGCCTTAGCCTCCCAAAGTGCTGGGATTACAGGCATGAGCCACCACACCCATCCTGCCTTCTTATAATCTTTTACCAAAAACACATTCCCTACACACCTTGTGTGTAAAACTGTTTCTCCAGTGGTCTCAACTACATGTTACAATGTTAACTCTTAGCAACTTTTATTTCTAGTGAAAAAACAGATAAGTAAGCGATTTTAATTATGTACTTGGATGGAACCTAGGACACCAGACAGAAATGAGGATAAGGTCTGACTCCTTTTAGGATAACTAGCGGGCATGGCTAATCTAATGCTCCGAAGTGGGTAAATCGAACAATTTTCTTTTTTTTCTTTTTTTTTTTTTTTTGAGACGGAGTCTCGCTGTGTCACCCAGGCTGGAGTACAGTGGCCGGATCTCAGCTCACTGCAAGCTCTGCCTCCCGGGTTTTTACGCCATTCTCCTGCCTCAGCCTCCCGAGTAGCCGGGACTACAGGCGCCCGCCACCTCGCCCGGCTAGTTTTTTGTATTTTTTAGTAGAGACGGGGTTTCACCGTGTTAGCCAGGATGGTCTCGAACTCCTGACCTCGTGATCCGCCCGTCTCGGCCTCCCAAAGTGCTGGGATTACAGGTTTGAGCCACCGCGCCCGGCCTAAATCGAACAATTTTCAAAAGTCAAAGAAACAGTTTGGCCTTAAAGCATTTAGCAAATCTGATATCTGACCTTAATTTAGACCAAATGTCTACATTTTCAAGACGTTTTATTTTACCAATCGTCTTTAAAACTGTCTTTATTTCCAAAAGATTACTAAAGTCACATCAACAAAAAGGCATTAAAGTTTCTATTTCTCTGACAAAAATTTTATTTAAGTGCTTATTTTTTTAAGCCAATTAATCAGAGCTCTTTTATCTATAAACATACAACACATATAAATACACAGACAGACAGAAGATATAACACTTGTAAGATTCTTCATTTGCCAATTTCTTTTTTTTTTTTTTTTTTTTTTTTGAGACGGAGTCTCGCTCTGTCACCCAGACTGGAGTGCAGTGGCCGGATCTCAGCTCACTGCAAGCTCTGCCTCCCGGGTTCACGCCATTCTCCTGCCTCAGCCTCCCGAGTAGCTGGGACTACAGGCGCCCGCCACCTCACCCGGCTAGTTTTTTTGTATTTTTTTTTTTTAGTAGAGACGGGGTTTCACCGTGTTAGCCAGGATGGTCTCGATCTCCTGACCTCGTGATCCGCCCGTCTCGGCCTCTCAAAGTGCTGGGATTACAGGCTTGAGCCACCACGCCCGGCCCATTTGCCAGTTTCTTAATTGGTTAATGGCTTCAGGGTAGAGCCCTTGGAGGAAGAGGGCCGGGAAAGCTTGCGTTTCTAGGGCCAAATAAGCAACTGAAGGCAAAGACAGAGCCCCAAAATTAAGGGTGCCATTCTATACTGGATCCTGGATCCCCCAAAGGAGGGAAATACTACGGGAGAAGACAGTGCAGTGTCTCTACCCTGCCTTTCTTTTTTTTCCTTTTTCTTTTTGTTTTTTTTGAGAGAGAGTCTTGCTCTGTTGCCCAGGCTGGAGTGCAGTGGCATGATCTTGGCTCACTGCAACCTCCACCACCCAGCTTCAAGCGATTCTCCTGCCTCAGTCTCCTGAGTAGCTGGGATTACATGAGCCACCATGCCCAGCCATTATCCACTTTTAATTCTTGGGGTTTCATGAGGCAAACAGAAGTTTTTCCCAAAACAGGGTCTGTGGCACCTTCTCTGTTTTTCCAAATGAGTCCCAAGTTACCAGGAGTTTGAGACCAGCTTGGTCAACATGGCAAAACCCCGTCTCTACTAAAAATACAAAATTAGCCAGGTGAGGTGGCAGCATGCACCTGTAATCCCACCTACTGAGGAGGCTGAGGCAGGAGAATCACTTGAACCCAGGAGGTGGAGGTTGCAGTGAACCGAGATTGTGCCGTTGCACTCCAGCTTCGGCACTCCAGCCTTGAGACCCTATCTCAAAAAAAAAAAATAATAAAATAAAATAAAATAAAAGGAAAAAAGTAATTAACTATTGAGGGAGAATAAAAGGAAAAAATCAGTTGAGAAGACAGCTAAGACTAGTGCCTGGTGAAAATTCTTTTGAAGCTACAGGCACAGAGAGAGCAGCCTGGGGAAAAATCAAGCTGCAGCTTCACAGATAAGGGAGCAAGGCCCAGCACAGAAGCCCTTGTTCTTTGTGTAATAAGAGGGCTCCCAGGAAAAAGTTTCCTCCCCTTTTCAGGCGTGTACACAGTGGGCTCCATGGGAACTTGCATGGGACTTGGGGGCTTACATAAAACATACCTGCAGTTACCCAGACAAGAGAAGCTACATTCTGTGCTTGCCTAAAGACATACCTACAGCTGCACATACAAAGGGAGTTACACAGATAGGGGAAGTTACACAAACAGCTGCAGAGATGAGGGGAATTTCTCATAAAAGCTTTTGTATTCAACTGTAAAATGGCAACCCATTTGGGTCCCCTCTGTGCTGCAAATAACCTTCTAGTGTCGCTTATTAAACTTTCACTCCAATCTCACCCTTGGTGTCCATACTCCTTAATTTTCTTGGCTGTGGGACAAAGAGCTCCAATAACACCTCAGGCAAGAAGACTGCTTCATTAACCCTAGACTGTTTCACTATTATTATTATTTTTAGAGACAGGGTCTCATTCTGTCACTCAGGCTGAAGTACAGTAGCATGATCATAGCTCACTGCAATCTTGAATTCCTGGGCTCCTGGGCTCAAGTGATCCTCCTGCCTCAGCCTCCCAAGTAACTAGAACTACAGTGGTGTGCCACTAGGCCCAGCTAATTTTTTTTTTTTGTAGAGATGGGGGTCTTGCAATGTTGCCCAGTCTGGCCTCAAGTGATCCTTCCACCTCAGCCTCCCAAAGTGTGGGGATTATAGCTGTAAGCCACCATGCCTAGCCTGGAATGGACTATTATTGACACATGCAACAACATGAATGAATCTCATGATAATTATTCTGAAAGAAATTATTCTATGATAAGCTAGAGAAGAGAGAGTCCAAACTGTACCATTCCATTTATATCAACTTTTAATTTCTTTTTTTTCTTGAGACAGAGTCTCGCTCCATCACCCAGGCTGGAGGGCAGTGGCGCGATCTCAGCTCACTGCAAGCTTCACCTCCCAGGCTCAAGTGATTCTCCTGCCTCAGCCTCCAGAGTAGCTGGGATTACAGTTGTGCACCACTACACCCAGCTAATTTTTGTATTTTTGGTAGAGACAGGGTTTTGCCATGTTGGCCAGGCTGGTCTTGAAATCCTGACCTTAGGCAATCCACCTGCCTCAGCCTTCCAGAGTGCTGGGATAACAGGTGTGAGTCATCGCGCCTGGCCAATATCAGCTTTTAGAAAGCAGATCAGTGGTAGCCTGGGGATGGGATAGAAGAGGGATTACAAAGTGTTACTGGTAAACTTTTGGGGTGATGGATCTGTTCACTGTCTTGATTGAGGTGATGGTGAAATGGATCCAATAGTCCCAGAGATAGTTTTTTTGGATAAACATATAAATGGACCCTTCTGGCCATGGGGCCCGGTGCAGTGGCTCATGCCTACTGTAGTTCCAGCACTTTGGGAGGCCGAGGCGGGCAGATCACAAGGTCAGGAGTTCGAGACCAGACTGGCCAACATAGTGAAACCTCGTCTCTACTAAAAATACAAAAATTACCTGGGCATCGTGGCGGGCACCTGTAATCCCAGCTACTCAGGAGGCTGAGGCAGGAGAATCACTTAAACCTGGGAGGCAGAGGTTTCAGTGAACCAAGATCGTGCCACTGCACTCCAGCCTGGGCAACAGAGTGAGACTCCATCTCAAAAAAAAAAAAAAAGGAAAGAAAGGAAAAGAAATGGACATTTCTGTTCTTAAACTTTATATTTGTTTTATCTGAATTCCTTCTTCAGGAAACTCAGGTCTCTCAAAAATAAATAAATAAATAAATAAATAAATAAATAAATAAATAGTATCAAAGAACTGAAACTCACCAGATCACCCCATCCTGACAATGAAATGCTGGACCCCTCATTCATCCTAATTGCTTCCTTGTCCCTTCTGAGTTCCTGTTTTCTTATACATTGTTACATTTCTTCCCTGCTATATAAAGCCCTAGTTTTAATCCATCAGGGAGATGGATTTGAGACCCAGCTCCCATCTCCTCAGCTGCAGCACTGGCCTAAAGCTTTCTTCCTTGGCAATACTCATTTTCTTAGTAATTGGCCTTCTGTGTGGTGAGCAGCAGGACCCAGACTGAACCCCTAGGGTTTTGATAACAATAGTTTCACAGGTGTATACATATGTCAAAGCTTATCAAATTGTACCTTTAATATGTGCAGTTTATTATAGGTCAGTAAGGCTGTTTCAAAAAAGAAAAGTTGGCCAGGCATGGTGGCTCACGCCTGTAATCCCAGCACTTTGGGAGGCCAAGGTGGGCAAATCACTTGAGGCCAGGAGTTCAAGACTAGGCTGGCCAACATGGTGAAACCCCATCTCTACTAAAAATGCAAAAAATTACCCAGGCATGGGGACAGGCGCCTGTAATCATAGCTGTTCAGGAGGCTGAGGCAGGAGAATCGCTTGAACCCAGAAGGTGGAGGTTGCAGTGAGCTGAAATTGCACCACTGCACTCCAGCCTGGGTGACAGAGCAAGACTCTGTCTCAAAAAAAAAAAAAAAAAAAAGGAAAAAAAAAAAAAAGAAAAGTACAGTGCCTGACTCATAACACTCTGATTTGAGGAACTTCCAAAGGAAGAAGTGACTGGTGAGGCCAGGGCCCATCATTCCATCCTCATGGACCATTTTTCTTTCCACAAGGTCTCCTGTCATTGTCTGCGGCTGGAACCTTTGGCCAATCCGTGGTGGGTAAGTCCTACTGGTCCAAAGGAGACAGGAAATGAACCCCCTGAGTGTGACCCCCACTGGATGTGACCTCTTTTTGGGAAATTCTCAAAGCCTACCTCCTATGAGCTTCTGACAGCAGCATCCTCGTGGATAGACAGTGGATCAACTCTATGACCTGCAGATAAATTGATGCATTCCTCTTCACATCTTCATAAGACTTCTCACAGACTTTTTAGAATTGAATCTTTTTTTTTTTTTTTTTTTTTTTTTTTTGAGACGGAGTCTCACTCTGTCGCCAGGCTAGAGTATAGTGGCGTGAGCTCAGCTCACTGCAACCTCTGCCAGCTGGGTTCAAGTGATTCTCCTGCCTCAGTCTCCCAAATAGCTGGGACTACAGGCGCGTGCCACCATGCCCAGCTAATTTTTGTATTTTTAGTAGAGATGGGGTTTCACCATGTTGGCCAGAATGGTCTCCATTTCTTAACCTCATGATCTGCCCACCTCAGCCTCCCAAAGTGCTGGGATTACAGGTGTGAGCCACTGTGCCCGGCCGAATTGAATCTTTTGAGTGCTTGCACCATCTTCATTAGCTTGTACCCCAATGTATTTCCTTTTTGCCTTGGTTATTGGGAAGCTCATAGTCAAGGCTGGTGTCCAACTGTGTGATTAACTCATCTTGGGTGCCTATCACCAGTTTCCTGCTCCTTTTATTTTAGCCCAGTTCCTTCTTTTCCTCCTTCCTTCCTTCTCTTCCTTCCTTCCTTCCTTGTCCTTCCTTCCTTCCTTCCTTCCTTCCTTCCTTCCTTCCTTCCTTCCTTCCTTCCTTCCTTCCTTCCCTCCTTCCCCCTCTCCTCCCTCCCTCCCTCCTTCCTCTTCTCTTTCCTTCTTTCTTTCTTCTTCTTCTTTTTTTTTTTAAGACAGAGTCTCACTCTGTTGCCCAGGCTGGAGTGCAGCAGTGCCGCCATAGCTTACTATAACCTTAAAAGGGCTCATGTGACCCTCCCGCTTCGGCTTCCCAAAGTGCTGGGATTACAGGTGTGAGCCATTATGCCTGGTCTCTCTCTCTGTCTCTGCCACTGCCTGGTCTCTCTCTCTGTCTCTGCCACTGCCTGGTCTCTCTCTCTCTTTCTTCAGAGTTTTGCTCTTGTTGCCCAATGGCACAATCTTAGCTCACTGCAACCTCCACCTCCCTGCAACCTCTGCCTCCTGGGTTCACACGATTCTCCTGCCTTCCAAGTAGCCGGGAGTACAGGCTTGTGCCACCATGCCTGGCTAATTTGGTATTTTTTTAGTAGAGATGGGTTTTCACCATGTTAGTCAGGCTGGTCTTAAACTCCTGACCCCAAGTGATCCACCAGCCTAGGCCTCCCAAAATGCTGGGATTACAGGCGGGAACCACTGCACCCAGCCCTATATGTATGTATATGTATTTTTTGAGACAGAGTCTTGCTCTGTCGCCCAGGCTAGAGTGCAGTGGTGCGATCTCAGCTCACTGCAACCTCTGCCTCCCAGGTTTAAGCAATTCTTCCACCTCAACCTCCTGAGTAGCTGGGATTACAGGCATGTTGTACCATGCCTGGCTAATTTTTTTTTTTTTTTGTATTTTTAGTAGAGACGGGGTTTCGCCATGTTGGCCAGGCTGGTCTTGAACTCCTGGCCTCAAGTGATCCGCCTGCCTTGGCCTCCCAAAGTGCTGGGATTATAGGCGTGAGCCACTGCGCCTGGCCCTATTTATTTTTAATACATCTATTTTATGATGTGTTCCACTTAATGAAGTTATCTCAGATTTTTTTCACAAATAGGTGGGGATTATATCATAAAATAGTCTCCCCTGTACCTTCCATGAGGCCAGGGAGCATGTCCTGCACATTACCCCTGGGTCCCGCCGTGCATCCGGGGGAGTACCTTGCATAGGATAAATGCTCACTAAAAACGTGCTCACTGTATTGGATAATTCTTATGTCAGGGACTCTCCCAAGAGAATGTTCTGGAAGGAAACTGAGTGACCACCTGATGCTATTATTAACATCTTTTTCATTTCCTGTTTCCTGTGGCATCTGGGGCAATGTCAGTGCAGGTGCTAAGACGCCACTCTCATACCTATTTGGTCCCTGGACCTTGGCGAATGCCTAAGAGGCATTTACCCAGTGACTCACAGGGAATTTTTGCTCCTCCGAAGGGAAATCTGAATTAAATCTAAAGTGAAATGCCTCCAGTGGCATTGTCCTTAGTAACTCTGTTTCTCCCAGGAAGCTCTGCCTCCTGTCTTAGGAATTTACCTCCCTTTCTTGAAGTCAGAGGCTCATCTTTAACTTGTGATTCAGTGAGGACAGCCTTCCAGGCTGGGAATGGTTCTCTAGGGACATCTGGCTGCAGCTGAAATTGCCCATCTCTCATCGCTCCTAACAAGGTCCACATGATGTAAATTTCAGATTGTCCCAATAGGACTGTGCTCAGCATAGCTAATGAAGGATTTCAGCCTTTGGCAAAAAAATGGAAGGGTTATTTAAAACTACACTGTGTCATTTAAGAGTGATGGCTTTAATGAGCTCCCAAGGAACTCATAAAAGGGCCCAGAGAATAAAACAAGGAGGCCCAAAATAGTCAGAACCTGTAAGCAAAGACCCCTAACTTATCGCAGTGGAGCACTCGGCCCGTTTTCTTTTAAGGACCCCTTTTTATTCTCTTCCTTGCTGTAACCTAAGGATGCAAGAATTTTGATTATATATATATTTTAAAAAACAGGTTAGATTGTGCCCTTGCTGATCCTCAAAAAGCTTTACTGGATACCGTCCCCAAAATGATGAAGTTTAAAGTTTCGGTTTGGCATTTAGGGACCTACAGGATCTGGCCTCAACCCTCCTTTTCAATTACTTGCTCCTTGCTCTCTGTCGCATATCCTGGGCTCCAGCTATACTGGGCCAACTCTTGCTAGCTTTGTACCTTTGCTGTCTTTTTCCCCCTCTTCATGAAAGGCTTTCCTACTTCCATCCCAGCCACTCCACCCTCCATTCTGTTAACAGAACTCCAATTCCTTCCCTGGTGGAAATAAACAGCGCCTCCCTACTGCAGGCAGCTGGTGGCACTTTGGTTGTCCTAATTTCATTGGACCTCAGACAATCTGTAACCTCCTCACAAGGCCCTAACCAACCAGAGGGAAGAGGCTTGCCATATAAGGTATATCTCCTAATGCCCAACCTAGAATCTTGGATGCAGGAGGCTCTCTGTAATTGTTGGTTGTGAAGTAAATAGCATATATATATATTTTTTTCTGAGACGGAGTCTCACTCTGTCGCCCAGGTTGGAGTGCAATGGAGCGATCTTGGCTCACCACAAACTGCGCCTCCCGGGTTCAAGTGATTCTCCTGCCTCAGCCTCCTGAGTAACTGGGATTATAGGCATGTGCCACCACGCCCAGCTAATTTTGTACTTTTAGTAGAGACAGGGTTTCTCTATGTTGGTCAGACTGGTCTCGAACTCCCGACTTACCAACTTCAGGCAATCTGCCCACCTTGGCCTCCCAAAGTGCTGGGATTATAGGCGTGAGCCACAGCGCTTGGCCATGCCCAGCTAATTTTTTGTATTTTTAGTAGAGATGGGGTTCCACCATGTTGGACAGGCTGGTCTCGAACTCCTGACCTCAGGTGATCCACCCTCTTGGCCTCCCAAAGTGCTGGGATTACAGGCGTGAGCACCTCACCTGGTTGCTTTTTTTTTTTTTAATTCTAGTTTTATTAATTCAAAATATGCTGTACATTCACACTCAAAAGATACAACAGAGTGAAAAGTCACCTTCTGTGTTCTCTAGCCACCCCATTCCCTTCTATGGAAAGAACCAATTATCATCAGCTTTTTGTGAATCCTTCTGGAGACATGCAATATATATAGTATACTCTTCTCTCTCCTTTTAAAAATAAATGGGGTTCCTCCTTAGTTTTGCAGTTTGCTTTTTCACCTGACTATGCACACATACACATATTTAAAAAAATTATTCAGCCAATTTACTATTGATAACATTTAGGTTACTTTCATTATTTTGTTATTAAAAACAATGTTGGGCCTGGCGGGACACATTTTACATACATTGAATCAAGCCACTAGGTAAGATGTGTTTAAAAACTGCAGATGATGTGTCTAAAAACTGTAGATTGCTCCACAAAAGTAAAATATCTTTATTAAATCAGCCTGTTATATATAACAGTTTTTTTTAACTCCATTCCTTAAATACAATTGGGGTCATATAAGAATTACTTTTTATAAGCATAGGGTTAGAATTGTTAGATTGTTAACACCCTGAGATATCTTTGATGATTTTCAACCCAAGGGATGATCATGAATTTGGTAAACACACACACACACAAACTTAAAATGAGGTCTAACCTTAAATTTTTAATAGAACTTGTCAAAAAGTTTGTTAGCAAAAGTGTGGGTGAAAAGAGATTCCCAGCTAGGCACAGTGGCTTACGCCTGTAATCCCAATACTTTGGGAGGCCAAGGCAGGCAGATCACTTGAGATCAGGAGTTCAAGACCAGTCTGGCCAATATAGTGAAATCTTCTCTCTACTAAAAATATAGAAATTAGCTGGGCATGGTCGTGCATGCCTGTAGTCCCAGCTATTTGGGAGGCTGAAGCACGAGAATCACTTAACTCAGGAGGCGGAGGTTGCAGTGAGCTGAGATCATGCCACTGCACTCCAGCCTGGGCTACAGAGCAAGACTCTGTCTCCAGAAAAAAAGAAAAGAAAAGAAATTCCCACATATTGCTCATAAATGTAAAATTGGACATCATGGAGAAAAATTAGACAATGTTGATCAAGATTAACAGTGCCCACACCCATTGACCTAGCAATTCTACCTCTAGAAATTCTCCCTACATAAATACTCATACATGTAAACATGAAAATACAAGAATTTAGGCTTGGCATGATGACTCACGCCTGTAATCCCAGCACTTTGGGAGGGCAAGTCAGGAGGATCGCTTGAACCCAGGAGTTCCAGACCAGCATGAACAACATAGTGAGACCTTGACTTTACAAAAAAATTTTTAAAAAATTAGGTGGGTGTGGCATGCATGTCTAGTCCTAACTACTGGGGAGGCTGAGGTGGGAGGATCCCAGGGTGGGAGGCTGCAGAGAGCTGTGATTGCACCACCGTACTCCAGCCTGGGCGACACAGCGAGACCCTGTCTCAAACAAATAAAAAAATTAAAGCATAACCTGTAGGAGATAGCTCAATGAATGCTGATGTTTAGAAGAAGGATTTGGGTTATCTCCGATAATTTTAGAAAGGAGATGCATTACAGAGATCAGGGAACAGTTTCTGAAGAAGGATCCCCTGGGTTTGATGCCCATCCCTATTGCTTTTAGCTGTATAACCTTGAGCAAGTTACTTACCTGAGCCTCAGTTTCCTCATCTGTAATCTGCATTATAGTTGTGTTGTAAAGGTTCAATGGGATGGTGCCTGCAAAACTTCCCACCCCTCCCCGAACCTGACAGTAACAGGCACTCAACATAGTTGTAATTATTTAATAAATATGTTGTTCTATGTGGTGATGGCAGATTAAGGGGCTACTTTGGTGATATAATCTGCCCTCTTGGGGTAGAGTTGAGGGCTTTGGAGTTGCGTAAATTCCTCTCTAGCACTCACTAGACTTCAAGCACATCATTCCCTAACCTCTATGGCCTCAGTTTTCTCACCTGTAAAGTGGCTAGAATAAATTCCAAGTCTTAAGGGTTTGCTCTGAAACTTAAACGTATACTACTCATAAGCGTTTAATACACAATTATTTTATTTCCTGCCAATCTAATGGCGAAGATATGGAATAACCCATCAAACAGTCCAGTAACCACAGGAAACCAGAGGGACGGAGACGAGGGCAATGGGCGAGTCAGTTATGGCTAGTAGTGCGCCGCGTTTCGAAGGGGATGGCCATGGAGCGGTGGGTGGTCGCTCAGCTCCCCAATCGCTCTCCGACACCCGGCTAGGGAGACAGGATCTCATCGTAGGCCGCAGCAGCTTGACTGTCACCCGGGCAACCCCACCTTCCGGTTCACTCTACAACCCCCTGGCCCCCGCTTCCGGTTCCGGCGTCGTGCGTCATCGTTGGGCGACTGATTTCGAGTTTTCGGTCCGGTTTGTCCAGGGGGTGCGGTCGTGGTCGGAAGGAGGTGGACAGTAGGGGGCCACCAGGCGTATCCTCTGCGTCACAGTCGGCCACCGGGGCTTGGCGCCGTCATGGAGAACGGGGGGCGGCCCTCGCTGTGCCAGTTCATCCTCCTGGGCACCACCTCTGTGGTCACCGCCGCCCTGTACTCCGTGTACCGGCAGAAGGCCCGGGTTTCCCAAGAGCTCAAGGTCAGTGCTGGAGCCGGCCCGGCCTCAGCCGGGTCATCTCTGTCCCAGGTCCTGGGGAGCCCACGATTCACCTTGGCCGCCCCACCGTCGGAAACTGTGCAGAAAAGGAAACAGCCTCTGAAGGATGTCAAGCAGCCAGTAAATGGAGGAGCGCGGGGAAGGATTCGGGCTCGGGATGACGGTTGCTCCGCTCCTTTTTTCCCAAGTCCCTCTTATGACTCAGAATGAATTTTGACTTCATTACTTTACTCGAAAAGTATTTATTGAACACCTGCGATGCGCCAGGCAGTGAGTAGAACAGATGAAAGTCCCTCCCCTCGTGGAAATTCCTTTTCAATACGGCTAGAAAGCAAACATGTGAATCAGGCAGTGTAACAGATGGTGAGCAATGCTTTAGAGTAAGGTAGGGGAGAGGACATGGAATGCTGGAAAAAGGGGGATCTCCTATCTTAAATAAGGTGACATTTGAGCAGAGCCCAGGAAGAGACGAGGGAAGTCATGCGGATATCTAGCGGGTGATGGAGGGAACAGCAAGTGCAGACATCCATTTACTGAACCACTCCACTCCTTGATTTACAGACGCTTCCTTTTTATATTACAGCTTTTTTTTTTTTTTTTTTTTTTTTTAATAAATGGTGCTCTTTTTTGAACTGTGCTTTACGGTTTACACAACACATTTGCATTTATTTTTATTTTTATTTTTTTTTTTTGAGATAGAGTCTTGCTCTGTCACCCAGGCTGGAGTGCAGTGGTGCGATCTGGGCTCACTGCAGCCCCCGCCTCCCGGGTTCAAGTGATTCTCCTGCTTCAGCCTCCTGAGTAGCTGGGATTACTACACGCAGCTAATTTTTTTTTTTTTTTTGTATTTTTAGTAGACACAGGGTTTCACCGTGTTGGCCAGACTGGTCTCCAGCTCCTGACCTCGGATTATCTCCCCGCCTTGGCCCTCCGAAGTGTTCGGATTAAAGGCGTGAGCCACTGCGCCCAGCCACATTTTCATCTTGATTTTATTTTTTTCTTCACAATATATACATATTTTTTCCTTTCTTTCTTTTTTCTTCAGATGGAGTCTCGCTCTGTTGCCCAGGCTGGAGTGCAGTGGCACCATCTTGGCTCACTGCAACCTCAGCCTCCCGGGTTCAAGCGATTCTCCTGCCTCACCCTCCTGAGTAGCTGGGATTAAGGGCGCCTGCCACCACGCCTGGTTATTTTTTGTATTTTTAGTAGAGAGGGGATTTTGCCATGTTGGCCAAGCTGGTCTCCAACTCCTGACCTCAGGTGATCCCTCTGCCTCAGCCTCCCAAAGTGCTGGGATTACAGGCGTGAGCCACTGCCCCCGGCCCACAATAATTTTTTGAAGTAGATAAAATGGCAGTTACCACCGCATTGCAAATCAGAAAGTTGAGATTGGGAGGAAAGGCCATACAACTAGTTAGCTTGAAACTTAAATTTAGGTATTTTGATTCCAAGGGTAGGATTTTAATCTGATTGGCATTGCTTTATTGTGACTCTCTGACTGGTCCAGAGAGATGGGCCTCTTTAGGTCAGAGACAGGCTCTTATTCATCCATTCTCTTTCCTCTAGCTTCTGACACAGTACTTGGCAAGTGGAAGATACTCAGTAAATGTTTGTGGGTTCTTTTTGGCTGAAGTTTCACAATACGAGAGCTGAGGGCCTAACCTAATTTGATGTTTATATGAAAGATGGATTCCTAAACCTGACTAACTTCATTATCAGATTGTTTTCAGTAAGGGTTTAGAAACTAATGGGTGGGCCGGGCTACTCCCCCTGCCTGGGTGACAAGAGCAAGACTCCATCTCAGAAAAAAAAGAAACCAATGTGTGAAATCCCTGCTATGATATGAAGGGAGTTTTGGAATCTGGAAAGAGCTAAGTTAGGAGACAATTGGATTTGCTGTGCAGTGGCATTATAATGAGATTCCAGCTGCCCTGTGTGTCACCTGATTAAATAATCAAGTTAATCCTGAAGTGATTAGCTCTGTGTAACTGATACTTCACTTTCTGACTCCAGATCACTTTGGCCTCAAGTTGGCTGGTAGTGGGATTCTTTGAAGCGGTGAACTCTTTAGGTCCCATCTTTGGGTGACCGTAAAACCTTTGCCGGGCTGGGCGCGGTGGCTCATGCCTGTAATCCCAGCGCTTTGGGAGGCTGAGGTGGGCGGATCACAAGGCCAGGAGTTCGAGACCATCCTGCCTAACACGTGAAACCCTGTCTCTACTAAAAATACAAAAAAAAAAAAAAATTAGCCGGGTGTGATGGCAGACGCCTGTAGTCCCAGCTACTCGGGAGGAGTGTGAACCTGGGAGGCGGAGGTTGCAGTGAGCCGAGATCGTGCCACTGCACTCCAACCTGGGCGACAGAGCGAGACTCCTTCTCAAAAAAAAACCCAAAAACCAAAAACACAACAACCTTTGCCAACCAGTTCCTAAATGAGGATGAAATAGCCCCTTCCTGGAAAAAGAGTTGGGACTCTTAATATCTTATATTCTATTTTCTATTTCCTTCCTCTCTTTCTCCCTCCTTTCCTTCCTTTTCTTTCTCCTTGGCCTGCCTTCCTGTCGTTTATTTCTTTCTTCTTTTTTGCTCTGTTTTTTTTGAGGCATGGTCTTACTGTGTTGCCCAGGCTGGAGCACAGTGGCACAAACATAGCTCACTGCAGCCTCGAGCTCCCAGGCCCAAGCTAGTCTCCTGCCTCAGCCTCCTAAGTAGCTAGGACCACAGGTGCACACCACCACGTCCAGCTAATTTTTTATTTTTCATAGAGATGGGGTCTTGCAAGTTGCCCATGCTAGTTTTGCACTGCTGGCCTCAAGCAGCCATCCCACTTTAGACTCCCAAAGTGCTGGGATTACAGGTGTGAGCTACCATGCCCGTCCTAGATTCTATTTTCTTGATCAGATGACAAAACTTCCAGAGTGGGGCTTGTGTCCTATCCTGTATATCTCTCATAGGAGAATGCATATTTATTGCGTGCCTCCTGTGTGCCAGCCCCTGGACTGGATTCTTTCACACCTTAAAGTTCATTTAACCCACATAAAAATCCTGTGAAATTGCATTTTCCCTGTCCTTTACAGTTTTGGAACCTGAGACTCAGATAAATGAAGTTGTCCCAAGCCACAGTGGATCCATTGGCGCTTGATTAAACTCCAGGTCTTTCTGATCATATTCTCCCTCTTCCCCCTTTAAAATTCGAATTGGCCATCCTGTGATGGATACTTTGCTAGCTGTCTGACTTTGGGCAAATCACTTCACCTCTCTGAGCCTGTTTCCTTATCTGTAATTGGTGATAATAATGTCTGCTGTAAAGGGATGGTGTGGGCATTAAGTGGTTTATGCATTTAAAGTGCCTAGCATATTGCCTGGTACACAGTATATTTAAAATGCTTATTTATTCATTAATTTATTCATCAAATAATGTATTAAATGCTTGCTGTGTGTCAGGCACAGTTCTCAGCACTAGGGGGATAGCAGTGAACGAGACAAACCATGTCCAAGCGCTCCTAGGGTTTAACATTCTAGTGGAAGGAGACAGATAATAAATGAGTACATTGTTAGTTGTTATTGCTGTCATTTCGGATCTTCACAGTGTAAGTGGCTAAGAAATTTTGACTGATCTTGCTCCTGTCATTTACTGTGTAGCAGTAGCTAAAACTCCGAGTGACCTTCATATACATCTGGTGTCTCATCTTTAGAGGTTACTGAATCTGGCATCCTTAAGAGCTGTTTTTGGGTATACCCTGAAAGCAGAGGTGGTCGTTTATTCGTCCCTGAATCTCTGACACCCAGCACGGTGCCCGGCACATAGATGCTCAGGAAATAATTGTTGGTTTTATTCCTTTTCTCTTATTTTTGAAACAGCAGTAACAGGATTGGTTTCCCAAATGCAGTGGGTTGGACGCTCTGAGTTGGAAGGCAGAGGAGAATTAGGGATTGTTAGAGGAAGACAGCAGCAGAAGGAACCGTGCTCATTTAATTATGACGGTGAAAAAGGCAAAAAGTAGAACAGACTGGGTGCAGTGGCTCACACCTGTAATCCTAGCACTTTGGGAGGCCAAGGGAGGAGGATCACTTGAGCCCAGGAGCTCAAGACCAGCCTAGGCAACATTGGGAGACTCTGTCTCTGCAAAATAAAAAAATTAGCCAGGTGTGGTGGTGCATGCCTGTGGTCTCAGCAACTTGGGGACCTGAGGTGGGAGGATCACTTGAACCTGGGAGGTTGAGGCTGCAGTGAGCCATGATTGCCCTACTATACTCCAGCCTGGGTATAACAGTGAGACCCCAGCTCAAAAATAAATAAATAAATAAATAAATAAATAAATAAATAAATAAATGTAAAATGGCATTTGGCACCAGTTAACACTCTTGCCCTGTTGAAGCAAAGGCAACCCCCCTGCTTTGTTTTTTTAATAACACACAATGCAGGGCATTGGTTCGTAAAGATGTGGTAATGTTAATAACAACACCTACCAGTTCTCAGACCACTGCCATGCACTAGGCAGTAGGTTAGGTACTTTATACCTGAATCCTTTGGACCATAGCTCTGTGTTGTCAAGAAGAGATTGAATGATGATCAGTCTCTGGTATGTAAATTGACTAGTACCTTTTATGTTTTCACTAAAAAGTCTTAACATGAAAAGGAGTGTAGGTTTTGGTTAACTGGAAAAAGAATGTTTGTGGCACCCGCATTCTGCAGTGATGGAAGAGGGCACAGGCATGGCTCCGTTCCTGTTGATGTACACAGCTTTGAAATCTGATTCTCTGTAGTCACCTTCCTGTCCAATTTCCGTATTCTCTTGACATGAAAAAAATAGAATCTTTTTCTTTTTTTGCCTGTAAGTTTGACTGAGCGTGTCAGTGTTCAATGGCCAATTTATTTAATTTTTTTTTTGTATTTAGGGAGCTAAAAAAGTTCACTTGGGTGAAGATTTAAAGAGTATTCTTTCAGAAGCTCCAGGAAAATGTGTGCCTTATGCTGTTATAGAAGGTATGTTTGCTTATAGGGCAATGGAAAACAACTTCCTTTTTCCAAAAGATTGATAAAGATCATCTTGGCTCATGTTAAGTGCCTTTTGTGGTGTTGGGTCCATGGTCCAGAACATACTTTGGGGTCAGAAAGACGTGTGTTATTGCTTTGTGATCGCGAAGATTACCAGACCTCCCTGAACCACTGTTGCCTGATCTCGAAAATAATACTTAACCTTTATAGGGTTGTTATAAGACAAATTATGTGATCCATGCAAAGTGCTTGGGAGAGTGCTTCTAAAATGTGACTTACGGTGATCAGAATGTCATTGTTTTGATTAATTAGCAAAAGTCAACTGAAAACATTTAATTTTTAACATTTTTTAAATTAAAAAAAAAATTTTTTTTGAGGCCAGTCGTGGTAGCTCACGCCTGTAATCCCAGCACTTTGGGAAGCTGAGGTGGGCTGATCACTTGAGCTCAGGAGTTTGAGACCATCCTGGCCAACATGGTGAAACCCCGTCTCTACTAAAAATACAAAAATCAACTGGATGTGGTGTCATGGCACATACCTGTAATCCCAGCTACTTGGGAGGTGAGGCAGGAGAATCACTTGAACCCGGGGGGCGGTTGCAGTGAGCCAAGATTGTGCCACTGCACTCCAGCCTGGGTGACAGAGTGAGACTCCGTTTCAAATAGAGTCTTGAGTCTGTCACCCAGGTAGCTGTAGTATGGTGGTGTGATCATAGCTCACTGCAGCCTCAAACTCCTGAGCTCAAGTGATTCTCCTGCCTCAGCCTCCCAAGTACCTGGGACTACAGGCACATGCCCTGCTAACTTTAATTTTTTGTAAAGATGGAATCTCACTGTGTTGACCAGGCTGGTCTCAAACTCGTGGCCCCAAGTGATCCTTCTGCCTTGGCTTCCCAAAGTGTTGGGATTATAGTTGTGAACTACTGTGCCAGACCAGAAAACACATTTTAAACTATCTGAAAGGAGAGGGCAGAAAAATTCTTTAGAAATAATAGAATTTGTGTCCACTTAGGAGCTGTACGGTCTGTTAAAGAAACTCTTAACAGCCAGTTTGTGGAAAACTGCAAGGGGGTAATTCAGCGCCTGACACTTCAGGAGCACAAGATGGTGTGGAATCGAACCACCCACCTTTGGTATGTATCACTTCTCCACTGGCCAAAACCCTTATAGTTGGTCTATTCAAATGCCGGGGTCCTGGGTGCTGTTGCGTTGTCTTCAGCTTCTCCTGAGAGAGGTTGAAGACCAGTCTCTTAATGCAGGTCATATTCTTGTGTGTAGCCTGTGGGCCTCCTACATCAGAATCACCTAGGCATCTTGTTGAAATGCAGATTTCTGGGCTCCCTTCCAGACTTATCCAACCAGAATTTCCAGGATCAGGCACCTGGAATCTGTTGTTAGTTACACTGAAGTTTGAGAACCACTGAATCAGTGATTTCAGTATTTCCTAAAATGCTTTTGTGCCATCTCATGAAATACCAGTTTTCCAGCTGGTCCTAGTGGGTTCTGTTTTAGATGTTTGTTTTACAGTGGAAAGGGAAATGAATGGTTTCCGTAGTCTGTGGCGGTGTTTGTTGCCCACTGAGATCGCCCCAGGACCTAAAAATGGAGCCTCCTTGTTAGGAGGCACCTGTAGATAGTGATCTTACTGTCTTGTTCTGGTTACTTCAGACTCTATGCTGTCTTCTGCATTTAGTTGATCTCCAGCTCTGCCTGGGTGTTTGCTGTTTGCTACCCTGTATCTTTAGTTCTCTTATTCTTCTAGGAATGATTGCTCAAAGATCATTCATCAGAGGACCAACACAGTGCCCTTTGACCTGGTGCCCCACGAGGATGGTGTGGATGTGGCCGTGCGAGTGCTGAAGCCCCTGGACTCAGTGGATCTGGGCCTAGAGACTGTGTATGAGAAGTTCCACCCCTCGATTCAGTCCTTCACCGATGTCATCGGCCACTACATCAGCGGTGAGCGGCCCAAAGGCATCCAGGAGACCGAGGAGATGCTGAAGGTGGGGGCCACCCTCACGGGGGTTGGCGAACTGGTCCTGGACAACAACTCTGTCCGCCTGCAGCCGCCCAAACAAGGCATGCAGTACTATCTAAGCAGCCAGGACTTCGACAGCCTGCTGCAGAGGCAAGAGTCGAGCGTCAGGCTCTGGAAGGTGTTGGCGCTGGTTTTTGGCTTTGCCACATGTGCCACCCTCTTCTTCATCCTCCGGAAGCAGTATCTGCAGCGGCAGGAGCGTCTGCGCCTCAAGCAGATGCAGGAGGAGTTCCAGGAGCATGAGGCCCAGCTGCTGAGCCGGGCCAAGCCCGAGGACAGGGAGAGTCTGAAGAGCGCCTGTGTCGTGTGTCTGAGCAGCTTCAAGTCCTGCGTCTTTCTGGAGTGTGGGCACGTTTGTTCCTGCACCGAGTGCTACCGCGCCTTGCCAGAGCCCAAGAAGTGCCCTATCTGCAGACAGGCGATCACCCGGGTGATCCCCCTGTACAACAGCTAATGGTTTGGAAGCTGCACAGCTTGGCATGGTAGCTCCCCTGCCCCCTTTTCAGGGATTTTTATCTGAAGGCCTTTGAAGGAGCAGTGGCGGGGGTAGCTGTCACCTCCAGGTATGATTGAGGGACCCACGCCTCCAGTGGCAAGATGCTGCCTTTCCCGCCTGAATGGGGACCCTGTCCACGTGGGGCCTGAGAATCAGAGCCTTGCCCTGGGAGGCTGCCGTGGCGTCTCCTCCCAGGAGCCAGATCCGTGCGAGTGTGACTGAAAACGCCTCATCGCTTAGGCACCAAAGTCAGTGATCAGCAGCCCTTCTGTTCCTGTGTCTTCTGTTTTTTTTCTGGTGAATTGTTGCTTGCTGTGGACTTGGTGGAGGACTCAGTCAGAGGGGAGGAAAGGCTGGGCCCTGAGTACAACGGATGCCTTGGATGCTGCCTCCAAAGAGGTTCTGCCGCAGCTTTTCTTCTTTTTCCTCATGCCCCGGGAAATAGTCTTTCTTCAGAATTGTCAGGCTGGGCGGGTCAACTTGTGTTCCTTTTCCCTCACCGGCTTGCCTCTTAAACGCCTGCACATGTGTGTAGAGGACAAAAGAAAGTGAAGTCAGCACATCTGCTTCTGCCCAAATGGTTGGGGCCCTGGGCAACAGATTGGAGAGAGATCGCGTGAAGGGCAGTTGGTCAGGCAGCCCTCCTGGTTTCGCCGCTGGCCCTGATTTGAAGTGCTACCACTTGGGAAAGCTCAGGGGTGGTCCTGGTTTTCCCTCCTGGAGAATGAGGCGCAGAGGCTTCGCCTCCCGAAGGACACAGTGTGGATGCCGCTGGCCTAGTGTCCTGGCCTCACAGCTTCCTTGCAAGGCTGTCACAAGGAAAAGCAGCCGGCTGGCACCCTGAGCATACGGCCTTTCAGGGCTCCCTCATCCAGCCTGTCGCAGTGTTGACATCTTGGTGTACTCATGTTGCTTCTCCTTTTGTTACCCCCTCCCTGTATTACCATTTGCCCCTCACCTGTCCTTGGTGAGCCTTTGAGTGCAAGACCAATGGGGCTGTCTTCCCCCGCCTCTGAGCAGTCGGAGGTCACATACACAGCTTTTTTTTATAGCCCTTTTCTGCCTTTGAATATTCATATCTCGTCCTCCTTTGTGCAGGTGAGGAAGGGGTGCCGTCAGGGGCCGACACTAGTACGATGCAGTGTCCAGTGTGAACAGCACAAATTAAACATGTTGCAACCAAGTGCTAGCCTGTTGCTTGTTAAAAAGAGTTAAATGGCTAAGCCTAAGCGTTCTCAGGATGGGATTGAATCCCCGCTGCAGTGGAGAGAAAGGTGGGGAGTTTGAGGCCTCTGTGTCCTGTTCCTTGGCTGTAGTGGTTTGGGCCTCCCCCAGATGGTGTGATGCGGAGGCAGGGATGCCTGCCCCCAGGGAGGAATCTGGACAGCCCGCCCGCAGGTTATAGCTGGACTTGCTGACCGTCTTTGAAGTCTGTCCCAACAGGCTACAAACCAGGGCAGTGAGATTTCACCTGCTGGGAGAATGGGATGGAGATGGGGCACTGGGGGACAGCAGAGAGGACATGAGCATTTAGCAATACCGCTGTGCAGGAGGTCCTGTGCTGCGTGCTGTTTCACACTTATTTCAGAGTGAGTGCATCCTCACAAACCCCTGCAGGCCGAGTCCTGGTGTGTCTGCTGTATGGGAGAGGAAGGAGGCCTGGAGAGGGTGCGTTCACTGGGCTGAGGGCACAGATATAGCAAGTCACGGGTCTGAATTTAAACCCCAAGCTGTTTCTAAAGTCCTCATCTTCCTGCTCACTAAATGTGCGGCCAGTAAATTCCTCAGTGCTAACAGGAACACTCAAAAGAGACGTGTTCCCCAAGTCCATAGAGGCGAACTGGTGGCCACACTAGAGCAGCAGGTGAAAGTTGGGGTAAGAATCCACTTGCCAATATTGAGTCCGTCCAGTGAAGTACGAAGACCCTGGTTTTACACAAGGTGCTGGAGGGCGGGGCAGGGTGAAAGGCCCCTGACGGGAATGGCCTCTTTGTGCACCTTGAAAGTCTCCGTCCCCTTTTCATCGTCCTTCTGGCACTTAGCCTGTAATGGAAGGTGAATGAACTGGCCCAGGGGGATTTGCATGGTAAGCTGTCTGAGTTCAGCCCTTGGCATAGCTTTCGTGGGTAAATGTGATCAAAGACATTAAAAAGGAGCAGGCAGGCTACTTTCCCCAGCCTACCTCAATGTTGGACAGACTCCAGTTCTTCATCCCGAGTGTTCTTCCCCACTGAGCTTCCCAACTGAGCTCCCTGTCGTGGGAGACCCAGGACCGGCACACAGCCCGTGCCTCGGGAAGCTGGCTTGTGCCTGGACCCCCTGGGTGCGAGGGCCCTGCTTGGTCCTGGCCTGCTGGGGACTGAAACTGTCCCATACTCTACTTCAGCTATCATTGGCCGTTCCCACCTATTTGAGGAGCCTGATCTCCAGGAGAGTTGCATGGGTCCTAAATGGATGTGTGGAACCAAGGCTGGCAGGAAGGATGACAGGGAAAAGGGGAAGCAGGAGGTCAGTTCTACACTGACCATGGGATGATGGTGAATTTTGAGTGTCCCCTGCATCAGCCCTGTGCTCAGTCTCTTTACTCCCAGGCAGCCAGTATTGGGCAGGAATCTTGAATAATTGCTGCTGGCGTTCTGACTGTCTGTGCCAGGCACTTCATTTGCATTAATGTGGCCCTATGCAGTGGATATTGTTACCTCCAATTAGTGGGGCTCAGTGGGGTTACAGTTTGCTGCATCCACACGTAATCACAAGCCCAGCAATGTCGGGCTCTTCACAGGTATTGTTTCTAATATAGCAAACCAGCAGGGGAGGCTACATCACCCTTTTACAGGTTGTGTGATTTGTTCAAGGCTACCACAATCTGACTCTAAAACCTGCAATCTTTGCTTTTTATCACATGAGGCCTAGGAGGCTAAAAAGAGAAGTTGTCCATGAGACAACTGAGTGTTATCATAAATACACAGCATTTTACAAGCCGAGCAGCACCTCGGGAAGAACCAATCACATCCCCAGCGGATCTAGTGGATGGGGGCTGGAAGGCAGTCTTTGGAATCCAAATTCATTCAGAATTCTAATGGAAAATCTAAAAAGGAACAACCTGTGGGAAAATTAAAAAGCAAACAATAACATGACCAACTAGCCACTCTCTGACACCCTCTGCAGCCCTGATCGTAGGCCATGACAACTCCAGTTGGGGGATGGATGCTGATGGTCCCACAGGGCCTCTGGAATGCTCAAAGTTGGTATTATGGATGGGCATTTATTTTTTGACATGGAGTTTCACTCTTGTTGCCCAGGGTGGAGTGCAATGGCATGATCTCGGCTCACTGCAACCTCCACCTCCCGGGTTCAAGCAATTCTCCTGCCTCAGCTTCCCAAGTAGCTGGGATTACAGGCATGCACCACCGTGCCTGGCTAATTTTTTGTGTTTAGTAGAGACGGGGTTTCACCATGTTAGTCAGCTGGTCTCGAACTCCTGACCTTGTGATCTGCCCGCCTCAGCCTCTCAGAGTGCTGGGATTACAGGCATGCCTCACCACGGCCCGCTCATGGATGGGCATTTATTCACCCAACAAACATTTGCTGAATGTGTATTTTGTGCCTGGAAATACAAGATGATTAAGACAGTCCCTGCCTGCAAAGGGCTCAGAGTTGTTTCAAAGGATCGTAACTGAACAGGAGTAAACCCTGTTTGACAGGTGTATTACTCCCTTCTCACACTGCTAGAAAGAAATACCTGAGACTAGGCCGGGCGCGGTGGCTCAAGCCTGTAATCCCAGCACTTTGGGAGGCCGAGGCGGGCGGATCACAAGGTCAGGAGATCGAGACCACAGTGAAACCCCGTCTCTACTAAAAATACAAAAAATTAGCCGGGCGCGGTGGCGGGCGCCTGTAGTCCCAGCTACTCGGGAGGCTGAGGCAGGAGAATGGCGGGAACCTGGGAGGCGGAGCTTGCAGTGAGCCGAGATCGCGCCACTGCACTCCAGCCTGGGCAACAGCGTGAGACTCCGTCTCAAAAAAAAAAAAAAAAAAAAAAGAAATACCTGAGACTGGGTAATTCATAGAGAAAAGAGCTTTAATTGGTTCACGGTTCCGCAGGCTGTACGGGAAGCATAGCAGCTGCTCCTCCGCTTCTGGGGAGGCCTCAGGGAGCTTTCAGTCGTGGCAGAAGGCAAGGGGTAGAAGCACTTCGTATGGCCAGAGCAGGAGGAAGTGGAGGGAGATGCTATACTCTTAAACAACCAGCTCTCACATCAGTCACTATCATGAGAACAGCACTGAGGGGGTGGTGCTAACCCATTCATGAGAACTTTGCCCCGACTATCCCATCACCTCATACCAGGCCCCACCTCTGACACTGGGGATTACAGTTCGACATGAGATCGAAACCATATCAGCAGGTATGGCGACTCAGATCCAAACCATATCAACAGGTATGGTGACTCAGTTGTTGGGAACATTTGTGGTTCACAGAATATAGGACTTGAAAGGAGCCTTTGTGACAGGCCTGGTTAGAGCACATTCTGTGACCATTAGAGATCAACCAATCAAGGCTGGTATCACTGCTGAAGGGAAGCAGAGAAAACATACCGCACAGAGTCGAGGATGATCTGTTTAAACCACCAACCTCGCCACGTCCTGCCTCTGCTTCAGGTTCGCCTCCAGGTTCTCTGCCACCTGCAACATCGTGTCCTGGCTCTTCCACGGCCTGAGAAGCCCTGCATGACCCCGTCCCTGGCCACCTCCCCACGGTTGTCCGCGTCCCTTTCAGTCTCCTCCTTGTGACTCCAACAACACTGAACTGTTGAGTTTCCTTAAACATGCCATGCTGGCCAGGCAGTGGCTCATGCCTGTAATCCCAGCACTTTGGGAGGCCAAGGCAGGAGGATCACTTGAGGCCAGGAATTAGAATTTGAGATGAGCCTGGACAACATAGCAGGACACTTTCTCTACAAAAAATAAAAACTAAAAAAGCTGACCATGGTGGTGCACACCTGTAGTCCCAGCCACTCAGGAGACTGAGGTGGGAGGATGGCTTGAGCCCAGGAGATTGAGGCTGCAGTGAGCTGTGATCACGCCACAGCACTCCAGCCTGGGCAACAGAGTGAGACCCCAACTCCAAAAAACAACGAAAAACAAAAACAGAACCCCATGCCATGCCGTTGTCTGTCTTTGCTCACATGAATTCCTGTCTCTGAAATGCTGGTCCTTTCTTCACCTTGCTAACACGGATTCACCCTTTAACACTCAGCTTTAGGGGTGTCCTCCAGGGAAAATCTTCCCTGTCCCTCCCCACCTAGGCTGGGTTAGGTATTCCTCCTCTGAGATTCCATAATAAGAGTCTCAAATCTCAATTCCTGCTGTTCGCCCAAGACATGGACAATATGGCTGGGACTGTCTCATTTCTTTTCCTTTTCCACAAATTCTGGGTTGTCAGTGCAGACTAATTAGAACTCACATCAGGGCTCACTATTTGCTAGGTACCCTGAGAAGTGCAGTACAAAATGAACCCTTCCGGTCCTCACTTGAGAGGTATGGACGAATGTGATTGTATTATTCTTAAACAAAAGGAAACAGGCCCAGAGAGGTCAAGTGTCTTGCCCAAGTGCACAAGAGGGATGGGACTTAAACCCAGGCAGTCTGACTCCAGAGCCCAAGTTCTTAACTACAGAGTGTACATGGAATGAATGAGTCAACCCATGAATGAAATAGTAGGTGTGGGCGAAACAATCCTGGAAGACTGCCTAGAGGAGCTGGGTTTTGGACCATAGATGAAAGTGGTGATTGTAAGGAGTGAGGACAGCCCCCCTTTTAGGACCTGGGAGCCAGGATGGATGAATTGTACAGGAAGAATGCTATGTCCAGTGACCTGTCCAGAGCTTTGAGGACTCCACCCAGGAAAGTCAGGGCAGTGTCACCGGATAGAGATAAATGGTCTTGACTGGGAGCCCAAAGTCTGGCTTTCTCTCTGGTTCTGCTCCATTGCTGTGTGATCTTGATCAAGTGATTTAACCTCTCTGGGCCTTAGTCCTGTCTATGAAAGGAGCAAGCTGGATTAGAAGCTCTCCTCTGTTCAGCTCTATTTTGCTTGTCTATGAGATGCAGCGTGGGTGAGGGACTAGGGAGGGCAGTCCTGGGGCTGGTCTGAGAGATGAGATGTCGTTCCTCTACAGGCTAGCTGGGTGCCACAGCCTCCAGACCGTGCTCCCAGAAAGCCGGGTGCTCAGCACATTTTCTGTCTAATTAGATAGTGTTAACTGATCAATTTTGAATGAGATCAGTTTCCATGTGTGCTGTCCTGAATTGCTCCCTGAAGTGCTCATTAGTCACTTCCCCTGCAGCTGCCTTATTGTTTTCCAGATGCCAGCAAGGGACTTGGCATTTCCCTTCCCTGAGACTGGAGCACGTGAGGCTGAGCCAGTGCCACTGGTGTGGGGCAGAGGGCGCTGAGCCGGTCTGGGTGAGTACCCTCATCTCCCGCTCTTAACCCTTAGTCCCTGCTGGAGCCATTGCTCCTCATTAGGGACCTCACATCCACATTTTGTGACCACATGCTGCTGCTGCTGCCATTGGGCCGTGACTCTGGGGGGACACAGCCGAACTCAACATTTATTAAGCACTTAGTGGGCCAGGCACCTTGCATCTGTAACCTGAATGCTCCCTAGGCCTGGGGGGGTACAAACGAGGTGATACTAATGCTAATGTCCAGATGACCATAATTGCAGGCTTCCATCCCCTCACGGTCTTCCCTAGCTATTAAAGGTGATTCCTGCGTTCCTAGTTATTGGGCTGTGCTCCACACGTGCTTGCAACAAATCGCTCATCTTCATTTCCTCATTTCCTTCCTTCCCCAGCCCCTCCTAATGCTGCAGTCTCCATAATGCCCTCCAGGTGGCGCTATGTCTCTATGGTCGAGGAGGACTTGGAGGACTTGGAGGACAAACTGAGGTTGTGCTTCCAAAGGCCTGTGCAATTTTCCCTTCCCCAAGGGGTGGGGAACAGGCCTTGGAAGTCAGCAGAATCTGAGGAGGACGCTGGCCTCCTGATCCCAGGGCCAACTGGGAGCAGCCTGGATAGGGCGAAGCAGTCTCTTCAGTTTCAGGGAGCTGGCTGCAGATGTGAAAGTTTTGAGAAACCCAGAAAATTCAGGGGGGACCAAAAATCCCACATTTCTCCCTCTGTAATTTCCCAGGCATTCACATCTTTAAATATACTAACCATAATTTCTTTAAACAAAAACGAGATATGCATAATGCACTGCATGTTCTTAAAATATGCAAATGACTTCACACTGGGAGAGGATGCTTGAAAAAAAATTGTATGGCACAGATTTTGATTTTTCTCCCCAGAAGATTTTCCTCCGTGGAGAAATTCTGCTTCTCCAGCCTGGCCAGCTCTCCTCACTGCCTCGTCCTTTCTCCTGTGCTTCCGGCTTCTCTCTGCCTCCTCACTTCCCCATCTTCTGCTTCCTCTCTTCCTCTGTCCTCTACTTTACTTGGAAGTTCTGCTTCTTGTCTGCCCAGTTTATCTCCTGCCTCTGAGCCTGTGGAAGAGTTTCTTCCTCTGTGTGGGGACCTGTCTGCTTCTCTGAGGTTGTTTTTAGTTTCTTGGATTCTTTTTCTGCCACTTCCTGTGAGCCTCATTTTCACCTGTCCCTAGCACCTGCCTCCCCGATCAGATTGTCCTCTGCCATGTCCAGCCCAGGGTCTGACAGGGCTGGATGGGGAGGGCCTCTGTGACCATGCATCGGTGGCTCTGTAGTATCCTATTTTCCCTATTACATGGGAAGTCGCTTCCTAGGAAGAAGAGACCTTTTTCTCCTCCCCTGAAGGCTGTAGGAGGCTCTGGGCCGTGGGACTCACTGCTGGAGCTGTCCCTTGCTCTCACCTTAATGCCTCATTTGAGCCACACAATCTCCCTTTGAGGCGGATCTTGTCCCCCTCGTTTTATGGCACAGAGGCATTCTGGCTCAGAGTGGAGTAACTACCTCAAGACCACACAGGTTGGAGGGGGTGGAGCTGGGATGGAACCCAGGCTTCTGCGTCTACCCTCATTTAACAGGCTTTTCCTGGGATTCAGTGAGCAAGGTGCTGCATTGGTTCTTGGGAGACCTGGTCTCAGTGCTGGTGACTCTGTCTGCAGTTGAGCAGCTCATCTTCATTATGTGGGACTCACTTTTCCCACCACACAGTGGGAAAGTATCCCTGCTGCATCCTGCCCACTTTACAGGGCTATCATGGACCTTAAATACCTCATGTCCATCGAGTGCAAAAGTGCCTGAATGCAGTGCTTGGGAACTGAGGCTCCAGAGACCTGCACAGCCAGGCTTCTCGGTGGGATCCTGGGCTCAGCAGTGAGGGGCTGCATCCCTCTGATCAGAATGGAGCCGTCACAAGTCTGACCCAGATCTGGGGACCTCCTCAGTCAGTCCTGGCTCCTCTTAGCTGAAGGAGTTAAAGCTCTTCTGTCATCACAGAACACGGGTGGGGGATCCTGTAATGCCACTTGAGGATCCAGCCCTGACTTTTTCATGGAGGGGTCTTTGAGGTTCAGCAAATCCCCTGGAAATTGTTTACGCAATGTTCTGCCTCTGGGAAAGAGAATTGTGTCTTTCATCAGATTCCCAAAGGGGTCCTCAGCCTGTGAGAGCTTTGGACTCTAATCTACGCCCACTCTGTTTCTGTGGCTAGGCTGAGGTGTAGAGACTGGAAGAGGTTTGCCCGGCTTTCCTGGCCCCAGGCCTGCTCAGGGAGGCAGTACCATCCAACAGCGGCGAGCCTGGCCTCTGGCGTCCAACCTGCTGCCTTCCATTGGTTGTGTGGTTTTGGACTAATCTGTGAACTTTTCTGGCCTCGAAGCCCCTCCTTCGTGGTATGGATGTGACAGTCACAAGCTACCTTCTATGGCAAGCTCTCAGTAATGACTGGGAGTGGGTACTGAATTTGGGATCAGAGGGCAGTGGCTGCCCCTTCTGAACTGGGGTGAGGTCAGCTCCTCCTTAGCCCCCTTTAGTAGCCACAGTTTGGCTCAGTTCGTCGCTCTGCCGAAGTCATGGGCTGCTTAGTTAGGGGGACTTCTAGCCTCTTGGGACCCCTGGGCAGGAGAAACCTGGTAGGCCATCTGACGTTTTCAGAGCCTGGACTTTGGAGCCAGGCCATGTTTCCAACCTCCTGAGCCTCAGTTTCACCATCTGTCCATTGGGGCTAAAGTCGCACCTGCCCTTGCCTGCACCCCAGGGTCTTGAGGATATACTCTCCTGTGGTTGTAAAAGTCTGATTGTGCCAGGTCTGTCTGCTGTTCTGTCCTCCCTGTCCTGGCTTGAGAGGCAGCGAGAGTTTTCCAGGGCGCCTGGAGCCCCAGCACCTCCCACCAGCTTGGTCTGGGCTGGGAGTTTCAGACAGAATTTCTCCCTCAGAGCTCCAAGCCCAGAGTCCCCTGCCCGGCCCCACGCCCTTGGTCCTCACCCAGTCCTCACGCACTGCTGACATGGAATGATGGGGATGGGGGTGGGGGGGCGGACAGGCAGGGGGCAGGATCGGGCACCTGGGTGGCCTACCTCCTCCCATGCCCTGGTGAGGCTTGGCTCCTAAACCCCTCCAAGCTTTCCTCGTGGTATTTTACAATTTCCTGAAGAGCCCATGAGACTCTCATTCTGTGGGTTGTTGGTGCAATAAAAACTTTAAACAATGACCCTGTGATCTTTGTATTTTATTTTAAAGAAACACCCCAAACTTCATTGTCAGAAAAAATGAGCTTTTATTTTGTGACTGATCGCTCATTGCTGGAATTTCCCTCCCTTTTGTGACTCCAAGTGTGACACATGTCATGTCAGGGTGGCAGGAATGTGAAATGTAGTGGGGAAACCTGTGTTTTCCCGTTCCCTGGCTGGGCCTCAGTTTCCCCAGCTGTCATGTGAGGAGTTAGACTAGATCAGCTCTAGGGGTGGTTTCACACCGAGCCTGGCAGGGCTTTGGGTGCCCTTTGGAGACTGTTGGAGACCAGCTGGGGGATGGAGGGCCCAGAAGGTGGAGTTCCGACCCCTGTGACCCCATCAGCTTACCCTTTGTCTAAGTTTCATCTACTGAATTTCCTTGTAAGATATTATTTGGAGAAGGGGTCTTAGTGATTAGACAGACAAATAAGTTAACACCCTTTGAGTTGTACTGGGGACAGGGTTGTGTCTGCCACAGAAGTCCTCAACAAGTGTTTGCTGAGTGAATGAATTCTTCTCTTAACATTCCTTGATTCTGGATCTAAGCCACCTCCAGTCAGTCCGTGTGCTTGTCTCTCACCGTGCATGTGTGCGTGTGTGTGTGTGGTCACGAGGCGGGGATGGGGGCAGAGGCCCTGCCTTTCAAGGAGGGTAGGGAAGGGAAGTTGCTGCAACCCAGGTTCCAGTCACTGAGCTGAGAGGGTTAGTGGGGACTTGGGTTTTTATCCAACTCTGGCTCAGAGTGGTGATTCCCTGCTGGGTGGTCACTTAACCTCTCCCGAGGTGACCAGCTGGCTATTGACAGGGCATTGTCCCCTGGCCTCTCTTCCTGACTGTCTAGGGTCTGAGCCGACCCTGGCAAACCTCAGCATTCCCAGCACCCCTTCTCCACAGGAGCCTGGGCTTGGCCTGCCATCCAATGCCCAGGTGAAGGAACGGACCCCAGAAGGCAGGCACAGAGGCCTGGACTGGGCTGTACCACAGCCATGTTCTTCCCTACGTCTTGTCATCACTGTCTGATGTCGCTGCCTGTGCTTCAGTTTCCCTGTCTGGATTGGAGGGAGAAGATTAGATCAAGGGGAGACTGATGTGTGCTGAGCCTCTCTTCTGTGCTGGGTGCTGCTGGGGCTGACCTTCCCCTTTCTTATCCCACCTGCTTGAGTGTGGGGCTTGGTGCCCAGTCTGGACTATCAAATACGTATTTTCAATCCTGGAATGTCTGTGCTGAAAGGCCCCATGGAAATGGCCTGGTCCTGTGGTTCTTATTTCTAGAGTCCCGGGATTTGGTGAAGGAGTTTCAGATGAAGTTTCAGGGGGAGGTTGGAGTAAGGCCCTGGGACACCCCCCGCCCTTTTCTTCAATCAGGTTTTATCTACTTTGGATTTGGGAAAACCGGTTTTGCCACTGAAAAGATGTGATCTTCTCCAGGTTTCCCATTGGGTGATGTAGAGTCAGAGGCAGCTTTCTCAAAGCCACAAAGACAGCCCATAGCAAATAATAACAACCACCTTTATTGAGGACGGACTCTGCTAGGCGTGGTGTGTGTATGCTCTCTTTCCCCCAATAACCACCAAGTAATAATGATTTTTATGCCCATTTGACAGATGAAAAAACTTAGGCACGAGAGTGAAAGGATTACAGACCTAGGAAATGACAGAGCAGGGCTTTGAACTTTTTTTTTTTTTTTTTTTTTGAGATGGCATCTCACTGTGTTGCCCATGCTGGGATGCAGTGGTGCAATCATGGCTCATGCAGCCTCAACATCCCTGGCTCAAACAATCCTCCCCGATCAGCCTTCCAAGTAGGTGGGACCACAAGCGTGCCCCACCATGTCCATTCATTTTTAAATTTTTTGTAGAGATGAGGGTCTTGCTATGTTGCCCAGGCTGGTCTTGAACTCCTAGACTCAAGCAATCCGACTGCCTCAGCCTCCCAAAGTAGGAGGGATTATAGGCGTGAGCCACCGCGCCCAACCAGGGCTTTGAACTTGACTGCCTCAGTGGGCTCTTCATCCTAGACTACTGCCCCAGACCATGTACTGTCAGGCTTCCTTGTGGGGAGGTGGGGAGAGAAGTCTTCATTCCTGCCTCATTAGGTTCCGTCACCTGGGTCTGGCCTCTTCAACACAGCTCTGGGCCTCTGGTTCAGAGCCAGCCTCTTGGCTTCCGAAGCTGGGCAATTAATGAGCAAATAGTCATGGAGATGCTTTTCAAGCTGTCAAGTGCCATGTGCTGGGAGGCGCGTGTGCTTCCTGAAGGGGGTGGGTACTGAGTTGGGAAAGTGGGATGCTGTCACCTTTAACCTTATTTGGAACAAGGCAAGGTAAACATAAAAACAGATGGGGTGGAAAAGGGACTTCTCTTCTTGCTCTCACTTGCTGTGCGCGCAGGGATTCGTCAGCCCTCACTAAGTCGTTCTGCTTACCTTCTGTGCAGTGGGACTGTCCTAGGTGCTCCGCGTGTAAATTGCTTTGTGCTTCTCAGCAGCAAGGAAGGAGCCAGGTGGATGTGAGATGAATGGGGTGGTCCCAGCCCTGCACTGCAGGGAGTCCCCTACGGAATCAGGGCTGGCCACAGTGGCTTCTCCTGGCTCTATCGCTAGGCTGTGACCTTGGGCAAGTCACTTATCCTCTTTCTGCTACGTCAGTTAAACAGGGATGCAACGTCTCCTCTTTCTACCTCAAAAGGTATTTATTTTGAGAAGCAAGGTCAATAATAGATGTGAAAATGCTTTGGGGGAAAATAAGAAAGCAGGAGACAAATGTCAGCGCTTCTTGGAACTTTATCATCCTGCTTGTTATGCTCTTGTTTTCTCTCTTAACACTTCGCCTTGGCGCTAACCTCAAAGCAGTCACTCGGGAAAGCCCTAATGAATGAGCCAGGTGGCTTGTGGAGAGGAACAAGGTCAGTCTGGGGACCTGAGGCTTCTGTCGTAGACAAGCTGTGGGATTTGGGGTTAGCCCCTGGCCCTCTGGGCTTCCGTTTCCCCATATGGAAATGAGGGCTAGGCCCCGCTCATCTCTAAGGATTCTCCCAGCTCCTGTGGTCCTGAAATGGTGCGAATGAAGTGCTACCGTTCTTTCTCACTCATTAAGTCATCTCTCAAAAGTCTATTGCACATCCACTCTCAGCCAGGCATCAGAGCCTGATTTTATTTTTGTTTTCATAACTGTCCTTCAGGGTACACAGGTAGTAGCTAACCATATACCCATCGGACAGCTGAGACCATGGAAGCTCAGAGAAGAGAGATGACCCGCTCAGGGTCGCACAGTCAGCAAACCACGGGGCTGGGATTCAAACCCAGACCTAAACCCAAGGGACATCTTTATTCCACCTGCCACATAGCTTCAGTCTCCGTTTTCTCTGCTCCCTTCCTCCTCCCCGCATGGGATCTGGCTTCCCGAGGCCAGCCAATCCTTTTACACAGTTTGGAGAGGGGGCTGGACTGACTCCCCCCTCCACCAGATGTTATACCAGGAAAAAACCTCCCCCTTCTGCCTCCAGCTCCCACCCGCCGGCGTTCTAGATGGGAGGGGAGAGCTCCTTTCACTGTTGATGGGACCCCTTGCAGGGCAGCAGGATGAGCCAGGTGAGATACACCTGGGCCACCTGGATGTGTTTCCCAGCCCTGCCTCCAGCAGCTGGCATGACCTTGGGGTCATTGCCCCTCCCCGTGGTCAGGCGGCTCTGCTAAGTAAAGACGGTCTCCAGCGGAGGGCAGGTGCTGTTGGCTCCGGCGAAGATAATGAGCGCTCCTCATGCACCTTGCCCCCTCGGAGTTACCATCTGCTTGGCAGATGCGCCTCCCAGGCCTCTGGGGCTGCCCCAGTCTCCCTCCCGGCATCGAGAAGCCCGCTTCTCATCTCAGAGGCCGTAGTCTCTCCACAGGGCGCACGGCTGTTGCTGGAAGGGAGGCCCCCGAGGGCAGAGGGCGGCAGGCCCGGGACGTCCCCAGCGGAGGCAGAGGACGCCGGGAGCCAGGCATCCCGGGCGAGCCCGGCGTAATGAGGCGCTCCCTTCTCCTGCGGGAGGCGGGGCTGCCCCTTCTCTCTCCCCCTCCTCCTCCTGGAGGCCCCGCGGGAGCCGGAGTCCAGCGCCGTTGGGCGGGGGCGGTGGGGAGTGAGGCCTTCCAGGTCGGACTGAGCCAGGGCGGGAGAAGAGTGTGAGGCCCCAGTGGCTGGGCCCTCGGGGTCTGAATTGGGTAGCAAGTGCGGTGGGGAGGAGGGGCTCCCTGGTTTGCAGCTGGCGGGGGAGGCTGTGTTCGTGGGTCGCCCTGGAGCCCTCCGATCTTTGCCCCGCAGCATCTGCCCCCAGGGAGGTCAGCATGCTTCCGCCCTTCCCCGCGTGTGCGTCGTGGGTCCGCTCCCCTTCCGGCTCCCGCAACCCCCACTCCCCCCGAGGTCCCCTCAGGATGCAGAGCCGGCTGCGGGGCGGGCGCGCACCAGCTCCGGGCCCCGTAAACACCCGCGAGCGGGACGGCGGGGGCTGGGGGCGGGGGCAGGAAGCTAGCGGCTGCCCGGGCCGGCCGGCGCGGCCCCGTGACGTCGCTCCGCTCGCAGGGATCTCTCCCCGAGGCCCGCGGGTCCCCTCCTCCCCGCCTCCTCCCGCCCTCCTCCCCGCGCCTCGCCTCGGCGCCGCGGCCGGCATTTCTCCTCGCAGCTCGCTGCCTCCTCTATCCCTGCCTCCCTCTCCCCCCTCTGTCTTTCTCCCTTCCTTCCCTCTCCGACCCTCTTCCTCTCCCTCCCGATCCTTTCCCTCCTCCTCTCATCTTTCCCCTGTCTCTCCGTTCTAGCTCGTCCCCCACCACCTTTTCTTCTTTCTCCTCCTCTCCTTCCTCTCCCCCTCTCCTCTGTCTCCTTCCACCGTTTCCCCTGCCTCCCTGTCTTTCAGTCCCTGTTTTTCTCCCCGTCTCCCTCTCGGTTTCTCTCCCCCACCCTCCCTCTGGGTTTCCTCCCCCGGTGCCCTCCCTCCTCTCTCCCTCCCCTCCCCCTCCGCCCCTCGCAGCCCCGCGGCTCGCAGCTCCCAGTCTGCCTCCCCGAACCGGCGCCGCCGCCCGCACTCGCCGCAGGACCGGCCCGCCCGGCTCCCGGGGTGCGCCCTCCTCGGTCCCGCGCCCTCTGGGCTCGCAGGGACGCCTCCTCCCTCCCGGCTCGCGGCCCCGCCCGGCCCGGCCCCCGCCCAGAGCCCCAGCGCGCCGAGGATGTGAGTCCTGCTCGCCTCTGGCGGAGCAGCAGCCACTCGCGCGCGGAGCCGGAGCGCAGCGCAGCGCAGCCGCGGGCGCTCTCCGGGCCGCTCGCGCGGGTGCCGCGCTCTTGCCCTAGCGGCGTCCCCCGGCCTCTCGCCGGCGCCACCGCCGCAGCAGCCCGCGGGCCGTCCCCGGCCGGCCGCCCCCGGCCCCAGCGCCGCTGACCCTGTCCGCCGCGGGCGGGGACGCGGGCGGAGGAGGCGCCGCGGCGGAGCCCCCGGACGCGACCATGTCGGAGGTGCTGCCCTACGGCGACGAGAAGCTGAGCCCCTACGGCGACGGCGGCGACGTGGGCCAGATCTTCTCCTGCCGCCTGCAGGACACCAACAACTTCTTCGGCGCCGGGCAGAACAAGCGGCCGCCCAAGCTGGGCCAGATCGGCCGGAGCAAGCGGGGTGAGTTCTCGGCCCCCTTCCCTGACATCCCCTTTTTCCCGCGCGGCGGCCTGAACAAGGGTTGCGGAGGTCTCCCACCCGCTGGAACCGGTTCAGACCCGACGGAATCCCCTCCTGCAGAATTGGGGGATCCCGCACTGCGGGTCCGGCTGAAGCGGGTTCCAGGAACGCGTCCTCCTAAGCCCGATCCCCGGCTGGGTCACCCCGGGGGCGTGGCGGCTTCTAGCTGCAGCTGGGGGTCCTCACCCGCGGCAAAGTTTGCTTTTTGATTTGCGCCCCCCACCCCCGCCTTTTGCGCAGTGTAGTCGCAGCTGCGCTCTCTCCACAACCCTGGGGGGAGGGGGTCCCAGGGTCCCCCAGGGGACGGCGTGGGGACCTGCGTGGGGAGGATCCCATTCCTGCAGGGAAGGCTAGGGCGTTTGGGTCTCACGGGGTTTTCATTGTTACTTGGCCTGGGTGGGGGTTTGCCAGGCCTGGGCGATCCGCGCGAGAGCTGGAAAAGCCCCAGAGAGGCGGAGAGGCAGAGAGGCTCCGAGAGGAGCTCCAGAGGCGCGGGGACAATGAGGGGGACCGACGTCTGCCAAGAGAGACTGAGACGCAGGGATGGAGGGGAGGGGGTACGCGGGAGACCGAGGGTGGCAGAAACCGAGACAAAGCTCCCGAGAGGGGAGCTGAAGCGGGAGAGACAGAGCCGAGGACGCGCGTATGGGGAGAAAGCAGAAGCCGCCGAAACAATAAAGGCGACCGACGCCTTAGACAGGGAGACCCAGAGACCTCGATCGGCGGCCGTCGCGCCGAGGGACTGATGGAGGGACTGAGAAAGACGAGGCTAGGTGGAGACGGTGAGAGAGGCGGAAGTTACCGCGAGTGTCCCTGCCGCAGCGGGGAGCGCGGGCGGCGGAGTCCGTCGGCCGGCGATTTGGAGAGGGCGCGCAGGAGGGGGCGCCCGCCCAGGCCAGGCCCTAACTCCCACCCGCTGCGCGTCGTGGGAACCGGCTTTGGCGTCCCCTCTTGGCTCCGCGCATCTCCACACCTAGCCTTGCCCAGCGGAGCTGCGCTCGGGACTCCCCGGGGGTCCCGAGACCCAAAGACTTTGGCTCTCTCTCCTATCACAGCTCCAGACATTTCTGTCTAAATTAGTGCACCTGGTGCGGGGAGAACTCCGCCAGTGCGCGCCCCGGCTGCAGCAGGAGCGGCTGGATTGGCGCCCTCTCTGTTTCCTTTTCTCAGAATGGAGCTGGGACGCAGGCTGGAGGATAGGGGATGTTGGGGTGGTTCAGAGGAAAGCAGGGAAGGGACCCCTGGCAGGGGCGGAGGAGGATGGAGCTGTTTCACCGCGCAGTGAGCCCTGCTCCCTCCCCCTCTCCTCTCCCGACCTCCCACTCTGGGCAAAACGGGAAATGTCAGAGACCTCTGGCTAGGCCCAAGTGCGCTCACCTCTCTTTTCCCCCCTTTTTTTGCAGTTGTTATTGAAGATGATAGGATTGATGACGTGCTGAAAAATATGACCGACAAGGCACCTCCTGGTGTCTAACTCCCCCAAAGACAATGAGTTAAGGGAGAGAATAAGAACGGCGATAACAGTTACTGGCAAAAAGCATGAAAACAGAAAGCACTTTGAAATTTATTACTAGCTTGCTACCCACGATGAAATCAACAACCTGTATCTGGTATCAGGCCGGGAGACAGATGAGGCGTGAGAAGGAGGAGGAGGAGAAGGCTCTGGGCTTCTCTGCAAAAATAAAAATAAATAAATAAATAAAATTTTAAAAATAATAAAAAATCACTATATACACACATATAAAGAAATAAAAAGAAGTCTCAGTTGCAGCTATTTGTCAAAATTAATATCCATTTCTTTTTATATACGGTGAATATTGCGCAATTATAGATCTGGATTTTGAACCACTTAATGAAGCGGCAACACCAGGTATTTTGAGGTGTTGGCATTCTTCGCTGATTTGGCTGTTCCCAATGTTTACATTATTTAATCTTGCAAAAATGGTTCTGTGCACTTGGATGTGAAATGCTGTCCAGTTTTATTTTTTTTATGTTGTTATCCTTGGATGTACAAAAAATTCAGAATATGATCTCTGTAGATATTCTGTTTTATTTTGGTCATCTTTAGAAGTTATCAGGAATGTGTTTAAAACAAGAAGAGAACTTTTCTAAGGAATGATACATAGAAAAGATCCTTGTTTTATTTTAAAATGAGTTGTAAAGCTTGTGTTTCTTTGTTGCTGCAAGCTATTTGCCCAAGTTAATGCAAATGGACACATTTTTTATGTCAGAAACACACACACACACACACACACACACGCACACACGAAAAACAAAGAAAAAAATGCTTGAGCTTTTTCTAACCTCCCCTTGCAGTCTGTTGTGTGAGCAGCCTGTTTATTTCTCTAATATTATGTCAGTTTATTCTCTTTAATGGACTGTAAAAAAATGTAATCACAAGAGTGCCAAATATCTTGAAATGCCAAAAGGCATTTTAGTTTCTTTTCTCTGTGCTCTGAGTCCACGTACAGGAATGCTTGGAGTGTCTTTTCTGTTATTTATAGGGATTCTCTTAAGGCACACCAGCTGCCTGTTTTGCATGGTATTTGCAAAAATGCCTCTTGCGTGAGGAAATCTTTTACCATTTTTTGTTTGCAACTTTGGACCTCAAGAGGTTTCCCTTCCCTTCCCCGTTCCCTCTTTTCTTAATTCAATATTCTGTATGTTGCACCTTGAACCAGCACACAGGGCTATTTCTCCAATGTACAATAAAAGAATTGTTCCTGTGTCTCACTCCTCTCTTTCCTCTGTTTTGGCTAGGGGGTGAGGTGGGGGGGACATGCCTTGCTGTTTGTGGGCTGGCTTTGGTCTGCGAGGCAAAATGGCAATGTTGGGGGCCCCTATGGGTGGGCTCAGATGAGAGGAAAGATGGGCTGGACTGGCAAGGCTATCCCCCTAAGGTGAATTTATTCCATTTTGGATTTGCAGTTTGAGCTCTCACTGCATCCCTGAGGTTTCTGCCATCTCTGGTGGGGTGAGGGGAGAAAGGGATACTGTGCAGGGAAGCAGCCAATCTTGTTAAGAGCGACTTTGCAGGCTGGCAGAGTTGGATGCAAGTCCCAGCTCCCTGACTTCCTAGGTCTTTGGACTTGAGCCTGACCTTCTTTAAGCCTCCATTTCCTAATCTGTAAAGTGAGGATAACTCAGCCCCGGCCTCACAGGGTTATTAGGAGGATGAACACAATGCCAGCACGTGGGAACACTCAGTATCAGGCCACTCTATGCACATTTCATACTTCGCCAAGGGCCCCCTGTCCTCAGAGGCAGGGCTGAAGAGGAGTTGTGTTCTCTGCATCTTCACCTTCCAGGGCTCGCAGGTCGAGGGATGCGCTGCTCCTGGGGGTGCACGGCCTGAGAGATCTCAGGCACCTGCACTTACCAGCCTTCCTCTAATCATCAATTAGGAAGGCTTGATAGGTAGACAAATCTCAGCCCCTTGTTAGGCTTGGGGCAGTCAAAGGTGGGGGAGCAGGGTCCCGGGGGAGGAGGGTTTGGGAGAAGGATTTTGGCTGAAGAAAACTGGGAGAGGTTTTTTTTCTCCTGGGCTATCACACACCCAGAAGTGCTGGGAGGTTTTAATGTGTTTGTGGGAAAGCTGTCAGCCAGGCGTCACAACACAGCTCACGGTGACAGGAGCCTAAGTGTGACTCAGACATCAGGTAAGAGGCGAGGGAAGGGGGATGGGCAGGAGGAAGAGGGGCTCCAGAGGGCCCAGAGGGGGTGATGTCTCAACCTCCTTCCCAGGCAGTGGAGGCCCAAGGGCTCAGGAGGTCCCAGCAGAGAGCTCTCCATGCAAGCAGTTATTATTGGGAGTGGTGAGCAAGCTGGGGCTGGTGGGGCCAGCAGGAGTGCAAATGCCAGATTGATTTTCCCAGGTGCCTGACCCTCCTCCAGAACCTGTTCTCCTCCCTGCTCACCCGGGGACTCCCAGCACCTCGGAGCTGATGGGCACCATGGAGCTCAGCCATCCCCTGTGCTTTCCCTCTGATAGACTGAGGGGGACAAGGCATCAATCTGCCGAGGGGCAGAAGCCATGTGAAAAGATTCTTTCGGAAGGCACGGTTTGTGTCTGCACCCAGGAGTAATTGCCACTGACGTGATCAAAGCACTGTGTAATTACAACGTGTTTTCTCTCCTGTTTTCCCGTGCAATCGTCCCAGCACCCCTAGAAACCCACGAGTTGCTCTCTTCAGTAGGTAAGAAAATCGAGGCCCCAGAGAGGCCAAAAGGATTGCACAGCTTCTGCATTAATTGAGCTCTTACTGTATACCAGACTCACAAAGCCATATGAAATAGGCACTATTATTATCCTGATTGTACAGGAGAAACTGGGGCTCAGAAGGGTGAAGTAACTTGTATAAGGTGACTCAGCTAGTAAGTCACAGAGACAGGACCGGAACCCAGGGCCCACGCTTCAGGAGGAGGATGCAGGGTCATCTGACCCCAGGCCCAGGCTCAGTCCCAGCTGTAGTCACTGTCCTTCAGCCTTAAAGGTCCTTTGTTGGTTTGAGGCCCTGTTGGCTCTGACAGTCACGGTGTAAGGGTTTAGAAGGGGGCAGGGCTTGGATGTGGTCAGCTAAGGCCTTGGGGCTGTCCTGTGTTGGGAAGCAGGGAGTATGGGAGCCCTTGGCCAAGGCTCCAGGTCCATTTTAATAAGTGATGTATTAAAACATTGCTGCTGGAGGCCACCCCGCCAGCGAATGCCGGATCCTCTGCGTGGGAAGACAGAGTCCTCCTTTCCCAAGGACTCCATTCAGCAAAAAGGAATATAAATATTTTAAATATAGTATAGCATCAGGTAAACATTTGTCGAGAGGGCATTTTGGGGACTGGGCAGATATCAAATTATACTGAGTGCAGGATATGTTTGAAGTGTCCGGTTAGGTAGCAATAAATATGGAAAAGGCTATTAAAAGTCTAAGGTGGGGGAGGTCTATAGGCCTCCACGCATCGATGGGAGCATGCCAGCACTGCATTATTCAAACTTAATTAATTGAATGGTTGTAATAAGCATCCATCTCCCTGGATTCTGCTTCCGTGGCCTGTCCAGGCTGACAGCCTGAAGGAATATAAAAAAGCACCTCTAAGGGGGAAATTGGCAAATTAAGTTTTGAAAGAAAGAGACTTGAAAATTACTACTGTCTAGAGGCCACAGATGAAGGAATGAGTAAGGGGTGCCTCTGCAGAGAGCCGAGAGGGAATTCCCAGGGTCTGGGGGCCTGGTGGGAAGCTCTGGCCTAGAGGGAGGGGTCAGACATTAGGGTGGCTGGTGCATGGGCTTGGGACACAGATGTCTTGGATTTGAAACCTCTCTTCTATACTTTCTAGCTGTGACTTGGACATTTCTCAGGTTCTTTGGGCCTCTGTTTTGCCTTCTATTAAATAGGGATAATGACAATTCTCACATATCATTAGATGGGAACCCCTCCCTTCTCCCTAGCACAGGGCCTGGTGCAGAACAAATGGCAGCCATCAATAAGAACATATATGAAGTGACTACCACATGCCAGGAAATGAACTTTTAAGATCTAGCCAACCGTTTTTGTTGCACGAAGCTTCTTTGCCTATAGTTTTGGCAGTTGCCCTGAGGGTCAGTGGAGGCATCTTGGGGGTTTGAAGGGTGGGGCCTTGGGTGAGGAGGTGGGGAGTGGTTTCGGGGGATCAGCCTGCCTCTCATGATCTTCATCCAGCTCCCAAAATGCCCCAATAAATACAGTCCTAAGTAAATCCACATGCTTGCCTTCCAAAGGCAGAGTCAAGAGGAGTCTCTACCCACTTCTAACCAGACTGCCAGAAGTCTTCCTTCTCCAGATGGAGACTAAGAGGTACTGACTTCCGGCCCTGGAAAGGGAAGATCTTGACTTTCTGCTTGGATCACTTCCTTCATGAAGACCTCCTCAAGTTTCTTTCATTTGACAAATATCAATTTAGCACCTACTATGTGCTTGGTACTGTGCTAGGCTATCTGGGTATAAAATGGTGAACAAAATGGATGTTTTTCCTGGGCTTGAAAATGATGATTGTTCCTATGGAAATGAGGTTGGGATCTAGGGGCTTGGATACTCCCCACATCAGAAGCTCAAATCCTTCATAAATGGCAAAAATGGGGAATCAAAGATAGCTAGGTTTTGAGGATTACCTGAAGCCCAGACAGATGGCTCGCTGTTTAAAAAGTAAACTTTTAGAATAGTTTTAGATTTACGGAAAGTTATGCAGATATTACAGAATTGCCACATACCCCGACCCAGTTTCTCCTATTGTTAACACCTGACATTACTGCGGTACATTTTCCACAACACTGGTATGTTACTGTTAACTAAACTCTGTAGTTTATTTGGATTTTATTAGTTTTTACCCACCATCCTTTTTCTGTTCCACAGGGTCTCCCACATTGCATGTAGCCATCATATTTCCCTAGGCTGCTCTTGGCTGTGGTAGTTTCTCAGACTTTCCTTGTTTTTGATAGACTGTTGGTCAGGTACTTTGTAGACTGTCCCTCAAGTGGGGTCTGTCTGCTGTTTTTCTTGTGGTTCAACTGTGGTTATGGGTTTGGGGGTGATGTGCTGTTCTCATCACATCATATCAAGTGTCCATGCTATAGACACGACTGACCGCTGCTGATGTTGACCTTGGCCATCTGGCTGAGCTAGTGTTTGTCAGGTTTCTCTCCTGCAAAATTACTCTTTCTCCCTGCTTTCCATACTATACTCCATAGAAGGAAATCATTATGCACAGCCCACACTTCAGGGACAGGGATTTATGTTTCACCTCCTTGAGGAAGGAGTATCTCCATAAATTATTTGGGATTCTTCTGCACAGGCGATTTGAGTGACCCATTTTTCAGTAGTTCGAACTTCGCCCCTGTGTTGGGCAAGGCCACTGTGGTTTAGATTTAATAATGAATTCCAGGCAAATGGGAGCAGTGGGGGGAAACAAAAAAATGCCCACAGGTGCTCCCTGATGACCGATAGTCTTACAAAAGAAGAGATAAAAAAATTAATAAAAGAACTTCCTGTGGAGGGGAACTGTCACCCTGGTTAGAAACTGTGCAGAATTTTTTCTTGGAAACCTTCAGGCAGCTGCTCTGGTTTATAAAGTCTGCCTATTGGAGGGAAGGAAAAGAGAAAAAAAAAAAAGGTTGTCGTTATTCCAGCAACAGAGATTCTCCCAAACCATATGCAAAAATAAATCAGAGGCGACTGGGCCGTATCCGAGGAAACCTGGCAGCTGGGCTGGAGCTTGTGGGGTGGCCCCTAAGGACAGAGATTCTGCGTCCCAAAGCCCCTGCCACCTCCGTAGTGGGATTGAGAGTCCCAGAAAGCCACTGGATCGCCCCTACCCACATCGTGGCAGTACCAGGTCCCCATCTGTTTCCCCCAGGATCGGGGATGAGGACGGTTTACTTTGTTGCCTCTCACGTTGGAGGGTTTGTCCTTAACACAGGGGAAAGGAACACCTCTGGACTTGGAGGAAGGTCCTTGACCCCAAAACAGCCATTTTGAGGACAAAGGGTCACTAAGCAGGGAGGGAAGTCAGGGAGGGCAAGCTGAAGGGAGGAGGAGGACCCAGGCAATGTGCCATGGGAAATCCAAACAGCATGGTGATGGCAGTGGGGTGGAGTGGGGGCTGATGACAGGAAGCGGTCAGGGTAAGGGGTGTCCTGTAAGGCAGACAGCTGGGTGACCAGGGGCTTCAGGAGCTTGCTCTGGGAGGGTGTTTGGGTAGAAGAGATGAACTAATTAATTTATTAAATCTATACTCATTGGATAGCTCCTCTGCCAGGCACGGGGGGAAAGCAGAGGTGCAGGAAGCGGGTTTGTGCTTGGCAGTGGGGAGACCGGGCTGGCTAAAGCAAGACCTTTTCTGGTTCAGGGACCTTACTGCCTGGTCAAGGACAATTCAATGACTGTGACTGTCAAGAGGTCAGAGAGGGGGCTTGGGTGGGTCTGCAGGAAGCACAGGTAACCCTTGGGGAATCCCAGTGTGTCCACCCTGGGTGTTTTAGGAAGAATGACAACTGCATTCCAATTCCAAATCTGCCAATAGCATGCTGTGTGACCGTCACCTTGGACAAGTATTTTGGTCCTTTGAGACTCCGTTTCCCAACATGGAAAATAATGCTTCCTCAGTGCTGGCTACAGACGTAACCCCTCTGGCCCTCTTTGCATTTAGTCCATTCAATTTTCACAACCCTATAAGATAGCCACTATTGTTATCATCCCCATTTTACAGATAATGAACACCGAGGCGCAGGGTGGCCAAGTCCCCTTCCTAGGATCCCACAGCTGGAAAATGGTGGAGCAAGGCTTGCATCCAGGACGGGCAGGCCCCCAGAGTCCGTGGTCTCGACGGACCTCCCATAAAACGAGGGGGTCAGACAGAATGATTCTGTAGACTCCTGCAGCTGGAAGCTCCCAGAGAACAGAGTTGGGAGTCTAAGACGCTCAGCCTCCCGTGGGGGAGGGGAGACCGAGGATCCGGTTGGCCGTGAACCCTGGACCAGGCCAGCCGGTTGCCATGGGGACGGCTGGGCGGAGGCGGCTGGCCAGGCGTGTTGCCCCGCGGGGCAGTTCCGGGGAGCTCCCTCCCGCCAATGGCAGGGAGTGGCACCGAGCCGGCACCTGGGGACTGTGTTTTCCTGGCAGCCAGAGTCCCACGAATTTTCCCCTCTCAGACAGGGGAGACCACAAGTCCCCCCAGCCGTCTGAGCCTCCTCCGACCTGAACTCGATCCTCCACGAAGCCGCCCTTATCTCCAGTTCATCTGTGTGAATTATTTACTGCGTCTGGCGGACTCCCAGGCGGCCTCCCTGCCCCCGCAGGATGTGGAACCCACATCCAGGGTTCCGAAGCCCCCCTTTTCTCATTATCCAAGGAGTTCCAGAGTTAGACCTCAGGGGCACCTAGGGGGAAGGACCTTCCCACCCCCTCCCGCCTTCACCTAGAATTCTTTTCCGGAACCAGAGAGCCCTGAGTTGGGAGCCAGGGTACCTGCTGCTCTGCTCGGTTCCCCTGTGAACCTCAGCAGTCTCATCTGTGACCCTGGGGTGGTGATTCCTGCCCTAGGTGCTTCCAGAACTGCTGATCAAACCCCACAAGGTAATGTAGGGGAATGACCTCTGCAGCCAAGGCATTGTATGAGTGCACAGCTATTAACTATCAGCATTTTAATTTTTTCCGTTATTTTAATTTTCTTAATAGCCTTCTTATCACGTGCCACAGTGCTAAGTGTTCCATGTACATTTTCTTATTTAATTCTCACAGCAGCCCTAGGAATCATGTTTATTGTGTGTGCCAGTTACAACTATATATCATACCCATTTCACATACAAAGAAACTGAGGCCCAGAGGGTCTGGGTAACTTGTCCTCAGTCAGGAAGGAGCCAGGAGTGGAAACTGAGTCTGAATCTGGCTTCCATTCTGAACTCTTTTTTTGTTTTTTGTTTTTTTTCTTTAGAGATGAAGTCTTACTCTTGTGCCGCAGGCTGGAGTGCAATGAAACGAACTTCCGCCTCATGAGTTCAAGCCATTCTCCTGCCTCAGCCTCCCAAGTAGCTGGGACTACAGGCATGCGCCACCACACCCAGCTAATTTTTGTATTTTTAGTAGAGATGGGGTTTCACCATGTTGGCCGGGCTGGTCTTGAACTCCTGACCTCAGGTGATCCGCCCACCTCGACCTCCCAAAGTGCTGGGATTACAGGCGTGAGCCACCGCGCCTGGCCCACTCTGAACTCTTAACCACTGCTAAATTCCATGCCATGTTGCCTTCTAACCTGGGGACCCTTCACCAGCACCGAAGAGGCTGCTTGGGCACCAGTCTTATCTATAACAACCATCTGCCCAGAGTGATGACTCAGTCTGTGTGCCTGGCTCCATGCAGGGTGCCGGGGACACCAGGGGTGAGTCAGGCACAGCCCTCCCCTGGAGTTGGGGGTGGGTGTCAGGGACAGGGAACAAGGAAGCATGGACATGTTCACGATCAGATATGATACAGATTGAAATGCCCATCATGATGAGGGCTGGGCACTGACAAACAATGTGTTCTAGGGGGTGAGGAGACCATTTAATGAGTGGGTGGGATTTCAGTGGGGCCTTGGAGAAGTGGATAGGGGTGGCAAGGGCACTCTTGAGTGGAGGGACAGATGTTGGTAAGTTTGGGGTTTGCTTGAGAAAGGGCAGTCCTTTAGGGTCTGGTTGGAACAAGGCATTTGTAGTGGTGTTGGGACTGGGGGAAAGGAGGTTAGGGCTAGATCAGGAGGTTTTTGACGTAGGAGCTCAAGGCTCAGTTTACAGCAGTGCTTCTCAGCTGGGGCTGATTCGGCCCCCCAGGGGGCTTTGGCAACATCTGGAGACATTTTTGGTTGTCACAATGCTGGGGAGAGGGCTAGTGCTACTGGCACCTGGTGGGTGGAGGCCAGGGATGCTGCTAAACATCCTGCAGCGCACAGGACAGCCCCACCAGAAAGAATGATCCAGCCTCAAACAGCAATGTGCTGAGGTTAGCAAATACTAGTTTAGAGCCTGTTTAAGAGCCTTTAAAGTGAGATTTAGGGCAAGTCACTTAACTTATCATACCTCAGTTCTGTCCTCTCTAAAATGGGCTGATGTAACAGTTAACATGTAAGGAAATCACTGTCATATATTTCACGTGTACTGTGTGCCAGTTACAACCCTAAATGCTTTATGTGTATTATCTCATCCACTCCTTACAGTCCACCAAGGAATGCTGCTACTGCCACCACTACCAAGTCTCTGTGGGCACTTATGAAGTGCGAGGCCATGCACTAAGCTCTTTTTTTTTTTTTTTTGAGAGTCAGGGTCTCACTGTGTTGCCCAGGCTGGAGTGTATTGGCATGATCACAGTTCACTGTAGCCTCAACTTCCTAGGCTCAAGCAATCCTTCCACTTCAGCCTCCCAAGTAGCTGGGACTACAGGTGGATACCACCACACCTAGTTAATTGTTAAAATATTTATGTAGAGATGGGGGTCCCACTATGTTGCCCAGCCTGGTCTCCAACTCCTGGACTCAATCAGTCCTCTTGCCACCACCTCCCACGAGTGCTGGGGTCACAGGCGTGAGCCACCACATGCAGCGCCGCTCTAAGCTCTTATACATATTAATTTATTTAATCTTCACAACAACTCTATGAGGTAGGCACTATTATAATCTCCATTTAACAGATGGGGAAATAGGCACAAAAGGCCAGAAGCTTCCTAAGGGCAATGCCTTGCTTGCTACTCTCTCTAGAACAGTGTGTAAATAAATATTTGTCAAGAAGGAAATAAACCCTCCATGGACTTCAGTGGGCCCACCAATCTCGGGGAGTTGAGAAGAAACTGGGGCACAGAAAGCTTGAGGGTCTTGACTGGAGTCGCACAGCAGGGTCTTCTCCCCTTGCTTTCGGGAGGCGGTCTCGGGAAAGCTCCTGGCAGGTTTCTTTGGTCCACTGGAGCCTGGCTGTGTTCCTATCACTGGCAGAGAGAAGCTGATGTGTGTGTGGGCATTTCTGAGACGGCCAGAGGGTGGGGGTGGGGGTGGGGGTTGGGGGCGGGCCCTGGATTTCCCCGCAGTCCTAGCCGAGGTGGAAAGCATTAGCATCTTGAAGTGACGAAACTGGGGAGTTAAGACAGCACAACAACGTCACTAGTGCTTGGGACTGGACTGGTCCACTCCCTGGATGAATGCGGAGAGATTTCAGATTTAACTCAATCCTGGTCTTGACCTCAGGAAGGTGGGACTGTGCAGGGCACATGGGAGAGGTGGGCGTAGTCTAAGCCAGCCATTGCAGCTGCTGTGTGGTCTGCATACGCATGCGTCATGCTCTGAGTACCCATCTCGGTGAGGCCCCACAGCTGCCTGCAGAAGCAACAGCACTGTTGTTATCCCATCGGGGTCTAGAGAAGCGGTCATTTTGTCCAAGGGCACCAACGGGGAAGCTGCAGACCAGTGATTCAGCCTGGTCTCTCTGATGGCTACGTTAACCTGAATGCTCAGAGCATGATTCCTTTACTTCTCTGACCCTCATCTGTGAAATGGGGCCACGTATCAAGGCCTCAGAGGATTGCTGGAAAGGTGATAAAATGATCTATTACCCAGCACCTAGTAGGTGCTCAATAAATAGCAGATTCTTTCCCTGAGTCTCCTGGGGCTCCATCCTCAGGTCTGAGCTTTGGAGCAGTCCTTGGGGAGGCGCTTTTGTGGAGTTGATATTAGAGAAAGGTGGGGCCCAGGGGTGGCAGAAGGAAGGGGAAGGTCTCTAATGACTGCTCTGCCCCGCTCTATAAAGCAGGGTCCTGACTATCTCGGTGGGTCCCTTCCCATGATGCTGTGCTACCCTTAGGCTATACAGTGGGTCATGCTGCCCCGTCACCCACAGGTGAGCCCGGGGAGGCTGTTTTTCTGGGGATGGATTGCACAGCACCTTTCCCATTCTCTAAACAGTTCTGGGGATCACTGGCAGTTAAAAGAGCAGATGGGGTGTGGTCTACACTGCAAGCCTCATCTTCCTCCACTTCTCCATAAGCCCGCTTCAATGCCCTGGCCACTCTGTTGTTTCCAGAGTGCCATACTTGTTATGCCTCTGCACTTTTGCACATGCTCTTCTTTTAGCCTCTTACCCTTTCCATTTAGCTAAGTCCTCCAGGTTTCAGCTGAGATGTCACCTTCTCCAGGAAGCCTTCCCTGACACCCTTTAACCTGAATGGAATGAGCTCCCTCACTTAGGCTCCTGCAGTGCCGACGCTTCCTTCTGTCCAAGCCCCATCAGGGGCCTCCTCCATCAGACCATGCTCCCTCTTGGGCAGGCGCTGGAGCTCCCTCCTTGGTATCCATGTCCCCAGGGCTTTGCACAAATGCCTGGCACACAGCAGCTCCTCAGGGAATGTTAGTGAATTAATGTTATGATAATAACAATGTCTAGCATAAACAGAGCTCTTTTCCAGTTTCAAAAGCCTTTTTTACACAACTGTGTCATCTGAGTCTCACAGAAAACTCGTCATTTAAGGTAGGTAGGGTTTGAATTGGTGTTTTCATTTTAAAGGGAAGAACCTGAGGCTGGAAGAAATGAGGTGCAGTGCCAGGTGGCTGGTGGGACAGGCGTGATGCCCACATGGTCTTGCCTGAGCAGGCCTGGATGCATTTGAGAGGTATCTGGTCCACAGTGGCAGTCGTTTCAGAGTTCTGATCCTGCCTGGGGGCCAGTGAAGAGTAGGGGGCCAGAGCTTGTTGCTTTCAAGGCCTAGTGAAGAACTGGGGCCAGCTTTGTGTGGTGGTGATAGGGTGGTTATATTCTTGGGAGAGGAAACTATAGGAGGCAGTGGTTTTCTTCTGTGAAGATTTGTTCACCACGATGCTATTGATGGTACAGAATACTGAAAATTCAGGAAAAAAAATATCCCAAACAGAGGAATGACTACGTAAATTGTAGTCCAGAAACCTACGATATTTGATGGCCATTAATAATAATGTTTCTGCCAGGCACGGTGGCTCATGCCTGGAATCCCAGCACTTTGGGCGGCTGAGGCAGGTGGAACACCTGAGGTCAGGAGTTCGAGACCAGCCTGGCCAACATGGTGAAACCCCATCTCTACTAAAAATACGAAAAATTGTCCAGGCGTGGCGGCATGCGCCTGTAATCCCAGTTACTCAGGAGGCTGAGGCAGGAGAATCACTTGAACCCAGGAGGCGGAGGTTGCAGTGAGCCGAGGTCATGCTATTGCACTCCAGCTTGGCCAACAAGAGTGAAACTCCATGTTAATAACAATAACAATAATAATAATAATGTTTCTGCAGCTCATGCAAGGACAAAGGAAAGTGCACATGTGTCTGCATGAAGCTTAAGGCAGAGAGGAAAATATAAATTGTGTGATGGTAGGAGAGACGGTATCATGGAGTGGTTTGCATCCTAGCTCTGTCTGCCACTTACTGGCTGTGAACGCAGGCAAGCTAACTAACCTCTCTGTGCCTCGGTTTCCTCATCTGTAAAATAGACAAAATAATAGTCCTGCCTCAGAGAGCCATTGGTAGAATTAAATGAGTTAATACTTAGAAAACACTTAAAACATTGCCTCGCATATATTGTTAAGGTTTAGTTACTATTATTAATCATTATTGTCATCTCAGCTATGTCAAACCTGTATAAGAAAAATTAAAAAGATGGAGGAGAATGTTCAGTGTTTTCTTTGGGATGTGGGTTAACGGATGATTTTTGCTTTCTTTTTTTCTACTTCCCTGAATTCTCTAAATATTTTACAATGGGGATGTTTTACTTTTATGATCATGAAAGAATAAACTTTATTTTCCCCCAAACAACTGGAGATAAATGCAGCAGCACTTTCCTTTTGGACATAAAGGGGTGACTGCAGGGAGTCGCCTCCATAATTAACACCTGGGACACCCTGCGAACACACCCTTGCCAATATCTCTTTACCTGGAAGGTCAGCTCCCAGGTAATCTTTCTCCAAACAGATCAGGCTATGCCTACCATCTCCTCTGCCTGTTTAATATTTTTATATGATGCCTATTGAAACGAATAACCAAGCTGTTTAAATACCCATAGCCATAAACTGTCACCACCTGATGACAATGAGAATTCCCTAGGCAGGGCACATCAGAAATGAAACTAAATCATTCTGACCAGCCCTGTCATCATCACACTCTCCCTCTATCCAGTGAGACAAGGGCATTTACAGTGAAGGAAATGCCAGCTGCTCTGTGAGCTGATACGGGTCCTGTCAGTCAGCTGGCCAGGCTGGCAGCCTGCCAGAGAAAGCCAGCCGGCCAGCCAGCTGCTCAGCAAAGGACTGTGCCAAGCACATAGTAGGTGTTCAATAACCTCCTATCCTATCTGATGAGAATTTTGTTAGTTCTGGCCAATGTGTGCAACTGTATCCTGGGCAGTGTGTGCATGTCATGGCAAGGACAGGAAGATGCTGGAGGATGGTCTTCACCTTTAAGGAGCAAAGACCAATAGATCTTTTCAGACCTTTTTACTGAGAGTTTCATGAGTTCTAGGCTTTTGGGATGGTGGTTTCTGGGCTAGGGGTTTACGTTAGATCTTGACTTAATTTTTTTCCTGAACCTTCTTGGGATATGGGTTTAAATGACCATACCAACTATCATTGTTAAGAGCTTACTGTCTCTCACTTTTCCATTCCCCTATTTTTCATCCATCTATCCATTCATCCATCCATCCATCCATCCATCTATCCATCCATCCATCCATCCATCCATTTATCCACCCACTTATCCATCCATCTGTCCGTCCGTCTGTCCATCCATCCAACCATTCTTCCATCCATCCATTCATCCATCCATCCATCCATTGATCCATCCATCTGTCCATCTATCCATCTATCCATCTATCCATCCATTTGCTCCATCTGTTATGGAGCTAAAGCTTTATGTCCCCTAAAGCTCATGTGTTGGAGACTTAAGCCCAAATACAACAGTATTGAGAGGTGGGACCTTTAAGAGGTGATTCAGACACAAAGGTTCTGCCCCCATGAATGGATTAATGCCATTATCAAGGGAGTGAGTTTGTTATAAAAGTGAGTTTGGCCTCCTCTTGTGCCCTCTTGCCCTTCCACCTTGTGCCATGGGATGATGGTGCAGCAAGAAGGCCCCTGCCAGATGCCAGTCTCTCAAACCTTGGACTTCCCAGACTCCAGAACTGTAAGAAATAAATCTCTGTTCTTTATAAATTACCCAGTCTCAGGTGTTCTGTTATAGCAGCAAAAACAAACTGAGCCACCACCCAACCATCCATTCTATCTGTGCATCCAAGGTGAAACAGTATAATGGTGGATAGATAATTAGACTCTCAAGCTAGACTGTCTGGTTTAAAATCTTTTCTGGTGTGAGAGGCAGACAGATAAACAGACACTGAGGCCACAGGGCAAGTTCAGGGTGAGTGGGTGCAGAGAAGAGGGGCCTGACATCCAGTTGGAACCTCAGAGGAGGCTGCTGGAGGGGGACCCATTGTCACCATTATTATCATCAGGGGGATTTCTTTGACCCATGGTGGGGCCAAGATCAAGTGCAGTCATTCACAAAACTGGCCTGAGAGCCTCAGCCTTGTCCCTGGCGTGCGTCCTCCTCCCAGCACTATCATTGCCATGTACCTAGTAAGTGCATTTACTGTGCATAATGAAACCACCTACTCTGAACATTGTGCATTACCCAGCACAGTTTGTGTGCAATTTTTAAGTATTTTGAGCATTGACTATGTGCATTGACTGCATCATTGAACACATAATGTGTACCTTTAACTATGAATTTTCAATCGGGTCTAGGCTTTAACTTTCTTCAAAAGACAGCATGCTGGAGTGGAGAGGTGAGATCCCAGTCAGACAGGCCTGGGTTGCAATCTCACCAAACCTCTTGCTAGCTTTATGTCCACGGACAAGTCACTTACCATCTCTGAGCCTCTGCGATAGTAATACTGTACCTACCTGGCAGGGCGGTGGGGAGGGTTACTGGACAATGTGTAAAGGGTCTTTGCGAACTGTCAAGCACCATGTTAGTGTGAGAGTCATCCCAGGAGCTTTACGTGCTGGGCAGATGCTCCTCCTACAGAGGCAGAGACCCAGGTGGCTGGGGATGCAGGGGGCTTTTGGAGCAGGTTGGGTCCTCTAGGGATGTAGACCGGGCTGGCTGTGACCAGTTTCCAGGGATGTGGTATCACCACAGAGTGGCCTAAGTGATTGGCATCTGATTGTCCTCTCCTGGACCTGATTTTGCAGGTCCTTGCAGGAAGTCTTACAAGATTGCTCCCATGCCAGTGTCCTCTGGGATCTCTGGCACCATTGCTGGGTGCTCTCCCTTACCTGCTCCCCTGGGGATCCTTGTCTTCCACTGCCTGGACCTCTGCGTTCCTTGCCTGCAGAGCAAGAGTGCTTTGGCCTCCCACATCCTTCCTTGGATTTTGAATTGGCAAAAAGGATGGTTCTCCTTCCGCGAGATCCCTCTGGAGAGGCCTCATCCCTCATACACAAATTCATTCACGCATGCACTCAGCAAACATGTGTTAAGTCTTACCATGTGTTGAGCCCTGCATGTGAAACAGGGTATTGTGGGTGACTGGTGCCGAGCTTTGGAAGAGTCTCTGACGAGTGGTCTCAGACACTCCCCCGCCCTTCCCAAGGGTTTGCTGACATGAAGCAATGGGCTCAGGCTGAGCAATGGGGTTGAAAGTGGTCCTTGAGAATAAAAAGCATAAACTTACAATGGGCATGCCCACCTTGATGCTTCTGTGTCTAAAAAGTGTCAAAATGTCACAACTCTCTCAGACTGTTGGAAATGGGGGAATCAGGAGAATTGTTGGGACTGGAGATAGATCTGAGATTCTAAATTTGTAGGCAGTGGGTCAAATGATGGGGGTGTGTGTTATTGCCTGGGCTGAGGGTGGGGAATGGGGAATATATAGGGAGAAGTGAGAGGAAGAGAAGCAGAGAGGATGGGATGAGGGAGGAACTCTGGGAACAACCAGTTAAAGATGGGGATGCCAGAGGAGGTGCGTTCTGAGAGATGGGAGGAACACTGGGTGGGAGGAGAGAGCTTCAGAAAAGGCAGGGGTCAGCAGAGTCCAAGGAGACCCAGGGCTGGGGGCCGGCTGAGCATTGATGACCTTAACATGGCCTCCTCTGTGACCATGAAGCAGAAACCAGAATGTAGGGATTAGAAGGAGATGAGGGCCTTGGCCATTCTTTGGAGGAGGTGGGACGTGAGAAGGAGAGGGTGCTCTTGGGGCTGGAGACAGCTATGGGGAGGATGCAGTTGGAGGCAGAAGGAAAGGGCCTCTTTGGTCCTGCCCATATACTAGGTATACACACAGTATACGTTGATTGGTCACTTTTTCATATCTCCAGTGACTTCTTGGTCACCAAATCTTGCCAGTTAATCATTCTAGTCAGCCCTGGGCATCTGCTGGAACACCAGATTCTGCTTTGCATTCTAGGGATGCTGCTGAGAAAAGACAGACAGGGTCCTTGCCATCGAGGCTCTTCCCATGTCATGTGGTGAGAAATGGCAAGAGCCAGTACTAAGAAGGCTGGGTACCAGTGAGGGCTAAGCCTGAGACTAATCCATCGGGCTTCAGCAGGAGAAGCTGCACTGCTACTGATGGTGAAGAACCAAGGCTTCATTATAGGGGTTAGACCTTATTCGGCAGTGGGAACATATGGGCAGTCTGTGCAGGCCGCTGTCTCTGCCTCTGGGGTTAGGCCTGAGTCACTGTAGGTCAGCCAACTGGCCTTCAGGAGGAAGAGCTGGATGGAGTCGGTGTGAGGGCAAACTGGAACCCGTGTCTGTCTCTAGTGACCTCCAACGTCGATGCTGCTGGGGTGAGCTGCCACAGGGGCTGGCACCCTTTACCATGGAGCTGCACACACACTTGGCCCAGGACTTGGAGAGGTGGAAGTGGGGGGTCTTGTGGAGTGGAGCTCCTGCAGTCCCAGGAGCTGCCCCTCGTCAAAAGATGGGCCACGACAGTGACAATGGTGCACTCTGCCCCGACCTTCAGAGCATATTCCAAACACATAGCTGCTGCTGCTTCACTCCCACCTTCCGAGCTGCATGCGAGATGTCTCCTGCTCCCCACACCACCCCAGCACCATCCAGGGAAGGGTATTTCGGGAGCCGTCATACCAGTTTAGTTAGTTGCACGGTGTTAGCTGTGCTGACGCAGTAGGCAACGTGGTCCTGAGTGACAGGGTTGGAGTGTTGCTTTAGCTCAGGTGGGTGGGGAAAGCCCCTTGGAGGATGTGGCATTTGCAACAAGAGCCTGGAAGCTATAGTTGGGCAAGTTCCAGGGACAGGAAGAAGGGCAGGTGGCTGGGGCACAGAGGTGGGAGACGCGGGGGAGAAGAGGAGATGAAGCCGGCCAGGCAGCAGGAGCTACGGGGGCTTGCACCTCACTGGCCATGGGGGGCGGCATTGGATCTGATTCTGCTTGCAGTGGGAAGAGTTCTAAGCAGGGCAGGGACGTGGCATGATCTAAGCTTTTGAAAGCTCACTTGTGGTGCGGGGTGGATGAGGGACCGTGTGAGTGGAAGAGGCTGGAATCGAGGGGGCCCACATTTTGGGGGGCACTATTACAGTGGTCTAAAGAGATGGCGGCCACTAGAATGCGTGTGGTAGCTATGAGGAGAGAGAAGTGATTGGATTTTGGATTCATTTTGGGGATAGAGATTGGATTGAGGCGGGTTTGTGTGATGAAGGATAGAGAGGTATTAAGGTCCTTAAGAATAACAGAGTTACCCTGAGCTCCTTTGATCCTTGCTTATGGGAAAGCCCGTCCCTTCCCTAGTGGCTTTCTTGCTAGTGGCCCCTGTGCTCAATGGTTATGAGAATCCATCCCTTCCCCTCTGACATTCAAGGCTGGCCCCCATGACATCCTCTCCTCCACTCTCTAGACCCTTGGCTGTCCCCTGCTTTTGGGCTCCTGCCAACAGTCAGCACCCCAAGCTCCTGTGCCTTTAAGATGAACAGAGAAGGTCCAAGTGAAATCTATTTCCTCAAAGTCCTGCCATAATGAGAGGCAGAGAGAGAAGATAATAAAAGCAAGAACCAGTCTGGGGGGAAAAGAGATTTTTATCCTCCCAACCCTGCAAGTTCCCCTCTGGCTCTGAGAAGTCTCAGAAGATTTCTCTCCACACATATGAGTAATACCTGGCAAAAATGCTGTCCTCAGAGCAGAGGGAGAAGATGGAATGATTCTGTTTGATTAGAATTTATTTCCAACCTGCAGCCTCCCTGGTGCCAGCCTCCTACGCTTGCCACCCCTGCAGAGCTTGGCGGCCAGAGAGGCAAGGCAAGAGGGAAAAGGAGGTGACGAAAGGAGGGAGGAGGGAAGTGGGGAGACAGAGGGATCTGGAGCTCCCCAAGAACTTTGAAGTGTCCTCTTGATGGGCAGGACAGGGAGAAGAGATGTATTGTCCACTTGCTGCTCCCACAGAGGCCAATGGGGCTGCCATTGCAGTACGACTGTGAAAAAGAGCCAGCTGGATTCACTGGGGTCGGGGAGGGATGGTTGACTGAGCAGCCAGTCAAGCTTGGCTAATAGCTTGCTGTGTGATCTTGTGTAGCTCCTGCACCCTCTCTGGGTCTTCTCTGAGGCCGGTTTTCTCCTCTGGCCTCAACAAGCTTTTAAGGACCCTTCAAGGCTATGCTTTTAGAACAACTGCAACATCCCTGTCTAAGAGCAGATTCAGTTCTCACTGGGTTGGGTTGGGCGAGGGCCCCTAGATGTCAGATTGGGGAGTGAGGTAAGGCAGAAGGGGACCAGGACAAGCTGGAGTATCCAGACTTGGGGTCAAGGACTCTCTCCTTTTGGATAATCTCTAGGGGACTTGGGTAAATAAAACCAAATGCCTCTCCTTCTTTCATCGCTCCATCATCCACTCATTTAGTGATTCATTCATTTGTTCACTTTATTAATCACAGGCTGCATGCCCGATACTGTGCCAAGTGCAGTGAGGACACAGTCCCTGCCTTCATGAAGCTCTCAGTGTGGTGGGGGAGGAACAAGCTCTGGGTACAGAGGACACTGAGAAGAGGCCCCTGGACTGGGCTTTGGAGGGTAGAGAAGGCTTCCTGGGGAAGCTGATGTCTAAGCTGAGACACAAGGAGTGAGTAGGGGGAAATCAGGAGAGGAGATAGAAGGGAGCACCCAGAAGAGAGAAGGGTCTCTTCAAAGGTGCAGAGTGAGAGCGGTCAGGGTGTGTGACGGGATTGAAACTTGGCAGTGTGATGGAAAGGAGGCCCAGGATGGAAGGTGAGATAGGGCAGTGGTGGGTTTAGCTAAGTGGGTGGGTTCAGATTTCATCTTGTCGCCGTGTGTTCATCAAGGGCTTAGAGCAGCAGCTCTCCAGGAAGGTGTCTGGCCAAGAGAATTTCAGGGCTTTGGGTGTTTATGTGACACTCAGATATTTTAAGGCCTTGGAGCCCCATTATTCTCTTGCCCTGGAGGTGGACATAGTCATGGATGAAAGGTGTGAGGGGGAGCTAGATTTCTTTAGCATAGATCTAGGGCTTCAATGGGTAAAAAGCTTTGGAGAAACAGACTTTTCGTGACTCCATAACAAAGACTTTCAGTGTTGGAGCTGGATGCCGGAGTGGGAGTGAGCTCCTGTCCATGGAGTGGGTGGGTGGCCATCTATCCAGTTCTGGAAGCAAAAGTGATTGGGATGGACAGAATTTCACATTGTAATGAAGAAGCATGAGCACTGGAATGAAGACAGATCTGGTGTCCTGGTGTTGGCTCTGCCATGCACAAGTGTGCATCCTTGGGCAAGTCAATTAACCTCTCTCTGTCCTAGTTTCTGTATTTGTAAAATGGCATTAATAGCATTCACTTTCCAAGGTGGTTTTGGGGCTAAACAAGATGATGATGATGATGGTGGTGGTGGTGGTGGTGGTGGTGATGGTGGTGGTGATAATGGTAGTGGTGGTGGTGATGGTGATTATGATGATAATAATGATTATGGTAGTGGTGGTGGTGGTGATGATGGTGGTGGTGGTTATCATGGTGATAGTAATGGTGATGCTGATAATGGTGATGGTTGTGATGATGATGTTGGTGATGATGCTGTTGATGGTGGTGGTGATGGTGATGGTGCTGGTGATGATGATGGTGATGGTGGTGATGATGACAATATTGGTAGTAGTGGTGATGATGGTGGTGATGGGTGATGGTGATGATGGTGATAATTATGGTAATGATGATGATGATAGTGGTGGTGATGGTGGTGGCTATGATGGTGATAGTAGCAGTGATGCTGCTGATGATGATGATGTTGGTGATGGTGATGGTGGTGATGATGATGATGGTGGTCGTGGTAGTGATGGTAGTGATGGTGATAATCATGGTAATGATGATGATGGTAGTGATGGTGGTGGTCGTGATGATGGTGGTGGTGATTATGATGGTGATAGTAATGGTGATTCTGCTGCTGTTGATGGTGATGATGATGATGTTGGTGATGATGCTGTTGGTGGTAGTGGTGGTGATGGTGGTGGTGATGGTGATGGTGGTGATGATGTTGATGGTGATGAAGATGTTGGTGGTAGTGGTGGTGATGGTGATGGTGGTGACGGTGGTGATGTTGATGGTGGTGGTGGTGGTGATGACGATATTGGTGGTAATGGCGATGAGGCTGGTGGTGGTGATGGCGATGATGGTGATAATTATGGTAATGATGATGATGGTAGTGGTGATGGTGATGATGATGATGGTGTTGGTGGTGGCTATGAAGGTGATTGTAGCAGTAATGCTGATGATGGTGATGGTGGTGATAATAATGTTGGTGATGATGGTGATGGTGATGGTGGTGGTGGTGGTGATGGTGATGGTGGTGGTGATGATGGTGATGGTGATGGTGATGGTGATGGTGGTGGTAATGATGATGATGGTGATGGTGGTGATGATGGTGGTGGTGGTGATGATGATGATGGCGGTGGTAGTGGTGATGGTGACAATGATGATGATGATTAGCAGTGAATATTTATTGAATCCTAAGCCCTATTGGTGGATGATGCCATACACTGCTGAAGTCCCCCTTCAGGACTGAGGCATTCATACCCCAGTTTCCAAGAGTGTTGCCTGCTGAAAGCACACTGCTGAGTGCCTCCCTGGAATTGCCTTCGGCCTAAATCAAGGCCACCCTCTTTCTCTGGGTGTAGCCCCATGGCCTCAGTGCAGGAGAATTTGAAGGGGAATCCTGCCTTAGAGCTCCAGTTTGTGGTTGCTACAGATCATTCAGTGTCTCCTTCTGCGCAGTCCTGCTTCCTTCACCTCATCAGGTGCTTTCTCAAGAGCCCTCCCAGACAAACCTCTTGCATGCAAATATTCATCTTAGAAGCTGTTTCTTAGGAATCTGACCTAAGAATCTGACAGCCCTTTGCCCACATGATCTCACGTAATCCTCCCAACATCCCTTTGAAAGGGGCTCTATGATTAAACCATTTTTACATACACAGAAACTAGAGTAAAGAGATTAAATCCCTGCTTGCAGCCACACAGGTAGTAAGTGGCAGAACTTGGATTTGAATGGAGGGCACCTGACTCCAGGACCCCAGCTCTGAGCCATGATCTGGAGCCTGGCCTGTGGCAGGCAGTTATCAAAGGGCAGTAAGTAACCCCTTCCTGTCTGGAGACTTTGGTCCCATTGCCATTTGCTCTGAGGCCTCACATCCCTCTCTCTCCCCATTGTGCAGCAGCCATGATAGTAGCAGCAGCAGCAGCAGCAGCAGCAGCAGTCTTGATGAGCCTCCCAGTGTGCCAGCATCTCACAGTGGAAAACAACACCTCCCTTGGCCACCCACTTCCCAGCTGCCGACATAACACCATTGTCACTGCTGCCAGGGTGGGTGTCTCCGCCTGTGTGCCTCCTCACATGTGGATGGTGCAGCTGCAAAAACTGCTGGGAGAAGAGATTTGGAATCTGATCTCACTTTATTCTGACATCTAAGACCTTGGAAGAACTGAGATCCCAGCAAGACCAAGGTTCTGGTCAGTGGGATCTGGACTGTGACAAGCGGTGCACTGGTTGTGATGGGATCTAGGTTCCAGTCCTAATGCTCCCATTGATTTGGGAGGGGTCCCTGTACTTCTCTGGGCTTTAGTTCCCCACCCAAAACTGGGCAGTGGCCTTCCAGAGCCAGTGTGGAGCTCACATGCACGTGGATGCCTCATAGGACTTTTGCTTCTTCCTTCCTTATACCCTCAGAATGTCCAGAAAGCCATCCCCTTATTCACTGGTTTGGAGTGTTACAGATTGTTAAGCATCTTCACAGGCATAGCCTCATTTGAACTCCACCACAAGGCTGTGAGGTTTGCATGACCACTATCCTGTGTCAGATGGTAATTAGAGACTCAGAGAGTGGAAGGAGCTTGCTTCAAGTCATGCAATCTTTGGGACACCCTTGTAATCCTTTCATTTTTAACTTACAAATAAAAATATATATGATGCTGAGTATCAGAATTCAGAGACAGCTCAGAAATCATCCCAACCTATCCATTTGATTGATTGATAGGGAGCTGAGACCCTAAGAGTCCTCTTTTCCCAAGACTGCACAATGACCAGTGGCAGAGCTGGGGCCAGGGCCAAGTCTGCGGTTTGGGTGTTTTTCAAATTTCATATCATGAATTTTGTCCCATTTAAGACTAAAACCTAAACCAGTTATAGGTAGGCAAATGCTGCACAAGCTTGTGGACATTTGGTCCCCGGCTTCTGATGGCCTGTTTTGGGGAGGGGAGCAGAGCTCTAACAGAGATGCTTGGGCTTGTCTCACCCTGTAACTCACCAGCTGTGGGTGTTCACAGTGGAGATGGGTTTGTGCTCTTATTTTTCTATCACAGTGGCATAGGCAGCCTAGGGAGGAGGTAAGGCTGAGCAGCAGAGACAAATCAATGTGTGTGTTCTGGCAAATTTGGGAAATTAACTCTGAGGTTGTTCCAGGGAGAAAATGATATTTTGAATCAGGAGTTATTATGCATCTGAGCTCACTGCCTTTTGAAGAACACCTTGCTTCCTTAACTGCTCTGTTTACAGATTTATTTATACCTGACTCCATTTCAAAAGAAATCTGAAATGGCTAATTATTTAATCAGATTGTGAGCTCCTTGAGGGCAGAACTACCTTCATTATCTCTCCTCCTCTTCTGACAAGCTAACTCCTGCTTGCCCCTACCCCCTGGCCTCCTCTAGCTGGATTTTCTACCTCTCTCTCTTATAATAATCCCTTTCAGTATCTTGGATCTCCCTTGAACTGTGAACTAAGTGAGGACAGGACTTATCTCACTGGACTTATCTCAATAATAACAGGACTTATTACATATCTCACTGTCTCATCCATCCACCTATCCATCCATCCAGCAACAATCCATTCAATTCATTCAATCATTTATCCAACCAACACACCACATATCTATCCAACCACCTGTCTTAGTCTGTTTCATGCTGCTGCAACAGAATAGCTGAGACTAGGTAATTTATAGTGAACAGAAATTTATTTGGCTCAAGGTTCTGGAGACTGGGAAGTTCAAGATTGAGGGGCCACATTGAGTGCCTTCTTGCTGTTTCATAATATGGTGAAAGGCATCACATGGTGAGACAGTGTGAGCATGAGAGGGGCCCAAATTCATTTTTATAATAAACCTATTCTTGTGATAATAAATCCACTACCACAATAATAGCATTGATTTATCCATTGGGGCAGAGCCCTCATGACCTAATCAACTCTTAAAGATCCCACATCTCAACACTGTTGCATTGGGGATTAAGTTTCCAACACATGAGCTTTGAAAGACACACTCAAACCATAACACAGCCCATAATCCATCCATCCAGCTATCCATCCAACCATCCATCCATCTATATATGTGTCCAACCAACAACAGTCCATCAGTTGATACATCAGTCTATTGTTCCATCCATCCACCCATCCATCCATCCATCCATCCATCCATCCATCCATCCATCCATCCATCCATATTTGTGTCCCACCAGACATCCATTCAACTATCCATGTGAACAACTATCCATTTATGCAACCACCCATCTCTCCATCATCCATTCATTCATCCATCCATGTCTCCGTGCAACCATCCATCCATTCTTTCAAAACCCCAGAAAGTTGCACAACTGAAGCCACAAAGGATGGTTAGTTATCCTTAATCCAGTGCTCACTTTGTTCCAAGCACTATGCTAAACGTAGTACATACATGAACTAATCAAGTAAGTGAAGTTAAAATCTTCCAAACACTCCATGAAGTGGGATATTATCCTCATATTGCAGATGACAAAAGCGAGATGAAGAGAGTTTCAATGCCTTGCCCAAGGTCACATGGTCGGCAAATGACAGGCTGAGCTTTAAAGCCAGGCGTCTGACTCCAGAGCACATCTTTTGCTTCACTGTAGTGGGAAATATTTTTGGGGCAGTGATTTACACTGACCTGCACATCTTCCCCCTAACAACATAAACTTTCCCACACCCAACCTTCATCTCCTCCAGCTCTGACCCTGCCCTCATACTCCCATCTCCAGCTCCCTCCTAATAAGGAGGGTGGTTCCTGATCTTAACCTCTGGGGAGAGAACAAGAAGAAGAGAGGCCTTGAGAAAGGCCTGAGTGAGCTTTCCATGCAGGTCTTGGGTGAGGAAGGAGACAAAACTCTCCACAGGCAGCCCAATACCCTTTCTCCCTTCTCCTCCCCTGGGGAGGGTCAGAGCCTCACAAAGCATGTAGGTCTGCTGTGAGTGAGCAGTGACGAGTTAGTGTGCTGGGGAGGGCCGGGGAGGCCCAGCCAATGACAAAAGCATTGGCTCCAGAAGCCCTGGAGGCTTCAAGAGAAGGATGTTCTACTGTTCCAAGGTCACAGGCAGTCAAACGGAGTTCACACAGAGGACTGCACCTGAGCCTGTGGGGCTTCTCCACTCGATGTCCTCCAGGCACCTGAAATTCCTCAGCTCCAGAGCTAAACCCAATTTCTTTTGCTCCATCTCCTCCACTTGCCTCTCCCCTGCTCTTCTCTCCCTGGAAATGACATCATATCTTTTGCCTGTCTGTTGCACTTTTCTTTCCCTCTTTCTTTGGGACCAGCACCCTCTTTCTTGGCACGATTGCTCCTCTCCCATTCTAGTTCGAAAGGGACCTGCCCATCAGCATTCTACCCTGTGGCCATGGGGGTGGGAAACATCCAAATCGGGCCAATCATAGTTCTCCAGGCCATGACACATGGCCGGGTATAGAGATGGACACATGACCAACCCTGACCAGTGAGAGGTCTTCCTTAGGATTTTTCTAGCTGGAGCTGATAGGAAAATGTGTTTTCCTGGGTGATTACAAGGCTTTAAAGACAAGACTACTGAGCTTTTTGCAATTAGACAGAAAGAATGACACCACAACATTAAGAGGAGAGAGGGGGCCAGGCACCATGGCTCATGCCTGTAATCCCTGTACTTTGGGGAGGCCGAGGTAGGTGGATTACTTGAGGCCAGGAGTTGGGGACCAGTCTGGGTAACATGGCAAAACCCCATCTCTGCTAAAAATACAAAAATTAGCCAGGGATGGTGGCAGGTGCCTGTGATCCCAGCTACTTGGGAGGCTGAGGTAGGAGAATCACTTGAACCTGGGAGGTGGAGGTTGCAGTAAGCCGAGATTTTGCCACTGTACTCCAGCCTGGGTGACAGAGTGAGACTCCATCAAAAAAAAAAAAAAAAAAAAAAAAAAAGAAGAGAGGGAGAGAGGGCACCCTGAAGAAGGCACCTGAGGCCCAGGTCCTAAGCACCCCCGAGTCAACTCCACCTCTGACTTCTCTCAGTTTGTTTCGGGACAGGGACTGATGGATGGGTAATCAATTTTCCCTTTCCTTTATGGTTTGATTGGGTTTCTGTCACTTGCAATCAAAGAATGCTGTTGATTATGTTGCTCAAACCAGCAACTCAAGTGTCTTCTTTGGCTTAGCCCTCTCCTTCACCTCCTTATCCAATCAAAGCCAAATTTCTTAAACTCTACCTTCTAGTGAGCTCTCAGCTTTGCTTACTTGTCCCCATCCCTGCAGCCTTTGGGATCAGGGCAGCTCCCTTTCTGGGTCGTGGCTTACCCCCTCCAATCTCTCACTTTAGCCAGAGTAATCTTTAGAGCACACAAATCTGATCTGGTTATACCATGGCTATAAAACCTTCAATGGCTCCCCATTACCTCATGATAAACCTAGCTTTTTAAGAAAGCCTTGAACTTTGAAATCATTTTAGATTTATAGAAGAGTTATGAAGATATTACAGAATTTCTGTATTCCATTTACCCACTTCCCCTGATGTTAACTTCTTTCTTTTTGTTTTTTGGTTTTTTTTTTTGAGACGGAGTCTCGCTCAGTCGCCCAGGCTGGAGTGCAGTGGCGTGATCTCGGCTCACTACAAGCTCCGCCTCCCAGGTTCACAACATTCTCCTGCCTCAGCCTCCCAAGTAGCTGGGACTACAGGCACCCGCCGCCATGCCCGGCTAATTTTTTGTTTTTGCATTTTTAGTAGAGATGGGGTTTTACTGTGTTAGCCAGGATGGTCTCTATCTCCTGACCTCATGAGCTGCCCGCCTTGGCCTCCCAAAGTGCTGGGATTACAGGCGTGAGCCACCGTGCCTGGCCCCTGATGTTAACTTCTTACATAACCATGGTATGCTGGGAAAACTGAGAAATGAACACTGGTACAACATTATTAACTAAATTACAGATGTTATTCAGATTTTACCAGGTTTCCTAGTATTGTCCTTTTTTCTGTTGTAGGCTCTGATCCAGGACACCAGGTTACATTTAGAATTCTTACGTTTTGGCCGGGCGCGGTGGCTCACGCCGGTAATCCCAGCACTCTGGAAGGCCAAGGTGAGCAGATCACGAGGTCAGGAGATCGAGACCTTCCTGGCTAACACAGTGAAACCTTGTCTCTACTAAATATACAAAAAATTAGCCAGGCATGGTGGCACGCACCTGTAGTCTCAGCTACTCAGGAGGCTGAGGCAGGAGAATCGCTTGAACCTGGGAGGCGGAGGTTGCAGTGAGCTGAGATTGCAGCATTGTACTCCAGCCTAGGCGACAAGAGCGAAACTCTGTCTCAAAAAACAACAACAGGCTGGGCGTGGTGGCTCACGCCTGTAATCCCAGCACTTTGGGAGGCTGAGATGGGCGGATAACGAGGTCAGGAGATCGAGACCATCCTGGCTAACGCGGTGAAACCCCGTCTCTACTAAAAAACACAAAAAACTAGCTGGGCGAGGTGGCAGGCACCTGTAGTCCCAGCTACTTGGGAGGCTGAGGCAGGAGAACGACATAAACCTGGGAGGCGGAGCTTGCAGTGAGCTGAGATCCGGCCGCTGCACTCCAGCCTGGGCGACAGAGCGTCTCAAAAAAAAAAAAAAAACCACCAACAACAAAAACCCAAAACAAAACAACAACAACAACAAAAACTCTGTTAGGGCAATGGTCCTTCTAGGAAGCCTTCCAGAGTAAGTCCTGCCAGGCCCTGGGCTTCTCCGGTCCTCTGTGTTCGTTCCATCCCTGCCCTATTTACCTTGGATTCTGTGATCCGCTTCTTTGTCTTCCCCACTGGGCTGGAGCTCCTTGGGGCCAGCACCCTGCTTTATTGATCTCTATGGGAATCCAATGAATGCTTACAAAATGGATGAAGTCAGGCAAAAGTCAAGACCCACTCAAGCGCTGCAATAGCTCAGAGGGAGAAATCAGCTGGCTGGGGAGACTTCTGGATTTGGGTCTTGCAGGATGGAATCATAAACTAACATTTGTTGAGCATGAACTATGCATCAAGCAGTCTTCTAAGGACTTTACACATTCTAATTGAATGCTCACAAAAATTCAACAAGATAGGTACTATCATTTCCCCATTTTGTAGGTGAAGGGAGGAGGAGGAGGGAGTATTCCAGGCTGGGACAACTGGCAAACCCAAAACGTTTTTGAAAGTGAGTATGCTTGACCTTGGTTCTCGAAGAGTTCCTGTTGAGAGGGACGTGTTGTTGGTTACCCCTGAGGGTAACGGGTTGGGGGGAAAACTATTTAGAAATGTGGAGCTGGGGAAGAGAAGTGATTGCATCCTCGTGGTAGAGGCCACTGGTGCGCTCTGGGGTGTAATGTAGCCCGAGGCTGACCAATTAGAAAGTTTCGAGAACTGTGAACAATCCAAGAAGAGACTGTCTCAAGGAAAGAAGAGCACAGAGTTGCAGAGAAAGTGGAGCTCCCCGGGCCAGGGTGGGCATGGAGACAGGAGGCACCTGCTAAAGTGAGGACCTCATACTAAGTTCTGGCAAGATGGGTGCTGTGGCTCAGCTGGGCACCTGGAAACTTCCACCGCCTTTCCCATTTATTTATTTTATTTATTTTGAGACAGAGTCTTGCTCTGTCGTCTAGGCTGGAGCGCAGTGGCACGCTCTTGGCTCACTTCAACCTCCACCTCCTGGGTTCAAGCGATTCTCTTGTCTCAGCCTCCTGAGTAGCACTGGGATTACAGGCATGCGCCACCACACCTGCCTAATTTTTGTATTTTTAGTAGAGACGGAGTTTCACCGTGTTGGCCAGGCTGTTCTTGAACTCCTGACCTCAGGTGATCCGCCTGCCTTGGCCTCCCAAAATGTTGGGATTACAGGCATGAGCCACTGTGCCTGGCCATCTTTCCCATTTATAGTCTGAGATATCCTCTGGCTGCAGTCATACAGCACCATACCCTACATGGAGTTGCAACCCCTTGCATTAGTAACGACTACTATTTTACAATGTTTTAAACGAAAAAAATTTCTTCATACTTTATTGTTTTTAATCCATCCCTCCAGTGGAAACAAGGCAGGCGGGCAGGTATTACTTCCGTGTCCTTTGTCCAAATTAGGAAATGGAGGCTTCATGAGGAAAATGACTTGCATAGGTGACATAGCTAGAAAGGGGCACAATAAAAGGTGAGTGAATGAATGAGTAAGAACTTGAACTAGGTGTCCTTGAGTCTTCTCTCTCTCTCTCTCTCTCTCTCTCTGGTTTCTATTCTACAGTCTCTAGGAAAGGATATTGAGTGCCTAGAACGGGAACACGTGGCACATAATGGGAATTCCATAAATAGGTGTAGAATGGGTGAATGAAAGGAGTATTAGCAAGAAGTAGGAAAGAAAAGTGCTAACAACACAAAAACCTACATATATTGAACACTCCTCTTGCATTTGGAATGATGCACACTATACATCGTCCAATCAATCGTCACTTCAATTTAGCTGGCAAGAGCATCACCATCCCCTTTCTACAGGGGAGGGAAAGGAGGCTTGACGAGTTAGGCGACTTGGTGGGGAACCCACAGCCTGTGAGAGGTACAGACAGGACTGGGGCCCTGGTCTGACACAGAGCATCTGCACTGACTGTAAGCCACTAGATGGTCACATACCCTCCCAGACACACCGGTACACAGACACACACACACACACACACACACACACACAGATACATATACAGACACATAGGTACACACACAGATACACACAGACACACCAGTACACACACACACAGATACACATACACAGTGGTACACACACACACAGATACACACAGACACACACAGACACACAGACACACCAGTACACACACACAGATACACATACACACTGGTACATATGCACAGATACACATAGACACACACACACGGACATACCAGTACACACACACACAGATACACATATACACTGGTACACACACAGAGAGACACACAGGTACACAGACGTACACACAGACACAGGCACACACAGATACACACACAGACACAGACAGATACAGACACACACACACACGTGCAGACACACAGATACATATACAGACACATAGGTACACACACAGACACACACACAAAGATACACACAGACACACACACATACACACCGGTACACACATACACAGACAGATACACAGGCACTAGACATACACAAAGACACACACACAGCTACACACACAAACACATAGACACACAGATACACACAGACACATAGACACACACAATCACACCAGTACACACACAGACACACAGACACATCAGTACACACACACACACAGATACATAGACATACAGGTACACACACACACAGATACACAGGTACACAGACATACACACAGACACACAGACATACAGGCACACACAGATACACATAGACACATAGGTACACACACAGATACACAGACACACTGGTATACACACACAAAGATACACACACAGGCACATAGACACACAGATACACACAGACACATAGACACACACAATCACACCAGTACACACACAGACACACAGACACATCAGTACACAGACACACAGACTCATGCATACACACAGATAAACACAGACACACGTGGGCACACAGACACACACCCAGCAGTTGTGGTCTTTGGAAAAGAATCGATGATGCCTTGGCTGGTGTCTCCACATGAGTAAATCCTAGAGAAACTTCTTTTTTTTCTTTTTCTTTTTTTTGAGACAGAGCTGCTCTGTCACCCAGGCTGGATTGCAGTGGCGTGATCTTAGCTCACTGTAGCCTCCACCTACTGGGTTCAAGGGATTCTCCTGCTTCAGCCTCTCAAGTAGCTGGGACTACAGGCGCCCGCCACCACGCCCAGCTAATTTTTATATTTTTAGTACAGATGGGGTTTCACCATGTTAGCCAGGCTGGTCTTGAACTTCTGACCTCAAGTGATCCACCCACCTCGGCCTCCCAAAATGCTGGGATTACAGGCGTGAGCCACCAAGCCCAGCTGAGAAACTTTAATGGTGTTCCCTGGTTCCGGTCCAACCCTTCCAAGGAATACAAGAAATAGGCTTCCTGGAGGGGAAACATCCCCCTCCCCTAACCCCTTCTAGCTTTTCTTCGAGGATGATGGAAAATCCAACTGAAAAGGGACTGGAGGAGGGTGAGAGTGATAAAATCACTGGGAATTGGGATGCAAATCCCACTGAAATTAATTGCTTTGCATAGTTTTAAATTCCTTCTAAAAAAGGCAGGTATTAGCTGGTACAGTGGCACGTGCCGATGGTCCTTGCTGCTTGGGAGGCTGAAGCGGGAGAGTTGCTTGAGCCCAGAGGTTGAACTATGGTCTCACTACTGCACTCCAGCCTGGGTGACAGAATGAGACTCTGTCTCTAAAAATAATAAAAGAAGAATAATAAAAAGCAGTCAATATATGTTCCAGTTGGCCGGGCTGTGGGGCTCCTTCTGTGGAGGGCGGAGGCTTCACGCCTTCTCACTTCCACCTGCACCGCAGGAAGAGTTAGGACCCCGTTCTCGGGGACAGTGAAAAGGACCTTGGGTTTAGAGCCAGACCCAGTTCCAAATCAAGCTCAATCCCTTTCTGCCTGTGTCATCTTGAGCAACTCACTTTGCCTCTTTGAGCCTCACATCCACATCTGTGAAATGGGGAGGAGTGCTTCCCTTCTAGTTGATGGGGAGGGTTAACCAAGAAAATTTCTCTAAAGTGCCCAGCACTGAGCCTGCCTGGCACAGAGGAGACACTCAGTCAATGGTGTTCCCTTTTACCCTCCCACCAAATACTCCTTTCTCACCACTGTGTGTGGCTGGCACCTTGACATAGTAGATGATCAATAATGTGTGAAATGAATCTTTCCAAAACACAGATCCGCTCCCTGAGTCTTCAATGGAGCTTCACATCCTCAGAAGAGTAGGCTCTTTAGCCCGGCATTTGAAACTCCTTGTGATCTCGGCCCAGAATCACCACCTGCCAGCACTGCCTGTAGCTGTGAGACCTCAGCAGCTGGGGCTCCTACATGTGCTTTAAAAGGCTCTGATCTGAAGTTCCTCTGATGAGTCCCATCCTTACAGGGCAAGCAGTCTGCAAGGCCAATGGCCCAGGTCCCCCTGGAAGCCACACCTCCTTCTCTGGACTATATTTTGGGGCCTGGGCCCCCAAATTCTGGAAGAGTCCCAAGCTCTGGAACTCTTGTCCCTATGGAATTTGGGATGCGCCACTCTTGTGGCATGTGGATACTTTCACACACCAGGAAGCTATCAGAACTCAGCTGTTTAGGGTTTTTACGGAAGCTCTATTATGTAAGCATGATTGATTAGGTCATTGGCCATTGGTGATCAATTCAACCTGCTTGAATGGCACCTGACTGTTTCCAGGGCCTTGTGGGCCTCTTCCCTGGGTTCTTCTCCTGGAGTTAGACTGCACTTCCCGTGCACACATCTTTAGGCCCAAGGGATGGAGAGCAGGACAGTGGGACCCCCAGGCCTCCATTCAACTCCAGGCCTGCTGAGGGGTTGCTGGAGAGGGGTACCAGGAGTAGCCTGAGCGATGGGCTTGGCTGGGTTGCAAATACTCCCGCATGGGCTTTACTCACCTGGTTGGCAAGAGCCAAGTGTCGAGGAGGCCCAGACTCAGCCCCCAGGTTGACTCCACAACTTTGCTGAGGGGAGTGGCTTGCTCAAGGGGAAGAATGCCAGAGCTAGAACTGAAACTCAGGACTCCTCCTCTCCCCTTTTTGGTGACTTTATTGAGGTATAATTTATATACAGAAAATTTGCCAATTTCACATCTACAGTTTGATGAGTTTTGACAAATGTGTACAGTCTCATTACCACAACCGGCCACAGTCATGACGAAAGGAAAACTTTGTCTACTACTTCTAGGATCTGTTTTTCACTCAACACTTCTGGCACCAAATGTGTGTTCCGCCACCCCCCACACCAGGCAATTCTCCAGTTCTCTGTGGACACCAACTGGGTGTCCTACAATTTAGTTCAGTTCTGATACTAACTACTTGAGGTTAGCACAGAACCCACAGGTTAAAGACTCAGTCCCACAAGACTGTGCCCCACTTCAGATGCTGATCTCAAGCAGTGGGTCCCTGGGTAACCCACACTTCTGTCTGACTTGGCTACACATCAGAGGTTCCCACGCCCCTTTCTCAGCTTCGATAATTTGCAATAAGGGCTCACGGAACTCAGGACAATACTTTACTGGCTTATAATTATTATTATGATTATTTTTGAGATAGAGTCCCACTCTGTTGCCCAGGCTGGAGGGCAGTGGTGCGATCTCGGTTCACTGCAACCTCCTGGGTTCAAGCCATCCCTCTGCCTTGGCCTCCCGAGTAGCTGGGATTACAAGTGTGCACGACCATGTTCAGCTAATTTTTGTATTTTTAGTAGAGATGGGGTTTCGCCATGTTGGTCAGGCTGATCTCAAACTCTTGACCTCAAGTGATCTGCCCGCCTTGGCCTCCCAAAGTGCTGGGATTACAGATGTGAGCCACCCTGCCTGGACTTTACTGGCTTATTATAAACGATATTATAAAGGATACAAATAAACTGCCAGATGGACAGGTTCATAACGTAAGGTCTGGAAGAGTCCCAAGCTCTGGACCTCCTGTCCCTGTGGAATTTGGGGTGTGCCACTCTTGTGGCACGTGGATACTTTCACAGACCGGGAAGCTATCTGAAATTGGTTGTTTAGGGTTTTAACAGAAGCTCCATTATGTAAGCATGATTGATTAGGTCATTGGTCATTGGTGATCAATTCAACCTCCAGCCCCTCTCCTCTCTCCAGCGGTCATGGGGTGGGGCTGAAAATTCCACCCTTCTAATCACAGGATTGGTCTTCTCGGCATCCAGCCTCTATTCTGCAAGAGCCACCTCATTAGAATAAACTCAGGTATGGTTGAAAGGGGCTTGTTATGAATAATATAATAATAAGAAGTTGCCTACCCCCTTCCTGTAACCTAGGAAATTGCAAGAATTTAAAAAAACTTTTACACCAGGAAACTGGGAGGAGAACTAAATATATATTTCTTATCATATCACAATCTTGCAATCATATAGAACATGTCCATCGGCTCACGGAACCCCCTCCTGCCCCTCCTGCACCTTTGTGGTGAATCCTCTCCACCATCTCTGTCGCTATAATTTTGCCCTTTCTAGAATTTCACATAAGTGGAATTGTGTGGTTTATGTCTTTCACGTCTGGCTTCTTTCACGCATAGTCATTTTGAGATTCATCCATGTTGTCTCTTGTATCAGTAGTTCATTTCTTTTCGTTGCTAAATAGTATTCCATTGTAAAGCGGTAACAGGTATCACATGTTATCCACTCACCAGTTGATAGACATTTGGCTTCCTTCCAGTTTTTGGCTATTACAAATAAAGCTGCGTCACCAGTCACTCATGAGTCTTTGTGTGGACATGTGTTTTCATTTATCTTGAGTGAATGCCTAGGAATGAAATCGCTGTGTCATTGGTAAATACATGCACACGTTTTGCAAAATGGCTCAACTATTTTGCGTCCACACCAGCAGAGTCCAAGTTCCCTCCAAATCCTTGTTACCATCAGTCTTGGCTTGCCCAGTTCCTAACCTCTCTCTGAGCCACCATTGCTCCTTCTATAAAAGGAAGACAAAAACAATCTCAAAGGGTGCATTGGGAGGATTAAGTGTCCAGAGCTTGTCCAGAAGTTAAAATATTTACCGAGCACCTACTGTGTGCCCGGCACTGTTCTTGGTGCTGAGAAGACAGCGGAGAAGAAGATAAACAGATAAACACAGTCCCTGTGCTCGTGGCGCCTATCCACAGTGGAGGAGGCAGATTACAAAGAAGGAAACAAATGCAATCAACAATTATAACTGGTGACAAGCGCCATTTGAAGGGGCCAAGTTGCCCTTTACTTTAGACAGGGTGTTCGGAGAGTCTCTCTGAAGAGGTGATATTGGAAGGGGGCCTGGTTGATGAGGAGGAGCTGACCACGTGGAGAGGCATTTCCAGGTGTGGGAGAACAGGACCTGCAAAGGTGAGGAGGTTGGAAAGGACTTACTGTATTTCAGGGCAGAAAGAAGGGCAGTGCCACCCTGCGACAGCCATCTAGGGAGAGTCATAGAGAGCGGTGGGCTGGGGTTGGCTTGTGCTGTGCCTTTTAGGAGTTCGGATTTTATACAAAGAGCAGATTTATTTTAGACACAAATGAATGTTAGTTTTTATTATTCTTCCTTTGATTTTCCATCATTCAGGGGTCTTAATTCCCAGTCAGAGCCTCTTTCCGAAAACCCACTGTGGGCAGGTGCAATGCTGGGGTCTGCAGCCAGCTGAGCCTGGGCCCCCCACCCCGACATCCCAGGCAGGCCTGGCAAGCCCAGCGGCACCAGCTGGGGAGAGGGGGGTGGGGTTCCGGGTGGGGGGTGAGCAGGTTGGGGGAGAGACCATCTGCTGTTCCCTATTGTTCATCAGCCCATTGTTTGGTCCATGCTCTCTGCTCTGGGGACAATGGGTGACAATGGAGAAATGTGATCTTCGGGCTCCTATTTCCTGGCCTGGCCTCTTGCCCCCAGGATGACACCAGGAGAATGCCCTCCTGGGCTGGGGTGGAGGCAGGGGCTGTGCCAAGTGGGAGGCAGCACTGCCTGCTTTCCTCATCATCTCCCTGGCAACTGCAGCTGCCTCGTTGTTGGTTGGAGGAATTTTTATTTGTTAGCATTCTGGTGAGGGTTTTCTCCTTGCATCCCCCTGTAGTATGGGGTGCACTTGGGAAAGGATTTGCTTCTCCCCTCCTGAGGGTCCCCCGTCCGTGCCATGGGATTCACTGACCCCTCAAGCCCAGGGCAGGACCATTCCAAGTCAGACCAAGCGAATGCTTCAGTGCTTCCAAGTAGGAGGCACCAAAATAAACTCCAATGATATTTGAGACACAGTATCCACGTTGTCATCATCCCCAAAGTCAGCATTGTTAAAACTTCTTCGCGCTCCTTTTAGATTTTAGCATTGGTTTTATTCAGACTTAGACAGTGGGGATGGGGATGGGACCCCCTCTTCTTTTCATTGCTTAGAGTCTCTAAAAGCCTGGACCCAGTGCTCAGGGGGCACGAAGGGAGGGGAGCAGACCCCTGGTCGGCTTCTCTATCATCCCACCGACGGAGAGATCCCACTCTTGCAGGGCAGCTCTGAGCGCCGACTTGTCTGCTCTCTGGTTTTCCAGAAGCCAAAAGGGCCAGATATTGATAATAACAGCCAACGCTTATTGAACATTTACTATGGGCCAGTTATTGCTTCATATACATCAACTCATTTCATCTTCACGACCATTCCAGGAAGTGGGTACTATTAAAAACACGCCCATTTTCTAGATTGGAAAACTGAGGGGCAGGGAGTTCAAACATATCACCCAAAGTCACATAGCTAGCTGTGGCAGAACCAAGACTTGAACCTGGGCTGCTTAGCTCCACATGCTGAGCTCTTCTGCTCTCTTACATCTTTTTTTTTTTTTTTCTTTAGACAGAATCTCACTCACTCTGTCACCCAGGCTGGAGTGCTGTGGTGCGATCTTGGCTCACTGCAACCTCCGCCGCCTGGATTCAAGTGATTCTCCTGCGTCAGCCTCCTAAGTACCTGGGACTACAGGCATGCACCACCACATCTGGCTAATTTGTGTGTGTGTGTGTGTGTGTGTGTGTGTGTGTGTATTTTTAGTAGAGACAGGTTTCACCATGTTGGCCAGGCTGGTCTTGAATTCCTGGCTTCAAGTGATCCACCCTACTCTGCCTCCCAAAGTGCTGGGATTACAGGCGTCTTACATCTTTTTTCTCTCTCTCTACCTAGACTCCTGGTGGGCTTACCTTTCGTATTAAAGGAGATGAGCTAAAGTTCCAGCCCTACTCTAGGCCAGAGCTCTGGGGAGATGAAACTGAAGGAACTCAGGCACCACCTCCCAGTGTGTTGGCATGGCCTGGCTTTGGAGCTAGACAAACCTAGGTTTGTGCCCTGATATTTATCAGCTATGTGAGGTTGGGTAAGCCACTCCGCCTCTCTGAACTTATTCTCCCCTTCTATAATTTGGGATAACAATGGTACCTCCTTCATTGGGTTGACATAAGCATTAAATGAGTGAATAGCAGTCAGCACCTAGAACAATGCCTGCCCCTTAGAATGTGCTCAGGAATTGTTAAGGGTGACTATTATTACTGCTTTTACCCTTCTCATTAGGGTGATCATGGGGATACAGCAGTGTGCAAAGGCACTTTTTATGTGGAAGACAATTACACAAATGTCAGGGCTTGGTGTGACTCATATAAATAAGAGCATTCAGTTTGGATAGCAGAGAATGGCGGAGGATGAGAGGAGAACCATCTACCCGGCACTCAGTGCCAAGTGCCAGCTCAGTGGGGTGGTGGTGAGGACACTAGCAGCAAGGAGGCAGAGGAAGGCCGCTGGTCTGCACTGGTCCCCAAACCAAAGGGAAGAGCCTGAACCCAGGCCACCTGGCATGTTCCTTTCCCTCTATGGGCCTCAGTCTCCCCATCTGCAGAATGGGTAACTAGGGACTAGCTAATTTTTAAGTTCCTCTGCCGCCATCCCAGCTGTGATTTTTTTGTGACTCGGATAGGATAAGATCATGTGTAAAAATGAAAGTGGGAAACAGACCCATGGTGTGGCAGATTGATTGCAAAGATGTGCCCATCCTTCCCTTTTCTCTGTAATCACACCATTTACAAAGTAATTCTGCAGCTTCTCCCTCAAGAGTCTGTTTCCCCAGCTCCGGATGTCCTGGTGATCTGCTTTGGTCACTACAAAGTGGAGGAGGTGGCAAAGTGCTAGTTTCAAGTCTAGGCCTCAAGAGGACTTGCATCTTCCTCTCTCTCTGTCTTTCTCTCTCTGTCTCTCTTTCTGTCTCTCCCTCTCTCTGTCTCTCTGCCTCTCTCTCTCTGCTTCTCTCTGTCTCTGTCTCTCTGTCTCTCTCTCTTTCTCTCTTTCTCAGACCCTTACCACTGTCATGTCATCAATTCCGGGCTAGCCTGCTAGAAGATGACAGACATGTGGCCCAGTGACTTCCATCACCCCAGCAACAGCCAGCCAATTGTCAGATATGCGAGTGGGAGCATTCTAGACCATTCAGCCCCCCTTTCACCTGCCAGCTGTCAGCAGACACCTGGGCAAGACAAGCTGAGGTCAGCTGTGCCTGGTCCAGACCCCCAAAACCACCCACTGGACCTGCAGAGCGGTGAGAGGAAATAAACTATGCATTGCTGTGTCCCATAGAGGTCGCGTGGTTGTTTGTTCCACAGTGTTCTTAAGTCAATTCATAACAGCTACACATGGTCAGTGGTGGGGCGGGGGCGGGAGGAAATGTGGCTTTTAACCAGAGTGGGACCTCGTCTGGGCATGGTCTGTTGCTTTCCTTGAGGGAGCAGGAGAGGGTGGGTTTAGCACAATGGTTAGGAGGTTAAGTTCTGGGCGGAAAGTGCCTGCTTCAGATCTCAGCTTTTCCACATTCTAGCTGTGTGGCTTTTCCGAGTTACTTAACAGACAGGCCTCTGTTTTCTCCAAAATCTAGATAATCATAGCACCCACCTTTGGAGTTGTGGGGATGAAGTGAGTTAATACGTGTAAAGAATTCACTCCAGCCTGGGCGACAGAGCGAGACTCCGTCTCGAAAAAAAAAAAAAAAAAAAAAAAAAAAAAAAAAAAGAATTTAGTAAAGCTATGCCTAAATTATCAGATACGTATGAGACTCAATCATGGTTCTGCCACTCACTGCGGGTGTGACCTTGGGTCCTTCCTCAGCTGCTGCGTCCTGGTTTGCACATTGGAGATCCCAGTGGCATCTTCCCGGTCAATGAGACTGTGTGCAGAAAGGGCTTGACCCAGCGCCTGCCTGAAGGATGCTCAGGGAATCTCAGCTTGGGAGAGGAGCCTTCCCTGGCAGATTCTCCTTTTCCCTGCTCCAGCGCAGATCACCTGCTTCAGGTGACAAGGAAGCTTACAATGGGATGTCTCGGAGACCAGTTCTAGTTCAACTTCCTCGTATTAACGATGAGGAAACTGAGGCACAAAATAGGACTTATTCAAGGTCACACAGAGTCAGTGGCTGGAACCTACACATTCTGACCTCTAGTTTGGTGCTTCTGGCGTCATGCTAGGATCGTTGTGTCCTAGCAAGGTACACGAGTTCTGGGCTTGAGCTTTGGTGGCTCAAAAGAGCAGACCAGGCAAGACCCTCCAGCCTGCACAGGCCAGATGGAAGGACTAGGCTCTCCCTGGGTGGTGAAAGCCTCTTCCTGTTCTTGTCCACAGTCCCATCCAGTGCCGCTGCTGGGGAGATCCTGTAGAGGGAGGTGTGGCATCACCCTGACCGTGGGCTCACCATCTAGTAGGGTCAGATGTCTTTTTTTTTTTTTTTTTTTTTGAGATGGAGTCTCGCTCTGTCACCCATGCTGGTGTGCAGTGGCACAATCTCAGCTCACTGCAACCTCTGCCTCCCTGGTTCAAACAATTCTTGTGCCTTAGTCTCCCAAGTAGCTGGGACTACAGGCATGTACCACCACACTTGGCTAATTTTTTGTAATTTTTTTTTTTTTTTTTTTTTTTTTTTAGTAGGGACAGGGTTTTACCAGACTGGTCTTGAGCTCCTGACCTCAAGTGATCCACCTGCCTTGGGATCCCAAAGTGCTGGGATTACAAGTGTGAGCCAATGTGCCTGGCCAAGGGTCAGATGTTTAGGTGACAAGGGACCCATGTGACATACACCTCAATATGAGGACAAGAAGGATCAAGGTGATTCCCTCTGGGTATCATGGGATAACTGAGGCTCAGGATGGGAAGGACCTTGTCCAGAATTCCCCGTTGCGTAGAGGCGAAGACAGGCCCAGACCCCAGACGCCTTTCTGCCCTCCAGCCCCACCTCTGTCCCAGGTGATTACAAGGCTCTTGGGCCTGGCTTAGGCCAGGATACTCCCTCCCAGGCCTCTCTTAGGAGAACAGGTCCCTGACCTCATTGTCTGTAGGGGCTGGCCCAGATGCTGAGTCAGGAATTCCCCAGGTCCCAACTTGCCTCAGCGAATGACCCTTCAGGTCTTAGCTCACCTCCAGGGAGGAAGGAAGGGATTTTCCTGACTCTTTCTGGCATTCCCTGGGCTGACCCTGCAGAGCGGAAGATACTGTGTGTGTGTGTGTGTGTGTGTGTGTGTGTGTGTGTGTGTGTGTGCGCGCGCGCGCGCGCGCACGTGTGCGCGAATGCTGCTATGTATGTGTGTGCCTGTGCAGTGTGAACTTGCTCTACTGTTGCGCTATATGCGCATTATTCCATGCATGCTGTATTTATACTGTATGCACTGTGTATACTGCACGTAGGCGCGTGGGTGTGTTCGCATAAGTTCTCACTGTATCCTTTTTCTGTCTGGTGTGTGGGCCTCCTAGGCGTGTGTTGTGTGCACAAGTCGTGCGCAGTGTGTGTGCGTGCACTGGTGGATAAGGGAACCCTTGGGGCAGATGCACGATGTGCTCACACCCTGAGTGCGTCCTGTATATACCGGGTGCACTACGTGTGAACTCTGTGTGTGTGCACGGTGTGAATGCATCCCGTGAATGCACGCAGTCAGTCCTCTGAAAACCAGGCTTGGTTCTGGAGGTGGATTGGGGCTGGGCTTCAAGATTCAGGGCTGTGGCTCAACTCTGATAGCCTGACCCAGATCATGGTTCGATGGCACCTGCTCTCACAGCTCAGACAGGCCCAGGGAGTGGGAATTGCCCTCAAGGAGCTGGAGGTGGGTGGATCAGCTTGGGTTGGGTCCTGCACTGGCCCCGGGTGCCGCTCAGAGACTCCTGGTGGCGACAAGAGAGGCAAGTCCTAGGGGCCTCTCTTGACCAATCTGACCTTTGGCCCCCAAAGATCTTTTGCCTCTGGGACTCCTGTTGTCTTTGAGTGTCCTACACAGAATAAGTCCTTGAATTGCCAGGCAGGGAGATGCAGGCTCCTGGCAGCCCCTTGGTTGTGCTTGACCTAGCAGCTGGCCTTGCTCTAGCCAGGGATGAGGAGCAGGCCTATGCCTGGAGCCCAGGTCTATTTCTGGGTCCTGGACCTCCGACCACTGCCCCATCTGCCTGGGCATCTTTAAAGGGTCCTGCAGCCCCAGATGGGGGTGGAGGAGAGGAGGATAATGCCTGAAATTTGCATCCATCTCCCCACGTGCCCTCATGTAATCTAGGTATAAGTGTCTGTGCACACCCAGCACAGTCTCCTCAGCCCCATTCCAGGGCTGCCATGGCAACGCAGAAGTTGGCTCACCATCTGTTGTCTGTGGGGACCTCAGTCAGGCCTCTGCCATGCTAGGGATTAGTGTGGAAAGGCACCTGACTTGCCGTATTCCAGGGTAGTCATTAGCCACATCTGGCATCACTCGGCCCTGGAGGGCTTGGAGATGATACAGCCTGGAGTCCCTCTGGCTGCTGGAGAAGAGTGGACATTGAGAGAGCCTATGATTCTTTCTGGGGCTAACCTCTCCTCAGAACATCCTCTCTCAGCAAGGGGCTGGAGACTTATTCATACTAGAGTGTAAATGATTAACCCCTCCTGGGAGGGTGGTGGGTTGAGAGAGTGCAGAAACCCGGATTTTAAGAGAAATTAAAAGCTTAAATTAACACATTATCAACCCGGAAGATTTTAGGCATGGGAAAGAGGTGTAGGATATTTCAAAATTTAAAACTTAGTTGCTAAGGTAGCCCTGGGTATGCAGTGGGTGACTGCAAATCAAATTTGTCCTTGGGTGTCTTACTGAGGGTGGAGGAGGCACCCATGCCCCATCTGGCCTGGGTCTCTGAGGCCTTTGCCTCTACTGGGAAGCTGAATTTTTTCCTACTAGGTTCAGAGATTTTCCTTACTCCTACCCTGGCTCCTTTACATTTGCTTTCTTTGGAAAAATGTTCCCCCTTGGATGCTCTGTGCTTACGGTGAAAAGAGCAGGGTAGAGGAGGAGGGATTCAGTATTCCAGATGAGGCTGGGCAGGAGTGAAGCGGAATGAGGGGTAAGGAATTGGGGAGAGATGGAGAAAGAAGGGAGGCCTGCAGGAAGAAACCAGTTGCAGGGGTGGTTTGCATCCAGGATCTGTCACTTGAGAGCAGTGTGAGTGTGGATGAGTGATGTCCCCTCTCTGTGCCTCAGTTTCCTTACCTGAAAAATGGTTACAAGAACTTGCTTGTGAAGACTGGGGAAGATGCGTTCGGAGACGTGGCACAGTGAGAGCACACGGCGGCTGCTTAGGAAATGACAGTTTGCACCGTTCTTCCCTTTGACGCGGGTTCTGTGTCAGAGAGGGAGGCTTCTAGAGCTCACCCTGGGATCTCACTCTTGGAAGGAAGATACTCCGGCATCTGAGCTGGCCACCTGCTGGCCTGGGTTCCACAATCTGCCTGAGTGAGGAAGCACCTCCTGCAGGCCCTGGGCAGGTCCCATAGGCCTGCTCTTCACCAAGTGACAGGTCCACAGGCTGAGAGTAACCCACATAAATCGAGGTCGTCGTACTGAGTGGAGCCGGGATGCAGGAGTCCTCCGCCTCAGGGGCCCCCAGTCCAATCCCAGGCCCAGGAACTGGGACAAACCCAGAGATAAACAGGGGAGTCATTCCCCAAGGCAGAGCCCACCTCCTCACCACGCCTGTAGGGTTCAGCAAGGCCCTAACAGCGCCCAGCTTGGCTTGGTAGGGAAGAAAAGGGTACAGATAGGTGGGGGAAGAGCGGAGCAGGGCAGGATATCAAACCCTCTGCACCAGTGAGCTCCTTCCTGTGAAATTTTAGCATCTGCAAATTTATTTCTGCCAGCAATTTACCTTTTCTGCAAGCAAGAGAAATCTGTTCTTGTTTATGAGTCACTGCTTTATGGGGAAAATTAGAAAAAGAGGCATCTGCAGTTTGGAAATAAGACAGGGAGGTGAAGTTCGGTGGCAGGGCCAGTAAAATTGAGCCCTGGAGTAAAGTCCAATGTGGTCTCACTCCCGTTCAGCCAGAGGTGATTATTTTGTCGGCTGGAGGTATAAGGCTTTATTAGTATCCACACAGCATCCTGTTTCGATAAAGCAAACATTTTCTAAGTAAATAAACTTTGAAGCTTAAAATTGAAAGCTCCACTTGACACAATAGAATAAACTGGAAAATATGTTGTCCATAGAAAGCTGTTAGAAAATGTTAAGCCAAGAATGGTCTGGGTAGGGATTTAGTATTAGATCCACAGCTGGAGGCTGGGGAGAGGTGGCTGGACCCTGTCTTTGGGAGTATTGCCATCATTCTGTGCTCTGCAGGGGAAACTGCCACTGGGAGACCACCTGGGCATCTTTCCAGGGCTGTCCTCCCCCTCAGTGGGCACCTCGGTGAGGCATGTGAAGCCACACTACCTGGTGGTGTTAGAGTGTACCAGTTGTCCCCTAGTATTCATGGCCTTCCAGCTCAAGACTACATTTCCCAGCCTCCCCTGCAGCCAGTCTGACCATGTGACTGGGGTCCAGCCAATGGGATATGAGCAAAAGTGGCACATGCGACTTTGGGCTGTGCTCTTTAAAGAGAGTGTGTTTTACCCTTCTCTTCCTCACTTCCCGCTGCTGGAGCAGAGCCCTTGGACCCCAGGAGGGAAGCCACATGTGGAGGCTGGCAGCACTGCTCTGCCAGCCCTGGACCATGGACCTCTGGATTATCATATGAGAGAGAAGTGAACTTTTATCTTGTTTAAGCCAGTATATTTTGGGGTCTGTTATTTTGTATTGTAACTTCTTCATGTGGCAAACACAGGATTTGATAACTAGCCTAGATCTTGTGACGAGTTACTTGTAATTAGTGCAGCCGGTGCCATGATCAGTAGAGCATTGTGGTCAAAAGCCTGTTAGACCTGCCTTCAAATTCCTGTCCCTTCAGTTAGTAGATGTGTGATTCTGGACAAATTAATTAATCTCACTGCAGTAGGGTGATTTCAATAAGAAATGTCTTTTGGCCTGGCACAGTGGCTCATACCTGTAATCCTAGCACTTTGGGAGGCTGAGATGGGCAGATCATTTGAGGTCAGGGATTCGAGACCAGCCTGGCCAACTTGGTGAAACCCTGACTCTACTAAAAATACAAAAATTAGCTGGACGTGGTGGCATGCACCTGTAGTCCCAGCTACTTGAGAGGTTGAGGCAGAAGAATTGCTTGAACCCAGGAGGTGGAGGTTGCAGTGAGCAGAGATTGTGCCACTGCACTCCTGCTTGGGTGACAGAGTGAGACTCAGTCTCACAAAAAAAAAAAAAAAAAAAAAAAAAAAAAAAAAAAAAAAAAAAAAAAAAAAAAGAAAGAAAGAAAGGAATTCCTTTCATGTGGCTACCCAGTATCCACATACATATGTAACTAAAACAAGTTTCATGGAATAAAACAGCCATATTACCTGCAGTATGGTCTGATATTTTGTATTTGCATAGTTCTCAGAGTGGGGTACCTGAACCAGCAACATCAACATCACCTGAGAACTTGTTAGAAATCCATTTTCTTGGGCCCCACCCAGACTTTTTGAATCAGAAACTCTGGTGCAGGGCCCAGCAATCTGTGTTTTAAGAAGACTTCTGGGTGATTCTGAAGCAGCTAAAATTTGATAAGCACTGTTTTACTTTAATTTTAAAAATGCTAATTTTAAAAATCCTGGTTATCACCTAATAAATTGACCTTATAATCCATTAATATGAGTCATGACTCATGTAGATGTAACTGATGCCTCTTTATCTGTTTTCTGGCAAGCGTTTATAGCTTCTTCTTCTTCAACTTCCCAAATTTTCACTAGGGAAACTACTCTTAGTTCATGGCTACAGGGATGGGGTCAAACCTTAGGCCCGGTCAACTGAAGCAGCAATTGGTTCAGGGATGACCATGTGATCCTTGTCATCCAATGACATGCAATCCTGAGACTTTTGCTGGAACTACCAAGGAGAAGCTCTTTCTCCTGGGATTGCTAGGCTGCAGGAAGAAAGCCTGGGGCTGCCCATGGTGCTGTTGCCAGCCCTCTGGAAGAGGCTGCCTGATGCTGCAAGCATCTCAGAGGAGGGGAGTTGAGGGATGTAGGAGAGAGTGCGAATGTTTTTGAGATCCTGCATTAGCTCCTTGTGCCTGAGCTCAGGTACAGCTGCAGTGGATAGTCCTGTGCACACTGGCAGGATCCACCTCAAGAGTTTCCTGAGCTGAGGAGCTCGCTAGCCTGAGCATGGGTGCAGCTCTGAAGTTCAGGGAAATTAATACCCTTGGGGACCACCCTCAACCAGTGCAGTGCAGAGCTGGTGGGTAAGTGCCCCTGGCTCCTGTTCTTCAGAAAGACATTTCTGGAGGCAGCATGCTTATCTCAATCTCCTGCCACCTTCATTCCTGCAATCACCTCTCAAATAAACCACCTGCAAGCATCCCCTTGCCTCAGGCCCTGCTCTCATATAAACCCAGACTGAGACAGAAGGAGGCCTGTGACATTTGATGGATCCAACCATACCCAAAAGAAGCTCTACTCGTGAACTTTCCAGGAGTAGATTTTGAGTCCCCCAAAATCAACCCCCTTCTTTTTTGCAATGTGTATTGGTTATCTATTACTGAGTAACAAATTATCCCCACACTGAATGGCTTTAAATAACAGCATTTATTAGCTCACAGTGTCTGTGGGTGAGAATCCAGGTGTGGCTTAGCTGGGTCCTCTGGCCTGGTTCCCCCATGAGATGGCAATGAAGGTGCCAGCTGAGGCTGCATTGTCTCAAAGTTTGCCTGGGAAAGGATCTGCTTCCAATATCCCTTCTGTTGGCAGAATTCAGTTCCTCGTGGGTTGTTGGATTGAGGTCCTCAACCTTTTGCTCTCTGCTGGCCAAAAGCCAACCTCAGTTCCTTGCCACATGGGCCTCCAAAGAGAGCAGCTCATACCATGGCAGTGGCTTCCAGCAGAGCAGGCAGAGAGGGGACAAGAGAGGGCTAGTGAGCAATAAGGAAGCCAAAGGCTTTAGAAACCCAATTTTTAAATGGTATCTCAACATGTTTGTTGTATTCTGTTCCTTAGAAGCAAGTCTGTAGGTCCAATGCATACTGATGGGGAGACCAGTACACAAGACCATGGATACCAGGAGGTGATGACCATCGGCTGCCTAAGATAGACTGTAAGAATTACGAACTCCCAGTTCCAGGGCACAAAGCCAGAAGGGCCATGAGCATCAGAACGGAAGCCTGGATGCCCAAATCAGCCTCAACTCTGTCCAGGGTAAGGAGAACTGACAGGCATCTTGAGGACCCTGCAGGGGTGAGGAGCCTGCAAAGGTCTTGGTGGGCAGGAGGTGGGAGGGAGATGGAAATGGAGGGTGGGGTTCCCCATTATTACCTAGGCAAACTCTGTAGAAGATCATTGCTGTTCCTGTCATCGAGACCATTCTTTGTGGTTGGTATTCACTGTGCTATCACGGTGCAAGCTAACCTTTGTTTAATGTTTTTTTTTTTTGTCCAACTCTGGGCTAAGAACTTCACTTACCTGCTTTCATTTAATCTTCCCTCTCTGAGGTCAGACCGGGGGGCATTTTCAAGATGAGAAAGCTTAGGTGCAGAGAGGTTGAGTAATTTGCCTAAGGACACATAGCTATTAAATGATGTCACTGCAATTCATCAGAGACTGAGTCCTTATCTGCCAGGAAATCAAAACCATCTCAGCTCAGTGAATGTAAAGTATTCAGGGAGGCTTGAACACGTTCATTCACTCACCGTTTTAATCCCTGTACCCTTTCATACAAAGCCTTAAGTTCCTCACCCTAACGTGTTCTTGGTACTGAGTTTTCATCACTGCCAGCATTTATAAACCTCCTTTGGGTCACGGAGGCGTTGGAGAAAGCATTATTATTATTATTTTTGAGACGGAGTCTCACTCTGTTGCCCAGGCTGGAGTGCAGTGGCGTGATCTCTGCTCACTGCAGCCTCCGCCTCCTGGGTTCAAGTGATTCTCCTGCCTCAGCCTCCTAAACAGCTGGGACTACAGGCACCCACCACAACGCCTGGCTAATTTTTGTATTTTTAGTAGAGATGGGGTTTCACCATGTTGACGAGGCTGGTCTTGAACTCCTGACCTCAAATGATCCACCCACCGCGGCCTCCCAAAGTGCTGGGGTTATAGGCGTGAGCCAACATGCCCGGTCAACACATTCTTTTTCCTCCAAAATATGCACCCATGTGTTCAAACCCACGTTTGGCACGTGATTTGAGGAGGCAACCGACTTCCTGCAGGGCCCCAGGATGGACGCTTATTGGCTCAGCTTGGGTCATGCACCCACTCTGGAACCAATCACGGCAGCCTAAGGGATTTGGTGCTCTGGCTGGCCAGATCTTTAGGGATCGTGGCATCGCAGTCTTTCACTTTACACTTTGAGGAATTGAAGACTAGAGGAGACGAGTGACTTGCTCAAGGTTATACAGCCTTGGTGGGCCCAGGTCAGACTCAAGCAGTAAGGTGTGGCTGTCTGTCAGCCTGCAGATTCCTCCCAAGCTGGGTATATCTGATTTATTGATGTATTCCCAGCCACTTGCTGTGGGCCTGACACACAGTAGGCATTTCATCGTGCTGCAACCCCCCCTGAAGGGGACTGAGAGTGAATCTATGGAAGTTACAGATAGTGTTTGCCCAAGTGACACCTTGAAATCTCACCCTGCAGGGGGTTAACAGATATTCCATGAAAAAAGGGAGGGCTCCATGAGGAAGTAAGTTGGTGAAACACTGGACAAGGTGAACTGGTTTCTCTGCATTAGAACTTCTCAGGATTCTTTATGGGCTCAGTGCAATAAGTCCTTCGAAAGGAAGATATACTATGTCGCATTTTCCAAGGTTGTTTGACCATAGACTCCTTTTTTTAAAATGGGATTTTTGAAGGATTAGTGTTCAGAGAAACTTGCTTTGGAAGGTAGGGGGGTCAGAGAAGGCTTCCTGGAGGAGGTGGCACCTCCGCTAGGTTCAAGGATAGGGGGACTGGGAGAAACAGATGAGAGCAATGAAGGCATCCCAAAGGAATCACTGGAGAAAGCAGTAAATATTTTAAAGTTGAGGTCCTCAACTTTATATCACATATATGTGGAAAGAAAGACTTACACAGGTCAGGATCCCACTGGATACAAACATCAGAAATGCAGTTCAGACTGACTTAGGCAAAAAGGGGAATTTATTGTTCCATGTGACTGATTTCAGGTGTGGCTGGATCCAGGTGCTTGAGTCATACCCTCAGGGAGAAGTATCGGCTTTGTCCTCAAGCACTCTTTCTTCCGAGGTCCCCCACCACCATCTCCAGGCTCACATGCTGCTAACTAGCAACTCCTGCCAGAAGTGAGATGCTTTTATGCAATAGTTTCAACCAAGAGCCCCAGGAGGGGTGTTCATTGGCTTAACTTGGGTCGCACACCCACCTTGGTACCAATTATTGCAACCTAGGGGATTTGGTGCTCTGATTGGCCAGAGCCTTAGGCATCATTGCATCCCATTCTCTCATTTGTCAGATGGAGAAACTGGAGCCCAGAGGAGAAGAGAGAGTCGCTCAAGGTCACACAGTGAGTGAGTGGCACAGTGAAGGCAGGAACTTCCAGTTCTGGGGCTCTTGCTGCTGCAGGTGGTGCCTAAGGGCAAGTTAGACCCGCGTGGGCTGAGCAGAACGCCCACTGGTGTCTTTGAGTTGGGAGCTGTGGTGGAGCCCTGCCTAGAGAACTCTGTGGGAGATGAGGCTGGAAAGGACGAAAGTTTCATGACTTTAAAGGACCAGACAGGCTGCAGAACAGCTCCCTGACTGAGTTGGCCCTGAACACTCATGGGGTTGGCTATGGTCAGGGAAGATGAAGGGAGCAGACCAGAGGCAGAGAGGGGGACTGGCTCCCTGGTTTCCCATGGGGATGGGTATGGCAGGGAAGTATATAACGGAAGATCTGTCAAATGGGGGTCCATTTGAGGTCTGGGGTGTCCAGCCAATTCTTCCTTCTCCCTGAGTTTCTACATTCAAGCTGTTATTAGACCTCTTGGTACTACCTTCTGATTGTGTAGAAACCATCTGCTTCTCTCTGGTTCAGCTGACCCCATCCTAATCCCAGTCACTGTCATCTCATGTCCATGCCTGACTCCTGGCAACAGTGTTTCAAATGGTGTCTGCACTTTCATTCTTGCTCTCCAACCTCAGCCTTGATCCAGTCTCTGCATAGCAACCTGAGTGTTTTTTTTTTCTTTTACATGGAATCTCGCTCTGTCCCCTAGGCTGCAGTGCAATGGCGCGATCTTCGCTCACTGCAACCTCTGCCTCCTGGGTTCAAACAATTCTCCTGCCTCAGCCCCAAGTAACTGGGATTATAAGCATGTGCCACCACCCCCAGCTATTTTTTTTGTACTTTTAGTAGAGATGGGGTTTCACCATTTTGGCCAGGCTGGTCTCAAACTCCTGACCTCAGGTGATCTGCCCACCTAGGCCTCCCAAGGTGCTGGGAGTACAGGCGTGAGCCACCGCGCCTGGCCTGGATGCTCTTTTAAAAACCCAAATCAGCTGTCCTCAGTAAAATGTTTAATGACTCTCCATAGCCTTCAAGATAAAATGCAAACTGTGGCTCCCCAGCACCTCTCTATGGGCAATCTCCCTACCGCACTCCAGGCACACAGGTTTCTCCTTTCAGCTCCTTCTTACCTCTGAGCCTAGCCTTTGCACATCACATGCTATTCCATCTGCCTGGAACACTTTTCCCTCTTCACCTAGCTAAATCCTGATATTCCCTCAAATTTCAGCTCAATGTCCCTTCCTGTCCTTTAAGAAATCTTTTTTAGTACCTTCTTAAGACTGGACGGGGTCACCTGCTACCTGACAGCACCACCTCCCTGGGAGTTGAGGAGATGAGGAAGCTGAGATGCAAAGAAGGAAGAGACTCTTCCAAAGTCACATGGCTAGTAAATGGCAGAGCTGGATTAAATTCAGCTTGACAAATGCGTATGGTGCACTTACTATAGGCCAGGCCCTGTACCAGACCCTGTGGTTACAATGACAAATCAGACCAAGTGCCCTGCCCCAGAGGAGTTCTCAGACTGGCAGAGGAGACAGACTGGAAAAAGGGGCGAGGACGGGGCCTGAGGAACTCTGGACATAATCTCAGTATATTAGTCCATTTTTACACTGCTATAAAGAAATGCCTGAGACTGGGTAATTTATAAGGAAAAGAGGTTCTGCAGGCTGTACGGGAAGCAGAGCAGGCTTCTGCCTCTGGGGAGGCCTCAGGAAACTTACAATTATGGTGGAAAGCGAAAGGGGAGCAGGCATTTCTTATGGTTGGAGCAGGAGGAAGAGAGAGAGAGGGGAGGTGTCACATTTTTTCTTTCTCTCTCTCTCTCTTTCTTTCTTTCTTTCTTTCTTTCTCTCTTTCTCTTTTTCTCTCTTTCTCTCTTTCTCTCTTTCTCTCTTTCCCTCTCTCTCTCTTTCTTTCTTTCTTTTTTGTTTTTAGATGGAGTTTCACTCTTGTTGCCCAGGCTGGAGTGCATTGGTGCATTCTCTGCTCACTGCAACCTCTGCTTCCCAGGTTCAAGTGATTCTGCTGCCTCAGCCTCCTGAGTAGCTGGGATTACAGGCATGTGCCACCAAACCCGGCTAATTTTTGTATTTTTAGTAGAGACGGGGTTTCTCCATGTTGGTCAGGCTGGTCTCGAACTCCTGACCTCAGGTGATCTGCCCACCTCGGCCTCCCAAAGTGCTGGGATTACAGGCATGAGCCACTGTGCCCAGCTGACTGTGCCACACACATTGAAACGACCAGATCTCGTGAGAACTCTTATCACGAGAACAGCACCAAAGGGATGGTGCTACACCATTCATGAAGGACCCACCCTCATGATCCAGTCACCTCCCACCAGGCTCTACCTCCAACACTGGGAATTACAATCGAACATGAGATTTGGGTGGGGACACAGATGCAAACCATATCACTCGGGGAGGCAGGGAAAGCTCCAGGAGGGGGCGAAGTCTGCACTGAGACTTGGTGAAAAGATGTCCAAGCACGTGTGTGACAATTCATTTATGAATTGAATGAATGAATGAATATGCACATTTGCATCTTTGGGGATGTAGATCTCAGGGGTGTTTGAGTGAACTGATATCTACTTGTGTGCATATGAGTGTCATTTTGCACACAAAAATATGCTGTGTGTATAGACATGCATGTAAACAGGTGCATTGATGTGAGTGTACGTATGCGAGTCCAAAAACGGATTTGCATTGTATATCCAAATATATAGAGGTAGTGGAATGAGTCTGCCTGTTCAACTTTTGCCTGTCACTTACACGTTCTGGGCAAGTTAACCTCTTGGTCAGTTTCATTATTAAGTAAGGAAAATGGTAGTATCTCCCTGTCTTAGGTTGGGTTGCTGGGAAGCAGGGCCCGAGACAAGCATTCTTACTCAAGCAATTTATTGTGGGGGAAACTGCAAGCCAGTGTGGGAAATAGGATAGAGCTGGAGGAAAAGCTCAAAGCTGAGATGTGGGGTCAGCCGGTGTCTAGTCTCAGCCTGATGCCACGGGGAGCTCTGAATCATAAATGGCTTCACAGAGGTGGCCCACCATAAGAGGAGGAGGCCAGCCCTTGCCAGCCATTAATTGGCCGTGTGTTCCTAGCCCTCACCTGGAGGAAGAAGTAGCTCCTAGGCATTTCCAGAGAAGGGCATGGGAGCACCAAGGCCTTTACTAGGCCACACTCTTGCTGCCCTTGTTTGTCAAATGAGTCCTCAGAGACAGTAGTATCAGTCTCCCCTGGAAACTTGTTAGAAATGTCGGTCAGGGATTGTGGCTCATACCGATAATCCTAGAATTTTGGGAGGCCGAGCTGGGCAGATTACCTGAGGTCAGGAGATTGAGACCACCCTGGCCAACATGGTGAAACTCCATCTCTACTGAAAATACAAAAGTTAGCTGGGCGTGGTGGCATACACCTGTAATCCCAGCTACTCAGGAGGCTCAGGCAGAATTGCTTGAGCCCGGGAGACGGAGGTCGCAGTGAGCCGAGGTTGCACCGCAGCACCTTAGCCTGGCCGACAGAGAGAGACTTTGTCTCAAAACGAAAAAAATAGAAAGAAAGAAATGCAGAGTCACAGACCTTCCCCCAGATCTGCTGATTCAGACCCTGTACTCCAGCATGATCCCCAGGCCCAGGCACCTTAACACTGGAGAAGCCCTGTGTTAAACCACTCACAGGCTTGCTGTGAGGATGAAGGCATATACAGCACTCAGAGCAGCATCTGGCCCACAGCGGGTGCTATTATTATTATTTGCATCTAGGAGTGTTGTGCATGCTTGCTCACCCAGATACTTAATATGCATAAGTAAACGCGTGCAAGGAGGATCGGCTGGAAAATTTGCAGGATCCATTGCAAAATGAAAATGTGGGCTTCTTGTTCAAAAATTAGAAAGCAGAGTCTTCAACCAAGAAGGGACCCTTCTGAGCTGGAGGCTCTGGTGACCAGAAGATTTCTTTTCTGCAGTGAGTTGGCCTCTCCTTATGGCTTTACAGGTGAGAAAACCTGGAGGAAGGGTGCCAGAGCTGTGTGTTGGACTCAGGTCTCCTGTCTCCGAGGGGCCCTGTCCCCACCCCACTCGGACATGCACACTTACTTCCTGGCCCTGCGTGCCTTCCTTAGTGCCGACTTTGGGGAATCATTGAGAATTCGAAGCTGAGAAATGTTCTCTTGTATTTGCACATTACAAAGAGACATCTGAGCATGTTCCCCCCATGAATCGTGAGTATCCATTCCCAGGGAGCTCTAACTGCTCGGGAGAAGGGGTGTGAAATTTAATTTGCACTAATTATCCCGAAGTGAGAGGAGCGGGGAATGAGCTGGCTCTGCACATTCGGCCTCTTCCAGCGGCTCCCTGTTCCCCAGGTTGCAGTTTATTTATGTGAAAGGGGTGGGGGTGGGGTGGGGGGTGCTGTTTCTATGGCAACCGCAGCTGCTGGGATTTTGGGGTGGCTGGAAAGGGAGGGAGAAGGGAAAGGCTGGGTAGAGCTGGGCAGTGTGTGTCCTTGTGGTCGTAGGGGGGCATCTGGAAGCCCCTACTGGCTCTGATGGGTGAGAGGAGGTGGGGAGGAGACGGACGGAGTTCTTTCCAGCCCCTTTTCAGCTGGGAGAGGGCTTTGGCCAGGAGATGGACTGTCCGAATCAGCAATTCCCTGGAACAGGGATGTCCCTCTCAGGTCCCCAGGGCTAGGCCAGCTGGAGGGCAGAAACCCAGGATGGCAGCTGGCAGAGGGAGCACCAGAGAGGAGAAGGGACTCCAGGGCCCAGGACGAAGTGCCCCACTTGCCTCCTCTTGCTCCTCTCCCCCTCCCTTTCTCAGTTCCACCTTTCTCTTCCCATCTCTTATCCTCTCTCTCCTTCCTCACCTCCTCCCTCCTGCAACCTTCCTTCCCTTTCCCCTTCCTTGCCCTCCCCACAGACTCTTCCTGCCACCACTAGAGGGCGCTGGGGCGCCACAGTCGCCCTGGGAGGGATTTAGCAGCCTAAGACCCTCCATGGGCACCTCGTCGGGGTTGGGTGGGCAGAAGGAGGAGGCCCCACAGCACCTGGGTCCTCTGCAGAGTGGACTGATTCTAGCCTGTTTGGAGCCTGGGACAGGTCTGGGCTGTCCCCAAGGGCTGAGGATAGATGGCACAGTGACCTTCCCCTAACAGCCTTCAGGGGAAGGCGTTTTGATGGGGAGGGTGCTTATGTGGGACCTGAATTCGCATCCCAACCCTCACACCTAGTGTTACCTGGAGCAGGTCACCTCACCACTCCAAGCTTGTTTTCTCTTCTGTGAAAGGGGGGTAACCACTCCCTGCTCAGAGGCTGTGGTGAGGACTGGATGGAATCGCATACAGGAACTGATTGCAACACTCAAGGCGGGGAGCATTCCTTGGCCTTCGAAGTGAATCACTCAGTCAACAAATGTTTAGTGGGCACCTCCAATGTGCTAGGGGCTCTGCTAGGCACTGGGGATGGTGGGGATCAAGGTGGAGCAGGGCTTAGTATCATGGATCTTTCAACCTAACAGGGATGAAATTATTATATAAAAGGCAAAAGTCATTTAGAAATTAATAGCAAATTCTTGTTTTTGAGGTGGAGTCTTGCTGTGTCACCCAAACTAGAGTACAGTGGCATGATCGCGGCTCACTGCAACCTCAACCTCCCAGGCTGAAGCCATCCTCCCACCTCAGCCTCCCGCGTAACTGAGATGACGGGCTCACACCACCATGTCCAACTAATTTTCTATGTTAGTTAGAGATGGAGTCTCACTATGTTGCCTAGGCTGGTCTTGAACTCCTGGGCTTAAGCAGTCCTCCCACCTTGGCCTCCTAAAGTGCGGAGATTATAGACATGAGCCACTTTGCCTGGCCTGTCAATTCTTCAGTAGTTGCAAATATGTGGACTGTGTTACAAAAGAGAAGTTCTGGGTGCAGACCAGGGGATCGCCTGGGTCTCATATTTAAGCTGCCCTGAAGGGTGAGTAGGTTCCTTCTTTCCCATGAGAGAGGCAAGAAGGAAGGGCTTCCAGGCTGAAGCAAGGGCAGATGCAAAGCCAGGGTGGAGGGAGGGAGAACAAGATGGATCCCAGGCCCCAGGGGTTTGGTGGAGGGTTGAGAGAGAAGGAACAGAGAGTGAGATAAACTGGGGAGTGCTCAGGTAAGGGCCAGGCTGCCTGGAGGATATGGGAGCATGTATGGCTCTGGAGCTGTGGCACTGCAAAGTGGAAGGCCCAGCTGCCTTTTTGTGACAGACGGAGGAGGCGTTTTCAAAGTGATGACAACGTTTCTGAACAGGAAAGTGGGTCTCTTCTTCTTCCCCAACAGTCTTAGAGCATCTAAAAATAAAGCAGGCATCAAGAGAGCATCCCAGCAGTGCCATCACAACACAGGGCTCGAATGTGAACAGGAGGAGGACCTAAGTGGACCCGGAGGCTGAGCTGGCCTTGCAGCCCTGGTGGTGGGGGAGGGCTGACGCTCAGGACTCTGGGTCTTTGGCACTGCTGCCTAGGCTGTGGCCCGAGGCCTCAGTCTGCCCATCTGTGAAATGATGGGGAGCTGGTCCTGACTGCCTCCCAGGGACCCCATGAAAAGCCGCTCTGAACTCCTTGCCAGAGAGGAGGTTTGCTGGTGCCACAATCCAGGTTTGTGGGTTTCCCTATCAAGCTGGTCTTTCTGTAACAATAGGCAGAGAGACAAAGGATTTCGGAGCCCCTACTATGATGTAAACCCTGTGCTGGGTGGGGTAGGGGTTCAGAAGCAGAAGTTGGGTTTTCAGCATCAGGGAGCTCTAGTGGAGAGACAAGATTTGTGCATGAAATAATTACGACTGTCGTAGAAAAAAGAAAAGCCTGTAGGTCTCCCTTCCTCCCTCCTTCTCTCTGTCTATCTCAGCATTTCCGGGGCTCACTCTGCTCTGGGTACTGTGTGAAGGACTCCACAGCCATCAGCTTCTCTTCATCCTTGCCACATCTTTGAAAGGTGAGTATTTTGAAAACTGTATTTATTTTTCTTTATTTTTATAGAGACAGGGTCTTGCTGTGTTGGTCACGCTGGTCTCAAACTCCCATCTCAGCCTCCCAAAGTGTTGGGATTACAGGTGTGAGCCACCGGGCCCAGCCCAGAAGGTAAGTATTCTTATCCCCACTTTACAGATGAAAAAACTGAGGTTCAGAAGAGTTGAGTGACTATCCCAAGGTCATGTAGTTACTAAATGTCAGATCTAGAATTAGATAGACCCCAAGTCTGCCTATCTGAGTCCAAACCTAATGATATATGTGAATCCATGACTGCCTTTCCCAGCGGTCGTTGAGGTACTTGTGTGTTGTGGAAAGAGTGGAAGAGGGAGAGGGAGAGGGAGAGGGATTCTAAGACTCTTTTAAGATATAAAGACTGGGGCCGGGCGTGGTGGTGGCTCACGCCTGTAATCCCAGCACTTTGGGAGGCTGAGGCAGGTGGATCACGAGGTCAGGAGATTGAGACCATCCTGGCTGACACGGTGAAACCCCGTCTCTACTAAAAAAAAGTACAAAAAATTAGTCGGGCACGGTGGCGGGCGCCTGTAGTCCCAGCTACTTGGGAGGCTGAGGCAGGAGAATGGTGTGAACCCAGGAGGCCGAGCTTGCAGTGAACCGAGATTGCGCCACTGCACTCCAGCCTGGGCGACAGAGTGAGACTCCATCTTAAAAAAAAAAAAAGACAGACTTGGGGGAAGTGAGGGCCCAACAGTCACTCTTTTTTTTTTTTTTTTTTTTTTTTTGAGATGGAGTCTCACTCTGTCACCTAGGCTGGAGTGCAGTGGCATGACCTCGGCTCACTGCAACCTCTGCCTTCCGTGTTCAAGCGATTCTCCTGCCTCAGCCCCTCTGAGTAGCTGGGATTACAAGGGCCCACCACTGCGCCCAGCTAATTTTTTTTTTTTTTGAGACAGAATCTCACTCTGTCGCCCAGGCTGGAGTGCAGTGGCACAATCTCAGCTCACTGCAACTTCTGCCTTCCAGGTTCAAGCAATTCTCTTGCCTCAACCTCCTGAGTAGCTGAGATTACAGGGGTGTGCCATCACGCCTGGCTAATATTTGCATTTTTAGTAGAGACAGGTTTCACCATGTTGGCCAGGCTGGTCTCAAACTACTGACCTCAAGTGATCCACCCGCCTCGGCCTCCCAAAGTGCTGGGATTACAGGCGTGAGCCACCAGTGGTCATTCTTTAATGCTAATTTGTAGTTTTCCTGGTGCTGCGCTTGGGTGTATAAGGAGAAAGTAATGAGATGACTTGTGTGACTATGAAGGGAACAGGGGGCGTCCAGGTCGGGGGTGTGGCAGTGAGCGGCGGAGGGCACTGGCACTAATGGGAGGAGGAGGCAGGGAAGGCAGCATGCAGAACGCTTTGACTGGAGAGTTGGCTGGGTGGCGAATTCGCTCCCTGTGTGACCCCGAGCAACTCCTTTCTGTTTGAGGTTTTCATCTCCCATCTGTGCGGTAAGAATAGTGGACTAGACAGTGGCTAAGGTCCCTTCCAGATTAAAAAGTCACTGCTGAATCTCACCTGAGATTTGATGTGGGGCAGCCCTAACTGGCATCAGAGGTCCAAGGGTAGTCCTGATTCTACATCTGGGTGGCCCCAAACGCAGAGGAGCAGTGACGGACGATGCCCTCTAGCAATGTGGAACTCTGCGGGGCTGGACCAGCCTGTTTTGAGCCACTGCCTGCAGCTCCTGTGGAGCCTGTGGAGTCATTTCTCCAAGTTAGAGCCTTCATTGTCTCGTGATTAATTTGGGCTTCTCACTATGACTCACGTCCTGGAATGAGCTAAGCTCAAACATGGCTTCCATTGCTCAGAGAAGGGGCTCCCCTTTCTCAAGTCCCTTCCCTGCCTCCTTCTCTGCACTGGAAAGCTCTGTAGTGAATAGAGGGCTGGACTGGGGGACGGCCAGACTTGGGATCTTAACCTGGCTCTTTTTAGCTTTGTGGCTCCAGGCAAGCTGCTAAACCTCCATCAGCCTCGGTTTCCTCATCTGTAGCATGGGGATCAATCCGCCTGCCTCCCAGGGTCCTTGAGATGATTACAAGAGGATGTCTGTGGAGGTGCCTGGTACACAGTAGGTGTTCAGTGAAGGCCAGTGGATTTTGGATCAGTTGGCAGTTTCTCCAGTAATGAACCTGTTTCCTCTAGACCACTGTGTACTCTGAATAATTCTCCTTTAAGACAGAGGCCCAGATTTTCAAGGCAGTGGGCAGGATCAGGCAAGATCTGCAGCCTTGGAATAACCCCACAGCCCCACCTGTTCCCTCTCTTTGGGGCCACAACCTGGCTGGCCCTTGGTTAAATGTACAAGCTTTCAGTTCTGCAAGAGCAAATTTAAGGTACCTGGCCAGATACTCTCCTTACAGCCTCCAAGCTCTGCGATGGGGTGACTCAGGACCTAAGACTAAAGGTTTTATTTATAAATCCAAAAGTTTAAATTGTAATCAAAAAGTCATACGCACACACAGTTTAAATAATAGCACAGTTCTACAAGGTTTATTACAAAATTAACTCACTCCCGGCCGGGCGCGGTGGCTCACGCCTGTAATCCCAGCACTTTGGGAGGCCGAGGCGGGCGGATCACAAGGTCAGGAGATCGAGACCACGGTGAAACCCCGTCTCTACTAAAAATACAAAAAATTAGCCGGGCGTGGTTGTGGGCGCCTGTAGTCCCAGCTACTCGGGAGGCTGAGGCAGGAGAATGGCGTGAACCCGGGAGGCGGAGCTTGCAGTGAGCTGAGATCCGGCCACTGCACTCCAGCCTGGGCGACAGAGCGAGACTCCGTCTCAAAAAAACAAAAAAAAACAAAAACAAAACAAAACAAAATTAACTCACTCCCATTTCCCCCACCCCTTTTAGCTGATTATTTTGACATTTATATTCACGTTTCTAAATAGCATGCTTGTTTCACTACTTCTTGAATTTTATTATTATTATTTTTTTGGTTAGCTAATTGACTTATTTTGCATCAGCTTTATTGAGATATAATTGACATATCATACAATTCACACATTTAACAGGTACAATTCAGCGGGTGTTAGTATATCCACAGAGTTATTTAACCATTACTACATCAATTTTAGAGCATTTTCATCACCTCCAAAAGAAAGCCTGATCCTTTTAGCTATTATCTCCTGCCTTTGTCCCCATCCCTTGGCACCTGCTAATCTACTTTCTGTCTCTATGGATTTGCCTATTCTGGACATTTAACGTAAATGGATCATATAGTACATGGTCTTTTGTGACTGGCTGCTTTCACTTAGCATAGTTTTCTCAAGGGTTATCTAAGTTATAGCACATATTAGTTCCTTATTCCTTTTCATGGCTGAATAATATTTCATTGTCTAGATATACCACCGTTTGTTTATCCATTCATCAGTTGATGGACGTTTGGGTAGTTTCTACCTTTTGGTTAGTATGAATGATGCTGCTGTGAACATTTGTGTGCAAGTTTTTGTGTGGACATATGCTTTTATTTTTCTTGGATATGCTGGATTATGGGGGTAACTTTATGTTTAACCTTTTGAGAAACTCCCAGGCCATTTTCTACAATGGCTGCACCATTTTCCATCCCCACCAGCGATATATGAGGATTCCATTTTCTCCACATCGTTACCAACAGTGAAGTTATTCTCTGACTTTTCAATTATAGCCATCTTAGTGAGTGTGAAGTGGTATCTAATGTGGTTTTGATTTGATGGCTAATGATGCTGATTATATTTTCATGTATTTTTAGCCACAGGTAAATCTTCTTTGGAGAACAGTCTATTCAGATCCTTTGCCCATTTTTAATTTGGATTATTTGACTTTTTATTATGAGTTGTAAGAGTTCCTTCTATATCCAAGTCCCCTGTCAGACATATGGTTTGCAAACATTTTCTCCCATTTTGTGGGTTTTCTTTTCACTATCTTGATTGTATCTTTGGAAGCGCAAAAGTTTTAAATTTTGATGAAGTTCAACTTATCTATTTTTTTTCTTTTGTTGCTTGTGCTTTTGGTGTCACATACAAGAACCCATGGCCAAATCCAAGGTCATGAAGATTTATCCCTCTGTTTTCTTCTAAGAGTTTTATAATTTTGGCTCTTACATTTATTATCTTTGATCCATTTTGAGTTAACTTTTTGTGTATGGTGTAAGGTATGGGTCAAACATCATCTTTTGCATGAGGCTATCCAGTTACCTCAGCACCATTTATGGATGAGACTGTTCTTTCTCCCTTGAATGGTCTTGGCATCCTTGTCAAAAATCAATTGACCATAGCTGTATGACTTTATTTCTGGACCCTTAATTCTACTCCATTGACCTGTGTGTCTATCCTTATGCCAGTACTACACTGTTTTGACTTCTATACCTTTGTATTAAGTTTTAAAACTGGGAAATGTGGTTTCTCCAATTTTGTTTTTCTTTTTCAAGATTGTTTTCACTATTTGGTGTTCCTTGCAATTATATATAAATTTTGGGATTGGAATTTTCATTTCTATAAAAAATGCCATTGGGATTGCATTGATAGGCATTGCATTGAGTCTATAGGTCAGTGCAGGGAGTATGCTTATATTAACTATGTAAGTTTGACAATCCATGAACATAGGACATCTTTTGATTTATTTAGGTCCTTTTTTATTTGACACAGTCTCGCTTTGTTATTCAGGTTGGAGTGCAGTGGTGCAATCACAGCTCACTGCAGGCTTGACTTCCCAGGCTCAAGTGGTTCTCCTACCTCAGCTTCCAGCAGAGACTACAGGCATGCACCACTACATTGGCTATATTTTTGTGTTTTTTACATAGAGATGGGGTTTCACCATGTTACCCAGGCTGGTCTTGTACTCCTGGGCTCAAGTGTTCCACCTGCCTTTGCCTCCCAAAATGCTGGGATTACAGGTATGTGCCACTGTGCCTGGCCTATTTAGGTCTTATTTAATTTTTGTCAACAACATTTTGCACTTTTTAAAGTATAAGTTTTGTACGTCTTTAGTTAACCCTTTCCTAAATGTTTTATTCTTTTTGATGCTAATGCCAGTGGAACTGTTTTCTTTTCTTTTTTTTTTTTTTTGAGATGGAGTCTCGCTCAGTTGCCCAGGCTGGAGTGCAGTGGCGTGATCTCGGCTCACTGCAAGCTCTGCCTCCCGGGTTCACACCATTCTCCTGCCTCAGCCTCCCAAGTAGCTGGGACTACAGGCGCCTGCCGCCACGCCCAGCTAATTTTTTGCATTTTTCGTAGAGACGGGGTTTCACTGTGTTAGCCAGGATGGTCTCGATCTCCTAACCTCGTGATCCACCCGCCTCAGCCTCCCAAAGTGCTGGGATTACAGGCGTGAGCCACTGCACCCGGCTGGAACTGTTTTCTTAATTTCATTTTCAAATTGTTTATTGCAAATGTAAATAAATACAATTGATTTTTGTATATTATTTTTTCATTTATTCTTGCTTAACTTGTTCATTAGTTTTAATAGTTTTTAATGGATTCTGATCCCTTAGGATTTTCTATGTACATGATCATGTCATTCTTCAATAACTATATCTTACTTCTTCCTTTCTTTTTCTTGCCTAAGTTCCCTGGCTAGTGGTGAGCATGGATAGTCTTGTCTTGTCCCTGATCTTAGGGAAAAGCATCCAGTATTTCACCACTGAGTATGTTAGCTGTGGAGTTTTCATAGATGTCCATTATTGGGTTGAGGAGGTTCCCTAATACTCCTAATTTGTTGAGTTTTTTTAGCACTAAAGAGTGTTGGATTCTGTCAAATTCTTTTTCTGTGTTTATTGAGATAATAATGTGATTTTAAAAAATCTATTGATATGACATCAATTTATTTTCACGTGTTAAACCAAATTTGCATTCCTCTAATAAATCCCACTTTGTCATGGTATATAATTCTTTGAATACGTTGCTAGATTTGGTTCGCTAGCATTTTGTTGAGGATTTTGTGTCTATATTCATAAGACATAGAGTTTTTCGTGATACATTTGTCTGGATTTGGTATGAGGTTAATACTGAGAATGTCTTTATTTCTCCTTCCTTTTGGTGAGATAGTTTTTCAGGATATAATATTATTGGTTGAGAGTTATCTTTAAGTACTTTGAATATGTTATCCCACTGCCTCTGGCCTCCATTGTTTCTAATAAGAAGTTAGCTGTTAATCTTATTTGGCTCCCTTGCAAGTGATGATTCCTGTTTTTTTTTTTATTTTTTTATTTTTTTCTCTTGCTGCTTTTGAGATATTTTTCTTCTTTTTGATTTTCAGCATTTTTACTACTTTGCATTACTTCTACTTGGAGTTTTTTTGAGTTTTATAAATCTGTACATTAAAGTTTTAAAAAATCAAATCAGAAAGTTTTTTTGACATTATTTCTTTGAACTTTTCCCGGTGCTTTTCTTTGTTTCCTCTCTTTCTGGCACTCCCATTATGCATATGTTGATGCACTTAATGGTGTTCCACACTTCTCTGAGACTCTGTCGATTTTTTTCATTCTTTTTTTCTGTTTCTATTCTTCAGATTGCATAATCTCTGTCAATCTATCTTCGAGTTTGCTAATTTTTATTTTTGTCGGTTCATATCTACTGTCAAGCCCTTTCAGTGAATTTTTCATTACAGTTATTGTACTTTTCAGCTCCAGAATTTCTATTTCAGAAAAATAATTTCCATCTCTTTATTTGTATTCTCTATTTGATGAGCCATTGTTATCATACCTTCCTTTACTTCTTTAAGCATGGTTTTCTTTAGCTCTTTGAAAATATTTATAATGACTACTTTGAATTATTTCTCTGTTACATCTGACATGTGGTCATTCTCACAGGTAGCTTCTGTTGCCTGATTTTTTTTCATGCATGTCAAACTTTCTTGCTTCTATGCATGCCTCATAATTTCTTCTGTTGGAAATTGGACACTTAAAATAATATATTGTAGCAATTCTGACCTCCTTTGCAGTATAGTTTTTGAGGTCATTGTTTGAGATCTGCTCTGACCCCAGGAGGGCTCTTGTTAGCTCTCTCATTCCCTTGTTCTTTCTGGCAAACTAGTCAGTGGTCTAACTTATATCTCAAATGAATCTACCAGTCTCCTCTGAACTGTTTTCACCACAACCTCTGTTGTTTTTGAGAGTGCCCTTAGACTTTAACTTCCCCACATGCCATTGCAAATAAAGTCAGTTTTTTTTTGAGACAAGCTTCAGAACTCTCTGTTTCATGGTCTGTCTCTCCCCATGGGTGAAACATCTGGAGCTAGGGATGGGGACAGTGGCATGTGTTTCTCTGATTTAGACCCTTACTTTAGGAGCTGGGTGCTTCTTGGAGTGGGGGCTGGCTGTAACCTCTGGTCTTCTCAGCTTGCCTCACTTGGTGTGGAACCTCTGCTTTATGAATGAGCCAGGGTGAGAGTAGTTGGGGCCCAGGATTTGTCAGCTTGCCACACCCAAGTTAGAGTGGCCATCTCACTGGTGAGGGCTGGGAAGAAGAAGGGATCCCCTATCTGTCAGCCATACTCACCTAAAACTTAACATCTGCAACAGTAAACTTGGACAGGATGAGAAATGCTTGTGTCCTGTTCTTCCTGAGAGGATACTGTAGGCTTCCAACTTGGAGCTAAGGGGAGAAGGAGCCCTGTGTTATGGGCTGCACCCATCCAGAGTGGAGTTTTCATAGTGCTGTGGTGGGATGAGAGAGGGAGAGAGTGGGGATCATGGTTCAAATGTCACAGACTCTTGCTATTCTTATGGAGTTTTCATAGGTTTTCCTGAATAAACGTTTCTTTATTTGCTGTATGCTCTTAGGACCATTTCCAGGGACTTTAAATAGTGTTTTAAAAATAATTTCCAGCAGTTTCACAAGGGAACAAATCTGCAGAGAGCCTCACATTTCCATGACAGAAGCAGAACTCTAGCTGTTTGACTTTGCACTGGGGAAGATGATGATTTAGCTCTCTTTGTTCTCCTTCCCAATCCTTAACTTGCTGTCTCCATTCTCCTATCCTCCCAGTAATGTGATGACTTCTTTTCTTTCTCTGTGCAGGTTTTTGTTTTTCCTCGAGTTACTAGTTGCCTTTTTAAAAAGGTATATTTGTTTGCTTGTACTTGTAACTAATTAAGTACCTCAAACTCCTGACCAATAGTGTACATTTTCTCTCAAGACAATTAGATGCATCAGGTTTTCTATCAATTTCATCCTCTTGATGAAATCTTCCAGAGCCTCGTGATCTGCTTAAGGCTGGACTGGTTGCTTTTTACACCTGGCACACAGGTGTCATCCTAGGCTCTCTCTTTACTGTCAACCTGGAGGGTCCCTCTGTCTCTCTTTTGTGTTGGATGTTTAGCTTCCAGTATCTCATATCTTCCTCTTTCTTGTTTTATTCCCTTGTTTTGGTGGAGCATATCCTCCAGTACTTCCTGAGAAAAGATATATGGAACGTTGATTTTTTGAGACTTTGCACATCTGAAAATGTCTTTCTTCTATCTCTATCCTTGATTGGCTTTTAGGCTAGGTATAGAATTCTGGGCTGGAAATTATTTTCCTTTGGAATTTGAAAGCTCTACTTTATTACCTTCTGGCTTTCAGTATTGCTATCAGAAGGAAGCTGTTCTCTATTCCTAATCTTTTAAATGTGGAAGTTTAGAGAATCTTCTTTTAGTTCCCAGGGTAGTGACAATTCACAATAATGTGCCTTGGTGTGTCTATTTAATAATGAAAATAGACAATAATGTGTGTATTTTCACTTACTGTGCTGGGTCCTCTGTGAGTTCTTGAAATCTAGAAAGCTGTTCTTTGGGTCTGTAAAATTTTCTTGAATGATTTTATTGATGACTCCCTCCACTCTACTTTTAAAAAATTCTTTCTAGAAGATTAAATTCGTGGACAAATCCTAATTTAAAAACACTTCTCTTCCATTTTCCACATCTGTCACTCTAGAAGAGCTCAACCCTGCCTTCCAACTTTCCCTTTTTAATTTCTGCCATTGTATTTTCATTTTTAAAAGCTCTTTTATTTTGTTCTCTTCCTATTTTTTATGAGAATCCTATTTCAATTTCATACATGTCTTTTATTATCTCTCTGGTGATATTAAGGAGGTTTTCTCCCCCCTCTCCTTGCTATTCTCTGTTATCCTCAAGTTGGTGTTTTCTCTGTGTTTTGTTCTTTATCTTTCAGATTAGAGGCTTTCTTCTGAAGTCTAGTAAACCTCAGTTATCTTGCATGCATTTTAAAATAGGAAAGTATGGGCTGATTAGAAGCTCTGAGTACATGAGTTGGTCTTGTGGGCTGTGGGCTTCCTTGTAGGATGGTGTGACTGGGCTGTTTAATTGGAGAAACTTCATGTTGATATCTCTAGGGTTTCTCTAGGTATAATATTTTCTTCTTGGTCCATTACGTTCCCCAGAGGAGACTCTTCCAGTTGTCTGTCTGGAGGGTATAATTCTGGCCATCAGTGTCCCGAGAGTAGAGTGGTTTGTCATGGTTGGGGTCTTGGCATCCAGACTGCTCGCTTTCATGGAAACTGTGTCATCAATAGAGTGCCACAGCATGCACTGAGCCCAGTGTCCCCCAGTCTAGAGGAGTCTAGTCTGGGACGATAACAGCTTCTTAAACAGCCTTTCAAAGGCTCCTCTTTATTGTAACTTCTCCTTCACCTCAGCTTCCAGAGGTAACTGGTGCTGCCAAACCCTGAACCTTTGGGGGACTTTTCTTTCTGATGCATTTTTCTCATTCATTTATTTTCCAGCTCCTGAAATTTCGTTGTTATTGTCCTCTCTCTTCTTCTCCCATCCTGTGGGTTCATTCCCTCAGACGTTTAAAGAAATCTCATTACTGTTATTTGAGCACCCAAGGGATGACTTTAGCATTGCGGTGGCTGTGCATGTTCAAGCCGCCATCTTGATGTGGACATCCTCTCTTCTCGTTGGCTTCTGCATCCCAGCATGGCAGCTCCACGCTTCCAGTTGCTCAGGTCAAAACTCTGGTGCCATCCTTGACTCTTCATTTTCTTTTATACTTCACATTCAATGTCTCAGCAAATGTAGTGAGCTGTACCTTCAAAATCTATTTGGAATTCACCACCTCCACTGTGACCACCCAGGACCAAGCCGACATTGTCTCTTACTTGGACATCGCCACAGTCTCCTCACGGACCTCCCTCTTTCTCTCTTTGTATTTAGCACAGCAGTGTGTTCTATCTGTCATACTCTGTCACTCCTCTTCCTAAAGCTCCCCTGTGGCTCCATTTTACTCTGAATGACAGCCCAAATCCCAGTGAAGGCCAAGGCCCTGTGTGATCCAGCTCTACACACCTTCCCAGGCACACTGGCCTCCTGGCCACCTGACTGCACACAGGCAAGATCCCTCTCTCTCCGCTTTGTATGGGACACTCTTCCTCCAGATATCTGTGGGGCTCACTTCCTCATCTCCTTCAGGACGCTCGTGATGCATCCTTGACCCTCTCATCTAAAAGTAAACCCTTCCTCACTCTGGGGCCTGCCTCCCTTCCTTATCCTACTTCATCTTTCTCTGTAGCAACTCTGGGTGTTAGACATATATTTTGCTCTCTGTGGTATCCCCAGCACCTAGAACAGTGCTTGGCATGCACATAGTAGGTGCTCAACAAATATGTGTTGCCTGCAGGCATGAATGAATGATTGCTTGGCCTTGGTTCAGGTTCTGGAGCTGAACTGGTTCCAGCTAGGAGCTCTGGGTCTACCAGCCCTCCCCTTAATTAATTAATTAATCCATGTTTCCATCCATGCACTATTATTGTTGTTTTGAGGATTAAGATTGCACAGCTAGAAAGTGGGAGAGAGGGGATTTGGCCTCGGCTTGTCTGACTCCAAAGCCCTGGCTGCTGCCCAGTTTGTTGAAAGGAGGACCTTTGAAAGGCCCAAGGAATAAGACCCAGTTCCCTGGCTTGGGGTCAGAAGTTAGAACAGAACCTGGCCTCAGGTGGCCCTTGCTCCTAGGGTTCCCCTTGCTGGAAGGGCATTCCCTTGACAAAGTCCTGCAAGGTCCAGCTCCAGGATGTCACCTCAGGGAAGTTCCCCACGACCAGGGCACAGTCAGCTGCTGCTTGCATGCTGTGTCAGAGCCATGAGTGTCCTTCCGTCAGGGACACTTCCGTCAATCAGGTTTCCATCAGGTTTCTTGCAAATGGCTGCTGCTCTCTGTCCACCATTAACTGTGAGCTCTTCCAGGACAGGGACTGCGTCTTGTTCAGCTCAGTGTCCCAAGAGCCCATGCAAGGCCTGCAGCCCAGGAGGCCCTAGAGGAGCAGATGATACAGGCCAGGGGAGTGGTTCGTGTGCAGGCTTGAATGGGGAATCAAGCTCTGCCACCCACCAGCTGCGGAACCTGCGGAAGCTCCTCCATGCTGTGGGTCTCAATTCGCTTATCTAAATAATGTAGAGAAAAACAGTCTGCCTTTCCATGAGGATATAATGAATTAATGGGTGTGATCATTTGCACAGTGCCAGGTGCAGAGTAGGCATGCATCAAAAATGGCTGTGACTCTGAGCCAGGCCTCCCCGGCCCTGGTCTCCTCCCTCTGTGCTCCCCCAGCAGTGGGTGCTTCCATTTGACTTCCTTCTGGTGCCCTGGGCAGCTGGGTAATGAGTTCCTGGTCCACCAGCTTAGTCCTCTGCCATTAAGGGATTGGCCTATCTACATTCAGTGTTGGCCTCTAAACAGCCTGGCCCTGACACATCGTGCCCTTGCCTGCTGGCCCAGCTGGGGACAGTCATCACTGGGGCAACTGAGGCTTCCTTGGTGCAGCCATGGGACAGTAGCCATCAAGTGAAGAGCAGCGCTTGGGGTCCTTGCAGGAAAGAGATACGGCAGGAGGCAAAGGCTGGCGGGGTGACGGGGCAGGGCTGTCGGGGGAAGAGGAGGGCTGATCGGGGGCCTGCCCTGAGGATTTGGGGGAAGTCTGTCTTTTTGTTGTGTCTTTAGAAAGTCAGAAAGAGATTTCTGTAATCAAGACACATCGATTTCCAATGCCGGTCCTCTTTGGGAGATTGTCAGCTCCAGTTAAAGTCAAGGTGGGAGGAACCCCCCCCCCAACTTTCTTCCTTGAAGCCTTGAGATTTGGGGCTGGAGGGCTGGAGTGGGTGCTCTGACCTGATAGATACCCCGATAGTACTTATCTTCTGCATTGTAATTAATTGTTCAACACCTGACTTTCCTCCAAGAGGATGTTAGAATTAGATTAACTCAACTTTGTGCCCTGCTTGCGTCCAGCATAGTGCCTGCTGCATAAGTATAATTATAATATTAATAGTTATCTTTTAATGAGCACTTACACCAACCCTGAGGTAGATTCTATTATTATCCCTGTTTTTGAATGAAGAAACAGGCTGAGAGAGGTAAAGGGCTCCAGTCACAGTCACACCTTTAGAGATGGCACAGCTGAGCGGTGACCTCTCTAAGGCTTGTGTTCTGAACTCTGTGACCCTCTGCCGTATTGAGTGAGGGTTTGCTGAATGACTGACAGTGATGACCTGTGGTGATGCGTGGTTGTGTCAACAGTAAAGGATTTGAACAGCTCACTTCTGCCAGCCGCAGCTTTTGTCAGGGACAGGAAGGGAGAGTGTGACCTGGGCCAACCCAGTGGTGGCTGGGCTCAGGCTTGGAGACCTACTAGAGATTCAGATGAGAAGGTGGAGACTAGAATGCCCAGGCTCTTTTGCAGCCTCCTTTTTGGAATGCTAAAGTCTGGTCTCCAAGGCAAAGTGTTCTTCTGGCCCCTATTTGAGCCCTTCCTGTAGTGGAGAAGCCATCCTTTTCGGGGATAGCTAACATTATTAGAAAACTCCTCCTCTCTGGGCGCGGTGGGTCACACCTGTAATTCCAGCCCTTTGGGAGGCCGAACCTCCCACTTGAGGTTGGGAATTTGAGACCAGTCTGACCAACATGGTGAAACCCTGTCTCTACTGAAAATCCAAAAATTAGCTGAGTGTGGCAGTGCGTGCCTGTAGTTCCAGCTACTTGGGAGGCTGAGGCAGGAGAATGGCTTGAACCCAGGAGGCAGAGCTTGCAGTGAGCCGAGATCACACCACTGCATTCCAGCCCGGGTGACAGAGCAAGACTCCATCTCAAAAAAGAAAAAAAGAAAACAACTCCTCCTTTCCAGTCCTTACTTTCTTGCTTTGTTCTTGTTTCTCCCCTTGGGAATCCTGTAGATTGAGTGGAGTTTACATATTTGTTGAATGGATAATATAAAGATACCATTTTGGACCTTGGGGGAGTTTAATACACACGAACCTCACATCCCCACCGCTGCCACCAAGTTTCCCCTATTGTTAACATCATACATGACCACAGTGCATTTGTTCAGACTAAGAAACCAACATTGGCACGTCACCCTTAACTATATTCCATTATTTGGATTTTTCCAGTTTTTCCACTAATGTTTTCTGCTCCAAGGTCCAACCCGGGATCCCACATCACATTTAGTCTTCATGTCTCCTTAGTGTCCCCTGGTCTGTGACAGTTTTTCAGTCCTCCCTTGGTTTTTATGACCTTGACGGTTTTGAGTATTGGGCCAGGTGTTTTGTAGAATGTCCCCCGGTTTGGGGATGTCTGATGTTTTCTTCTGACTAGATTGGGCTTATGGGCTGCTGAAAAGCGTGTCAAAGGGGTGGAGTGCCGTCTCATATGATATTGGAAATGCATGATATCACACGACATCACTGACGATGTCAACCTTGACTGCTTGGCGAAGGCGGTGTTTGCCAGTTCTCTCCACTATAAAGTTAAAGTCCTAACATTTAAGTACTTAACATGCACCAAATCCTATTATAGGCCTTAGCTCATTTGACCCTGACAACCACCTTGGGAGGAAGATACTCTGACCTTGTCCATTTCACAGTTGCGGAAACTGAGGAATGAAAAGTCAAAGTCACTTTTCTTTTGATTGTGCAGGTTGATAGAGCTGGTGAATCTTGATCCCAGCAACCTGGCTGTAGGGCCCATGTTTAACCACCACACTGTATGTCTGCCCTGGGCTAAGCACTCTCGTTGTCTACCTGGATTCCTGCAATGGTCCCCTCTTTGTCTCCCCTGTGACCTCATTTCCTACCCATCTCTCCTTGGTCACTCTGCTCCAGCCACACTGGCTGATCAGAGCAAACTATTTGTGTCTAATTACATTAAATTGCATTATATTTTTACTGCTTTCCCCAAGGGCATCATCTGATTTCTGTCTGTTTATTTCTTTCAGATCAATTAGGCCACTAAGATACTTATATGTAAAAAGATGCTGTTTACATACATGCATACATGCCAGGTGCACTGCTCCCCCAGGGCCTTTGCACCTGCTTCCCCTTTGTTCAGAATGTTCTGTATCATCCAGGTGGTTTGTTTGGTTTGTTTATCCTCCCTTGGGGCTTTGCTGAAATATTGTCTTCTCAGCAAAGCCTTCCTTGATCATTTTCTTTAAAATCTTAACCCTTGTCTCCCAGTACTCCCTAGCACCCCCCAACTCCTTATTTTTTCCATAGCACTTACCAGCCTCTGAACATTTTCTTTGCTTAACTTATTTCTTGATTGACTGTCTGTCTTCCTTAGAATGTAAGCCCCATGGGGACAAAGATTTTGGTCTGTCTTGTTCACGGCTGTGTCCCCAGTGCCTGGCACAGAGCAGGTGTCCTGTAACATTTGTGCTCGAATGCCCTGAACTTGCTTGTCTCCAGGATTCCTCCACTGTTGTGTGCTTAATGAGAAATCCCAAAGACAGAATCCCACAGTATGCTGTCAGAGACCTCCTCAGGCTGACATGGGTTCATTTATCAGCATCTTTTGAACTGGGTCATTTGACAGATTACAGGTCTTCTTAATAATCCACTCCCACAGCCCTGACATGTAGGCTCCAACAGGAAGGAAAGTGGGGCGGTTTTGTTCACTTTCATGAACAAAATATAGTTAATAAATACATTGCCTTGCACACACGAAATGCTCAAAAGATGTTTGTTGGAAAAACCACTGAAACGGGCCAGCAGTGAATGACATGACCTTCTCTAAAAAAAATCTACACACCATCTCATTTCCTGAGGTTGCTTGCCAATCCCCATAGCTTCTTTCTTGAGGGCAGCACAGACAGGAGTGTAACCTTGGCCTTAGGAACATCCATTTAGCAAAATGTCTCTATACATGCACAGACACACACACACACACGCACACGCACATGCACGCACATGCACACGCACACACATGCACACACACGCACACACACACACGCACATGCACGCACACGCACGCACACACACAAGCACATGCACGCACGCGCACACACACGTGCACACACACGCACATGCACGCACACACACGCACACACACAAGCACATGCACGCACGCACACACACACGTGCACACACACACGCACGCACACACATGCACACACACACACACGCACACACACGCACGCACGCGCACACACACACACGCACACACACAGAAATGAACAGAGAGAAATCAGGTGAGGCTCTTGGGGAAAGCAGTGAAAATATTATGCAATTTAATGTAATTAGACACAAATAGTTTGCCCTGATCAGAGACTCTGGGGAAACTGTGGTGAGTCTGGTGGAGTGTCGGGGGGAGTTACAAACCAGAGATCCTTCTCCCACCCCAGTAGAGGTCACACGGAAAACTGGGACTCCAGATGCCTCTAAAACCAATACTTGTTGGTATCCTCTACATGCCAGGAGCTTTACACCAAAATACCTCATTTCATCCTCACCATGGGCATTTCTTTTGCAGTAAAGGCAACTGAGGCCCACGGAGGTACAGTGAATTGCCAATATTGTAGAGCTGGTCATGGGAGAGCTGGGTCATGGATCCGGCCTGTCTGTCTTCTCCCTGTTCACCCCTCTGGCCCCTTCTCTGGCCTTAGCCTGAGCTGCCCTCTCCTGGGTTGAGGCCTGCACTCTTATGTGGAAGAGGTTAGCAAGTTCAGATCATGCCCAGGGACGGGGGATGGACTCCATGACCTCTCAGGCACCTCTCGCGTTTCCCTCTTTCCCCAGAATCCCTTCTGGGTCTTTGATTCCTGGGTCAGATGCCTCAAGATGGCTGCGTGGGAAGCCCCGTGCCATGACGTGAGCTGTGATCCCGGCCAGAGCGGCTGCATCAGAGAGAGAGGCTGGGGACGCAGGAGGACAGGTGGGTGAGAAGCCAGGGAGAGACACACTCTGGATTTGTGCATGTCAACCTTGGCTCTGGAGATGAAATGCCTTTTAATTTCATCATCCGCTTTTCTTTTTTCCCTCTGTGATGCTGTCTGGTGCCAGGAGGCCCTTGGCCACAGGATGCGTGTTTAACAAATCCATTAAAGCCTTTTATTTGTCTCTTGCTTGCTCCCTGGAGCTCGGCTGGCCTGGGAGACATTATCTCATTCACACTTCTCACCTAGGTGCAGGGTAGGGTGTGATTGGCATCAAGAGCAGGGCTGGCTGAGTGACTGGGAAAGTCAAGGGCCAGGGAGGCCTGCCCTGGGTGACCTGCTCATAAGGAGTGACAGATGGTGCCCGGGGCAGCATCCTGAGACCTGGGCACCGGTCCCAGCTCGCCACCAGCTCTCAGCTGGATCTTAGGCAATCCTTGGACATGCTGGATCTTCATTTTTCTTCTGTGAAGTAGCAGGATTAGACTAGGTCATTGGGTTCTGTCTGTATGTCTATCTGTCTGTCTAATGTTTTTTGGCAGAAAAATCCAATTCTCCAAGTGGGATTGGCTACAAAAGTCTCATCTTGGACAGCTCTGCCAATGCTCTCTGCCCTCTGTGATTTTAAAGATGACAGGCTTGTTTCTGCCTCGAGGCCTCTGCACTGGTCTTTTCTTTGTCGTGATTATCCTTCCCTTAGCATGTGCTGTGCATCGCTGGCCCTCATCTTGCCATTCAGGGGTCACCTGAGCTGTTACTTTTTCAGGGAGCCTTTCCCAGCCAGACCATCTAATGGTATCATGAGCACTCCACCGCATTCTGTATCTTACTGCCTTCCTACTGTGTCCTCAGCACTTACCAGCTTTTGACATTTTCTTGTGTCTTTATTTGTTAGTATGTTTCTTGTCTATTTTCCCCAGTAGCTTGCAAGTTTCATGAGGCTAGAGGTTTAGTTTCTTTGTTCACTGTCTTATTGATAGAAGCTGATACAGTGAAGGTGCTCGGTAAACAGCTGATGAATGGATGCATGCATGAATGAATGAATGGCCGACTAAGACAGATCAAGGTGAGGCTGCTCTGAGCTGGAGCAGGTGTAGAGGGCTGTGGCCCTGCTGGCTGGACCATCCCTCAGGACCACCCTCCTCCTTTAGTCTTTAAGGCCCCACACTCATCAGGGTGTCACAAAACCAAGTTTGAAAACCACTGGTTTGAAAAACTACCTTTTGGGTAACCATGCTCACTACCTGGGTGACAGGATCAATCATATCCGAAACCTCAGCATCACGCAATATACTCATATAACGAACCTGCACATGTACCCCTTGAATCTAAAATAAAAGTTGAAATTAAAAAAGAAAAAACAACGCTAGACTTAATCACCTCTAAGACTCCTTGCAGCTCTGACAACCCACAGCTAACTCTAAAAACAGTGGTACAGACAAGAAGTTCTGGGGTTTCAGAGAAGGGCAAGGTCAGTAATGGCTTCAGTAGTCTCCAAATAGGTGGCCCCTAAACTGGCTTGGAGATTTAGAGATGGGGCCAAGAGCCCTTGAGGAGGAAGAGAGGAGAAGCAAAGGTTTGGGAGGGCAGGAATTTGGGACAATTTCGCACAACCGTCAGGAGTCGGGGGAAACTGAGTGTTGGACAAAGCCAGATATCAGGGGGCCTTGAATGCTCAGGTGAGATGACTGTGCCTGATGGGCAGCACGTGGGAGCAGGCACGGATGCTTTGGGCAGAGCAGTGAAGTCACCAGGGCCTTGCATTTGGACAATGAGGTGGAGAGGGCAGGAGTGGAGGCTGAGTGATAACGAGGCCTGGACCGGGGCAGTGGGGACAGTGGGAGGGATGGGATCCAGGTGAGAAAAACGAAGAATGGAGCCAACTGGGCAGCGAATTAACGTGGTGGGGAAGGAAAAGAGAAGAATCTAAGATAGTGCTGAGGTTTCCTACCCAGGTTGGGGGACGGTGCCCTTGGTCAGGAGTTGTTGAGTGACTGCCATCAGGGATGATCGGGGAAGGGTGGACTTGCAGACAGGAAGCTCCTCCAGCCCCAGGCAGGGAGGGCGAGGCTTCCCAACTCAGCCACGTCCCACCTCGGGCTGCTTGGGTAAAGAGGAGCTTTCGCTGAGCGCCAGGAGGTCCTCCAGTTTCACCCCCTCCCAAGGGCCCCAGGATTGATGTGCTAGTGGTCACACAGGAGCCTTGGCAGAGAGCAGGGATGAGTCAGGGGCAAGTCATCCCCACTGCAGAGAATAAGACACAGCATGGAGTGCCGCAGGGATGCCTGGGCCAGGGGAGCCACCCTTGGCTCTGAGGCCCAGCATGTGATGAGGCACATCTGTGATGCTCTGCGTTTCCAAGGGATCAGGACAAGGCCTTCATCTGCTCACTCCGCAGGTCATCCCCGCTGACTGTTTTCTCCAACACAAGCCCTGAGCACTCCTTAATCCTTGCGGTTCAGACAGAAAGCCAGTTCCCAGGAAGAATCAATTCAAGAGGGAGAGAAGAATTTAAGGGCCTGCTCTCGCTATCCAGGGGCACGTTTTAGGATTTGGAGGTGCATGCCTGGGGAGACTGACAGGAATGGAGGGGAGTCTTTGGATCTCTGGGGTGTGCCCTGGACCTTGGGGAAAGTATTCTGGAATTTGAGGACAGATTTTGGAATTCCAGGCTTGTTGCAGCCCTCTGGGCTGGGTTTCAGAATTCTCAGGGATGTTTGGGAAGCCCAGAGTGTATTCTAGCTTTCTGAGACATATTTTAGAACACTTGGGGGCCTGCTGGAGTCCTGGGCTGGCTCCCCATCGTTCACCTCCTTGGGCTTGTCTTGTCAGCTGTGATCTGCTGGCACACATGGTTACAGGGAGGCAGTTACTATGGCAACAGTAACCATGAGGTGTATCAACTCCCAGAATTTACTCTGAGCCTGTGACATTTTAGCTGGTGAAGAATCGCAATTAGCTCCTGAGAGTCTGATGAACAGGGATTCCTGCCAACCCTTTCCCCCAGCCTTAAATAACCTCCTTTAGACCCATAGATTCTGGCTACCCAATTCTCCCTTGGGCAAATGAATATTCAAAAGCAGCCAAAAAGCATATTCAAATCTTATAAACTTCCACCTGCCTCACTCCATTTAAATGCAACTGCATCTTCTGTTTTGCCCCATTTATCTGCCAGGAAAGTAAAGGGTAATTCCAGGAGCTGAGAATAAATGCTTTTCTCAAGTTGCTTTACCATCCTAAGTGGGGTAAGGGAGGGGTGAGGCTGGCCTCCTCTCTCCTATAAATCAGGCCCCTCAGACAAATCTCACAGAATCCTAAAATGCTGGAGTGAATCTGCTGGAACTGTGGACCAGGGAAGGGAAGTGACACCAGGTACGTTCAGAGCCAGGCCTGGGCTCGCCTCCTCTTCTCCCCAGTGGCGGTTTTCTTAGCCAGGAGGACAGGGCCCCTCCTACCGGCTTCCCCTGGCAGAAAAGAAAGAGTAGGCTTTCTTGCCTGAGCCCCTGTATCTGTCTACAGAGAAGTGTGAAGAACTGTCCAGAATCACCAGGGCTTTACAGATGAGGAAACTGAGGCCCAGAGGTGTCCCTCCGATGGTTGGTTAGTGGCAGGGCAGGGACCTGAACTTCAGACTCCCGGTTCTGAGCACAGATCCCCTTTTATAATACTCACATTTTCTACCATGTACTATTTGTTAATGTATTCTATTCATGTATTCATGTATTCATTCACTCTATTCATGTATTCATACATGACTAGAGATCTGTCCATCCATCCATCCGTCCGTCCATCCGTCCATCCATCCATCCATCCACCCACCCGTCCATCCATCCATCCACCCACCCAGAAGGATGTTAAGTATCTGCTGAATGGCCTGCACCACCTTGGGCCTGAGCATGGTAAGAAGCTCATAGTCGTGTCTCCTGGGCCTCTTATTTATGCTCCAGGCAATCTGGTCCACCCAACCTCATTCATCTCCCTTTCTGCCAAACAGACAATCTCCCATCCAGTCTACACATGCCCACCTCCCTACCCCACTCCCACCACACTGAGTTCCTTCTGGTCTCTGCCGTTTTGCTCATAATGTCTCCCTGCAGAGAATGCCCCTGTACCCCACAACTTATCCAAACCCTACGTATTCGCTAAGGCTCCCAGAAAAAGCTCCCCATCCTCTGGGAGCCTTCCTACCCACCCAGGCCGTGGGAACCCTCCTTTTCTGTGACTCTTTGACTAGGAACCGCACACACCAGCCCCTGTTTCTGACTGGTTTTGAGCCAGTACACTCCCCGAGAGCAGGCCCCGTGCTATTTTATTATGAGCATCGCTGTTGGTATATTTTGTAGGAGCTTTTCTTCAACCCTCATAGGTTCTTGGAAAGAACTGCTGTTACAAAAGACAGCTTAACAAGAGAAAACAAACCAAAGTTTATTAACATGGATATTTCATATCCATATGGGAGACAGCCAGGGAATGAGTAGTTCTCAGAGAGCTGGTTTGAATTCCAGCTCATAGAACATCTTCAATAAAGAGCAGTCAATTTCTAGAGAAGTGACAAGACAGAGGAAAAGAACTTTGAGTCTCCAGGGGCCGCAACTTGGGGGAAGGTAATAGTAGGCAGATCAAGGTTAGTAAAGCACGTTAGTGTCCATCCCTCTGGTATCACCTCCAGGTGATAGGCATCTACAGTTGTCTTCAATAGTTAACCTTTGTCCTTCCTGGTAGAAGGGGGTCAGGATACCTTTTGTCTTTGTAAATCTGTGTTCTGCTTTTGGGCCAATGGAGGGAGGGCCGAGAGTGTGCCAAGAGTTTTCCTATATCTGCTTTTCTTTTTAAGACAGGGTCTCACTCTGTTGCTCAGGCTGGAGTGCAGTGGCATCATCACAGTTCACTGCAGCCTCCGCCTTGCTTAAGGAAACCTCCTCTCTTAGCCTCTCAAATCACAGGTGTGCATCATCATGCTTGGCTTATTTATTTCTTTTTCCATTTTTTTTCTTTAAGTTTTACGTTCAGGGGTATTACGTGTGCAGGATGTGCAGGTTTGTTACATAGGTAAACGTGTGCCATGGTGGTTTGCTGCCCAGATCATCCCATCACCTGGGTATAAAGCCCAGCATCCATGAGCTATTCTTCCTGATGCTCTCCCTCTCCCCACACCCTACCCTCCGACAGGCCCCAGTGTGTGTTGTTCCCCTCCTTGTGGCCATGTGACCTCCCACATATAAGTGAGAACATGTGGTGTTTGGTTTTGTGTCCCTGCATTAGTTTTCTGGGGATAATGGCTTCCAACCAACTCCATCCATGTCTCTGCAAAGGATATGATCTCATTCCTTTTTATGGCTGCATAGTATTCCATGGGGTATATGTACCACATTTTCTTTATCCAGTCTACCATTGATGGGCATTTAGGTTGATTCCATGTCTTTGCTATTGTGAATAGTGCTGCAGTGAACATACACGTGCATGTATCTTTATAATAGAATGATTTCTATTCCTTTGGGTATATACCCAGTAATGGGATTGCTGGGTCAAAGAGTATTTTGGCCTCTAGGTCTATCAGGAATCTCCACACTGTTTTCCATAATGGTTGAATTAATTTACACTCCCACCAACAGTGTAAAAATAATCCTTTTTCTCTGCAACCTCACCAGCATCTGTTGTTTTTTGACTTTTTAACATTAGCCATTCTGACTGGCGTGAGACAGTGTCTCATTTTGGTTTTGATTTGCATTCTCTAATGATCAGTGATGTTGAGCTTTTTAAAAATGTTTCTTGGCAGCATGAATGTCTTCTTTTGAGAAGTGTCTGTTCATGTCCTTTGCCCACTTTTTAATGAGGTTGTTTTTTTCTTGTAAATTTGTTTAAATTCCTTGTAGACTCTGGGTATTAGACCTTTGTCAGATGGATAGATTGCAAACATTTTCTCCTATTCTGTGGGCTGTCTGTTCACTCTGATGAGAGTTTCTTTTGCTGTGTAGAAGCTCTTCAGTTTAATTAGATCTCGTTTGTCAATTTTTGCTTTTGTTGCAGTTGCTGTTGGTGTTTTCATCATGGAATCTTTGCCTGTGCCTATGTCCTGAATGGTATTACCTAGACTTACTTCGATGATTTTTATAGTTTTGGGTTTTACATTGAAGTCTTTTTTTTTTTTTTTTTTTTTTTTGAGACGGAGTCTCGCTCTGTCGCCCAGGCTGGAGTGCAGTGGCCGGATCTCAGCTCACTGCAAGCTCCGCCCCCCGGGTTTACACCATTCTACTGCCTCAGCCTCCCGAGTAGCTGGGACTACAGGCGCCCGCCACCTTGCCCGGCTAGTTTTTTGTATTTTTTAGTAGAGGTGGGGTTTCACTGTGTTAGCCAGGATGGTCTCGATCTCCTGACCTCGTGATCCGCCCGTCTCGGCCTCCCAAAGTGCTGGGATTACAGGCTTGAGCCACCGCGCCCAGCCCATTGAAGTCTTTAATCCATCTTGAGTTAATTTTTGTATATGGGCAATGAAGGGGTCCAGTTTCAATTTTTGTATAGGGCTAGCCAGTTCTGCCAGCACCATTTATTAAATAGGTAATCTTTTCCCCATTGCTTGTTTGTCAGGTTTGTCGAAGATCAGCGGGTTGTTAGTGTGTGGTCTTATTTCTGAGTTCTCCATTCTGTTCCATTGGTCTATATGTCTGTTCTTTTACTGGTACCATGCTGTTTTGGTTACTGTAGGCTTGTAGTATAGCTTGAAGTCAGGTAATGAGATGCCTCCAGTTTTGTTCTTTTTGCTTAGGATTGTCTTGCATGCCTGGCTAATTATTATTATTATTTTTTTTATTTTTATTTTTTGTAGAGATAGGGTCTCCCTATGTTGCCCGGACTGGTCTCAAACTTCTGGGCTCAGTTGATTCTCCTGCCTCAGCCTCCCAAAGTGCTGGGATTATAGGTTTGAGCCATCGTGCCTGGTGTGCTGCTTCTTATTGCCTTCAGCTCAACAATCCTTCATTTTTTGGGGTGGCGTATACTGGTCCCCGCAATTACATTTGGGCAGTGCCGTGATGTAAAGAAAATGACACCAGAAGTGGAATCGGACAAGGGGTGGAGTCTTAGCTTTACTGATGAAAGGTTGTGTGATCTCAAGCAAGGAACTGAGTCTCGGGGCGTGTGCTGCACATTCACCAGGTGATACCTTGGAAAACCCTCCAGCGCTAAATGAGCAGGAGGGGGCTTCTCGTTCCAGGGTCTGCTTTCCTCCTTGCTACTCGGGTGTGTGGTCTTGTGTAACTGCTGATAGCTTGGGGCACAGATACCTTCCTGGGGAGGAGAAAGGGCGGGTCTTATTTCAGGGCAATCTCTCAAGCAGTCTTTTCTTTCCAGTCCCTTCCCTCCAAGTAAGATCCAAGGTGATGGTGGGGAAAGCAGCGTTTGTTTTTCTCCCAAGAAGACTCATCTTCTCAACTGGCTGGGGAAGGCTGGGGCCCAGACAGGCTTTTGAGTGTTTTCCAAGGGGTCATGGCTTCCTCCGGGAAGCCTCCTTTCTGGGAAAACAGGAAAGCCCTTGGCTGGCTTGGCTCCTGCTCTGTGGACTCCTGACTTCAATCTTAATCATGTTTCTCTTTCCTGAACTGTGGCTTTAACACTCCCTGGGGGCCTGTGGTAGGAGGTTTAAGCCTTAAGCACTTTTTTTTTCCCCTACTGATTGATCTTTTGTTTTGCAGAGCTGAGATTTCTTTACATCACAGTGATTCAAGGAGAAAAACACAGCCAGATCCTTCCTCATCTCCACATAAATTAAAACACATGTCTGTAACGCTTCAACCTCAGATCACATATCCTCATCCTCACCCCCCCGCCGCCCAACCCCCACCAATATACAGGCCCAGGTGCACGCACAGGAAGGCACATATTCTCTGGGGATGGGCGTGCCCGTACCCTCCCTCCCTGCAGACACCTGTGGGTGCTTGTGCTTACTGGCACCTCCCTGTTCACCCCTCCGTAGCTAGTGTCCATTCAAGCCCACCCAAGGAAGTAGCTTTACACATATACTGGCGAGATAGGCGGGTGCTGTCATGGGTGTGCACTCACTGTGTGCTTGGGCTTGTACACCCGCACACATGTATCTGTGTAAAAATGCAGATCCGTGTGCATCCATGTGCTACAAAGATAATTACGGCTCACAGTTACTCACCCTCTGTGCCAAGTACTGTGAACTTTGCAGATGTCGGTTCATCCAGCCCTTGCAACAACGCTGTGATATACACAGGACTGATTATTCTCTGCATTTTCAGAGGCAGTGGGCACCACAGTCCACACTCATAACCATGACACTCTCCTGGAAATAAAGGTATTTCTGTGCAGGTGCTGTGAAGACTAAGCCCTGCCGTACTCTGAGTCTCTCCTCCTCACAGGTACGTAGGTACAGGGCGTTGTTGCCCAAGGGTGTGAAGACGGGCAGGCAGTGGAGTGTGTGCACACCTGTCCCAACCGGCTCCCTTGGAAGCCTCCGGAGGCATTTCAGCCTTTTCAGGAGGCCCGTGCCTTGTAGCTGCTGTGTCCCTCTTCAGCACTGGCTACCTGGATTGTATCTTCTTTTCCCAAGTCATGTGTCCCAAGGCCTTAGTGGAGTCTCACCAGGCAGGGAGTGGAGGACAAGGCCAATCACCCGAACACTGAGTGATTAGCAGCTCTCAGAGCCCCCGCTCCACCATGCTCCCGTCTCCACCCTCCTTTCCTCTTCCTGAGATCACTTTAGATGACAGATACCTTCCCTGGGAAAGCCTCCTGGGCCACATGATGGAGTCAGGGTCGCTTCAGTGAATACCTACAGAGTGGCTCAGAGTCTCCCGGTCTCCAGGTTCTGGCTCTGCCTCTTCTCAGCTGTGTGACCTAGGGCAAGCTTCTCCACCTCTCTGAGGCCTTAGTTTCCTCATCTGTCATATGGGGATTCTACTGATACCTAACCCAAAAGTTAATGGGAGAAGTAAATGCGTGAATCCATGGGAAGGGCTCCGAACTGTCCTGGCCCTGAGTTGCTGGCGTCGTTGCTGTGCTCCTCGGCCTCACAGGCAGGCTGGTGGCTATCTGTCAGCTTCCCCAGTGAATCAGTGTGCTTTACGAGGGCAGGGACCAAGGCTTATTGTTCCTCTTGTCCCAGGGCCTGGCTCAGTCTCTGGGACGGTGTTGGTGCTGCTAAACATTGATTGAATGTCTGAATGAGGGAGACCAGTTCTTTTTCCAGTGGGACCTGTTCTTGCAGCGAGTGGGATAAATCCCATCTCTCTGTCTCAGGGGTGTGGGGTGAGGCTGCCCGCCCTATGCCAGGGACGCAAAGTAGGGCAGGCCTCCCTAGGGGGGTTGCCGTGGCAACAGGAAAGTTCTACTCAGCAGCCGACACACAGGGTTGCTTGGGAAGCGATGGTGGTGTCGCCTGCCCAGTGTGAGCAGACACAGTATGGAAATGGCATTTGGAGCCTCAGTGACTCACCTGTAAAATGGGGGCTAAACTCGCAGCTCATGATTCGGGGCAGATTTGGAGAGATCATGCCTGGGGAAAGCTGTTGGGAGCTGCGGAAGGCCCTGCTGTTCCTGGCTGTTTATTGACTGTCTTCGGTGTATTACTGCTGCACCCTGGCACCTAAAACAGTGCCTGGCACATAGTGGGGGCTGATAAACATCTGCTAAATGAAGAATTACTCAAGCAAGAAGGCTGAGACTTCTCAAGGTCTCGCCCCAATTCAAAGTCTAGAATTCTAACAGAGCAGTGGTCTGCAACAGAGACCCCTGGATGCCATCTCTGACCTACCCCAGAGCCTCGCAGGCCCCTGAGTCCACCTCCCATCCCAGCTATGAACTCTGTGAAGGCAGGCAGGGGACTGGGTTCCATCTGGCACTGGGAAAATTGTCCTATATTGGGAGTCTTGACTTGGCTGATCGCAGAAGCTTGGGGTCGGGGGCTGTGAGCTGAGGTCGTGCTGGATAAAAACAACGTAGGTTTTCAGGTCCCTCGTTAGTTCCACCAAATCAGACATTCTAGGGGTGCAGCCCAACACTGGGGGTGTAAGCATGTTCCCAGGGAATTCTGGTGATCAGCCAGGCTTGGGGATTTCTGCTCAGGCCACAACCTCCTGGAGTTAGAGGGGCTTTAACGGGTCTACTCAACCAAGCCAGGGTCCGGCACTTCCTGTACACCTGGGGAGACTGAGGTCCAGAGAGGGGACATGAGTTGGCCCAGTTCTCACACTGGCAGTCCTTGCCCTGGGACTTAGGCAGACTTCTAGGTCTGTCTGGCTTCAGCTTCTCCATCAACAATGATGGTGTCCACCTGCCTGGCTTCTCTGTCGGGGTGGATGTCACAGGTCTCATCTGTGCATTCTGGTCAAGACATCCAGCTGCAGGGAGGAACACGGGCATGGTAGCAGGCAGCAGATCTGAGTTGCCAGCCTGGCCCTTCCTTTTCCTGGCTTCTCAGACAAAGTGTCTTCAGCTTCCTGAACATCAGTCTCTTCTTCTGCCAAATGGGCACAAGACCCCTTTCCTGAGAAGTGGGTTAGTGAGGCCATTAAGGGCATGGGGACCTAGTTTGAATTCTGGCTCCACTGGGTTGACAGCTGTGTGACTCCAGGCCAGTGACTTCACTTCTCTGAGCTATAGCTTCTCATCTGTAAAATGGGGGAGATGAAACCCAGCTTCATGGAGGTAATCACGAGGATTAGGTGTGAGGGTGCCCATGAAACATGTAGCAGGGTCTCAGCTAAAACGAATGCCCTGTTGAGGGAAGGCAGGAAGGCTGTGACTCAACTGTCCAGCCTGGTCTGCCCCAGCCCCAGAGGAAGGCTGGGAGCTTTGCCTCTGTACCCAAAGGGCAGCCCAGGGGAGGGGCAGTGAGGGGAGAGGTGTTTGTTTGAACAGCCAGAGGCGCTGAGAGGCCCCTGGTGTCCATTAGCTGGTTCCTGCTGAGTTGGAGGGAGTTGGAGGCCAGGAAAGTGATGAGCCATCGCAGCTGTGTGATACTTTCTCAGCTGAAAAGCGGTTTACAACTCGTTATCTTAATGTGTCCTCACAATAACCCTGGTAATTGTTAGCCTAGGGATCAGCCTCCTTGTTTCATATGGGGAGATGAGAGCCCAGAGAGGTTAAGTGGCCCAGCCGAGGTCACACAGCACAGCAGCAGCCAAAGAGAGGTAAGGTGGAAGGTGACTGGGATTGGAAAGAATGGTGGGAAGCTGAAGAGGCATGCTTCCTGACTTGCATCTAGCTTAACTCCTGCTTACTGCAGTCTCAGTCTATTGGTCCTGGTTGTTTTGTAGGTGTGGCAAAGAACTCAGACTCTGAAGCCAGATGCCTGGGTTCAAATCCTGGCTCTGCCACTTCCCAAGTGTGTGCCTTAAGAAAGTCACTTAGCCCCTTTAAAATGAGTTCTTCATCTGTCAGATGGGGATAATAATAGCACCTCCGCATAAGGCTGTTTTGGGGAGAAGCTCAGTCCACATATGTGTAGCATGTGCCCAGCGCATGGTGAGTTTGCTGTCTTGTGTATAGCTTTGCTGCTGTTAGATGATGTGTACCCCTAAAGTCACATCACCTGTCCCAGCCTCAGTTTTTTCATCTTCTAAATGGGGCTGCTGACTACTGAGCCATTATTTTAGGCCAGGCACCTGCCAGTCAGAATTTCATTTAATATTCCCAGCAACCAATGAGATTGGTCCTCATTTAGTCCCATTCTCCAGATAAGGAAATGAAGACACAGAGAAGTGAACTGACGTGTCTGTAATTACTTGGCCAGAGACCAGGATGCTCCAACTCCAGCTCAACCCTGAGAGCCCATGGCCTCCCCAGTGTGCCTGCCTGCAGGCCTCTCTCCAGGGAACTCTTTAGGGCTGATACGCTTGCCTGGGTCTTTGGAGTCTGGGGGCTGGTCCCTGCCTTGGATGCCAGAGCAGCAGAGAATCCATCCCCGTCCCAAGATGGCGATCTTCCTCTGTGCCCTGCCCTGGCATGGAGTGCCAGTCCTACCTGGGCCTCCTCTTTCCCTGGGCCTGGGGGGAGGCTGAGAGGCCCTAGGCCATGAGAGAAGGCCATTAGCTGGCACTGGAGCCCAAGTGCTGGTAATAACCCTATTTTCATAGGGAGGCAGCTCATGTCTCCCTGTGTTCCAATCTGCTCCCGGAGCTCCCACTCCAGAAGGAAGCAGCAGTGGGTTATGAAAGCAGGAGCGGGTTACATAAGGATGCAGCAGGCTCCAGTGGGATTGGGGGAGCAGAGCAGCCCCCAGCCCCAGCAGAGCAGGGCTAGGCTCCTGCTCCTGCCTTGCCCAGCTGCCCTCCCTGGGACTGAGAACTGCAGGCAGGGCTGGGGCAGGAGTGAGCAGGGCGAGGTGGCAGGACGGAATGAGAGAGCCCTGGTCAGGGAGCTGGGAATCCTGGCTTGGGTCCTAGCTCTCTCATGACTTGAACAAATCCCTTTCCCTCTTTGGGCCTCAGTTTCCCTTTCTGGAAAAAGGAGGGGAAATCTTTAGGGGCCCTCCCAGTTTCGGGGGTGTTATATTTTTCTCACCTTGGAGAGGGTTGTACAAATTTCTAGCTTCTGACTCTTACCCGCTGCCAGCTTGCTTGAGCAGGGCACAGTCCCTCTCTGGGTCCCCATATCCCTGTTTATCTAACAAACAGAAGGAACCCCATTGTCAGCTTCATGGGTGCCAGATGTGCCTGGACTTTGGGGGGTCTGGATGTGACAAGACAGTGGAACAAGGACATCCCATTTCCTACTCTCTCCTTTGCTCCTTGGTCGAGTTCTAGCAAAGACCAGCTATACCACATCATGATAACAGTAACAGCAAAGACAACTACCGCTGATCAAGTCCTTACTAGGGTTAGACCCTGTGTTAAGCCCCTTTGCAGGCATTGTCTCATCAAATTCTCATAAGAACCCTATGAAGTAGGTACTTTTATTATCTGTTTGACAGATAGGGGCTGAGGCTCAGAGAGGGCAAGTGACCTGCCCAAACTCACACAGCCGGTAAGTGGCCAACTCAGGATTCGATTCCAGGCTCGTTAGACTCCACTTCCTATGACACTGTGAGTCTGAACAGAATTGGTTATTTCCAGAGACCAAAGAAGTGGGTATGACCAGATGGTGTAAACAGCCCTGTTCTGTGGTCTAGGCTCTGAGGAATGTCCGTCCCCCTCACTAGCCACCCCCGGGCCTCTCTGGACTCACCACCCCCCCACCACATTCCCTTTGTGCCACCCACAGTGGCCATGGTGACATCTGGGAAGTGGGCAGCGCAGCCTGCAGGCTGTGTGGGCAGTTGGCACTGAGGGTACTTGAGCTCTCATATTTTTAAACCCAGCTCTGGCCACCTCTGCAGTTGGCTCAGACAGAGCTGAGGGGTTTTCCTTTGGGCCCCGCTGACTCTGAGTGGGAGGGCCCAGGCATCACTGTGTCAGAAGGCACTGTGCCCATGGCAGCCAGGGGGATGCTCACAGCTGGGGTGGGATCTGTGTCCCTCGGACCCTGGGAGCCCCAGGCAGCTCAAGCAAAGCTTATGGGAACCGTGGGTAGGTCTGAGGCTGTGGCTTGGAGGGAGAAAACCAGGAAGGGGAAGCTGAGGTCCTGAAAAGGAAAATATCCAGATTCCACTGCGAGTTAATGGCAGAGCTGGGATTTGAACTCAGAGCTCCTGATACCCAAGCAAGAGTAATTTGGGGGCTCACTGTTCATCCTGGTCCCCAGAAAGTCCTGTTTGTGGACACTCTGCCCCTGGGTAGGGGAATTTTATCTGCCCTGTAGGAAGGCAGGGGAGGAGGAGGAGGACAAGCCATTCATGCCCATGAATGACTCCCTGGGAAAGGAGCCAGAGGAGAGTTTCATAGCCAGGGGAGGTCGGATGATGGCAGGGGAGACACAGGAGTTTGAGGGTGCGGCTGGGGAGTGAAGAATAATTCACTAAACCCCTGTGGCTGCCGTTGCTTCTCCCTTCTGATACTCCACGTATCTGCCAACTTCCCTGCCCTGACCCCTGGCTCCAGGAGGGTCCCTCATACATTGTGCAGAGCAGGGAAGGGAGGGGCCAGGAGGCCATTTACAGGAGAAACATGACGAAGGTGAAGGGCAAGGAGTGGCAGGAGCTGCCCTCCATGGCTTTGTCACAGCCCCTTTCTGGGGCCTTTGTTTCTTCATTTATAAAATGGGGATAATCATTAGCATTTGCCAAGTACCAATTTTATGCCAGCCCTGGGCTAATCCCTTTTATGTGTGATTTTATTCAATTTTGCGACGACTCATTGCTCAGGTGAGGAAACTGAGGCTCAGAGAGGGTCCGTGGCATGTCCAAGGTCACTCCGCTGGTAAGTGGCAGAACCTGGGTCAGTCTTCAGGGCCCAGGTGCTTAGCCAGTGTCTGCACCCTCCACTCCGGGGTGTCAGGTTGCTCCAGTGAAAGACAAGTAGTGGGAGAAAGGACATTGGAGAGGATGACCGAGATAGACACCACTGGGGTGTCAGCCCCCTTCTCTGGCCTCCTCCCAGGGAAACGGGGTCCGGACCCATTCCTAGTGCCTCTCCAAATTCCTTTTTGTCCACCACTGCCTATTCCATTCCCTGCACCACTGCCACCAGTGCCAGCCTTCGAAAACACAAACCTGATTATCTCACTCCCCGATTCAGCCCCTTTCCATGGCTCTGCACTGCCCTTGGGGACATCCAAACTGCATAACTTGGCATTCAGCAGGTCGTTTTGTAACCCATCCCTTACCGCCTCTCCATGGACCCTCTACTCTGCTTGATACCCAGGCAACAGCGATTTTGGACTCTCCCTCCACAGCACTCCCTGGCCGGATTTTCTTCCCTTTCCCCGTGCCTGAGCTCAGACAGTTCCCTCCGCCATTTTCACCTTGTCCTCAAACTCCTATTCATCCCTTAAAACCCACCAAAGTCGCTTCTTCTGTGAAGCCTTCTGAGCCTGCTCCTGGTGGACTGTCACTCCCTCTTGGTGTTCCCATTGCCTTAAGGGTGGTTCTCATTGCCTTGTTTTGTAGTTAATTGTTTTCGTGGCACTCTCACCTGCTCACCTGTGACTACCTGAGTGTCCCCAGAGGAAAGGAGCTATGTGAGCCACTCTGGTGTTCCCAGCTCCAAGGCCAGGCACAGTGGACATTTACTGCTGAATGAGTGAATGCAGAGAGGATCAGAAAGCTACAGAGGATGGTAGATCTGCAAACTTCTCCCTGGGTGAGGCCCAGGCTCAGGTTCCAGACAGCTCCATGTATCTCCCACTCACTGAGATTGGATGTCCCGCAGTTGGACAGACCTGAAATTGAGCTATGTGATCCTGGGTAAGTCAGTTAACTTCTGGGTCTGGTACCTCATTTGCGAAATGGGTTAACAAGATGGCCATTAGGAGGATTCAGTAAGATATTGCATGAGAAACTTCTAGAACAGAGCCTTCAGTAAGGTAGGTATTTAGTAAAGCTTTCTTCTGTCATCTTGCTATCATCCCCATCATTATCACCTTCATCACCATCATCATCATCATCACCATTGCCATCCTCATTATCATTCCTGGGGTCTCTTTTTTTCTTTCCCAAATACCTGCCCCTCTGCTGGAGATTCTGCATGTCTGAGGTACCAGCCATTGCCAGAGACTGGGCTGTGTTCTGTCCTTTCATCGTGCCATTTCATTCTCACCCCAAAATAAAAACACACACAAAAAATCACTTTCTTCCCAAAGAGAATCCTCTCATTCACCATATGGTTGCTACAATGATCCCCATTTTACAGATAGATGAACTGAGGCCCTGAGCAGTGACGTAACTTGCTAAGATCATACCACAACTGGTAAACAGTGGAAGACAATTCAAACCCTGGTCAGCCCTTTTGGCAACGCTGAGCTGCTTAGGGCTCTGGAGCTCACGGACCCTTAGGGTTCTCCTGATACACCTCCCGCGGCAAACACTCCCCGCAAAGGGTCAGTGTGAGTTTTTAGCTCTTTCCTGAGTCTCCTGGGCCCAGCAGAAAAACACTGAAAGATTTACTGAGAATCTAGGGAGACAAAATGGGACAGGCACAAAGACACCAGGAAGCTGGATAAAGTCTGGTAGGCTCCGAAGCCAGGGTGTTGGCCCTCCCTGGCTAGCTCACTTGGGCACAAACCAGCTCACTCTGGACTCACAGGGCCTGGCCTGGGTCTCCTGCCTGAGGATCTGGTCCACAGGATCCACTTCAGAGAAACTCCACCCCTACTCCCATCCATTTCCAGTCCCCTTCTTCTCCTTGTCTTCCTTCCTTCTGGGAGGGGCTTCACTGGCATCTCTGAAGCTGAAATAACAACTCCCATGTTGGCTTTTTTTTTTTTTTTTAAAGATGGAGTCTCACTCTGTCACCTAGGCTGGAGTACAATGGCGTGATTTTGGCTCACTGCAACCTCTGCCTCCTGGGTTCAAGCGATTCTCCTGCCTTAGCCTCCCAAGTAGCTGGGATTCCAGGCACATACCTCCATGCCCGGCTGCCTGGCTAATTTTATTATTATTATATTTTTATATTTTTAGTAGAGACGGGGTTTCACCATGTTGGCCAGGCTGGTCTCGAACTCCTGGCCTCAAGTGATCCACTTGCCTCAGCCTCCCAAAATGCTGGGATTACAAGCATGAGCCACTGCACCTGACCCTATGTTGGCTTTTTAAGGGGAGGTTTAGTGAGAGGCTCAAAGGAGAGAATTTTGGGTTCATTCATTCTTCAAATCTGTATTGAGTATCTACTGTGTGCTACAATTGTGCTGGGCAGGGGGACCTGGAGATAACCTGAACTCAGTCCCTCCCTGGAGAAGCCTCAGTCCCATGCCTCAGTCCCATTTTTATCTCTAAGAGTAGCCAAGACCCTTCCCACTTCTTTGGCATTAGTTCTGGGAGTGCCCAAGGGCAGGGGACCATCTTTATCCCACGGAGCTGGGCACAGAGGAGCTTTGAGAGAGCATTTGTAGTACGGACCTGAACTGAGCGAAATGAGAATAAAGCACTGCATACACTTCTCTGATTTCAGACATGGGCCTGGGGAACCTCAGCCCTGACCCTTTCCCATGGGTCCAACCCCTCTGTATGCACCCCTTTACTACAAAGCTTCTTATATTCTGTCATTGTCTATACCTTGCTTTCTACCCTGAGGTTGAGTCCCTACTATGTGCCAGGCATAGTGTTGACCAGACACTGCTGTATCCTTATAGAGATTGATGATCACACACACACAGACACCCACCCATCCCCTGCAGCTTCCCCCCATCCCCCAGCACACACCCTAAGACAGTATTAAAGGTTTATTACTCATACAATGAAGCTCTTAAGAAAGAGCAGAGAAGCTCCCAAGCAGGCAAAAATGGCTTGAGAGACTAGGAAAGGGAGATTGGCTTTCAGTTTTTATAGATGGATTGACTACAAGGATATTATGGAGTTTTAAAAATAGACCTCAAGAATTGGGATGAGTTTTTAATAGACCTCAATGGTTCCTGGCACGTGGGCTGGCCTTTGTGGTTTGAATTTACCGTTAGTGCCAAAAGAAGGGGCACTCAGGTTTTATTATCTTGCCTAGATGTGGGACAGAAGGGGAAGGGGGAATGGTGGGTGTGGCTAGTGTCAGATATCAAACATCAAACATAGAGCCAGATGGATCACTTGAGGTCAGGGGTTCGAGACCAGCCTGACCAACATGGTGAAACCCCATCTCTTCTAAAAATACAATAATTAGCTGAGTGTGGTGGTGCATGCCTGTAATCCCAGCTACTCAGGAGGATGAGGCAGGAGAATTGCTTGAACCTGGGAGGTGGAGGTTGCAGTGAGCTGAGATGGCCCCATTGCACTCCAGCCTGGGTGACAGAGTGAGACTCTGTCTCAAAGAAAAAAATATATAAAACAATAGAGCTGACTCCTTATTACATAGTCACACCCACCCCTGCCCCTCTTCCCTACTGTACCTAAACCTTGGCAACCATTAATCTGTTCCCTGGCTCAATGATTTTATCATTTTGAGAATATTATATAAGTGAATTAATACAGTGTGTGGCCTTTTGAGATGTTTCTCCCCTGCTCAGCATGATGTCCTTGAGGTTCATCCAAGTTGTTATATGTACCAATAGTTAGTTACTTTTTATTGCTGAGTGATATTTGGTGTTATGAATGTACCACAGTTTGTTTAATCATTTGCCTATTGAAAGATATTGTGGTTGTTTCCAGTTTTTGGTTATTACAAATAAAGCTCCTATGCTTTTTCTGATGTTATTGTAACTATTCCTGCTTTCTTTTGATCATTGTTTGCATGATACATCATTTTCTAGTCTTTTCTCTCATCTTATCTATATCATTATATTTGAAGTAAGTTTCTTATAAATAGTATACAGTTAGATCATGTTTTTTAAAATCCACTCTGTCAATCTGTCTTTTAATTGATGTATTTAGATCATTTACATTTAATGTAATCAATATGTTAGGGCTTAAGTCTGACATTGTACTTTTTGCTGTTTGTTCCTTCTGTGTTTATTTCTGTTTTATTTTTCTTGCCTTCCTATGGTTTGTTTGAGCATTTTAAAAATAATTCTATTTTGATTCATTTAGAGTATATTTGAGTAGATCTCTTTGTATATAGATCTTTTAAAGTGGTTTTACTAGGTACTGCATTATACTTACATAACATCACAGTCTACTGATGTTAATAGTTTACCAGTTTGAGTGAAATATAGAAACCTTACCTCCTTTAAATTTCCCTTTCCTCCTCATTTAAAATATAATTGTCTTAATTATTTTCTTTACATACTTTGAGAACCACATCTGACAATTTATTATTTTTGCTTCAATGATCAAATATAACTTAGACCAACCTGGGCAGCATGGTGAAACTCCACCTCTACCAAACAAAAACAAAAGACACAAAAATTAGCTGAGCGTGTTGGCATGCACCTGCAGTCCTAGCTACTTGGGAGGCTGAGGCAGGAGAATTGGGAGGTTGAGGCTGCAATGAGCCATGATAACGCCACTGTACTCTAGCCTGGGTGACAGAACGAGACCCTGTATATATAAATATAAATATATATAAAAATAAAAATAAATATAAATATATATAAATATAAATATATATACATTTATCTTAGAAAACTCTACAGGGGAAGGTAAATGTATTATATATATAATCTCTATTTTTCTGCTCTTTCTGTTATTTTTCCTTTCTGATGTTCCAAGATTCATTTCTTTACTATTAATATTTCAATAACTTCTTTTAGCCATTCTTTTAGGGTAGATCTGCTGGTGACAAAGTCTCTCATTTTTCCTTTGTCTGATATTGTCTCGACTTTTCCTTGATTCCTGAAGGATAGTCTCATCAGATACAGAATTAAGGGTTGACAGTTTTGTTTTTTTTAATACTTGAAAAGTTTTGTGCTGCTTTCTTCTGGCCACCATGATTTCTGATAAACCATTGTTGCCCAAGCTATTTCCTCCCCCCATAGATAAGGTGTTTTTTCTCTCACCGCTCTCAATATTTTTTCTTTGGTTTTAGCTTATTGAAGTTTGGTTGTGATGTGTCTTAATGTGAGTTTATTTAGGTTTATCCTATTTGAGTTTTACTTGGCTTCTTTAATCTGTAGGTTTATGTCTTTGGCAAAATTTGGGAAATTTTCAGTCATTTTTTTCTTTGAATACTTCTTCAGCTCCATCCTCTTTCTCCTTTTGTAGGATTCTGACTATTTGAATGTTGGATCTTTTGGTATAGTTCCATAGGTCCATGAGGCCCATTTGTTTTCAGTCTATCTTCTCTCTTGTTCAGATTGGGTAATTTCTATTGTTCTACCTTCAAATTCATTGCTTATTTCTTCTTTATTCTCCATTTTGCTGCTGAGCCCATTCGTTGTATTTTAAAAAAATTATTTATTATATTTTTCAATTCTAAAATTTTCCATTTGGCTCTTCTTTGTATCTTTTGTTTCCCGAGACTTTCTATTTTTTCACTTGTCTCAAATGTTTTGGAATTGCTTGTTCAATGGTTTTATTTTTTTTTTAAATGATGGCTGCTTTAAAATTTGTTAGATAATTCCAACATCTGTGTCTTCTCAGTGTTGGCATCTGTTGATTGTTTTATCTCATTCAAATTGAGATTTTTCTGGTTTTTGGTATGATGAATGATTTTTAGTTACATCTTGAACATTTTTGGTGTTATGAGATTCTAGATCTTGTTTAAATCTGACACTATGCCCATGGGGGAAGGGAAATGACTTCTCATTACTGCCAGGCAAATGAGAGCTCAGGTTTCCCACTCATCCTCATTTGACACCCCAAGGGAGAGACATGGCTTGCTACTGTGGGGAAGAGATGGGATTTCAGGCTCTTCACTAGATCTCTATTGACACAGCCCTGGCTGGGAGGGGAGGGGTGCCTCATGATTGCTCCCCACATAGTCTCCACTGATACTGGAGCTGGAGAAAGCTTCATGACTATGAGATGGTAGGAAAGGTTATGGTTTCCACTCAGTCTCCTCTAATATCACACCAGTAGGGAGGGTAGGGGGTGCCTCATTACCAATGAGCAGAGGTGGAAGTCCACAATTCTAATGTGGCCTCCACTGACATCAGGATTGGGGTGAGAGATGGGGGTACTACTACCTGGCAGGCATGAAAGCCCTGGCTCTCCATTGAGTCTTCTCTGATACCACTTTGATAGGGGTAGAGGCTTAGGCTCTCTACTTGGCCTTTGCTGAAGGGGTTTTAGATTGGGCCACATTTCTTCCCTTTGATGTTTGGCTAGGGTGGAGTGGTAATCATCTAGAAGTTTTCTATGTACTAGGTTCTTGCTCTTTCTGGTCCTTTGACTAGGGATAACAAAATTTCCTTGGGGCTTTTAAATCTGCTTTCAGTGGCATTTCTAGGTTGCTGGCTTCTCCAGCATTCAGCCTGAGAGCTATGAAATAATCAGAGAACTCAAGGAACTCACCACTGTGTCATCCCTTAGCTTCAGAGGTTCCTAGTCAGTCTTCCTTCTTCTCTCCATCTTTCAGAGTCTACTTATGCTTGTTTTAGACACAATGTCCAAGATTTTTAGCTGTACTTAGCATGAGGAGTCGGGAGACATGAATCTACTCCATCCTGGTTCAGAACCAGATGGTTCTGGAACGTCTCTTGGTTCAGAACCAAGAGAACTTGGTTCTCTATAGTGTTTAACAAAATAGGTAGAGCTAAGCCAAGAGAAACAAGGTTTGGTTAGAAAGTAAAAAGAGATAGATCAGTTGAATATAATTTGGCATCTGTAGGATGAAACAAGAAAGTAAATGTTTGATTGTTTGCAAGGTTTTGATCAGCAAAGCATACTATGGTTGGCATGCCCTTGGTATTAGGGTTATTACCATAAGAGCAAAGCAGCTCAGCACAGCACATCCACCACTGCACATGTGATAATAGTAATAAATAGGAGGCAATGAGTGCACAAGCTTAATTTAGGCCTGGAAGAAGACTTCCCTGTGATACTACCTAGAGATAGTATAGACAACCCCAAGGAAGATACCATCCTTGGGGTTGGGTTGGGGGAAGGTCTAAGAGGGATGGGAGAAGGGGAAGGGGGTTTAGGCGTTTGATTGTATAAATCCAAACCTGTATATATGAGAATGTGGAGGAATGCAGGCCTTTTGTTTTTCCTGCAGATCCTGTTCAGGTTCCTGAAGCCACTAAGTAGTTGGTTTATCACTCCATGCCTAACAGAGTGCCTGGCGCATAGTAAGTGCTCAATACATATTTGTTGAAAGAAAGAATGAATGAATGAGTGAATGAATGTTTTTCTGTGTTACATCACTTATTTCAATAGCTGTTATGGACTAGAGATTCCCCAAGAATGAGGAAATGTTGGAGGCTTACCTTTCTGGGGCTCTGGATAAGTAACCTGTAGGGAACCCTCAAGACAGTGGTGCATAAGTTTTCATGCTCAAAGGGGTAGGCTCACCAAGGAGAAAGAAGAGATCTGGGAGTCAACAGTTCATCTACTGACCCATCAACCCATCTGTCCATCCACTAACCCACCCATCCACCTACCCATCTGCCCATGCATCCAGGGGTAGGGGCAGATTGTGCAGGTTTTCATGCCCAGAGGGTGGACCCATTGAGAGGGGAGAGAGAGAGATAGAGTCAACAGTTCATTTGTCCATCCATCCACCTACCTATCCAGTCATCCATCTTTCATCTCAGCCACGCCTCTGGCACCTCCCTTCCACCGCCATGCTTGGTTTCTCTCTGTGCCCGCAGCGTCTGGATCTGGGTAAATGTATCCCTTAGTCAACAAATATTTATTGAGTGCCTACTATGTGCCAGGCATTGTTCTAGAAGCTAAGGTAAAACAGTAGATAGGACAAATGCTCTGTCCTCATGGATCTCAGTTTAGTGCTCAAAGTGTTTTAAAAACACAAAAGTGAGTCATACCTCTCATAGTTGATACACTACTGCTGTTGTTTCCCGAGGTCTATGCCAAGTGAAGCTGGCAGGTGCCAATGGGTGATGATGTCTTGGGGCCAAGACTTGGTGATAGTTTCTGGGAAGGAGGGGTGAAGAGAGGACAGTACCCACTGAAGAGCCAAGACTGGTGAGGATCCTAGCTACTGTTTCCTGAGCCCTTGTATATGCCCGTGCATACACAGTGTATGTTTATCTCTCTGTTCTCCAATCACCCTATGAGGCAGGCTTTTTTTTTTTTTTTTTTGGAGACACAGTCTCACTCTGATGCCAGGCTGGAGTGCAGTGGCACGATCTTGGCTCACTGCAATCTCTACCTCCCAGGTTCAAGCCATTCTCCTGCCTTGGCCTCCAGAGTAGCTGGGATTACAGGCGCACGCCACCACACCTAGCTATTTTTTGTATTTTTAGTAGAGACAGGGTTTCACCATGTTGGCTACGATGGTCTCAATCTCCTGACCTCATGGTCCGCCCACCTCGGCCTCCCAAAGTACTGGGATTACCGGTGTGAGCCACCGCACCCAACCGAGGCAGGCTCTTTTATCTGCTCTGCTTCCCCAAGGATGCACTGAGGACCCAGGAGCTGATGTGACTTACCCAAGGCCATGCGGGGAGGAAGTAGTAGAGCCAGGATTTGAATCCTGGTTTGTTTGGTTCCAAAGCCTGGGTTCTTAACTACTTGGCTCAAGTGCCGGGGAGGGTGGAAAGGGGTGGCAGGAGGGGTCTGCAGGAACTGGAGCCTGGCTTTAGGAGGGCTTTGGAGGGCTGTCCTGCATGCCACCTTGTTCCTAACACCTGCTTGTCCTTGAATGTGGAGCTGCCGTTGATGACTTCAGGCAGACCTACCAAGCCAGGTTCCCTGTTTCCTGCGCACAGAGAAGGCCATTTGGCAATGCAAATCATGTCTGCCCACACCCGCTATGGATCCTATAAGTTTACACAAATCACTGAGTAAAAATCACATATTGCTGTAATTTACAAACACCACCCCGTCATTCATAGCTGCAGAGGGAGATGGTGAGTGCTTGCAGAAAGCTGTCAACAGCTCTTGGACCCGCTGTGTGTGCTGCAGCTCTGGTACGGTGGCAGCCACTCAGTGCTGCTGTGGCCTCCACTGCTTCAGTGGTAGTTGGGGACCTGGTTCTGTGGTGGCTTTGAGGGTTGACCCAGTCCTGGCCAGTTTTCTAAACATGCATTGATTCCTGCCCACATCTGGAGGCCACTCCAAAAACCAGAGATGATTGTCATAATAAAACAATAATCACAGCTAACTCTTGCTGAGCACTTTCTATAGCCCCATGGCACAAAGGAATTTACCCTATGAATTCTCACAACCACAAGGAGTGGGTACTTCATCATCCTCATTTTCTGAAGGTGGAAACAGGCTCAGAGAGGTTAAACGACTCACTGAAAATCAACCAGCTAGTAACTGGTGGAAACAATCCTAAACCTAACTGTCTGATTTAAACATCTGGTCTGGCTCTTAGAAAGGATGCTGCCCTGCTCCAGCCCTGCCTCCTCCTCCTGATATTCATCAAAGAGAGCTTATTCGGGGGAGCAGACAGTGGCAGTGGACTCAGAGGATCTGGGAGAACAAACTCAGGTCAGCTTACTGTGTGTTCAAAGGCTTTTGAGCGTGTAACCATTTGTGTGTTCACAGGTGGGTCCTTATATGTGTTTGAGATTTTGCACATGACCACATGCCCAAAGTTGTGTTGTGTGTGTCTTGCCTATGTTTGCCTCCTCATGTGTGTGTTCGCAAGCGAGTGGCTGGGTGCCTTTGTGTTCTTGTATATGTGTGTGTTCATGCTAATGTACATTAAGTGCATATCCAATTTTTACTGGGTACTTACTGTGTTCCAGGGACTACTGTAAGTGCTTCACAAGTATCAACTAATTTCATCTTCACAACAATCCTATGAGGAAGTACTATTAATAGCCTTATATCATAGATAAGGAAATCAAAGCACAGTGAGGGTGCCAAGTTGCTCAAGCATCCCTTCTGATTACAGAACACGTTTTCTGCCTTTACGTCCACCCTCCCTCATTTTTGGGCCATATGGCTTAGGTATTGATTCCCCACCTCCCCCATACCTGGCTGACCATGGGACCCAGGTGTGGCGAATCAGAGTCACTGCGATTGGCACAAGCAGCTGAACCAAGCAGCTGCTCATGAGAAGTGCCTGAGGGTAGTTCAGAGTCACTCAAAGCATGGTCTGCAGATAGCATCAAATACCTAGGTCCCACCGCTGAGCTCCAGAATCAGAAGCTCCAGAACTGGGACCCAGGAGTCTGTGCTGTCACAAGCCCTCCAGGTGACCCTTGTGTACTTGAGAGCCTGGATCATGAAGCCACACCATCTGGGTTGGGTTGGAATTCTAGCTTCACCACTCATTAGCTATGGACAAGTTATATAAGCTTTCTGTGCTTCAATCTCCTCATCCATGAAATGTAAATAACAGTAGTCCTGACCTTTTTAAGGATTAAGTGGGTTAAGGCATACAAGTGCCTAGAGCAGTCCCTGGCATATGACTTGTTGCAGCAGGGCTCACTGTCACTGTCACTCTGCAGGGATGAGCATGAGATCCAACCCTGCCCCATGAGCAGTCCTGCGGCTTTTGCTGGTACCATTAGGAACAAAGTGGTTCCTTCTGCTCGGGTAGGGTATAAGCCTGGAGCTGCTGGTGACCGCGTGCCTCCTCAGGGGGAGAGCTCGCCTGAGAATAAAATGACCAAGAAGGAAGTCAAGGGGCAAGGGGTCCCTGAGGACATTTTTGGAGCTCCTGGATCCATGCCTGGAATCACTGGACTTGTCAATTTCATGAGCAAATTCTTTTCCCTTTGGCTTCAGCCACTCTGAGTTGGGCTCCTGACAGTTGCATGTGGACAGCTCCTGCCAGGTGCCTCATCTGACTTAAACAAAGGAGTGACTGCAGGTGAGTCCAAGGCCATCAATGAGTTGAAGCAGTGCTGGAATTCCTAATCCCCAGTCTGTCACCTCTTATTGGCTGCCTTTTCCAGACAAGGCAACCCCAAACAGCATCTCCCAGGCCTCAACAGTCGGTTCTCTGGGGCGGGCATCTGTAGGCTGACCCTGCACATTGAATGTGCCGTTGCGTTTCTTTGTCAGCGTCACCGTTTGCTTGGGAGGGGTGGTAGAGATTCCTCCTGGAGTCCAAGCTCTGCATTATTCAGTCTCATCATGATCAGAGGCACCTTAGGGGCTTTTTGATGAGGCTCCTTGGCCTTTAGAATGTCAAACAGACAGTTCTCTGCCAGGCTCTATCATGGCGATGCCAAGGCACCAAGCCTAGAGATGGGCTGAGGTTGGAGGCTTCGTAGGCAGTGATTCTGTCCGCCTCCTTTCCTGATTTGTGTGTCGTGTGGGGCAGGGTCAGAGACCGTTTTCTACCTTAGTTTCCCCAGCTTGCAGGCCTCTGGTTTCCTGCTTCTGTCTCAGCCCGACCAGGCCGTCTCTGCCTTCTGCCCTCATCCCCCTTGGTCTTGGTCTGCCCTACCTCTTGCCCAGTTTCCCGTGGCTCTCTAGACCCCTCCCTCCACTCCCATGGTCCCCATATTGCCCCATTTCAAGTTCCCACCTTCTCCCCGTCTCCCAAGCTCCCAGCCTCCTTGAGCCTCCTCCATCTGACCTCTCTCCATCTCTCCCAGGCCCTGCAGCTCCCCCACTCATGTCAGTGTCCCTGTAACTCCTGTTCTTCTCTCCCCAGGGTTCTTTGAGTTTCTCTATCCTCTCTGCCTCTCCCTTCCTCCTCTCCCTCAGCCCTGCCTCAGGCAGCCACCCCACACCTGTCTGCCTCTCCTCCCCTCCTCCCCCCACCTCCTCCAGATGGCCCGCTGCCAGTCTGGTACCAGCCGGGTTGCCATGGGAACCACTGAGCGGCTTAGGAAGCTGCCATAGATCTAATCACAGGCTGTGAGGTTTCAAGGAACAGCTCTTTTCGGTGCTGACAGCCGATTAGGCTGATGCTGGGAGGTGGGGGGTAGGGGGAACAGGAGCCAGGGAAGATGTCAGCCCAGGCAGGGCTGGCCCTCGAGGCACCTGGGAGCAGGAGGCCAGATCTGTCCAGCCCATGCTGTCTGTGCCTCACTGGCACTCTCAGACCCTCTGGAATTTTCCTGAGGAGATCATTGATGCTACATGTATTCTCTCCTTGCTTCCCTTTCACTCACATTCATTCATTGGTTTGTTGATTCATTCATTCACTCACCAAACCCTTCCTATTGGTCGTGTACCTTCGAGGCCTTTCCAGTGCAGTGGGAGAGACAAACCCCTACACAAACTCCTGCCCCCGGTGGGCCCAGTGTTCTGACTGCGGGTATCCAGGGCTGTGGGATCCCCAAGGAAGGCAGGAGGCCCGTGCTACTTGGGGAGAGTGAGGGGGCCTGAGGATGCGCTTCACAGGGCAGTTAGATCTGCATCTCCATGAGGGAGGAACAGGAGTTTGTCAGCCAAGAAGGGGAAGGCTCTCCCGAACCTGCAAGTTCCACCTCTGAAGGTGACCACGGAATCTGTTTTTGAGTTTCTCTCCCAGGCGATTCAGACACAGACCAAAGAGTGAGGCCATGTGGAGTCACTACTGATGGAGACATTTCTGTGGGGGCTGTGGAGTGCCCCCAGAGCAGACCCTTTCACAGCTGTGCTGAGGACGGCCTGGGGAGTAACCCCACTTCAGGAAACATAGCCCAAAGTTCACAGCAGCCAAGTCCCCTGGGGTTGATGGCCTGTGTTTCTGGAAGGCAGAAGGTGGGGGATTCTCTGGGGGAGTTGTTCCCACCTGCTTACACCTCCTGCACCCCATTTTAGTTGTGTAGCCAGCAGGGCTGTGCCAGAGCTTTGCGGGCCAGAAGGGCCTGCCAGCTTGGTCTAGTCTTAGATGGCTCCCCTGGTACCAGGCTTTTGGTTTTTCTCATCTAAACCAGAGACTGTGTTTGCACATAATTTGCATACATTTGCATATGGTGTCGGTGGGGCCCAGCATAACATGCAGAAAACACATTTTTCTCGCCAGGGTGCTTTGCAGCCTGGATTAGAGCCCAGGTGCGCAGAGACCAGGGGCTATAAAACTCTTCCCTCCTTTGGCCCTTGATGCTCCTCCAACGCACTCCTTCCCGCACCCCTCCCCACGGCGGAGCTTAGACCCCAAGTCAGCGGGTCTGGGAAAGCCATTCCAGTAAGGAAACCTGGATTGCTGTGGGTCTGCTTCAATTATACTTGCTGTGTGACTTGGGAAGGTCACTTTTAGTGTCTCTGCCTGCCTTTGTGTGAGTCTAGGTTTTACTGAAGATCGGAGGAGGAGGGTACAGAAGCGTCACTTCATTCCTTCCTTCCCTCCTTTATTCATTCATCTGATTCTGTTCATTGTGTGCTTATAATGTACCAGGCCCTTGGTTCTAGAAGGAGCCAAACTAGCCATGTTCTCTGCCCTCTGGGGGTTTCGGGGAGACTGGCTTCAGTCAAATGACCACACCAGTAAATATACAATCAGTCTTTATAAGTGCTACACAGAGACGTATGTGGTGCTACGTGGAAGCCCAGAATTGGTCTGGAAGGTCATGGATGACTTCCTAGAGAAAGCATCCTTCCACTGAGATGTTATGTAGATAAACAGGGCCAAGAAGAGCTTTCCACTTAGAAGGAACAGCACTTGCAAAGGCCCTGGGGTGGGAAGGAGCAGGATGAATGTGCAGAGGGAGAGGAAGGCAGTGTGACTGAGTGGAGAGGGGTGTGACGTGAGAATACGCAGGAAGGTAGGGCAGACTCCTCAGGACTTTTCTGGCCCGTTAAGGAAGGTTGTCTTTGAGACAGTGGTGCCTTTATTCTGAGAGCAGTGGGAACCACAAAGCGAGGAAGTGACATTAACAGGTGTGGAGAAGGGGTGGAGTGGAAATGAGAACACCGGTCGGGAGGCTGTGGTGGTTGTCCAGGTGACACAAAGCAAGGGCTTGAGTTAGGGTCATGAGAGTGGAGATGGAGAGGAGGGGAAAAAGTCTTGAGATCATCAGGCAGTAACATAAGCAAGGCTTGGTGGGAGATGGAGGACAGGGGTGTGAGGAGGTGTTGACAATGACCTCTAGACTTCTGGACAGACTTCTGGACGAGAAGATGAGCCATTGACTGAAGTGGTGAACGTGGGGTTGGGAGAACCCAGGTTTGGGGGTGAGGAAAGGAACTGAATATGGTTAAGTTTGCATTTCCGTTCAAGCATCCTACTGGTAGCTGGGTAGAAGGGAAGAGGCAGATAGAGGTGCTATGTCCTTTCCCCCCCAGTCCCCCAGCCACAGGAAGGGGGGCTCCCTGCATCCTGCACCTTCCAGAAGCACCCAGCCTCATCTGTCTATAGATTAGTGTTTTAGACTTATTTCTAATCTAAGAGTAAGCAGAACATTGGGGAATGCAATGAGCACCTTCCTTTACTATGTGTACTGCATCCTCCCTATATGGGAGTTGTATTTTCTGAATTCCAAGACAGCACCCACAAAGGATTCTCAGGCTTGTTCCAGGAGTAATGTGCATTATGATTTGCATGCTGTATAGGAACTGGGAAAACCAGAAGGGAAAGGAGGAGAAAGGAAAAAGGGACTTATTTTTAATGAACATCTACTGGATACCAGACCTTAGGTGAACTTTTTCTCTTTTACCAGCATTACACTGTTTAATTCTCACAAAAGTAAGGTATGTATTATTGAGCCCGTTTTACAGACGAGAACACTGAGGCTCAGAGAGGTTAGATACATTGTCCCAATTGCATAGGTAGTATGGGTCGTGGGTGGAATTTTAACCCGGGCCTGCCTATGTCTAAAGCTCATGTTCTTTTCACCACACTAGTCCTATCTGAAGGTGGAGTTCTAATCTGGGGCCCAGGAAGGATTTGGCTTTCTTCAGGGCCGGGGAGCTGGAGGGCAGAGTCTACTTGGTTTATACACTGCCTGTCTAGCGGGAGCCCAGAGCTGAGCTCTCTCAGTCCAGTTGTCTGCACCTGGCTCCCGCTCCTAATTTAGCAGCTTCAACTCCTCCTTCACCTTTCCGCTGCAGCCACTTTGGTCTTCTCACTGTCTGTGGGAGTGCCAAAGGCTTTCTCACCTCTGCCCCATTGCTTCTGCTGCTGCCCCTCTTAGAATGTCTTGTTCTGCCCAAGCCCTGCCCACCCTCCACATCCCAGCTTCCAGCACACCCCTTCTTGTCCTCTGTGACCAGCTCAGGGGTCTCCTCTGTGAACCCTCCCCATGATTCTCTGGGCAGAGTTGAGCCCTCCCTCTCCTGGACCAGCAGGGTGCCTAAGAGTCTCCCAAGGCCAGGTTCAAATCCTGACTCTTCCACTTAGGAGCTCAGTGATCTGCGGCAAATTACTTAACCTCTCTGGGTCTCAGTTTGCTGCTCTGTAAAGTGGGGATTGTAATGGCACCGACTTTACAGGCTCATGGTGAGACTAACGTAATGAGATGAGTGAGACGACGCCTGGCAGACTGTGAGGCCTGAATGGGTGATGGACCCAGGTGGCCTGCAGCCCACTGTTAGGTGCATATTTTTTTACTCATTTGTCTTCCCCTCCAGGCTGGGAGCTCCTTGAGGATGGAGCCTTTCTTTTATTTCAGTATTCCCAGTGCCTGCCACAAGGCTGATACAGACTAGGTATTTAGTGTGCATTTATTGAATGAATGGACAGGTGCCAGAGTTTTTATTCTATATATTTTGTCTTCCCTTCCCTGTGTTTAGCTTTTCAGAGGTTACAGCTGGGTTTCATGCTTAGCCGTGCCCTTCACAGAAGCAGACCTACACACAGTAGGTTCCCAATAAAGGTTTGTGGTTTATTTCTGCGGGCGGTCCCTTCCCAAACAAACAGCATCCAGCCTCTGATCCACACGAGCATCCGCCGCCCTCCTGGGTGTAATGGATACATATTTATTATTGCCCACGTGCCTCTCCTCCCCTGCCGAGCACTGTATTAAATGGCTGTTCCTCAGCTCAAGTGCACAAATATTCCTTTCAAAATTATTACATTCACCTTTTGTTGGCAGAACATGCCATATGAAACATCCCAACCTCTTATTGAGTGTGGGTGTCTGCTTTCTGCTTCCGCCTCAACAGCAGTACTGAGGCCAGAAGGCCTTGTCAGTGTTCCAAGTGCCTGCCTGGCCAGCTATTGGCTGGACCCAAGGAGCCAGTGTGGGACCTGATTCTGGGTTAACCTGAGCTGACCTAGTCAAGGCTATCATCGTGACATCATTGTCTTCATCACTGACACCGTTGCCAGCATTACCACCATCACACAGCCATAATCACCATCACCACTACCACTATCATCACCGCCATCACTACCATCATGACTGTAACCACCACCATCATCACCACTATAACCACCACCATCACTACAATCATTACCACCATCACTACCCCCACCACCACCACTACCACCACCATCACACCATCACCACTACCGTCACCACCATCACCACAATCATTACCACCATCACAACCCCCACCACCACCACCACCATCACCACCCACATCACCACCACCATCACCACAATCATTACCACCATCACTACCCCCCCCACCACCACTACCACCACCACCATCACCAACATCACCACTACCAGCACCACTATCACCACGATCATTACCACCATCACTACCCTACCGCCACCACTACTACCACCATCACCACCATCACCACCATCATCTCCATGACCACCATCACCACAATCATTACTACCATCACTACCTCACCACCACCACTACCACCACCACCATCACCAACATCACCACTACCATTACCACCATCACCACAATCATTACCACCATCACTACCCCACCACCACCACTACCACCACCACCATCACCACCACCACCACCACCAGCACCACCATCACCACAATCATTACCACCATCACTACCCCCACCACCACCATCACCAACATCATCTCTACAACCACCATCACCACAATCATTACCACCATCACTACCCCCACCCCCACCACCACCACCATCACCACAATCATTACCATTATCACCACCCCCACCACTACCATCACCAACATCACCACTACCATCACCACCACCATCACCATCACCACCATCACCACAATCATTACCACCGTCACTACCCCCACCACCACTATCACCATCATTGTCACTACCATCACCACCATCACCACCACCATCACCAGCATTACTACCAACTTCACTGCCATGATTACCACTGCCATCTGCACAGCCACCATCATTACCTCCATTATCAACATTGCCACATCATAACTGTCATTTTCACCATCACCACATTCATTCCTATTACAATTAATACTATTAATTACTAACATTTATTGAGAGCTTTATGATAGATGTAGAACTAAGCCCCTTATGTGTGTGACTTTACTAATCCTCCAAATGACCTTAGAGGCAGGTACATTTTAAATTCTTGTTTTACAGATGAGAAAACTGAAACTCAGAGAGGTTAAGAAACTTGCTCAATATCACACAGTCAGCAAGTTTTTTTTTTTTTTTTTTAGCTCAAGTCAGCAGACATTTAATGAGTGTTCATTGGCACGTAGGATACGGTACCTCCCATTACCAGGGACACAAAAATGAGTATTTCCTGGCTACAGGGATCTTTACAGCTTTCTCAAGGAGATCAGACATATAATTAATACAATGAAGCCTACAGGTGTGTCTTCAAGAGATAAGATAAACTACCCTGAGGGTATGGGGGGAAGATCATTTTTGGTTAAGACCTAGACCTAGAGGCATTCCTATAACATGGACATTTTGATAAAATCTGTCCTAAGCTTTTTGGTCATGTAAGAGCCTTCTTGGCCAGGCATGGTGGCTCATGCCTGTAATCCCAACACTTTGGGAGGGCGAGGCGGGTGGATCACCAGAGGTCAGGAGTTCGAGACCAGCCTGGCCAACATAGCGAAACCCCGTCTCTACTAAAAATACAAAAATTAGCCAGATGTGGTGGTGCACACCTGCAATCCTAGCTACTCGGGAGACTGAGGCAGGAGAATCACTTGAACCCAGGAGGCGAAGTTTGCAGTGAGCCAAGATCGTGCCACCACACTCCAGCCTGGGCGACAGAGTGAGATTCCATCTCAAAAAAAAAAAAAAAAAAAAAAGCCTGCTTGTCTCTCTGAACAACTCAAAGGAAGACTTGGCTGTCTTGGCTGTCTCTCTAACTCCTCCTGCCTACGCCCTAGGCCAAGTGTTCTTGCTGTGCCACGTTTGCCGAGACTGCCATCTTGGTTTCCCGCTGGAAGGACGTTTAGCAGCCCTTTTACAGATGGAGAAGACTGAGGCTCAGAGAAGGGAAGAAACTTACGGAACGGAGAGAGTAAACTCTTCTTTTTCAGTTCCCTGACAGTGCAGTCATTCTGTGAGGCCCGTTTGGATGCTGAGTTTATCAAGAATGAGAGGGGAAGTGCCCATATTGGGACCTTCTTTCCTCACCAGCTGGTTTATGTGGTATATGGTGGTGGGGGGCCTGGGGGTCTCTGGCCCCCTGTTGCTTCTCCTGTTTTGGTCTCTTCCAAGGGGACCTTAGGACAGCTGGGTGGGCCTGTGCGAGTGGGCTCAGAGCTCTTGTTCATCTTCAAGGGTTCATATTCTCCATGGCTGGCCAGGGAATCCTTTCCTCCCTGAGTGACCCCCCGGCGTGGCCTCCAGAGCCTCATCTGAACACCGCATGGACACCACTTCAGTCTGCGTGTTCTCTTGGAGTAGCAGACTGGCCCTTTTCCCGAGAGGCTGGAGCAGGCAAGAGCAAGAGTGGAAGGATTTTGAGATGTTTCCTGAGCGATGAATGCAACCCCACCTTCTGGCATTCTCTCAAGAGACTGCGGAAAAGCCTTCACTGGTCTTTTGATGATCTCTGGGTATGAGACGAATGTTTCTGTGAATGTGACTCACGCTGAGGTTGACTTCAAGGAGGAGGTGAAATGGCCTGGCTCTAAGAGGGTTACATTTGATTCCTTCATTTATTTGCTCTTTCAACAAATAGTTTTTGGCCTCCCACGAAGTGTCAGGCATTGCGCTGGGAAGGGGGGTGGCAGGGGTGAGGACAGAGTAGATGTGGTTTCTGCCCTTATGGGGAAGAAGGGAAGACAGATGTGACTCCAGTAGTTACACGAATGGAAACAATTACACACAGTTTTAAGCTCTACCCCCAAAGAAGCAAGGGCTGCTGAGAGAATGTGGAACAGGACTGGCCAGTGGGCTTTGGGCATCACGATGATAATACTTAAGGAGTGCTAATGGCGCTGGGTGGGCTGGGCTGCAGCTGCAGCACTGGTTGGTAACTTGGTTAGTCGGCTGTAACCTGTGTTGTATCAGTTCTTCAATATTCTATCATCCGCAGGGCCACGTGCTGTTCCCAGCGCTTCACTCGTACATATTTACTAATTTCATCCTTACCCCTATGGGACAAGAACTCTTGTTATTTTACAGATTGGGAAACCGAGGCACCGAAAGATTGAGTACATTTTCCGATAATATACAGCTAATAAGTAGCAGGGTGAGGGTCTGAACGCAGGCTCTCTGGCTTCAGAATCCAGCCTTTCTCTATTCCACTCCTAATGCTTCTGGTGGATGAGTGAGTTTAACGAGGTAAACATGGGGCAGGTGTGGGGTTGGGGTGGGTTTCAAGCCCAGAGCTGTGTAAAATGCCTGGTAGTAGGAAGGGCACAGGACACTCAAGGAAGCAGGTGAGGCGGGTGCAGCTGGCATTAGGGGCCAAGGGGCTAGGGCATGGGGAAAGAGGGCAGGTGGCAAGGAGAGGAAATGGACAGGGCAGGATTACGTGGAACCTGGGAGCATTACGGTTCCGGCCAGGATCCCAGCAGAGTGAGCTCCACAGGAGTGGGCACTGTGCCTCTTTTCTTCATTCATGTATACCCAGCTCTGAGCACACTGCCTGGCACATAGGAGATGCCCAATAGTGATCTAGTGAATGACAAAGGAGGGAGCCAACTCCCTTCTCTCCAGCCCTCACCTAGCTCTGGCTTCCCCAGTTCCGACTGTCTATTAAAATTCTAATTGCTGGGGCTCCAGCCCTGGAAAATGCAGTTTAGTAATGCTTGGAGGGCTTGGGGATCTGTATTTTCAGTAAGCTCCCAAGATGATTCTGAGCTCCCAAGATGATTTTCCTGGTTGCCCCTGGACACTCCTGGAAGCTGGTGGTTCTGCTTGTAAGGGGCAGCATGGGGGTGGGATGCTGCCCTGCAGACAGTTACTGGGGGACACACCTTGAGCTCACAGCCCCCCATCTCAATGTTTATCTACAGCACTGTGGAAAGAAACACTCTTGGTGGGCTTTCCAGTGCTGGTTTCCTGGCAGCCCTCTCCTCTTCTGGGGTTGTGGTCGTTAGCTCCGGGCTGACCCTGGCCACCTGAAAACCTGGACTGGATCATCGTTGATATGGTGGCTATGGCTGTGTCCCCACTCAAATCTCATCTTGAATTGTAGCTCCCATAATTCTCACATATTGTGGGAGGGACCTGGTGGGAGATAATTGAATTATGGGGGCAATTTCCTGTATACCGTTCTCGTGGTAGTGAATAAGTCTTAAGAGAGCTGATGGTCTTCTAAGGGGAAGCCCCTTTTGCTTGTCTCTCATTTCTCTCCTGCCTGCCACCACATAAGACGTGCCTTTTGCCTTCCGCAGTGATTGTGAGGCCTCCCAAGTCACGTGGAACTGTGAGTCCATTAAACCTCTTTTTCTTTATAGATCACCCAGTCTTGGGTAGTCTTTATCAGCAGCATGAAAAGGGACTAATACAATAGTTGACCTTGAGTTTTAAGCATTCTGTAAACAACCTAGAAATCTGTTGGGAACCGAGAGAGAGAGAAATCAGTTATTCAATCAATCATCCAACAAACTAATTAGTCAATCTAGAGAAGAGAAGGGGAAGAGGAGTGGGGTGGAGACAAGGGAAGAAGCTAAAATAGAAGAGATGGAGGAGAGAATGAGAATGGAGACGAGGAGTGAGAAGAGAAAGGGGGCGAGAACAGACAGTGAGAGAGAGGTGAGAGACTGCTGAACATGGGGATGGGGTGGCTCTCGGGGGACAGCCCTGAGCAACAGCATTGTAGGCATTTGACAGAAAGGGCCTAGTTGTCCCAGCTGTTCTTGGAGAGGGCCTGAGTGGTCACACATGAGCACAGCTTACAGGTGGTACAAGTGTTGAGAGAGGTGGCCATTCCCCTGATAGCCATAATCTTACAGTTTGTTGTTGTTGTTTAAGTTGGGGTCTCAGTATGTTGCCCAGGCTGGAGTGCGGTGGTGCCAACATGGCTCATTGTAGCTTTGAACACCCAGGCTCAAGTGATTCTCCCACCTCCACCTCCCAGGTAGCTGGGACTACAGGTGAACACCAACAACACTTGGCTAATTTTTGTATTGTTTTGTAGAGATAGGCTTCTGCTGTGTTGCCCAGGCTGGTCTCAAACTCCTGGCCTCAAGCGATCCTCCTGCCTCAGCCTCCTAAACTGTTGAGATGACAGGTGTGAGCCACCACACCCAGCCATCTTACAGTTTTAAAGCAGGTGAAACTGGCAGAGCTGGAGGTGGCTGGGAAAGGCGGCTGTGCCAGGCCTAGTGGAGCCTGGGGCTCCACTTATCTCATTCAGAACTGAAGACCTGAGCTGTGACGGCACAGGGGCCCTCAGCATCTGGGTCATTAGCAAAGGGACTGGCAGTTGCACAGGCCAGAAAGGAGCCCACCTGTAGGAAAAAAGATAAGTCTGATGGGCCAACCTCAGTTTCTCCAGCTAGAAAATGAGGGCATGGGACCAGAAGATCATACCCACAGCTACTAATATTAACCTCCTGCTATGTGTCACACTCCTTTCTTGGGCCTTCTGGGAACCCGTCCTGAGCTGACTGGACTCACCATTCCAACCTCAGTCCCTGCTACTCTCCCCATACCCTCCCGCCATCTTTCAACCTCACCAGGCTCAAGTACGCCAAGCCCGTTCCTGCCTCAGGGCCTTTATACGTGCTGTTCCCTCCGCAGAATGTCTTCCTGTGGTCTTTGCCTAACTGGCTCCTTGCCATCCACCTCTTCAGAGAAGCCCTCCATCATCACCCTGCCTCAAATAGCTTCCCAGTCACTTGCCTTTACATTACCCAGTTATGTTCTTTGCCACTCCATTCCCCTTCCAGCATGGGTGCTCTGTTAAATCAGGAACCTTGTTCCTTCTGGTCTCTGTGGTGTCCCATCCCTACCCCCATGTGAGTGCCTGGCACATACAGACACTTGATACCTGCTTGCTGAATAAATGAATAAGTGCAACTTGGTAAGTTGGTGCTTCATTTGTGTTATTTCAAGTAGGTGTCATAAATATTTGCTTTTGTTAGGTATTGAGGGAGATGTTATCATCAGGGTCCTACACAAGAGGAAACTGAGGTTCCCAGAGGTGAGGTCACACAGCTGGGACCTGGACTCAAGGCTCTGCCTCCAAAGCCCTCTCCCCCAGGGTGCCCCACCTTTTGTCGAGCAAAGAGGAGACACCAGCCACCAGGAGCTGGGGATAATCTTTGTGCTTTAGAGATGAGGAGGTGATGGCTGTGGGTGAAGTTGCTCAGCACTGCCACCCTCAGTCCTGTGGTGGTAATGCCTTTAGGCTCGTTCGTGGGGCACACTGCCTGCAACTGTGATTCTCAAGAGACCCAGGGCAGGGCTGGGAGCAAGTGGCAGCTGTGTGGTTCACACACCACCTGAAGCAGCTGGCTCCTAGAGGTGCCCAGTCAGAACAACACACAGGGATTTCCGGAGAGAGTGCTGTCCTTCAAATTATTCAGGCTCATTTCCCAGACAGGCCCAGCACAATGCCACAGATTTCCCCAGTGGCATAGTGTGCTGCGAAGCCTCCTACCCACAGGACAGGTGCCCCTTGCCTCTGTGGGTAACAGAGAAGTGCCTCATGTGCCCGAAGACTGCAGAAGTCTGCTTCATTGGCCACCTGTCTGTCGGCAGTGGTCTACACCTCTTCAAACCCCTGAGCTGAGGTTTATTGTGGTCAAGGGGCAAGATCATGGCTATTAGAGCCACCTTGATCTGGATTGAAGTCCCAGCTATGCAACTTACTGGCTGAGTGATGCTGGACCTGTCACATAACTCTCCAAGCCTCAGTTTCCCTGTCTGTAAAAGGGAGATACTTATTAAAGTGCTTGGTCCAGAATTAAGTCAACAAGTGGCATATCTGCCATCTGGCATATCAGCCCCTTGCCATCTGGCCACAGTTTCACCTCTGGCCACTCCTGCCCAGTTCCTCTGCCATGCTTTGCACACGCTGTTCTCTGCCTAGATGCTCACCCTGCCTTGCCTGCTGGGCCAAGGTCTCTTCCTTCTACATGGCAGGCACCTCCTCCAGGAAGCCTTCCCAGACACCCTCAGAGCGTTGGTCTATCCTGGGTTCTCTGAGCCTCCATACTGTTAGAGTGGTGAGGTCTGTAATGGTCAGTGTGTGTGGACCAGGGTTGTGTCGTTTTCGTCCCAATGTCCCCAGCACAGGACTCAGCAGGAGGAATATCAGTTGAATACATAGATGAAAGAAGCACTCGAAAATAGAAATGAATTAATGAGTAGAGAAAGGAATGAAGAAAGCATGGAGGAAGGAAAAAGACAAAATGAAGGAAAAGGAGAAGAAAGCAAGGGAGTGGGAGAAAACAGAAGGTAAAAAGAAAAGAAATGAGAGAGAAAAGGCAGAGAAGGAAGTGGGCCCTCCTAGGGTCCCTCCCGCCATGCTGATGTCTCAAGTCCCAGCTCTGCCACTTACTTACCCCCCTGTCCTGCCTGCTTCTGTCTGCCTGTCACTCCACAGAGGTCCTCAGTTGCCTCCGGCTCCCACAAAATATTCATTGTTCTCTTGCCTGCTCCACTCCGCCTCTCCCTGCTTGTTAGGTGCCAAAATGGTGGAATGATCAGAGGTAAAGCACGTCTGTCACCAGGCATGGTGGGGCTGATTCATCGAAAGACGCTCCTCTCCCCCAGGCTCTGCTGCAGAGGCTGAGTCAGCCCTGGCTGCTTCTCTCCTAAGGTCACAGCTATGTCTTCCCCAGAGGGTCCAGGAAATGTAGCACAGGCTTCGAAAAGGGCACAGCCCCTGGAGCTAGAGAATTTCTTTTTGAGCAATTGGGATCAGAGAACCCTTGGCTTGAATGTGGTGGGGCAGACTCTAAGGATGCTGGAAGGGGCTGGGAGGTGGTTCAGCCTGTGCTGGAGCTAGGGGAGCCCCAGTTCCACTTGGCGTTCTGGAACAACCTCGTGGGCAATTCCTTGAGCATGATCCAGGAAGGCTGGTATCTGGGGATGGACTTGGGCTGGTAGGGGAGTGGGTAGCCTTTCCAGATGGGACTGGAGACAGGGCTGAGGGAGCACGGGGGAGTCAACACTCTGCAGGCCGAGAGGCAGAGGCCAAGATTCAGAAAGGCTGCCAGAGCCCACCCAGCTCCAGTCTGCGATGACAGCCACTGAGAGCCCAGCCAATAGCTACTTTATCTGTGCACCTACTATGTGCCAGATCTACACCATGTACTCAGGGCTCCTGGGACCTTGTTTCATTCCATCCTCACAGCAGCCTTCTGGCATAGGTGTCATTGTCATCTCCATGTGAGGAAACCACAGCTTGGAGAGGTCGGAAATCCTTAAGCCCATGGCTGTAGAATGTCAGAGTCCCAATCTGAACCAAGAACAGCCAAGCCCTGTTGCCTTCTTGTCCAGCTACCCTTTAGAAACGACTTACTAATTTTTCTAGAATATAATAATACACGCTAGCTGTAGAAATGTAGAGAAGTAGAGTTCAAAAAAGAAAATGGACTTTACCCCAAACCCAGCATTGTTTTCTCTATGCCCTTAAAAAAAAACCACAGCAGGCACCATGTGGCTTCTTGTTATTCCTACTTAACATTAGAGCAGAAGCATTGTCCTAGGAGAATACAACTTTTGGCAAGTATAATTTTTACTGGCTGTCATAGTATTGGGGTTGGGAATATGCGCCCTAATTTCCTTAGCCATTCCCCTATACCTGGACGTTTGGATGGACTCCAAAGTTTCACTGTTATAAACAAGACTGCTATGTGTTTCTTTGTGTTCAGGCTTTTTCTATGTTTCAGGCTTTTTCTATGTTCCAGATTTCTGGAAGGGGAATGATTGGGTTAAAGGCAGGGTTGCTTTGGGGAGTGGGTGGATTGGAAGAGGACCAAGGAATCCTGGCAGTCATCCCCAAGAAAGGTGCTTTTTTTTCTAAGAGAGACCAGCTCATTGAGGGAGGCTGCCTTCCTTTGGACTAACTGGCCTAAGTTAGACTAACATCAGAACTTTTGATGATACCTTTTTGACCTTCTGACTGTTTCTTTACCCTCTTATAAGCACTGTGGGTGTGTGTTGAGGGGCCCTTCATACATTCACCTACTGGGTTCCTGGAGGCAGCCGCGGATTCAGAGAACTTGGGGATAATCTTATTCAACCCTCCTCATATGCACACAGGTGTACCATTTGACAGGTGCAGTGACTGAGTCCCAGTAAGGACAGGTAAGTTGTTTAATCTGCCTGAGAGTAACTTTGCTGAGAGCAGATGGAGGCTCCCTGACTCCATGGCTCCCTCCACTGTGTTAGCTGCCTTGCATTTTTTTTGATTCTAGATCATATAATTCTATCCCCAAGCATAATGAAGAACAATTGCTGGTATCATGGTTGCCATGGCAACACTGGCTCCAAATTTCCTGCTAGAGGTGCTGGGAGTGAGGGCTTGGACTATGAGGGTCCTGAGGCTGGGATGGGGGTGCTGACTGGAATGGGGCTGGAGTCCACTAAGCTCATGCCAGTGCAGTGACATCACCCTGATGCCCTCAAGGAAGCCTCAGGGCTGAGCCCAGAGCATGGACTGTCACCAACAGTGCTCCAATTTGGTGCTGATGTTCCCTGTGCAAAGAGAAGCAGGATCCATGTTTCACTTTTTTTTTTTTTTTTTAAGACTGGAAGATGAGAAGCACGGCTGAGTCCCGGAGCAGACTGAGCCACCTAAGAGGGGAGGAACCACTGCAGAGAAACCGTGTCAAGCCTTTTTGAAGTTCCAGGGGGAGAACAAGAGAGCGGAGGCTCCTGGTGGCTGGTGACAGGTGCTGATTTGTTCTGGGGAAACAGCACAGAAAAGTGACTGGAGAGGAGGCTGGGCCAGAATGGGATGCAGGCAATGGGAAGGACTCTCAAGACACAGTCCTGGGCTCACAGGCAGGACCAACCCCCAAACCTGTCCCCCCAGGAGCCTGCAGAGCCTCTGCCCTGACAGGGGACACCTCACCTCCTCTCCTTGCAGCTGCTCTTGGCTGGGAGAGCAGAGAACAGGGGACAGGAGAGAAGGCCCCAGAGTACTGAAGCTGAGGCTGGGATAGTCTTCATTTGCCTCTTTCCTCAGCCCTTTTCCTGTTCTCTTGTCTTTTCTCTCTTTCTCTACTTCCCTTCTCCCTAGCCCAGTCTCTCACCTTTCTTCATCCTCTGGGCCTTTTCTTCTTCCTCTCTTGCCATGATTCTTCCTTCTCTGTCCCTCTTGTCTTCTCTTTTACTTCCTCTCTTCTTCTCTCCTTCCTGCAGCTATGCCCTCTTCCCTCCTTTTTCCTGTCCCCAACCAGGGCATTAGAAATGCATCCCAGTCAGCCTGATCTGATCACTGCATATTGTATGCATGAATCAAAATATCACATGTACCCCAGAAATATGTAAATTACTGCATATCAATGAAAAGAAATCTAGCTTCTTTGCCTCACGTAGAGAAAAGCCAATCTCAAGTATAAATAAACAAGCAAATAAAACAAACCACACTGGCCCCCCCGCCTCCCTGCCATCATCTGGGCCTGCCACCATTTGCTCAGGGTATCTAAACATCAGCCAAAATCAAAGAAAAAGTTTTAAAAATCTATTGTTGAAAATTTCCAAAATTAAGTAGACATGCCTGTACAATAGCATTTCCCAAACTGTGACTTAATAAACTCCAGGCCTTTAAGTTGGGAGAGGTGGTTCCGTGATACAGTTAAAAGCACAGACTCAAGCCCATCTGCCTGGGTTTAAATCCTTGCTCTGCAGCACGATAGTTATGTGACATCGGGCAAGGGCTTAAGTCCTTCTGTACTTCAGTTTCCCTCTCTGCAAATGGTAATAATAATAATAATACCACATGCTTTATAAGTTGTTGTGAAGATTAAATGCCTTAAAATGGAAAGATCTTAGGACAGTGCCTGGCACTTAATAAGTGCTCTATAAGTGTTAGTGATTCCTAGAAGTATTGCATGAAAGGAAGTTTGAAAAACGCTGAATACTTCTTGGCTGCCATCTTGGAAATAACATGATAGCACATTAGAGGGTTGGGAAGTCCTACAGCAAAAAGACCTGTATGACTCTGTTTACCTTAGTAATCCTCAAACTCTTTTTTACTATAGTACTCCCAATCTCTTCTTTTATGCACAAAATCTGTCTCTGAGGACACTCTCACTTTTTGAGTGGATCACAGTTTGAGAACTGCTGATTTGGGATTATTCACTGGAGACCATGTTGAGTGAGGTAGAGCGAGAAAGCATTATCTGAGTCATCAGGAAGATGTAGGGTCAAATGCCAGCTTTACCCTCCCCAGCCACAGGGCCCAGGAAGTGTGTGGGCAGGCCCCGAGAGGAGAAAAGGCTTGCCCAAGGCCACACAACCAGTTAGGGTGAGATTCAATATTATTACACTGGATTTCCAAGCCTAGACCTTTCCATCTCCCTCCTCTTCCTCATTATCAAATAAAGGCAGGAGGTCTTTGTGTTGTTGCTGCTGGGGGACGGTCCCTCCTCATCTGCTCCCTCCCTGGTTGACTTTTCATGCCTTTCAGGACCTGGGCTGCAGTGCTCACCCCAAAGCACATGCTTTTCTCCCAATCAGAGAGAGGGAGGAGGCGAGATATCTTCAGTTTCCCACCCACCAAAAAAAAAAAAAAGAAAAAAAAAAAAAAAAGAGAGCTAAGGTATTTTTTAAAAAACAGCTCCCCACATAAGCAGAGTGACCGAGCCTAATACTTTTGAGAGATGACTTGTGTGCCCTGTCCCTGGTGCTGAAACCTGGATGGGCACCTGGGCAGTGGTCTCCAACCCTGGCACGGGCTAGAAGGGCTGCTGCAGAATCTCCTGTGGGAGTGGAGGGGGGGTTCCACTTAATTCTGTGATTTCAAGGTCTTGCATCTCACCTGTTGGATCAGAATCCCCTGGAGTGGGCACCTGCCTTCCATATGTTTGAAAATCTCCTGGGGGTCAGTGCTTTGGGACCACACTACCTTGGGGAGCATTTATGTAACCCAACCCTGGTCCACCTCTCTCATGGATCATTGTTTGTCAGTGATATTATTTTCTGATTTTCTGAAAAAAATTGTAATTTTGATACTCTTGCAGGAAAGAAAACTCCATGATATATTTTTCCTATTAATGGAGCAGATTTTATGGCCTGTTGACAGTTCTATTATTTTTATGGCAGTAGCAGTTTTTTCCTACTCTGGGGACTTTAGGATGCATATTCCTAGTGAATCCATATTTGTGGTCCTCTGGAGTCCACAGGAGCTAAATGAGGCTATTCTCACTCCATTCCTTCTTTTGGCCTGCAGGCCTTGTGGTTTACAGGGCTAGAATGGTCTTAATTATGTTCGTGTGTTCTGTCTCCATGTTGCACTGCTCCAGGCAGAGATGAGAAGCTTCTGTTGTGGTATTTGTTCTTTCAGGCACTTCTCTTTCCCCCTGGGATCCTCAAGAAAATACTCCTTGATGGAGAAAGAGTTACATTGAGCGTCCTGCCAAGAAAGATGCTGGCGAGATGGGGCCAGAGACCTTCATTAGCCTGTGATGAGGCCCCTGGGCTCTAATACTGGGGAGGAGGGTGGATTCTACCGTTGCATCCTGTCTCATCCTCTTATCTGATGTCCCAGATGCTAGAGCAGGTAGCTCTCAGGCCACAAGGAAGTATACGGTAGTGGTTACAAGCACAAGATTTGGCACCGGACCTGGGTTCAAATCCTGGCTCTGCTTTTTGCTAGCCATCTGACTTTGGACAAGTTTTTTTTTTCTTTCCCAGTTACTGGGCCTCAGTTGCCTAATGTGTAAAATACAGACAGCACTACACATGCCTCAACAGGATTGAGGTAGAGATCAAGTAAGAAAACGGATATAAAGTGTCATCCTATAAACCATCGTAGCTCATTACAGTCATACAAATGGATCTCTACCCAAGTGATGATGGCAAACTTTAGAAATTATTTACATCTTATTGTGATACTCTTGGAGCCCTGCAAACTTCCACTCCCCTGATGGAGTAGAAATTGAGTTCTAAGAATGAAGATGAAGGCAGATGTCTGAGGTCATGGAAGGGCAGGGATGTATGTTCAGATCAGAGCATTGATCACTGCTCTTTCTCAGGCCTTTTCCCAAGGTAACTCTAAAGGGCAGTCCAGTGAGAAAGAAAGGAAACCATTCCAGGGTTGAAAAGGTCACTGAATTTCCCCCAGCCTCTAGCATGGAAGCCCTTGGCCAGTATGGACCTGGGGCTGCTTGGGTCTTAGGGTTGGCCTGAGGGAGCAAAGCTGGGGTGCCCCTGCCCCCTTTGCACAGACAAGAAGATGGAGGCCCAAAGGGGTCAAGCGACTTTGCCCAAGGACATAAGGTTAGTTGGCAGCAGGATCAGGGCGCCCTTTTCATTGCACCACAAGACTTCCTTGGCAGGGTGCAATGTGTCCAGCCACTGGCTTCTGTCTAAAGAAAGAAAGATTCAAGGAGACATGGATTCATTTCTGGAAAAGTGGATTGGATTGGTTCTGTGGGGCCCCCAAGTAGCAGCAGTACAGCTAAAGAGTTAGGAACTCAGTGGCACTAACAAGAAGCACCTCATCGGTGTTGTGGTGAGTCAATAGGACTATCCGTGGTGATACCTATTAGGATACACTTTGCTTCTTTTATGAACGATGCTTTAGGTCTGTGTTTATTCACATGCTGAGATGTTGAGTAAGAAAGTGAAGAGGCTACACTATTGTCAGGAATAGTAATAGCCTAAATTGTATGCAAAATTGTATACGCAGACTTCCAGTGATGCAAGGAGCTATCTGCGCAACAGTGAGCTCCTCATCACTGGAGGTGAGCAAGCCCCTGGTGGGGATGAGGCAGGGAGGACTCGGGCATCTGCCGGAGAAATGGCCCAGCACCCCGATGCCCATAATGCCCACTCTCCCCCTTCTCAATTATCTGGCACCCACTCACTGGGGGCCCCTGTTTTCCAAAGCAACAAGCAGCCTGTGTGGTAATTACTTTTGGACTTATTAAGCCTAATTATCCCCTAATCGCATACAACCAGTAATTACTGTGGCTGTTACCAGGGGCCTACCCATGCAGTGCCGCCCTTAGCACTGGCGCCCAACACCCAGCTGGGGCCTGAGGTGGAGCTGGTGCTCCCTTCCGTGGGTTTGGGGGCGGAGGTGTTGGCTGGGGTGGGGCTGCTGCATCTGAGATCCCCAACCTGGAGCCCCTTCAGCCTGGGTACTGGCTGGTGAAGGAATCGCTCACAAATGCCAGCCCTGGGGCTACCCCAAGCTCCAAGCAGGCAGGGTCCTTCCAAGTACTCCCTTCCCAGTGATGGTTGCCCAGGCTGCCCTGCCTGTGCCCAAGCCATTCCCTCCTTCCGGGCTCTCTTTCTCTCCTCCTTTCCCCCTTCCTTCCCTCCAGCCTCCTATCCACTTTCTTTTCTTCCTTCAAATATTTACTGAATCTCTTTTATGTTCCTGGCTCTATTTCTAGTACTGGGGATACAACAGTGAAGGGAAAAAATGGCAAAAATCCGTGCTTTCATGGAGCTTACTGTCTACTTGGGAGAGACAGAGAATGAACAAAATCAGTAAATGATGCAGGGTATTAGAAACGGTTGAGTTCTATGAAGGAATAGAAAGCGGAATGTCAAGGAGGAGGTTTTCTTGGGCTGGAGGAGAAATTCAGTTTTAATAGGATGGCCAAATGGAGAATGGGGCATTTGAACAAAGACTTGGAAGGAGATAGGCTAAACTAGGATGACAGCTGGGGAATGTTCCAGGAAAAGGGGCCAGCCAGTGCCAAAACCTGAAGGTGCAAGCAGGTCTGGCACATTTGAGGAGCAGGGAGGGTGTCCTGGTGGCTGGAGCAGAGAAGCGAGGGGGAGAGAGGTGGGTGAGGAGGTCGGAGCTGCCAGGAAGGGGTGGAGGGCAGATAGTAGAGCCTGGTGGGGGAGTTTAAAAACTTTGGCTTTTCCTCTGAAGGAAACTTCTGAGCAGAGAGGTGAGCACTTTCTTTCTTTTGTTCTTTGAATCGGAGTCTCACTCTGTCGCCCAGGCTGGAGCACAGTGGTGGGATCTCAGCTCACTGCAACCTCCGCCTCCCAGGTTCAAGCGATTCTCCTGCCTTGGCCGGACGCAGTGGCTCACGCCTGTAATCCCAGGACTTTGGGAGGCTGAGGCGGTCAGATCACAAGGTCAGGAGATCGAGACCATCCTGGCTAACATGGTGAAACCTCGTCTCTACTAAAAATACAAAAAATTAGCCGGGCGTCGTGGCACGCGCCTGTAGTCCGAGCTACTCGGATGACTTGTACTTTTATAGCCTCCACTCTGTCCACAGGGATGGTGGAGGTTAAGGGGGGCAGGAGCCCAGGGAGGAGGAGCTGTAGCCGCAGTCCCAGTGAGAGAGGGTGGGGCTTGGGCTAAGCGGCAACGCGGAGCAGATGGCAGTGGGAGGAATCTGGAAACACCTTCAAGGTGGACATGGCAGGACCCTCTGAGGGGCTACATAGGAGGTGTCAGAGAGAGGTGTCAAGAATGGCACGAAGGTTTTTCCTCCACAAGTGGAAAACTGGAGCCGTTTCCTGAGCTGGGGCACAGCATGGGTGAAACAGGTTCTAGAGGGGAGGGCAGGGGTTCAGTGTCCGGCCAGTTGAGGTCCCACGTCCAAGGGACCTGTCAGCCTGTGGGTCAGAGGAGATGGATCTGGCTGGAGGTCTGCAGGTGGGAGCCCTTGACACGTGGATGACTGGGAAGCATCTAGGCGGGCTGTGCTCATCTAGTGAATGAATGAGGCTAGGAGCCACGAGATTCAAGGTCTGAGCCCGGTGCCTCCAGCGGTGAGGCTGGGGAGATGTAGGGGGGACCAGCAAAGGAGACTGGGAAGGGGCATTCAGAAAGGCAGAGGAGAAGGACAGCCCGGGCCAAGGAAAAGAAGCCTGGCCAGGAGAAGGGAGGAATCTCCCAGAGCCCTAGGGGACCAAATTTTGCTTCTTCCACTTCCCTGCTGCGTCCTCACACCCTTCGTCCTCACACCCTCCATCTCTCTCTCTCTTCCCCAACTCCCTCCTTCTCTCTCTCCCCCATCCCCTCTCCCTATTTCCTTCTGTGGCCTTCTCTGTCTCCCTGGGGCTCCTTCCCCGGGCCTCTCCCTCCACCCCTAACTGCCGGGCCCCTGGCAGCGGGTCGCAGGCCGCCCGGGCGCGGGGATCTCGGGTCCCCGCCTGCACGTGTCAATCCCCAGCGGCGGCGGTGTCTCGCCCCCAGCTCGCGGGCCCCGTGCCGCGCCTCCTGCCCTCGTAATGCGCTCTAATATTTATTTACATGACTTTCAGACTATTATTTATTAAGGTATCGCTGCCAAGTGTGCGCAGGCTAATTGCTCTTAATGTGCCCCCTCCCGGTTCCCACGGCGACGCCTTTGTGAAGGCAGAGCCAGCGACGCTCGGAGCGGGGAAACCGAGGACCGAGGGCGCGGAGGCTGCCGGGAGGGCGGGGGACCCAGCGGGGTCGCGGCGCGGCGTCCGCGGGGCGTGCGCGGTCGGGGCGCGGAGGGTGCTGGGAGCGCACGGGGGACGCTGGGACGCGGGGAACTCGGAGTGGGGGTCGCGGAGCTGCAGCGCGAGAGGCAGAGCCTGGGCTACATTTGCTGACTTGGCGTGGGGCGGGCGGCCCCGAGCACGAGGGGCAATGCTGGGAGCCCAGGCGGGGTCTTGGCGCCAAGTTGGGGACCGTGGGACCAAGGGAAGATGCGGGGAGCCCAGGCGGGATCTTCGCTCAGGGTGGGGACCTTGGGACCTAGGGCTGGTGCGGGCAGCGTGGGCAGGATCTGGGCAGAAGGTGGGGGACCAGGAATGCGAGGCCCGGCGGGAGCGAGGACCGACGGGTGGCGCTTGGGTCTGGTGCCGGCTCGTGTGGCCGCCGGCGGACTGACCGACGGCCGCGGGGCCCGGGGAGGGGGGCGTCGCCTCTCCCAACCCCACCCGCGTAGGCGGCGGCCTCGCCTCGCCCGGATCTCCCGACGTCAGCAGCCGCAGCCAGAGCCGGAGGGAGCGGTTTAATTGGCAGGATAATTGGCAGGATTTTGGGTTAAGGACAGCTGTGGCTTTGCGGGGTTTGTAGGAGGAGGTTGGGGAGGGTGCTCGTTGGAGGAAGGAGGGGTGAGGGCAGGGGGAAAACAGACTGAGAGACCCTCCCTGGAGGAGCGTGGAGAGGCGGGACAAAGCCAGGGGTGGGCGACCTATTGGGACGGAGAAGCAGATGAAGAGGGACATAAGATATAGTCCGGCAAAGCCAGAAGCCAGCTGGAGGCTGGAAAGACCCAGAAGGGAGCGGGAGCCTGCCACGCTGGCTTCTGCCTCCTGCCTGGTGGAGGCCCTCACCCCTCACCCCTGTTGCCGGGACCACCCACGCCCCATGCATTAGTACTGCCCCACTCTAGGCAGTCGTTGTGGTTAGGAAAGGGGCTAACTTGAGAACACTGATTCATTTAATTTTATTATTGGTACTGTGTGTAGTGTCTGCCAACTCCTAGGCCTTGCTGGTGTCACCCTGAAAGTTCTCTGGGCTGAGAATCACAGCTTAATAAAATCCAGGGAACTGTGCCCTGCCCCTCCCACCCCACTCCATAAAGATGGATTCAAAGCCAGCTGTGCAGGGGCCTCCTGGGACCCTCTGCTGAGCCACACTGGGCCAAGCACATTTCTTGGTGTGAACATGAGTGAGGTAGGCACGGTGATTTTCTGGATGGGCAAACGAAGGCCCTGAGAGGTAAAGTCACTTGCCCAGCTAGTGAGAGGCAGATGCTGGCTGGCCAGAGAGGTCAGCCCAGAAGCTCATGCATGATTTGCTACCCAAGGCCAAACTTCTGATTGATGGTGGTTGTAATTTCTTCCTGTCCCAAAGCCTGGAGGGAAGTTGTCCTGGTGGCTGTGGGAACTTCTGGCACTGAATCTGGATGCTCTGCCTGGTTGGTGGTTACTGGAGGCTCAAGGTGGCTGTTTGGGTTCCTGAGCTCGTTTCTCCATCCCTGGACCAGGTGCACCCATGCTGGACTCTGCCACCTGAAAGCTGGGCTTTTTGGCCTGAGGAAGAGTCCATGTCTCCAGGAAAGCAGACACAACCTCACAGCAAGCAAGGGCGGGGTGGAGGCAGTCTCCTTCACCCTCTCATCCTTGAATGCTCTCAGGTCTGGAAGCAAGATATTTAACATACAGCCTCAGAGCTGGAGGGAACCTTAGGAGTTATCCAGTTTACCTCCCTCTTTTAACAGACAGGGAAACTGAGGCCCAGAGAGGCGAAGGGACTTGCCTAGGGGCACATAATCTGTGCACCTGTAGTGAGCTGTGCCTTCGCTGAATGATTCCTGGGAGCCGTGGACAGCCCATCCCCCCATCTTATTGCAGTATCCAGGGATCTGGGTTTTACTACCAATTGGAGAGGGCAGCAGGATTTGTCTTCTGCGGGCCCCACCTGTTCTTCCAGCCTGTTTCCAGATCTTGCTCCCCTTCCATCTAGGGTTCCCTGCTGCCCTAGGGCCCCACCTCCACCATCCTAAGTATCTAGTTTGTGTGCATGGCGCCTCTGCCGTCACTTATCTCTAGCCCTCACCTCTATGTGTAACACATACGTTTTCACGGTGGCTCTTTTGAAGACATTACCTGTATTAGTCCATTTTCTGTTGCATATAACAGAATAACTGAAGCTAGGTAATTTATAAAGAAAAGGAATTTATTTCTTACAGTTATGGAGGCTGGGAAATCCAAAGTTAAGGGGGTATATCTGGGGAGAGCCTTCTTGCTGGTAGGGACTCTGGTGTCCTGAGGTGGTGCAGGGCATCACATGGTGAGGAGGCTGAGTGTGCAGATGGCAAATGTGCTAGCTCAGGTCTTGTCCTTTTTTTTTCTTTTTCTTTTTCTTTTTCTTTTTTTTTTGAGATAGAGTTTTGCTCTTGTTGCCCAGGATGGACTATAGTGGCATGATCTCGGCTCACTGCAACCTCCGCCTCCTGGGTTTAAGTGATTCTCCTGCCTCAGCCTCGTAGCTGGGATTACAGGCGTCTGTCACCATGCCTGGATAATTTCTTGTGTTTTTAGTAGAGGTGGGGTTTCACCGTGTTGACTAGGCTGGTCTCAAACTCCTGACCTCAGGTGATCCACCTGCCTTGACCTCCCAAAGTATTGGGATAACAGGCATGAGCCACCACACCTGGCCCTCTTCCTCTTCTTATAAAGTCACTAGTTCCCATCCCATGATAACCTCTTAATGGATTAATCCATTTGTGAAGGCAGAGCGCTCATGATCCAATCACCTCCTCAAGGCCTCACCCCTCAATACTACCACATTGGGGATTAAATTGCAACATGTGTTTCAAAGGGGACAGATATTCAAACCATAGTATTACCCTAGAGTAGCTCTAATGTGAGAGCTTTCGGCCCAGTGAAGGCAGGTGTTTGGGGACCTGAGTGATTCTGTCCCAGGGCCTATCCCTCCCAGGGCCTCGGTATCTCCATCCATAAAATGGGGGTGGGGGTGAGTGTTTGGAGGTTTCTAAGCACCCTTTTTAGGTCTGACATCTTGGGAATGCCGACAGTCGGAGCAGCTGGGACCTGGGTCCCCCAAGCCAGAGGCTGTCTGCTGCTTTTCCTGCTGGCCTGTGAGCAGGTGTGTGATGAGCTGGGGAAAGGCAGGAAGATGTGTCATTGATTTTCCTCCTGTGTCTTGAGTCTCCTGATTCCCAGCTGCCTCCTCAGGGAGGGACAGGAAGAGTTGGGCTTCATTTGCCTTCTGGAGATGGTATGGGGAGAGGGACTTGGCGGGCAAGACGAGAGGGAACTTGCAGTCCCAGCAGTTGAGCAGGGAAAAGCCGTTCTTCCATTACCTTGGGAGAAAATGAAAAGCTCAGTAACAAATTCTCTCCTGTATTCCCTTTACTTGGCTGTGTTAGCCTAGCCTGGTAATACCCGATACTCAGTAGATATAGAGTGAATTCACAGGTGGAATGAGCGAATGAACGCATGAATGCTTTTAAAAGACTTGACTCCAGAGAGGGTCAGACCTGGGTTTGAATCCTGCCCCATTGGTTTCTAGCTGGATGACCTTGGGTAAATTAGTTGATGTATCTGAACTTCAGCATCCTTAATTCATAACACCAATATGGTAATCTGTAGAGTTGTGAGGAGCAAATGAGAGGAATCAATGGAAAGACCTCGGAATCCTGTCTGACATTTAAGACTCCCCAGTTATAACTTTGGATGATTTTCACTAAAGATGGAATGATTGGGTCAGACTTTAACCTTGCACTTGAGCGTACATATACTGAGCAGCTAGGATGTTCCAGACCTTGCAGAGGGCCTAGAGATGACTGAGGCCAGGTCTCTTCTCTCAAGTTGCTCATAGTTTGATGAGGGAGACACATGGCCCCACAGCTCTGAAATGCCATTGGGAAGTGCTTGTAGCAGGCATTACCTAGAGTATGCACAAAGGGTTGTGGGAGCAGAGGTTGGAGAGGTCCAGTCTGCCGTGGGGGTGCCAGTCAGGGAAGGCTTCCTGGAGGAGGTGAGCTCTGCATTGAACTTTGAAGGATGACAGGAGTAGAGTGTGCCCCTGGGAAATGTCCCTCATAGGCAAAGTGAACATGCAAGGACTTGGATGGCTTGTCTGGGGAAGCCTGAGAATCTGGTCTCTATCCTGTTTTGCTTTGTCAGGAGGTCTCTTCTAAGTGCCTTTCACCTAACAGCATCCTGCGCTGGAGGAGACTTCCAAGTATGATTGGAGCTCCCAGTCCGATGGGGGAGACGGGACACACATACGTGCAATAAGGTGTGCCCTGTGAGGCTGCTGCTGAGAAGAACTCTGGGAAGTGTTCGTGAGAGTGGCTTCCCGTGGAGTTTGGAGGAGGAGGGGGTACCAATAGGTGAAGAGGAGTAGGAGTGGGCCGAGCAGGGAACGACCAAGAGGTCACCTTCTCCTTTCCAGCCCCAGGTGAGCTAGTGTCACATTTTTAGCAGAGAAGAAAGACTGTTGACAAGGGACAGGAATAGCTTCTGAAGCCTCCCTTCATCCCTGCCGCTCCTCTTTCCACAGATGTCTTTGGTAGGAGCTGGCCTGGGCCTGGAAGGCAGTGCACGCCCACAGCGCCCTCTGCTGAACGGTATCAGAACAGCAGGCTTGGAGGGCGAAGGCAATTCCTACAAAGGATCCCTGGTTTCCTACCCAGTGGGGAGCCCCGGATTCTGAAGCCAGGAATGAAGGGTAGATGGAGACTGGGTCAGCACCCGGGAGGGCCCGTATGTGCAACCTGGAGGATCTTGGAGCTTGGGAGTAGCGCAGGGGGTGGTTAGTTCAGTTTGGGATGGCTGAGGAAGACGTTTTAAACAACTTTCTCTGCGATCTTACTGAGGGCTCAGGAGCTGGGGACGGCCACCATCCTGGGTATCCAGCGCCCCTCCTTCCCCCAGGCTAGGAGAGGAACCCCTCTCAGCAGATGCCATCCCAGACTACCCTTGTCTCACTTATCATAGAGGACATGTGCCCCCTTCCGCCTCCCAGGCCCTGGATCTGGGGTTGCTGGACTTGGTGCATGGGTGGTCTGGAAGCTTCTAGGATGAATTCATAATTGGGAGATTCTAGGTGAGGCTCAGATGGAAATGAGGGCACCTGCTGCTTGATGGCAGAACAAAAGAGCTTGGCAGAGCTAGGCTGGACTCAACGTGGCATTTTCTCTCCGTTTCAGACCAGGATACAGATTAATTGAGCCCAGGGGAGCTCAGGTTTCCTGGGGCAGGGGGCAAGCAGTGCCTTGGAGGGAGTCGGGTACTGTGGGATGGAGGACCCAGGAGGCCCAGAATCCTGAACTGTCAGGCTGACTTCATTGTCTACTACAGAGTTCTTGAGCCCAGAAGCCCCAAGAACCTGCTTTCCTCAATGTGTTCTACACCCGCGAGGGACCAGGAGACCCTAATTGCCATCCCAGCAGGACACACACACACACACACACCCCTGGCCGTTACAGGATGCACAGTGGAGGAAAAGAACAAAGAAGCACGTGTCTTCCAAAGGGAGAGGCAGTGCCAGGTTCACAGAAGTCAGTGAGGTACAAAGGGGGTGTCAGGTCCCCCCAGCAGCCTGAGCCATGGTGAGGGCCAAGGAGAGGGCTTGACTATCACAGTGACAGCCCATTATCCAGCTGAACGTCACCTAGGAGGGCCATGCATGTGAACAGGGTCTCTGTTTACCATGTCAGCTTCAGCCTGGGGGCTCCTCCAATTTCTCCCGTTGGGAGCCCTTAGCACACCACTCAATGCTTCTGGCCTATTGGGAATTCCCATTATAGTCCATTGTTCTCCCTCAAATCTAAAAAGGGATGATTGATTTTGAGGAAACAAGACAAGTTGCTAAAGGATTTCTAAATGAGGCTTATGTTTGATTTTGGGGTCAGTCTGTGTGGGTTCCAAGACAAGATGGTGGCTGGTAATGATTTTCAAATAAATATATTTTGTGATCACGAATTGCTCCTGGGAGAAATCTGAAATATGGCAAGCAGCTCAGGACAGACACTGCTGCAGGTGCCGTCAGTGCCTTGCTGCAGCCCCTTGGCATGTTTCAGGTCAGTGCACTTGGGCCTGAGTCACATCTGCCAGCACCTGCATCTCTTTCTTTAAAAAAAAACCAAAAAAATCAGTTTCATGGTTCATCTTCCTAATTTCAAACCAAATGTACTTAAAAAAATATGGGTTACCCTTTGTAATTTAGACTGTCTCTATTCCATAATGATATGTCCTGGTCATTTATTATTACAGAGGTCTTGGAATAGTAGAGAGCATATCTGGAACTTTAACATCTGCAAAGATACTGTATGCATGTCTCAATCATTTGTGCAGGGGAGGTGCCAGGGCTGAAGGAAATGCATGGTAGACATTGCATCATGTTCTCCTTTTATTAGCGCCCGCGCCTACCTTTCTTTGCCTGGCGGCTTTCTCGCGGGCTGCAGGAGCCTTCTCAGCTGGTGCACCTGTGCTAGACCAGAAGCACCAAGGAATCAATCCTCCAGAGTGGCCCTCCCCAAGGGCTGAGTGGAGCTGGTGTACATGCACCCCGTTCCTTCACTGTGAGTTTTGGGGTGTGCATCTACTCTGACTCCCAGAGTTACCAGTGGGGCGAGGGTCCACACTTGTAGCAGTAACCTGCTTGATAACCTTCCCTTTGTTGGTGTTCTTTGCATTCCTATTTCACTTCCATATTTCCTGAAGTGTGTTTTCTGGAATCACCCAAATAAACTGTTTGCACTGAATCCTTGTCTCGGGCTCTGCTTTTGGAGGAACTGCTGTGACCAACTTGTTCCAGGTTGACCGGAACTATGCCACTTTTAAAACCAAAAGTCTCACATCCTGGCAACCTTCCTCAGTCCCCGGCACACTGCGACAATTGGTCACCTTATGGGGAACCTGAGCAAAGGCAGATGTGACACGTGAAGTGAGGCAAACAGATCACTGAACTGCCAGTTTGAAAACCAAGTATCCTTGGCTTTGAGAACAAAATATCAGACACAAGTATAACTTTGTCATATTATGAGGTTCAACAATTTTTATCAGCTCAAAGCCTAGAAGAGAACAGTAGCCACCATGTACAAAGAAGCCATTTCTTTTGAGAACAGACATATACACAGCCCCAGGGTAGGATTTGCTGAGTATCAGTAGACATTAGACGGCTGACATCCAGGACTTCCATGACATCTATGTAACTGGCTACCAGGCAAGCAGGTGATGCATATCCCAAGAAGAAAGTGTCACAGGCACTGTGGGGACATTACAGGTGAGGAGGCGAGGGCACGGGTAGCATGTTGTAGGCACTTGAGGCTCTGACGGGGACAAGCACCAGCCATGCCACTTGAGCCAAAGCCACCTGGGCAGATAGTGAAACTATACCACATGTGTCACCACAGTCAGCGGCATTGAGATGAGGCGCTTTGCATTGGGACGCGGCTGTAAGCTCAAGACAGCTGGCCCTGAGCCAAGGAGATTTGCAGCATGAACAGGAGAAAAATCCCACCTCGTTGGGTAACCCGGGGAGGCAGTGCTGTTGAGAGGCTAAAGTCAACGGGCTGGGAGCAGGGCTGGACACACAGGGCAGAGAGGTCCACAGTTGGGAGCTGTAGGCGTGGCCAGGAGCTGCTGCCAAGCCTCTGACCTTGGGCAGATCTCTGCGGATCAGATTACCCAGCTGCAAAATGCCACACACACCCCTGCCCCGGTTATTTTTACACTGGCATTGCAGAGCATGCTATGTTAGTGCTGAAGAATGTGTCCATCTTTTTTCTGTTGACTTCTCTAGTCTCTGCTAGATTGGTGAGAAAAAAATCTTCCAAGTGCCAAGGCAATGAGCACGTGCCCCATTCCTGGGGTGGCAATACCCTTCCCTCTCCTTTCCCAGGGCACTAAAAGTATGGAATGCATTTGAATCTAGGGACCACTTGGAGATGTTATAATGTGCAAATAGACATGCATTTGGGCATTTGGACCCCTGAATGACAGGTGCTGGGGTGTCACGCAGGATCCAGCCAGGCAGGTCAATGGGGCGGCCAATCGCAGGATGGGGGGCAGGCTGTACACGGACCGGGGAGACCCCTTTCCTCCTTCCCTTTCATGGGGAGTCCCTGCCAAGGCAAAGAGAAGGGGAGCAGTAGCATGGCCCTCAAGTAAGAGTAGGGATTAACAGAGGGCAAGTCAGGATCTAGAGGAAACTTCCAGAAACCTTTTTTGACAGCTGCTCCTGGTGAACCAACTGGAAGGGAGAAGGAGGAATCCTTGCTTTCCACGTCTCTGAAGAGCAGGTGAAAGCCCACCAGGATCTAATCTTGGAAGCAGCTAGTCCGTTCATCAACCACAGCAAGTGGCAGTGAGTAGCAGCTAGGTCAGTGAAGGCCAGGGGAGGCCATTCATTTTGCTGAGAGAGAGAGGACTGGCTGGGGAAACGTGGGTGCCGGCTGGAAACCGGGGCTGCTTATGGACAAGTCCAGTGTAAGTCTGCCAAAGGATGGGGCCCGATTTTCCTGGCATCTGGAGTTGGTGTCGAGCTGGGGGGCCTCAGAGACCGGGTTCTGCATCTGCGTGTGGCAGGAGGTTGGGCCCTCGGGGCACTCTGTTGCAGGGTCATCCCTGCTCCACCTGAACAAGGAGGCCCCCAGCAGGAACTCCCCTCTGGCTGTGCAATACCATGAGCTATTGTGGTCATCTGTACCATACCACACCATAAAAGAGTGTCTGAAAGCTCAGGGGGCTGGCCATTAGCACAAGTGCCTAGGTAGTGCTAATGTGAGGCCACACCCACAGATGGCAGGACCATTCAAGGGCCAGTGAAGACAAACCCACTTACAGAACCAGGGAATGGGAAAATGATTCATGGAACAGAGATTCTTCAAATGCTTCTTGCCAAGCTCCAAAAAGGACAGGGACAGCACCTCGTATGTTCACTGTGGTACCCCAGTATGCCATGCCTGGCATACAGTAGGCACCCAGTAAAGGCTTTCTGAATGCCAGTGCCCCAGGAGCCCTAAGGAAGATCTAGACCAGCATTTTCCAGCCGAGTAGGCTGAGAAGAGCTGCTGCTGGGCCACCTGCTCGCAGCCTGACAACGCATAGTGACATATTAACGGGTCGGGTTGTCCTAACCTAAAGAAGTTTGTCTTCCTACTGCTTCCCCAACGTATTTGCCCATAGCACGGCTTCTAATAGGTGGCTTATTCGTGTCTCATCTGAGTGTTGGAAATGCTGATCTTGTGAACCTCCGTCATTCCAAAAAAGATGAAACAGGGGTTCAGAGAAAGCAAGTAATTTTCCAGAAGTCACACAGCACACTGGTGGTGGAGTTGGGACCAATGCTTGGGTTCCTCAGCTCTCAGTTCAGTGTTTTTCCCACTGAGGGCAGCTTGGAGGCTGGGCTTTGTCATACAGTGGCATTAGCCCTTTCTTCAGACAGTACAGGGCATAAATATTCCTTTGTATGACCTAGAAAGCAAGGGCTGGTTGAACAAGTTAAACCAGATTAACCCAAAGTAAATGAGACTGCAGGGGCAATGTGTTCCCTGCTTCAGAACCTTTAGAACTCTGTTAGCTTCAATGCATGCACTAATTACCAAAGATTCTTATCTTTTCCTTAAAACGTGTCCCTTAGGTCCTCTGCCTAGCAATCCTGGTAGCATGTTTTTGAGACTGCGTGTCATCTCAATACCCCTGAAGGTCTTTAAAAATGTCTCTTGTCCAGACCTGCCCCCACAGCTCTTGGGTTATTCGCAACCAATGAAGATTTGTTCTTCTGCACCTTTGGGGCTGGGCAGGGGAGCCAGGGTTGCAGACCTCAGCAGTTTTCTTGGGCCTCAAACATGTTGCAGAGCTCCAGTGGCTAGTGCTGGAGCAGAGTCTGAGGAACTTTCCTTGAGAAGTGGGTGGCGTGCCCGCCACCTTGCTGGATTTCTTGTGCTCCTGCTAGGCATCTTGTAGCACTAGTTCTCTCCTGGCAGAGACCGATTCACTTCCAGCCCTGGCCACTGTCCATGCTGAAGCCTGGAGACCCAGAATCAGACTCATCTGGTGGGGCGGGGAGGTGCTGGACAGCCCACTTCTGCCTGGTTACATAGAGAAGGAAAGAGGCCCAGAACACACACGCCACTTGCTCAAGGTCACACAGAGAACTCAAGCAAATTCACAGTCATGAAGAAGGAAACATCTCAAAGGCAGAGAGTCTGGGACTGTCAGAGCAGGAGAAAGCCCCAGCTCCAGGGCACCTAGGAGGAGAAACCGCTTGCCCAAACTAGTACTAGGCTGAGACCTGAGTCGGGGCGTTCCGACTCAAAACCTGGCATTTTTTCCATTACTTGTGGTCCAGGAAGTAGATGCCACCCCCGGCCACCCTTACCCTGAAGCTGAGGCTGCTGCCTGCATAGCTAAATACGTGTTTTTGGCAAGGGATGGGGGGTGTGCAGGGAGATGACAAAGCTCTGCTCCCATCTCCTGGAAGCCTGGAGCAAGACAGCCCAAAGCCCTTACCCGCCTTGGTGGCACTGACTTTGAGCCAACACCCTGATTGGCGTCCTGCCCCACCTGGAGTCATGATGGCCACAGTGTCCAGGCTTGCCTGCCTGGGTTCCTCCCCAGAGGGTAAGTCTGAAGCAGGGCCAGTTCACGAGGCAGCAATGGGATTTTATCTTAAGTATTCAAAAAGGCTGTGAGAATCCCTCCTGGGAGACTTGTGGCATAGCAGCAGGGTGAGATGGAGGGGTGGGGAGTGGGGGGCAGGGCACTGTATCCTGTTGGGGCTGCCTTTTCTCCCCTTGTGCCCGGTGGGCGTTCTGCTGGAGCCTCCTCCCTGACTGCAGCCCCTGCTGGAGGCTGCACACCTCTCGAGTCTTCCTGAGGCTGGGGCTTGCGCCAGAGCCCACAGGACCCCATGGGTTGGTTTGATGAGCTAAGCTCTCAAGGCCTTCCCAAGAGGGAAGTCTGTGGAGCTTCACGCCAAGGTTGGGACAGGAATTTAATGAGGAGAGATTAAGGCCTTGAAGGAGGAGGCTTCCAGGGTGGATAGATTCAGCCTGAAGTCCCAAGCTAGTGGGGTTCCTTGGTGAGGTCTAGACCCACCTCCAGGGGAGTCAGTGGGGCAGAGGAGACTGGGCAGCTCGGTGCCAGCCATTAGGGTATCTGAGGCCACAGCACTCCAGTCCCCACACAGTGGGGCATCACACAGTGGGCTTGAGGGCAGGAAGCCCCTAGGGGATCCTGCCTAAAGTGTCAATTCATTCATTTCACCAAACAAATCAGGTCTCCCCTGGCCAGAGCAGCCATCCCCAAAGGCACTGCAGCCAAGCATGGCTCTCTGTTGCAAAAAGGTGCCTCTCTCCCACAGCGTGGCATGGCTCGAGAGGCCACCCTGATCCCATGGCATGACCTACTTGGAGGTGCCTCCCTAGTGCCTCAGTACAAGTGATGCAGTTTGCTTTACCCAATTTCTAAAAGTATGTAAATTAAGGTGTTGTCTGGTGTCTTCGTTGACTTCTGTGACCACGTCTGTTCTTTTGGGACTATTTTCGCACAGACTGCCACTTAAATCTAACACGTCAACTCACACGGTGTCTCCCTGGTCCTGCCACCACCTCTTCTTAGTGAGGGAGCCACTAATGATCTGTAAGTCAATACTAGCATGTACTAAGGAAGCTTCCTAGCCAAAACAAAAGGCCCCCGAGCGACTCATTTGAAAAGCGTCGAGAAGGATGGTTCTCCAATTGGCTTTTAAGTGGGATTTAGGGGGTCCTAGGCTGTTACCTTGGAGACAAGAGCCTGTCCTACAAGCACCAGACTGGCTAGTCTCTATGTGCCTCTGCAAGCCTGTAGGCCTGGTTACTTGCGGTCACTGGGTCCTCTCATCTGCCCTTTTATTTGAGTGGGCATTGCTGTGCCCACGTGGTCTACCTCCAGAGAGGTCTCAGGCTTCCACTGCGACTTCCTTCCCCAGCCCCAGCAGCAGTCGGCCTGGGACTGCCTGCATGGGCAGAAAGGAACCGCTGAACCGTTTGAGATCCACTCCACCTCCCTCATCTCACCCTCTTATTTTATAGATGAGGAAACTGTGGCCCAGATAGGGGGCAGGGACTGGCCTAAAGTTGCATGGCTGGATGGTAGCAAAGTTGGGATTGAACTCAGGCCTCCTGGCTGCCAGTCCAGGGCTCTTTCTAGTAACTGATGTATTGGCTACAGCTCCAAAAGCTCCCCAAACCAGGCCGACATGACCCTACCCATCCCTCTCCTCCCCACCCTTCCCTCCACCCAGCCTCCCCCTCACCCAACTACACATAATTCGGGTTATAGCAGAGCATATTGAACTTGAGATTCTCATCCCAGTGCCGCAGAAGCACAAACAGCTGGCGGGCAGCAGCCTTGAGTGTGCCCTGCGTGCGGCCCTCGGGTACTTCCTGCTGCTCCAGCCATGAGTTGGCCTTGGCGGCCACCAGCTCCCACTCAGTGAAGTAGGAGGCCGAGCTGTGCTCCAGCCATGCCAGCCCCACCACCGTGGCCCACAGCTTCCCAGTGTGCTCCATCACTGCCTTCGGCTCCAGGTCCAGCTTGCCCTTGGTCAGAGGCTCCAGGGAGAAGCTGTCACAGGACAGGTGCCGAGATGGGGAGCTGGTGCACAGCTGGGGACTCGGGGTCTTGGACTCAGACGGGCGGGCGGTGAGGGACACTCGGTGGCAGGTGAAAGGGGATGTCCACTTGAGCTTCTCCATGGGGATGTGCGTGGCCTCACAGAAGGCTTGGTTGAGCAGGAAGGCTCCGGAGGCCCGCTGCAGAGACACCTGTTGGAGCGGGGGAAGCCCTTCAGTGGGCCTCAAATATTTTAGCCCAGGGAGCCCCAGGCCATGCAAAAGCCTGGATCCATGTTGCCTGTCCCACCCTGCCTGCCTGGGGGATTTTCAGGATACCCAGGTCAATTGAGCATCTCTATCCTTTATCCTGCAGACACTTCAAACAGATCATTCTCCAAGCCCAAGTCAACATCTTCACTACATATTTGCCTCTTGTCCTAGGTGGGTGGGCCCAGCTCGACCACCGGAAATGTCCCCTGCCATGCAGTGAACTCTAGCAGCTCTCTTTCCTCTTTCTCCCTGTGTAACCATCAGTTTCCGAGTCCCAACAGGTCTACTTTCTAAATCGCTCTGCAATCCATCACGTGCTTCCTTATGTTATTCCTGCCTCCTCTTTCCTCCCCTCTCCCTACCCCCAATCCATCTGTCCTACATACACAGGGATCTCTATGAGGCATAGATCACACACTTTTTGGAGGCTCAGTTCAATGACTTCAGTGTCTCATAGACTAAGTCCAAAATACGATCAATAAAGCTCTGCACCGCCTAACCCCGGTTTGACTCTTACCCGCTCCAACTCCATTCCCCAGCTCTCAAGCTGTGTCTCTCCTCTGGAGGCCTTTGGCCAAACTCTTCATCCTGCAAGTCTTGGCTTAGCCTTGACCTTCTCCAAGAAGTCATGCTTGGTTCTGCTCCCCCTACCTCAAGCCTGGGCTAGATGTCCACCTCCTATACTCCGCAACCAAACGAGACCTCTCCCATTGCCACTCCCAACGGTTAGAATTGCCTGGTTCCTTGTCTGAATCCTATTAGACACTTAGCGCCATGAGTGCAGAAACTACATTTGTCTAGTTCAATGTTGTCTCTCCCGGGTCTAGCACTGGGCCTGACTCAATAAATACTTGTTGAGTGAAAACATGCCTAGTGCCCAGTCGCCCTGGATATTTGGAAATTCACAATATTATGCACTTGGGTATGCAGGGACGGAAGAGGTATGCAGTGATGCTCAAACTGTGCCCCTCCTTCGAGCATCCTCTGTTTCCCAAGTCCTGAGGGGCCCCAGATGTGGCACGGCCAGGCTCCCTTGCTCCTTAATTCAGAGAAGCCCACTCCAGACCTGGGCCTCTCACCCTGCCGCAGCATGCTGGGGTGTCTGCAGACCCAGTTGCTAAACACGGTCCATGTTCCTGGGATGTTAATTTTACTCACTTGTGAGTCATTTCAAAGCTTATTTTTATGTATTGAAAAACAGATACACATAGATGCGTGGAGTAGAATGCAAAATTCCCACGAATTTTTAAGGCAAAGATAGCAGATTGCAAAGAATTTTCGTGATGCTGGTGCTGGCTTCTAGCAATATCCCTAGGCCTCTGGGCAGGGGAGATTCATGCAAACTCCTTCTGCCATGCTAACTACTTGGGTGGGAAGCTCTAGGAAGCTTCAAAACTCAGGGGGATCTGAGCTCTAAGACCAAAGCCTTCTTCTCTTTGAGGAAGTGGAGAGGTGGGCAGGGGGATCACAGGAAGGCCCTGCTGCTGAGTGGAGCCGAGGGAGACTGACACCTGGGGTCAGGGCACTCACCAGCGGTACGTAGTCGAAGCTCTGGTTCCCGGAGGTCGACTCCATAGCTTTGATCAGTGGCTTGCTCAGGAAGCCCTTGGCTGCTCGCGTCAGTAGCCTGGACTTGTTGAGATTTAGCCTGTGCAGGTGAAGTCAGGTGGCCCTGGGCATCCCAACCTCCAGTGCCCACCCAGAAGCCCCTGAAAGTCAGGGTCAGAAGGGATGCAACAGATGGCTCCCTCCAACCTCCTTATCTGACAGCTAAGGAAGCGGAAGCCTGGAAAGATGGGCTTGAAGCAACTGCTCCAAGTCACTCAATGAGTCAGCAGCACCTGCGACTAGGAAGAGGTTAATGTTCTCCTGAGGACCCTCTTTTTTTGTCCTGTTTTGCTTCTAAGACAGGATCTCACTCTGTCACCTAGGCTGGAGTGACACGATCGTAGCTCACTGCAGCCTCAACCTCCTGGGCTCAAGCAATCCTCTCAACCTCAGTCTCCTGGACTACGGGCGTGCACCCATGTCTGGCTCATTTTTTAATTTTTTGTTGTTGTTGTTGAGATGGAGTCTTGCTCTGTTGCCCAGGCTGGAGTACAGTGGCATGATCTCATTTCACTGCAACTTCTGCCTCCCAGGTTCAAGCAATTCTCCTGCCTCAGCCTCCCGAGTAGTTGGGATTACAGGCATGCGCGACCACACCTGGCTAATTTTTGCATTTTTAGTAGAGATAGGGTTTCACCATGTTGGTCAGGCTGGTCTCAAACTCCTGACCTTATGATCCGCCCATCTTGGCCTCCCAAAGTGTTGGGATTACAGGGGTGAGCACCGCGACTGGCCTATTTTTAAATTTTTTGTAGAGACAGGGTCACACTGTGTTGCCCAGGCTGGTCTCGAACTCCCGGCCTGAAGTGATCCTCCTGCCTCGGCCTCCCAAAATGCTGGGATTACAGAGGTGAGCTGCTACACCTGGATCATGACCCTCTTTTACTATCATATTCTTGTCTAGCCCAGTGGTCAGAAGAGTTTTCTGTCAGCCCTCCCATGTGTACTTGCATTTGGAAAGATATCTTGGAAGTGTGGGAGATAAAGTAAAGTGGGGGATTTGAGGTAGGGTGAGGCCTGGAGACAGTGATTGCTCTGGGCAGGAGTGCCTTTTTTTATGACACCTGCCTAAATGTCAGGCTGAACCTGCCTTTGGCCTTCCAAGTCAGGGAAAACCCCAGGGACCACCCCAGGAAAATGGGTGGCAGGAGAGTGTACCTTTATTGGAAATCCCACCTACCTGGATCCAAAGAGATTCTCTGAGGCCTTCATGGAAGAAAGAGTATTTGTGGCCAGGCTGCGCAGGGGACCTGGAGAGCCATGGAATGACCGAGTTGAGACCTGAAGATGACCCTGTCCAACTGCTTACTGACCAACAGGGGGAATAGAGGCCCAGAGAGGGGCAGGGGCTTAGCTACGCTCCTAGGGACTGGAGCTAACCGTTAGGCTGCGGAGCTCTTTCTGCTCCAGTTGGTGTGAGGTGGGATGAGATTACGTCCGCATGTAAAAAGCTGGCCTCCAAGATTCCTTGGCCGGCAGCCCCTGGGATCTTCTGGAAAGTTACTTGTGGGGGCAGTGACAGCTTCACTCAGCTCTGCTCATTCCCAAATGGGGACACTGAGTTGACCTCCTTGGCACGTTGCTAGAGGACTCTAGGCAGAGCGGAGTGGCAAAATGGTCCCTCAGCAGGGAACTGGGAGGCCTGATCCAAGCCCAGCTCTGTCACCAGTGTGCTCTGTGACCTTGGGCAAGTCACTTCACCTCTTTGCACCTGTTCCTTATCTTTCAATTGGGGATAATCCTATTCCCAGTGCAGAGGGCTGCTTTGAGGACTCCATGAAGCCCTGAGGACTTTGTTGGTGCTAAGACACTCTCCTGACCCCAGGACCAATCCCTGTCACCATCTTGATGGAGAGGCAGGGCCACCTGCCCACTCACCTTCAGAAGCACCGTGCTTCTCGCGGCCGGGGGACGTGGTCTCGCTGAAGGGAGCAGTGGGACTTGCCTCCATGTCTAGGACAGAAGAACTAGTGAGGCTGGACTTCTCCCCTCCCTTCCTAGTCCCCCATTCCCCCAGGAGAGTGAGGGTCTAATTCATGGTGTCTGCAGGTGGGTTGGAGAGTAAGGCTAGGGTTTCAAACCCTGCTCGGATGGGCCTTCATCTTTCACAGATATAACCGTTGCCCCACCATAAGGTTAGACAGGCCTAGGTTCAAATCCTGACCCCCACCACCACCACCACCACTGACCAGCTGTGGGGACTTGGTAAAATTACTTTATAAATTTTGATTGCAAATTCGGGATAATATTATCTATCTCACAGTGTGGTAAAGATTAAATGAGATAACACGCAGATAGTGCCTAGTCCATTGCTAAGCGCTTAGTAAAGCCCTGGACGACAGAATCTGCCTAAAAAAAAAAAAAAAAGAAAAAAAAAAAAAAGGAAAAAAAAGTCAGGAATGTGGGCATGAATCAAAGAACAATTTCAAGGAAGGGATTTGTAGCCAGGCATGGTGGCTTATGCCTGTGATCCCAGCATTTTGGGAGGCTGAGGTGGTGAACCATTTGAGGTCAGGAGTTTGCGACTAGCCTGGCCAACATGGTGAAACCCCAACTCTACTAAAAATATAAAATTAGCCAGGCATGCTGGTGGGTGCCTGTAGTCTCAGCTATTCCGGAGGCTGAGGCAGGAGAATCGCTTGAACCCAGGAGGTGGAGGTTGCAGTGAGCCGAGATCGCGCCACTGCACTCCAGCCTGGGGGACAGAGTGAGACTCCATAAATAAATAAATAAATAAATAAATAAATAAAGGATTCGTGATTTTGACAGAAGCCATGGGCCACCCAAAAAAGCTAAGCTTCGGAGAAAGGAAGGTATAGACCAGCAATTTCCTGAAGCCTGGACGCTCAGCTTGGCTCAGGGGTAGAGCTGGTTCTCCTGGGTTTTGGAGGCCAACGGGACCAAGAAATTGAAAGAACATTTTGATTCTGAAGAGCTCCTCTGTGTTTCTACCCCGTCACACTGGGTTCTGTTTCTGTTTTTGTTTTAAAACCCATCAGTGTCTGTGAACACTTTCTAGGACCTGGAATAAAAAATCCTTATGGGCTGGCTGGCTGGACTAGTGGCCAGGCGGGACCTCTGATGTCTTCCTCCTGCACAGCAAAAGGCAGGAGATCCTCACTGTGCATGTGAGGGTACCTAGAAAGGGGTTAGGACGAGTGCAGTAGTTAGGCTGTCTTTAGAGAGACAGAAAGACACACATCCACGCAGGACACAGAGGGTTAAAGCCATCCTGGGAACTAGTGCAAGGTCACCAAAAGGTCAAAACCTGGCTCTTCAAGGAGCCAAGCTTCAGGCACAATGAAACCAGGTGAAGGCTCAAAGGAGGCTGTTGGGAATCCTGAAAGAAACAGATGGTGGGACCCAAACAGATGGGACTGCCTCTTCGCTCTTTGCTTTTTCCCTTGTTTATTAGGTTTCCTGGCAGTTGGTGCCTGGGAGGACTCAGAGGCTGGAGGCAGGGAACAGCACCAGGGTCAGCAGAGCTCAGAAGGGGAGAGGTGCCCATAGGAGGTGGTGCCGCTCCCTGGCAAAGAGAGAGCTGTGTCAGTGGTGGTGTGCTCAGGCCATACCGAACCTCTCTGTCGCTCTTAGGCCTCAGAGAGCCTGGGATGCCTGGCTTTGCCTTGGACCTGCCTAAGCCCATAGTGCAGACTCAGAGAGAGGTCCTAGGGCCTCGGACATGAGAACACAGTAACCTCAGGGGCCCAGGCTTCCGAAAGTGCCCAGGGTGGCTCTTACTTAGGGCCTGAAATTTACCATGTCCTGCTGCCGAGTCTTCTCCAAGCATGGTCTGCGGCCGTCCGAAGCCAGAAGAGGTGCCCCTCCACTGTTGGGCCAGAGCTCGAGAACTGAGCATACGCAGGGCAGCTCCTTCACAGAAGACAAGGGGAAGCGGGTGGTTGGGTACAGATGTGCCAGTCCTTTGCCTCTCCCCCAGGGCTGGCAGGAATGATTCTGGCTTCAATCTTTCAATTATCCAAAGGCAGGAAGGCAAAGTACAAGGTAAGACCATAAGCTTTAGAGTCAGAAAGACCTGGGTTTGAGGCCCAGCCCCATCGCTTTCCAGTTGGATGGGTGCAGACCCCACTGAGCCATGGTCTCCTCATCTGGAAAACGGGGATAATATCTAGCTTGCTGGGTAGATACTATTGCTGAGAGAATGTTCAAGAAGCCACAATGTTTTCCAGGAAGTTAAAAGGCCAGTTTTCTCAGGAACACTCTGTTCTCTCTGTTTACTGTCTCAGAGATCCATGTCCCAAGTACTCCTCCCACAGCGCAGGCCCCTGAAATCCCAGGGCATTACTAAGAGGGGGTGGATGGAAAAGAGATGAAGTTACAGCACCCTGGGCTGGGCAGGGTGGTTCATGTCTGTAATGTTAGCACTTCAGGAGGCTGAGATCGGAGGATCACTTGAGCTCAGGGTTTGAGACCAGCCTGGGTAACATAGCGAGACCCTATCTCTATTAAAAAAAAAAAAAAGTTAGCTGAATGTGGTAGTGCGTGCCTGTATTCCCAGCTACTTGGAAGGCTGAGGTGGGAGGATCGCTTGAGCCCAAAAGTTGGAGATTGCAGTGAGCTGTGATTGCGCCACTGCACTCTAACCTGAGCAACAGAGCAAGACTCTCTCAAAGAAAAGAAGAAGAAGAAGAAGAAGAAGAAGAAGAAGAAGAAGAAGAAGAAGAAGAAGAAGAAGAAGAAGAAGAAGAAGAGGAGGAGGAGGAGGAGGAGGAGGAGGAGGAGGAGGAGGAGGAGGAGGAGGAGGAGGAGGAGGAGGAGGAAGAAGAAGAAGAAAGATGTTACAGCACCCTAAAGTATGCTTTAGGGAACCCCACTCTCAGAGAACACTAGTCTGTAAGTTTTTCCTTAAAAATTGGAGTTGTGTTGGGAAACAAGTTTTGGAGAAGCTGCATTCTGTAGCCCATCGCTGAGCCTCTTGATGTATATTAACATACTAAAGGCTCTGAGAAGTTCTGCAGTAAAGAAAGCATTTGAGCTTTAGCTAATCCAGTGGTTCTTAAATGTATTTCCTAATCTGGTATTTTCTATTTTTATGCTGGATGGCTATTCATAGGACATGAAATTAGAGTTCTAGTTTCTTGAAACACACTTGGGGAAGTGCTGATCCAGATCTTAGGGGGCTTTGGGACTTTGGTTAAGATATGGGCCAGGTCCCTAACTTCCCAGGCTGTGGCTACAGATGCTAGCAGGCTGGTCAGAGATGGGTGGAAGGGATGGTCATCCTTGCAACAAGAATAAGGCAACAGCCTGATTAAATGGCCACTCCATTGCCTGAAATGACAGCAGTTGAGGAGGGTTGATCATTTTGATACCACAGAGAAGAAAAGGGGGACAGGTGGAATTAGGAAGGGCATATTCTATTTCCAAACACAATTTTTTATGGAGGTCTGCTAATACAAAGCAGGGGAGGGGTGACCATAAAGGACAGGAAAATGTAATTTGAAACAGAAAAAGCACCAATAGTTCATAAACATGAAAAGCATCTCACGATTAAAAAAATGACAAAAGAGAGATTCTCTTCTCACCTATCAGACTGGCAGAGTTTAGAAAGATAAACAATATTCAGTGTTGGAGAGGATGGACATTTGAATAACCTGTGGGACGGTAAGGGGGCAGTTTGGTAACATACATCACAGTTTTGAACGGGCATGCCCTTGACATTGCAGTCCTACTTCTACGAATTAATTAACACTGAGGTGATAACCAGACAGATGCACAAAGATGTTCTTTGCAGTATAATTTACAATAACCAAATGGGGAATAAACGAAAGGTCTAAACAGGTTTTAAAAGGCTGCAATAAATTTTCAGAGGCAGTAGAAAGGAGTGGAGGAAAATGCATAATCCAGAGCTAGGACAATAAATGTAAAGCCTGGCTCCAGCCCATCATGGCTGTGTGACCTCAGGAAAGTAACTTAGCTCCTTCTGCCTCTGTTTTCCATCTATAAAATGGGGATAATAATAGTGTCTACTTTGTGGAGCTGTTTTGAGGATTAAAGGATTGAAAATATATACAAAGTGCTTTGGAACACTAATTGGCTATTCTGAGGATGACATCTACCTGCAGGGGAATATGCTATTAAAATGATATAGATTCATTTCATGGAGTGACACTTTCCACGCCCATATTTTGTAAAATATATAGCACATATTAGGATAATCCAATTCATGTAAAATGATCTGTCTTTTGATTTCTCTACATGTTGCTATCCACAGAGAGAAGTCTGGAAGGATGGTCACACCAAGCAGGTGACTAATATACATTCCTGGATGACTGTTGGTCTCAGTTATTTTTTACATTTTATATCTTTCTATAGTTTAGAATTTTCTATAATGAGCACATATTGTCCCATTTGAAGAAACACAATAAAATCATTTTCATTTGGTGGAGAAAAAGGACTAGGGTGATTTCACAGCCTCTGCAGAGCAGTGGGATGAGGCCCCAGGGGCTCCCACCCGCTGGCAGCCAAATCATCCACTGGGGGCCTTTCTGCTTCTAGGCCCTGTCTCACACCCCTCCCTGCTGGTCTGTGGTCCTTTGTATCTCAGCCCCCTTCCCCAGTCCACAGGGGCTGCTTGGCCCCCAGGAGGGCCCCCGCTGCTCGCCTGCCTTACCAGAGTTGGGGTACTCCACCATGGTGGGCAGGTACCGGCTCTTGCTCACGTCCACAGGTACGAAGGCTGTGTATTTGCTAATGACATTGCAGGCCTTGCTGGTGTGCAAGGCGCTCACCTGGTAGCGGCGGTTGGACCCTGTGGAGGGAGAAACTGGGGTCACTGTTCAGACTCAGAAAGTCTTCCCTCACACAGAAGCGCTGGAAGCTAAAGTGGGGGCTCTACCAGTGGTCCCCATCTTTAGGATTAAATAAGCCTTTAAAATCAAGGACTTGCCAACTTGCTAACTAAAGACATTTTTTAAAAAACCACCATCATTTCACGACATCATTTCATAAAATAAAGGATATTTTAATGTAAAAATGTAAGACATTGTCTCAGAATAAAAGACAGCTACTTCCTTTAAATAACTAGTTTTATTTTTAAAAACACCCAACCCACTATGTTGTCTGTATTTTGTACTTTAATTTTGCAGATGTCTAATGGGAACGTTGCCGTAAAACTTAACAGGTCCCCTGGCTGGTGGGTGGGGACCACTGATCTGACCCATTTAACTGCTGAGGACATTGCAAATCAGAGAAGAGTGGTGAGTTTAAGGTCACATAGCAAGTTAGGAATGGATCTGAGATCAGGATGGTCTGACCCCAAAGCCCAGTCGCTTTCCTTTGAAGAGGTGAGCAGTCTCCAGGACTTGCAGCCTCCGGAAGGCTGTGTGAGGAGCCAAAGAGAGGAAGGGTAGACAAGTGCTTCGTAAACTGTAAGGTGAGGAGCTCATGGGAAGAAAAAAAGTAATATATACAATACAAAAATACAAGTAAAATATAAACAAAATAATATTATTATAGAAATAAAGCATAAACTCACAACAAAGAAATGATATAACTATTCTCTATTTATATTTCTATTCTCCAAGTGTGTTGCATCAAGATCCCACCAGTCCCTTTCTCAGTAAAGTCTGCCCCAATTCCTGGACTAAATTAGTTCCCCCACCGTCCCTGTTATACAATCTCTTGGATCCCTGTCTTTTTTCTTAATAGCACTTAGGACAAATGCACTCAATTAATTATTTGTGTAATGATGTGATTAATGCTGGCTTCCCTGCTAGTTTGTCAAGCACTCATGGGTAAGGAAGGGATAGAGATTGCTTTTTCACCGGGCTGTTCAACTGCGTTTACACGGCCCAGGTGGGAGCCTGGCCCCCAGCCGATCCACAGTAAATAAAGGCATGATGAATGAGTGCGTGGAGCCCCTGGACTGGACTGGGGGACTTGGAGGAAGGTGTGGGCTGTCGCCATTGTTCTGTCTCTGGAGCCCTACTGGGGCTGCTGCAGGGGAGCACTGAGAAATGGGGCGCCCATAGGAGAGAGGAATGAGGCAGGGAGAGAAGAGGACGGATCACTGGATGGGGTGGAAGAGCCCAGGGCTGGGGGAGAAGGCAACTTACTCGGAGGCAGGGGGAAGAGGGTGGATCTTGGAGGCAATGGAATGGAGCCCTGGGCTGTGCGTGTGTGGGTGTGTGGGTGTGTGGGTGGGTGGGCGGGAGGGGAAGGGCGATTGGGAGTGAGGGGAGGCACCTGCAGGCTGCGGTGTGAGGTGGAGTGGGGGAAGAGTGAGCCGTGGCGGGGGTGTGGGCAGATGAAGGGGGTTGAAGCCAGAGATGAAGGGGTGATCCTGGAGCAGAGTAGGGAATGAGCCCAGGCACTGAGCAGAATGGGGAGGCGGCGGAGCCTGGAGGCCGCAGTGGCGAGTGGGCGGGCAGTGGGCGGGGCTGTGAGGAGGGGGCGGGTCCTGGAGGCCGACGGGAGAGAGCAGGGCGGGTCCTGGGGGAAGTGGACAGGCACAGGGTGGGGGCCGGGTCAGGGAAGGAGGTGGGCTGACTATGGAGGTGGGGACTGGCTATGGCGGGGAGTGGCGGGGTGGGCGGGCCACGGGGGGTTGTGCGGGGCACTAGGCACTGCTGTAATGAGGGGATGGGGCGAGAGTAGGGCCTGGAGCGGGGAAGGAGGTGGGCGGGTCATAGGGAGAGTGGGCGGGGAACTGGGCGGGGCTGTGAGGAGGGGGTGGGGCAGGACCCGGGAAGGAGGTGGGCGGACCACGCGGGGCTGGGAGGATCACCGGGGCGGGTGGGGAAGGGGGTGTGGGTGTGGGTGTGGGTGTGGGTGTGGGTGTGGGTGTGGGTGTGGGTGTGGGTGTGGGTGTGGGTGTGGGTGTGGAGGGGGGCGGTCCTCCAGAGGCCGTCCGCCGGAGGGGCGCAGGTCCGCGGCGCTCACCCTGCTCGATCTCGCCCTCGCGCTCCGCCAGCTGCTCGAAGTCACGGATGATGGCGCGGGCCGCCAGGTGGTGGAAGGTCTCGCTCCATAGGTCGGCATCCCGCTCGCCGCGCCGCTCCGGTCCGGGGGGCCCCAGCTCGAAACTCACCTCCCACTGCAGGCGTTGGCTGTCGCGCAGGCCTTTCACCAGGGCCTTGCCCAGCACCGGGCCAGGGGTGGCGGGCCTGCTGGGACTGGCTCGTTCCTGGGACTCGGCTGGGGCCTCCCAGTCCGAGGATGTCTCTGTCTCGAAGGCAGAGGGGTGGTGGGACGGCTCTGCGGGCAGAGGGACAAGTGGGCCAAGCGCTGACGTGGGGGACAGACGGCTAACTCCCAGGGGGGCAACGTCCCTCTCTAGGGAGCAGACACTTCTAAGCAAGTACAACTCCCTCCATCTCCCCAGGGAACAGACAACTCCAACTGCTTTCCTAGGACAGCTGCGGGGGCATGGGCTTGTCCCCAAGGGAGGACACATCCGCCTCCCAGGAAGCTAGTGCCTGAGGGGGCCAGATAGGATGGGGTGGGACAGGGGCACTGAGAATGGAACTGCACCCTCACAGGTCACTCAAGAACCAGGGTGACTGGGAAGCGTGGGATTGGTGAGGTCCTCAGAAAGGGGTGAGCCGCAGCAGACCCCAAGGGGACAGACCCAGGCATCTGCCCTCTGGGCCTGTCATCTGAAGTTGAACCACAGTCAAGGATTCCTCGCTGTCCCCAGTCAGGTCCTGGATCCTGTGGTCACTTACCTAGATCTCCGGGGCTTCGGCTGTCAGAAGTCCGCTCTCTCACGGGGCTCCAGGCCTGGGTCTCCTGGCCCCAGGGCAGGAAGGGCTGGCAGCCTTGGGGCAGCAGAGAGGGTCTTCGGGCCCCTGGGCCACGGAGTTTGGGGCTCTGGTCCAGGTCCTGACCACTGTTCAGCAAGGGCTAGGGAGGGAAGAGGAGAAAGAGAAAGAGGAGGAGGAGAAGGAAGAGGAGGAGGAGGAGGCGGCGGAGGAGGAAGAGCTCCTGGTGGCTGGACTCTCCTTCCTCCGGATCCCCACCCCCACCCCACCAGCTCTTTCCTGGGGCACAGCAGCTCCTCCTGGGCACTGCCCCTCCAGTACTCAGGGATGCATGACCCAGTCTCCATTATCCATGAGAAACATCAACAATGATAATCCGAAACCATGGAGAAACTCCAAACCGTGGAAAGCCACATAGAAAATAATACACCATGGATAATTCTAAACCCACTTTTTTTTTTTTTTTTTTTTTTTTGCCACGAAGTTTAAACTTTTTTGTGTGTATGGTTAAAATTATCAACCTTTTTTCCTTATGTCTTCCCATATGTCATATTTAAAAGGTCTTTCTCACTCAAAAAATATTCTAGAATTTTTGGGATTTCATTTTTGTTTGTTTGTGTGTTTAAATCTTTGATTTACATGAAATTTATTTTGGAGTAAGGAGAAAGGAATCAGATTTTTCTTGATTTTCTAAATGGTAAGAATCTCACAATTTATTGAATGCAGTTTTTCCATTTGAATCCCTGCAGCTTAATCAGTTTCCTACCTCTATCGCAACAAAGCTTTCATGCACATTTGGTTTTATTTATGGACTTTCTGTTCTGTTTTGTTGATTTAATCTATCTATTCTTGTGCTGGTACAAACAGACATGAAAAGGCAAGGGATAAATGGAGGAATACATTTGTAATAGTCTTGGCAAAGATCATTTTCAAGAAGCTTTTATAAATCACTGGGGGTAAAATACAAACTTAATAGAATAATGTGTTAAAGGCATTTGCAGGCCATTTATAGCAAAAGTTTATAATTTTTTTCCATCTTGCAGATTGGCAAATATTCAAATGTTTGATGGCACCCCTGCGGTCAATGGAAAGACAGGGTCTCTCATGGACTGTCAGTGCTGATGTAAATGGGTACACAGTTGTGGGAGAACAATCTAGCAATGTGCTATCAATTAAAATGCATAAGCCCCTTTGATCTGGCAATTCCTCTTTCAGGAATTCAATCTTCTGGAAATACACAAGAGTGCAAATATCGATGTGCAAGTACTGCATATTTGTTGCAGTATTGTTTGTAAATGTAAAAATCTGGAAACTACCGAAATCAGTCGGGGTTGGCATCAGTCGGCGTTGGCAAATAAGTTCTGGTATATTCCATGCAATGGAATGTCACACAACATTGAAAATAAAGAAGTAGTTTTCTTCATGCCAAAGTGAAAAGATGTCCAAGACAAAACTTATTTTAAAAAAGTAAGTTGTGATTGTCCTGTATCCTCACTGTGGCGATGATTACGTGACCATAAACGTTTGTCAAATCTCATAGAACTGTTCACCAAAAAGGGTAATTAAATTCACTTTTAAATAAATACAGTGCACTGTTATTTATTTAAAAAGTGAATTAAAGAGACATTAGAAAAGTAAGTTGGAGAGCAGTTTGCATATGTGATTATTAAAATACATACGTGTACTGTGTATGTATGTGTTTGTGTGTGTAGTATTAATATTTCTAGAAGGAAACACTCAAAACCAAGTGGGTCTGGGAATAGGGCAGGGGGCCTTTTATTTGTACTTTATACCTGACTGAATTGTTTGAGGGTTTTTATTGCAAACATTGAGTATGTATTACTTTTGCAATTGAGGGTTTTTATTGCAAACACTGTATTACTTTTGTAATTGAAGAATATGAAATTAATTAGAAATGAATTTCAAGCCTCTGGGACCAATATACATCCCCTGGTAGGAGGAGGGGATGAGGACGAAAAGGCACTTATCAGGTGTAACACTTTTTTAGGCTAACAGTTAGCCATGGGGGGTTTTCCATCCCTATCAAGTATTTATTAGGAAGGGGACTGTGTCTCCCCATTAAATGGGGGCTGCCTTTCTGTCTTTCTAAGTCAGAGGTCCTAGGAATCGTACAAGGATGTGGGAGAAGGAGGGGACTGGTAACTCCCTGGATGACCCCAGCCAGGGCTGCTAAGTCCCAGGGGATCCCTACCCTCCACTCCTTGCCCAATCAAACACTAGGATTTCCCCAGCCATCAACACCACACTGGGTCACAGAGAGCAACTGAAGCTGGTAAGGTTTCCATGGCAACAGATGAGTCTAAGATCCAGCCCTACATCCATCTAGAGGGCGCATGGAGTGTGTGTGTGTGTGTGTGTGCGCACATGTAAGTGTGTTGTATGTGCATGCATAAAGGAGAATTGGGTTGGGGGAGAAGCCAGGCAGGAGGGAGTGAGAGATGAGCAGAGATGGGTCTGAAGAGCTAGGGAGCGTGCAGGAAAGAAGTAAAGGGGAACCAGCCTGTTCAGAGCTCTCACCAAATAAAGCTGCCAGCAGAGGATGCCTGCTGTGTGCCAGGTGCTGGACCGGGCACTGCATCTTTTATCAGCCAATGCCTGGAAGAGTCCTCTACTTAGAGTTGGCTCTCAATAAATGTCTTTTGATGGATGGCAGCTCAATCATGTGCCTAAGCTATTCTCCCCATTTTGTAGATGAGGCATCTGGGGCTCAGAGAGTTGAGTGACATGTTTGAGGAGCAGAGTCAAACAGACTGCAGGGCCGGTTGCCTTCTGATTGCATCAAGTGGTCCCTCAATAAGCACAGAGAAGGGCCTCCAGGGATAAGATGGCCGTGTCCCTACCCTTAGAGAGTGGGCTTATGTGTAAGTGGAGGTAGGGAGGGATGTAGAGAGTGGGCTTATGTGTAAGTGGAGGTAGGGAGGGATGGGGATGGTGGTTGGAAGTGGGAGGGGGCATATAGGGAGAGTGAAAAGGCTGCTTTTATGGAACCACAGCCTTACAAGGACAAATCTACATAAAGCCCATTCTTTTGTTTGTTTGTTTTTTGTTTTGTTTGAGATAGGATCTCTCTCTGTCTCCCAGGCTGGAGTGCAATGGCATCATCCCAGCTCACTGCAACCTCTGCCTCCTGGGCTCAAGTGATCCTCCTCCCTCAGCCTCCCGAGTAGCTGGAATTACAGGCGTGTGCCACCATGCCTGGCTAATATTTGTATTTTTTGTAGAGACAGGACTTTGCCATGTTGCCCAGGCTGGTCTGAAACTCCTGGGCTCAAGCGATTTGCCTGCCTTAGCCTACTAAAATGCTGAGGTTACAGGCATGAGGCACTGCGCCCGGCCAAGCCCATTCTTAATAAATGGATTAAACCACAATTTGGTTTAGGACAGTGGTGCTCAACCAGGTGATTTAGCTCCCCAGGGAACTAAAGTGTCTGCAGACATTTTTGGATGTCATGATTGGGGATGGTGTTGTTCCTGGCCTCTAATGAGCAGAGGCCAAGGGATGCTGCCAAACATTCTACAGTGCACAGAATTGCCCCCAGAATTGCCACAGAATTGCCACACCTGTAATCCCAGAACTTTGGGAGGCCGAGGCAGGTGGATCACCTGAAGCCAGGAGTTCGAGACCAGCCTGGCCAACATGGTGAAACCCCGTCTCTACTAAAAATTAGCTGGGCACAGCAGTATGTGCCTGTAATCTCAGTTACTCAGGAGGCTGAGGCAGGAGAATCGCTTCAACCCTGGAGGCAGGTGTTGCAGTGAGCCGAGATTGCGCAATTGCACTCCAGCCTGGGCAACAAGAGCGAAACTCCATTTCAAAAAAGAAAAAAAATTTGCCAGGTGTGGTGGCACATGCCTGTAATCCCAGCTACTTGGGAGGCTGAGGCATGAGAATTGCTTGAATCCAGGAGGTGGAGGTTGCAATGAGCAGAGATGGCACTACTGCACTCCAGCCTGGGCAACAGAGCGCGACTCTGTCTCAACAAACAATCAAACAAATAAACAAAAAATCCTCTCTGCCCTGGGTAAATGTATATGCCCTGGAATTTGTAGGAGGTGCAGTCTAATAGAGGGGGAATAAAAGGCTTTGAAGGCAGAGGGTCCCTCAAAGGTCAGACAGGTTGTAATCCTCTGACTGACTGTGTGACCCTGGATAGGTGCCCTGCCTCTCTGGTTCTCAATATCCACATCTGTACTGAGCCAAGGTGGGCCCCTAAACTCTCTCTTTCCCTAGGGGTGCTATAAAATCAAGTGAAAGACAACATGCAAATGTTCCTTGCCAACTGGGCAGTGTGTGTTCAGGGAATGAGTGAGCTTATTCACTGGTGGGTGTCTTGATTTGGAGTGTGTACTCGGAGATAAGGCAGATGAAGGCCTAGGAAAGGAAAGAGGGAGGGACTCACTTGACAGTGTAAGTTGTGGATGGCCCCGTCCCATGGTTGAAGCAGGGGACACAGCTCTCCCCTGCCTGTCGCCTTCCCCAGCTCCTCCCTAACCTGTCCTGCTTGGGTACCTGCAAATCAATCTGCCACCACTGGACATCCAGGCTGGTCTGGTTGGTGAGGTCCTGCAGCCTGGCTTTCCGCAGTGGGTATCTCTTGGCAGCTGGCATGGGGTCACTCGCCGTGGTAGCCCTTGGGTAGGGCTTGTGATTGGTGATCTGGTTGGTGCTATACGCCCTCCGTCGCTGGGAGACGTTCAGATCTGGACAGGGATGGTGATGGGGAACCATCAGAGTGGGACAGCAGGGAAAGAGTGGGGCTTGCGTCCCCCTTTCCTATTTGGAAGCATCTCACGTTCTCCACCTCTTGCCTACTGAAATATGTGCAGGTGCCTCCCCTGGCATCCAGAGCCTCTCCGAATCTGGCCCTAGTCTAGCTTCCCAGCTGCTCTCCCTGCTGCTTCTTTTAAAAGAAAAGAAGTGGCTGGGTGTGGTGGCTCACACCTGTAATCCCAGCTCTGTGGGAAGCCGAGGTGGGCAGATCATCTGAGGTCAGGAGTTCCAGACCAGCCTGGGCAACATGGCAAAAGCCTGTCTCTACAAAAAATACAAAAATTAGCCAGGTGTGATGGTGTGCGCCTGTAGTCCCAGCTATTCAGGAGGCTGAGGCATGAGAACTGCTTGAATCCAGAAGGTGGAGGTTGTAGTGAACCGAGATCATGCCACTGCACTCCAGCCTAGGTGACAGAGTGAGACTCTGCCTCAGGAAAAAAAAAAAAAAAAAAAAAAAAAAGTACAAAGTGGGTCAGCCACACTAGATCAGAAGCCAATTGTGTGTGTGCTTTCTAAGCGTCACAGTCTCCACATTGCTGCTCAGGCAGTTTCTGCCTGGAACGTCCTCTCCCTTCCCACCTCTAAGAAGCAGTCCGCTTGTGAAGTCTTTGTTGATATCATCTAGCAGATGTACTCATTTCTCCTGGGATTCCTATAGCTTGTTAAATTTTCTAGGGGTCCCTGGCACCCTGTCACTCTGCTTTCTTTCAGAGATAGTGCCAGATGTATATCTCACTACATGGAAAGCTCCGGAAGGGCAGGGGACATGTCTGAGTCGTCTTTGCTTCCCACGTTGCTCTCAGCCCCTAACCTTAGTAGGGAATCAATAAGTACCCCTTGAATGGAAACTAACACCATAACGAGGCTTTGGAGTCAGATAGATCCAGACTCTTTGTCTGTACTCTACCTATTGCTCTATGAGCTTAGCCAAGTTGCTCAAATTCTCCAAGTCTCAATTTCCTCATCTGTAAACTGGGTGTAACAGTACTGACCCCTGCAGCTGCTAACTATTCAATGAGGTGGCTTTTACCAAGTACTTAGCACATAGTAAACGCTCAACGTAAGGTAGCAATCATTAGAACCTCAGACCGACCGTGCTTGGTGGTGGAGTTTCTGCTGACTAGCCGGGCATCTTTGGCCTGCCCTAGGAGGAAGGGTGCTCCCGAGTTCTTGGCACAGTCTCCACCTTCCTGTCCGGGTCCGTCGTCCTGAGAGTGGTAGAAGACGGAGCTGCTAGACTCCTGAGAGTGCAGCATGCTGTACCGACGCCTCTTGTCCTGGAGGGAGGAACAGAAAAGAGGGCTAAGAGTGGGGCTAGGTGTCAGGAAGGACTTCCGCAGGGAGCAAGGGGTGTGAGCCGCGGTGGTGGGGTTTTCATTTCTGAAGAAACAGCTCAATAGGAAAGCTTTGTGTTTGTTTAGGGAATTGAGACAAACTTCTGTTCAAGAGATGGTGAATGGAATTATCTTTCAAAACACTTAGGTTGTTTATGTTTTTAATCATTGACTTCATTAAATTTTTTAAATGTAATTCTAAATGCCACTCCTGTCTCCAAATAGGTAACCGAAATTAACAAAATAAATGATCTGTTCCTTCCATTCCATTCTCCCTGATATAAACATACAGTTCACCCTTGATCAACACAAGTTTTAACTGCGTGGGTCCATTTATATGTGGATTTTTTTCAATAAAAAAGTTACACTGAGCATCGGCTTCTCTTGCCTCTCCTTCCACCTACTCCACTTCTTCTCTTCTGTCACCTCTGAGACAGCAAGACCAACCCTCCACCTCCGCCACTCAACGTCAAGACGATGATGATGAAGAACTTCATGACGATCTACTTCCGCTTAATGAACAGTAAATGTATTTTCTCTTCCTTTTGATTTTCTCAACGACATTTTATTTTCTCTAGCATACTTTTTTTTGTAAGAACACAGAATATAATACATATAACCCACAAAATATGTGTTAATTGACTGTTTATGTTATCAGTAAAGCCTCCAGTCAACAGTAGGCTATTAGCAGTTAAGTTTTTAGAGAGTCAAATGTCATATGTGAAATTTTGACTGCATGGGGGGTCGGTATCCCTAACCTCCACATTGTTCAAGGGTCACCTCTATGTATAAATAACACATCAGCTTTTGGGGGTCATTTTTTGTATTATAAAAACTTTGCCATACTGCTCACACTTATCAGTATCTTGAATTTTGCACTTAAAACATTTTGGAAATTTTGCATTTCAACTACGATTTTGTTCGTTTGTTTAGAGATAGGGTCTCCACACTGCATGTAGGCTGGAGTACAGTGACACAGTCAGCTGACTGCAGCCTCCAACTCTTGGGCTCGAGCAATCCTCCCACCTCAGCTTCCAGAGTAGTTGGGACTACAAGCATATGTCACTACGTCTGGCTAATTTTTTAATTTTTATATTTTGTAGAGAAGTGGTCTCACGAGGTTGCCCAGGCTGGTCTTGAACTCCTGACCTCAAGCCAGGCTCCTTCCTTGGTAATCCCAGCTCCCAAAGTGCTCAGATTACAGGCGTGAGCCATTGTGCCTGGCCTCAACCATTCTTTTTAGCATTTGACTGCACAATATTTTACCATGCCTTATTGTTAAGCATTCAGTTTGTGGCCATTTATTTTTGTCACCATAAAAAATATTACAATAAATCCTTGGAAATAAATCTATTACATCACTTTTATTTTTATGGGATAGACTCTTAGGAGTAGGATTTCTGTGTTGAAAGGTTTATATATCTCTAATTTTTTTTTTTTTCTTGGAGACAGTGTCTCGCCATATCCCCCAGGCTGGAGTGCAGTGGTGCAATCTTGGCTCACGGCAACCTCTGCCTCCTGGGTTCAAGTGATTCTCATGCCTCAGCCTCCCGAGTAGCTGGGGTTACAGGTGCCTGATGCTGCACCGGCTAATTTTTGTATTTTTAGTAGAGACAGGGTTTCACCATATTGGCCAGGCTGGTGTCGAACTCCCGACCTCAGGTAATCCACCTGCCTTGGCTTCCCAAAGTGCTGGAATTACAGGCATGAGCCACCATGCCTGGCCTATCTCTAATTTTATTAGTTATTTCTAGGTTGCTTTCCAGGAGGGCTGTGGAGTTATATTTACACCAACAATATGTGAAGGTCCTCTTTATCCCTACCAGTAGCAGGGCAAACGTTGCCAATATTGAGTAAGCAAAGGAGAATGGATTTGATGACTGCGTCCAGGCCCTTCTTGTGGGAGGGTCTGTTGATGAACTGGTGTCTTCTAGACCTCCCAGGAAGGTCTGGACTGTGCAAGGACTTGGTCAGCATTTTGTTTAGCATTTTCTCCCTGTGGCTGAACACTCCATTGTCCACAACACATTAACCATTACCCTGATCACAATTCTGAACACATTTCATAACATTCAAAAATCTGGAGTTTTTCACATAAAGTTCCAATTTCTTCTGAAAAATTAGACACACATTTAACATAGGACTCACATTTCTGCATGACGACACTTTGTTAGGGCTGCATAGGGGCTGCCCAGTTTAGACAGGGTGTGTGCCATCTACTTTGCCATATTCCTCACCACTCCTTATTGCCTTTCCAACTGTGAGTTCAGTGGTAGCTGCTATCCATCACAGCATTGGCCCCTTTTATTTTTACACCAAGTCCATTTCATTCATTCCATACCTGCCCAATTTCTCTAGGCATTGAGTTTGTGACTTCTTTTTTGAAAAACAAAACAAGATGAGAAATCCTTTGGAGAGAGTGGACAGACTCATGGAAGAGGAAAGATAGGTGAGGAAACAGCTTCTTTGGCAATCTCTCACATTTTAGCATGAATTTCACCTCCCTTTCAGAAGTTCTTGGCTTTCATCCCACTTCTGCCACCACAGACAAGGGAATCATCCATGTAAAGAAATAAAACACAAACTTATCTAAGGAGATATGAGCTTACTAGAGTGTGTGGAGAACGAAATCTGAGTGCATTTGTTCTTGAACTGAAGTGTGCACCATATCACTTAGGGGAGATGATGTAAAATGCAATTTTCTGGGCTTTATCCTAGGGGATTCTTATTCAACAGACTTGGATGGAAGTTAGGGCGCTGCATTTTGTTTTGTTTTGTTTTAGGATGGAGTCTCGCTCTGTCGCCCAGGCTGGAGTGCAATGGCACGATCTTGGCTCACTGCAAACTCTGCCTCCTGAGTTCAAGTGATTCTCATGCCTCAGCCTCCTGAGTAGCTGGGATTACAGGTGCCTGCCACCATGCCTGGCTAATTTTGTTATATTTTTAGCAGAGAATGGGATTTCACCCTGTTGGCCAGGCTGGTCTCAAGTTCCTGACCTCAAGTGACCTTCCTGCCTCAGCCTCCCAAAGCTCTGCATTTTAAACAAGTTCTTTAAGCAATTCTACTGCAGGGGCTTTTAAGAACCACATTTTTGAGATGGTGGCATCTACCTTAACCATGCCACTGTGATTAATGCCTGTGGCCTGGCAACTGTAAACCCACAACTGGGAAAACTGTAAACCCACAACTGTAAACCCAATTCCAATTAGTTTCTGGCTGTCACAAATAGTCTTTCCAGCTAAGGGTGATTTGTAGGCATGGGTTCTGGGCCCCCATGGATCCCTGGAGTTTCTAGGATACTTACAGATCTGGGATTGGAGATGTGCAAGGAAGCATCACATACAATGCCATATCCCACCAGCCGTTCTCCAGGGAAGAGGGAGCTGGCGTTGATGGGTGAGACCAGGACCTCAGTGGTCTCAGGGAAGATCCACTCCACAGTCACATCACTCAGGACTGGGGCCATGGCCTTCTTCAAGGATTTGACCATCTGTAGGGCAGGGTCAGAATGCAGATTGGGGGATGTGTGAGAAGAGATGTGTACAGAAGATCATGTAAGTATGAGCTTAGTAGGGAGTGGGAGCAGGGAAGAGGGGACAGCAGGCCTTGGGGTGACCTGCCCAGCAGTGAGCACAACTCTGAGCTCCTTAGATTCCTAGAATGTCAGAGTTGGAGAGCATCTTTGCTGTCATCTTTTCTAAGCTTAGCATTTTTATTTTATTTTATTTTATTTTATTTTGAAACAGAGTCTGACTCTGTCACCCAGGCTGGAATGCAGTGGCATGATTTGGCTCACTGCAACCTCCACCTCTTGGGTTCAAGTGATTCTCCTGCCTCAGCCTCCTGAGTAGCTGGGGTTACAGGCACCCACCACCATGCCCGGCTAATTTTTGTATTTTTAGTAGAGATGGGGTTTCACCAAATTGGCCAGGCTGGTCTCAAACTCCTGGCCTCAAGTGATCCACTTGCCTATGCCTCCCAAAGTACTGGGATTACAGGTGTAAGCCACTGCACACCTGGCCAGTTTAGCATTTTATAAATGAGAAAATCTGAGGCTCAAAGTAGGGCTGTGAGTAGCCCAAGGGCACACAGGTTTGTGTCAAACCATGGACTGGATAATGATCTTGAGCAAGTTCATTTACCTCTCTGGCCCTCAGTTTTCCCTTCTGTTAAAGTAGGAGGGTGTAGTTGAAGGATTATTTGCAATATTGAATTTGAAGTGCCTGCCATGTGGTAGGTGTTCAGTAAATGACGGCTGTGGTCATCACCTAGACTGATTTCCTTGGATGTTCTGTACTGCAAACCTGGAGAAAATGACTTGGGGGTTGTGGCAAGTATAGAGGTGAGCTTTCAAATCTCCCTTCAAGAAAGACCATGCCTTCTTGCTGGAAGAAGTGCAGTTAGGTGACAGCTTCCAGATGCAACACCCCAGCTTTTGAGCCAAGACCATATCTCTCCCTGGAAGCCCCAAGTCAATGATTTAATATGGCAGGGATAGTACAGCCTGGTCATTTCAGCACATCACAGACTTTGATGGGCAACCTTTGCTCCAGAGCTCCCTGCTGGACGGCTGAGACCTTGCCAGGGCATCACAGTCTGAGGCTTTCTTGCCCAGTTCTGCTCCCACTTTCCTTTCACAGCTGTTGGATCGGACTCTTGGACTGAAGAGTTTTTCTTCCAGTTTCCTTCTCTTCCACCTTTCATAGACACTACCCCCAATAAATGTCTTCACTCTTAATCTCAGCCCTGTCTTTGTTTACTGGACTGATAAGGGGATTTTCTAAGGGTTAGTTTATTTGTGTCAAATGTGCAGGACATGGAAAGAAGACTATAGCCTCCTTTATTTCTGGGTTCTTTAGATTCTTCTGAGCCACCATTTGTCATCATCAGGAATGTGTCCAGATATGGACCTCAAACACAGCTCCAATCCATATAGGTAGCTTTTTCAGGAGCCTCATCCTGTCCAGCAGTGGATGGAGTGTGTGTTCAGTGGCTGGAGACCAGAGGATCTAGCGTCCCGGCATTGCTTCAAGAGTTGCCTGCTCTGTGACTTGCAAGTCTCTGGTTCTCATTGGGGTGCAGTGTGGCCTAGTGAAGAGCTCAGCTTTGGGGTGACATTCCAGCTCCACCACTGAGTTGCCATGTGACTGGTCTGGGCCTCTGAGGTTCCAGCACCAGAAGGGACTGCGTGGGTTCTGCTGCCTACCTTGGGTTGCAGCCGCTCCCCCTCCATCAGGAACTCAGCACTGCCCTTGGACACAGATGCCAGCCCTTTCACCAGTCTGTGGCAGACGTTGGGTCCAATTCCAAAGCTATAGCACCTGGGGGAAGGGGAGAAGAGAGGCTGCTATGTCCTATCCTCTCTACATCTTTGCCTCCTGATGTGGAAAGGGACAGAGCATGGCCCAGCAGGATCTCGGAGCTGGCCCTATCTTCAGGCAGAGGGAGAGGGAGAAAGAAGATGGTACTTCCATCAGGAAGTACCCACATACACATCCATCAATTCACCCACAGACAGTCCATCAATTCCCACCCAGCACAGAGCGGGAGCAGCCTCTCCCTTGGCTGTGGGATCTCTCCCTAGGCTGCTTTTATGAGTTGTGTGCAGAGGCATGGGTAGCTCACCCATTCTGAACTTGAGAGGGAAAAAGATGAACTTTGAAATCAGCCCACACTATCTTGGAAGCAAAGCCCTGTGGGAATTGTGGGTCCTGTCCTCTCCCTGTGGCATTTTCCACATTGCCCTTCGGCTGTGGTGCCCCAGCCCCAGCAGCTTGGAGTCACCGAGCCTAGACCCTCAGCCAAGGCCCACCTGGTGGAGAAGGCGTGATTTCGCAGCAGCTCCAGTACCTTCCCCGTGTTGTTGACAGCGCCATCTGTGATCAGGAAGAGGAGTCGCGGGTGGCCTCGGTGCACTGGCTGCCTGAAGATCCACTTGAGAGGGGAAAGGATGTTGGTCCCACCCATGTCGGCCCTCATTCTCTGGATGTCATCACAGGCCATGGCCAAGCTCTCCTGCAGAGAAGCAGGCAGTCCCCAGGGTCACCATATGGCACAGAGACTCTAGACCACCTAAGGAAGAGGCCTTTGTTTCCCTAGATCTTCTTTTAGGCTCACCAGAGTTGACCAATGCTCCCACTTTCATCCCCGCCCACACTCACAGGAAGAATGGGTGACCACTCATTTGGTGTCATTCTGCTCAACAGCACCCCCTACCAATGCCTGAAACACCAACCAGTTGTCCTTTCTGGGTTCCCCTTTAAAAATAGAAGCACTCCTGGAAGAGGTAGCACATTAAACCCCTGATTCCTTGGCATACATGAGGTTTCTTTTTCTGATGAGGGAGGCGGGTTGTGTGATGGAAAGAACACTGGACTAGGAATCTTAAGATCTGAGTCCAGAGACTGACTCTGGCACCAGCCCCCGTGACATTTTGAGAAAATCATTTCTCTAATCCAGGCTTCAAATTTCCTTGCTCTGTGGGTCCCAACTGGCCAAGGATGGATGTTATTTGCAGCAAGAGTAGATTCCCACTGGATACAGTGACCTCCTCCTCCTGGCTCAGGGGAATGCTGTTTCAACATCTACTCTTGGACGGGCCTTAGAAGTAACAGCATGTTTGGGAAGCCAAGGCAGGTGGATCACTTGAGGTCAGGAATTCGAGACCAGCCTGGCCAAAATGGTGAAACCCCATCTCTATTAAAAATACAAAAATTAGCTAGGTGTGGGGGTGCATGCCTGTAATCCTAGCTACTTGGGAGGCTGAGGCAGCAGAATCGCTTGAACCTGAGAGGCAGAGGTTGCAGTGAGCCAAGATCAAGATCGTACCATTGCACTCCAGCCTGGGTGACAGAGTAAGAGAGATGAGAGACTCCATCTCAAAAAAAAAAAAAAAAAAAAAAAAAAAAGAGAGAGAGAGAAAAGAAAAAAGAAAAGCAGTAACGGCATGTATCAAAAGTCTTAAGATGTATGTGTAGCTTTTGAGCCCGCAAGGCTAGGAATTAATTCTAAGGGAATAATTAAAGATGCATGCAAAATCTGTGATACAAAGATGACTAAATAAAATGGGAAGAACTTTAATGCTTGACTGCAGGGGTTTTGTTAAATAAGTCCCAATCTATCTGTATAGTGAAATACTAGGAAGCCATTACAGTTACATTACAGATTAATACTTACTGGCATGGAAATATATTCATGATAGACTGCTACATTAGAAAAGTAGGTTACAGAACAGTATGGAAGGCCTAATCCTATCTTTATTGAAAATGTGTGTAAACGCATAGAACAAGGGCTGGAAGGATTTATACTAAGCTCTTAGCAGTGTCTTTTCTTCCTTTTTTCCTGACTGACATAATCACGGGAGATTTTTAAACACATTTTGTTTTTGATATCTACATTTAAAAATTGTGGAGTGATCAATACATATTATTCTTTTGTTGTTATCATTGTAGAAATGAGGTCTCACTCTGCTGCCCAGGCTGGACTCAAAGCTCCTACGTTCAAGCGACCTTCCCACCTCAACCTCCCGAGTAGCTGAGATTACAAGCGCATGCAACATATATTATTCTTGTATTTTTAAAACTCATAACATTATTTTTAGTTGAAAAGTGTCCCATTTGTCTGTCCTTCCTCCCTCCTTTCCTTCCTTCCTCCCTCCCTCTCTTCCTCTTCTTAGATCTGGGTAGGATGCTGCAATTTTGAACATGCTGTTGGGGCCACAGCCTTCTTGTTTCACACAGTATCTTGAGCCTTGTGAATTCCATTCTTAGCCCACTGCCACGCCCACTCATCCACCTATTCACTCCCCTACTCCTTATCATCTGCTTCCTTAGCTCAACCTTGCATGCATCCATCATCCTTGTGAAACGGAGGCTTCAGTGAGTGGCAGGCCTGGGCTATGTCCTCTCTCTACCCACTTTCTGTACCTCATCTCTGCACACACACACACTTTGCCCAAAATATCGTTTGATTCTAAAGAGGGGGGGATGTCAGAAGTCTGGGATGTCAGAAAAATGTCCAAACAGAGATAGCTTCTCTTTAGTTCTCTGCCCCCGGGTGTGATCTGAGTTCTCTGTGGGTGGGCAGCTTCTGAGGCCAGCACTAGGGTTTTAACGATTTTTTCCCCTTTTGCTCCTTTCCTCTGCTCCCCACCATGCACCACCCTCCTGGTCCCAGCCTTGCCCCCTCATTACCTCACTGTAGGTCTGGCTGGAAGGAAAAAGGCTCTTAAATGTAGATCCAAACCCAATGATATTGAAGAGGCAGGCTGGCATGAGGCTCTTAAGGGCCACCAACATGGCATCCTGGCAGGAGAGAAAGTGGTTTTCAGGATTCGGGAAGGAGTTCTTGTCATTCAACCACCACACTCCAATATTCTCTTTCCCAGAACAGGAGTGACCTCCAAACAGGCATTTACCCTCCTCTGTCTGCACCCAGCAACTCCTTATCCCTCACATCAAGAAATTTGCTGACACTGACCAGAGGCTGGACCAAAGCCACCACCACCACCACCACCATCATCGTCATTATCATCATCGTCAAACTTATCCATGTAGCAGGTCTGACTTCTTAAAGCCTTTCTATTATGACTTTCCAGTTCCATTTAACCTCTTGCTGATCCTGAGAGGTGGGGAGAGCAGGGAGCACCCTCTCCCTGCTGCCAAAGCAGAATTGATGTCTAAGGGAGGAAAGTGGCCTGGTCCAGGTCACACTGTTGATGGAATGGCTTCTGGCCCTCCTGTGGGACCTTCTGCATCAGACTCAACCTAACCATCACTAACTAAGGACACATCCTCAGGGGCAGTCTCTTCAGCTCATATTTGTCAGGTACACAGGAGGTACTTTGCATGCATCACCTCACTGATCTTCACCATAACCTTTCGAGGCAGGTACGCTATTATCCCTATTTTATAGAAGAGAAGATTGAGGCACAGAGAGGTGAAGTAACATGTTGGTGAGCATCCAGTGGGTAAATAATGGAGTCAGGACTCAAAGCTATGTCACGTTGCCTCCAAAGTCTATGGACACTAAACATAACCCATGTAACTATGCCCCACCAGGAGACCTTGATAAAGGTAGATTGAAAAAAACAGTGACAATGAAGGAGGTGGAGGTGATGGTAGAAGCAAAATAAATGATGATGATGATGATGGTGATGATGGTTATGATACAATGCAATCACAAATATCAAGCAATTACTATGTGCTAAACATTCTAAGTTATGTCACCCCCCTCAGCCTCAGCCTGGTGCATAGTAAACATTCAGTAAATGGTTATCATTATCAACCCAATGAGATCTATATTAATATTAATAACCCTATTTTACAGATGAGGAAACTGAGGCTCAGGAGAACTAAAGAATTACACTGGGTTGCAAAACCTAAGACTAATGACTGAGGCTTTAAAAACACAGCTCTGGCTGGGCACAGTGGCTGATGCCTGTAATCCCAGCACTTTGGGAGGTGGAGGCAGGCAGATCATGAGGTCAGGAGTTTGAGACCAGCCTGACCAATATGGTGAAACCCTGTCTCTACTAAAAACACAAAAATTAGCCAGGCGTGTTGGTACACACCTGTAATCCCAGCTACTCAGGAGGTTAAAACAGGAGAATTGCTTGAACCTGGGAGGCGGAGGCTGCAGTGAGCCGAAATCATGCCATTGTGCTCCAGCCTGGGCAATAGAGCGAGACTCGTCTCAAAAAAACTCCAAAAAACAAAAAAAAACACAGCTTTGAGATTTTTATTCATGTCAGCTCTGCCTTGGCAGAGGAATGAAGGTCTGTCTGCCCCTCACCTCCATGTCCCCCATCTTGTTTATTGATAGTACCCCAGGGATCTCAGCATGGCTTCAGGGAAGCCATCATCCTTCAGGATCTAGAAGAAAACAGCTGCAAGTGGATTCTGGCAAATTTTACACCACGTAGATTTCCAGGCTCCACATACTCACACCCCAGTCCCATCCCCCACCCTGTAAACATTAACATTAAACATTAACATTAACATTCTCTCGATCTCTTTTCATTGCTTGCCTCAATACATTTGGTTTCTCTACAAAAGAAGTCAATGTCTGCTTATTTTTTCATTAGTCACTAATGCATATTCCTGCTAGGAGGAGATTCTGCTGATCCATACAGATTGTCTCTGCTCACACCTATTAGAATTTTTAAAGCCATGTTTTTGGCAGCAAGCAGCAGTTGAAGAATGAGACCAGCTGCAGGAAATTAAATTGGCTGGACTTTCCCCTTTGGCATAGGCTGTTTGGATTTCTATTTTCTCCCTCCCCCCGAGCCTAGATTTTCCTAAAACTTCAACCCAATGGGTCACAATTAAGGACCCAAGCAACCTTCCAGTGGCCTTATTGTCAGTGGGGAAAGGGGTGGGTAGCCTGAGTAATTTCTGTGCCTTTCTCTAAAAGGGTCATGTTTAGCATGGATGGCACCAATGCAAAGCCATTTGTGAAGGCATGACCTTGAGCTCAGTGAGCTGAACTGGAGAAGGGCAGGAGAGATTCCAAGGAGAAAGAGGACTGAAAGGAGAGCCAGAGAAAGTGATTGTCAGAGAATTCCAGAATGCAAAGATTGGACAGGCTTTCAGTCCAGAAAGTGGATTTCCATTTATGAACTAATTCCATTTAACTGGTAGTAACTGCCTGGAACACTGGGATGACAAGGATATAGACTGAGTCCAGGTTCAGCAGGAAAAAAATTGTCATGACCAATTATTGAATTGATGGGGAGAGGGGAGCCAAGGGACATGTGACATACATTCACTCTGCCTGAACTGATCCTTCTCACTCTACAGAAAGGACGAATGAAGCCCAGACTTGAGAATCAACTTGTCCACAGCCAAGGAGCAAATCGGTGGCAGAATTGACCTTGGAACCCAGGTGTTGCTTTTGGCACAATGCCATGCAGCAGAGATGATATCATCAGAGAAGAGAATTTTTTAGTGGAAGAGTATGCATAATTCTCCATAAGCAATGTAAGGAAAATGAGCTCTGAAGCAAGATATAGAAGGCCCAGGCTCTCTCATTAACCCTGTGATGCTGGGAAAAGCACTTAGCCTCTTGACAACTCAGTTTCTTTACCTGGAAAGTGGAGGGGAAATGGATTAAATGCTCCCTAAGGCATGTTTTAGGTTTATGCTTCTGTGATGCTCTAGGGTAGCTGAGACATCTTATGAATTGATATAGATGCAGAAGGGGATACAGATGGCCACAAAGGCCTGGAGCGTGCTTCAGCACTCCAGCACCGAGGACAGCTTCTCATTCCAATGTTTGCCTTTGATGGTGGGCAGGTTGGGGAAGAAGGTGTCAATCAGCCCTACACCCCTGTGTCATGAGACCTCAAACAGGAACTTGGGTCCTGTGTATGACTCCTCTGTCATACTTCAAGACAACTGTAGCAAACCCGCGGGGATACCTGGCATCCCAGATCCTACCCAACCCTCCTCTCCTTGCTGAGCTTGCTGTCCTGGAAACAAGAGCTTGCTCTGGGAACAAACTAGGGGGAAAGATGAAATTTCAGGTGATGGCAGAACCCCACTCTGTTCTTGCCCCCTCCTTCCTTGTTTTCCTGACCTCAGTTATCCTTTACCCCGATCAATAAAGAGATGGAAGGCTTTTCATGCATAAACACAGAGCTAGGCGCCATGGAAAAAGAGAGGTGAGAGGATAGATGACCCTTTTCCTAAATGAGTTCATAACTCCAGAAAGACAGACATCTGCACAATCAAAAATACAAGGGAGTCTTGTAAAATGCCACAGTCTAGACCGGTAATCTCCTGTGGGTAGGGCAGGGGGCAGGTGAAATGCGTCTGGATTGTCGAGGGGAGGGTTCTATCACCATTGCTTCCACTCTCCTGAGGAGCTCTCCTTAGCAGGGAGACAAAGCTCCCATGTATTCTGATTGGCTAGCAGGCCTGTGCCTCTCTCTTGACTGTCAGCTCCTTGAGGACAGCAAATGTGTTTACATTCTGCTGTTTTTCCAGATGGCCAAGGGCAAGGCTTGGCACCTATTAGGCACTTGAAAAAAAGAGAAACCAAGTCTTTTCTACCAAATTCTATACATTCCTTGATGGCAGGGGCCATGTCCACTGAAGCTCTGATGTCAGGTGGTGGGAACAGTCAGGTGGACGTGGGTTTAATTTTAGACCACACTGGCCATGTGACCTTGGGCAGGTGACTGAAACTCTCAAGATCAGCTTTCCTATATGGAAAATGGCAAAAATAGGATCAAACGCATAGGATTATTGTCTGGATTAGATACCAAGCATTGCATTAAGTGGCTAGCACCGTATCCAACACATAGCAGACCCTCAGCAAATGTTACTTCCCTTCCTCTCTTCTCCTACCCTGCTCCACTCAGTACCTGCCGGGGTGTTTTAGCTAAAGTTTGTAGAATGCAAAGGACAGCTATGGATGACTTCATCCCTTGTAAATGGATGCCAGCTCTGCCTCTGCTCACACTACTTCACGTTTTTTTGGAGATGCAAATGGAGTTTGGGTGTCTCCGTTTAAACTGATTTTTAAAAGTTGTTTCTTGGAACAGAAAGTGCTGAGGAAGCTGGGTTGGGGGCGCACAGCTGATTTTCCCTGGATCCCTGGGCCCTGGGGAGGGGTCCTCTCAGCAGGTACCTTGACTCGGTGCATGCTGATCCCGCTCATGCTGCTGCTCCTGTCAATGAGGAAGATGAACTCCCCGTGGGCCTTTCTCAGGCACGGCTGGACTGACTGGAGGTCGGGACAGAAGTTGAGCATGATGACGGAGTGGTGGGGAATGTCTTTGTGGAGGCGTTTGCGAATGATTTCTGTCTGGAGAAGAAAGGAACACTCTGATTGGGCAATCAGGGGGTCAAGAGGTACTCCTGGGGACTCATCCTGGTCCCCATCACTCACCATGCACCCACATCCTGCTCAGGCTCTGCACGGAAGACTTCCGGGCTGACTGTGCTCAGCTTCTCTGTTTGCTAGACCTTCACGGGTTGCAACAGCAAGCATAGACTTTGCAGACAGAAAGACTTGGGTTTGAATCCCTGCTCTGTCACCATCCTACTGTGTGACATGGGGGCGAGCCCCTCCTCTGGGTCTATTTACCCATTTGTCAAATGGGGCGAATAATGTCCGCTTCTCAGGGTGGTTGTGAGGATGAGCTGAGTCAGCACAGACGCGAGAAGCCCCTTGGTTGAGTAATGGTCTCTCGCTTCTACGCTCAGTGTGTAAACTGCGCTCTGGCTCCTCTTGGTTGTGAACTGGGTTTCCCTGGTTTACCGATTCTCTCCCATTGTTAAATTCCTACTCACTCTTCAAATTCTACCCGTTTGGAAAGTCTTCCCCAATTTCCAGGTGGACTTAATTACTTAGTTTCCTCATCCATGAAATGAGGACAAGAAGACATACCTCACTGAGTTGTTGCATGGGTTCAGTGCACTTGGGAAGCTGGCTGCCTGGCAGAGAGCAATTGTCTCTAAACAGCAGCCATCATTGCCACTGCTGGTGCTGCTGTTGTTGGTCCTGGAGGCCCAGGCACTTCTCATGTTGAATACAGTTTTTTGCTCCGATCTCTGCCTCCCGCCAACTTGTTTGCTATTATACTTGAAGGCAGGTCATCTCTTAGCTTCTTTTACATCTCCAGAATTTAACATAGGGCCTGGTCCAGAGATGGATCAGTAAAGATTAAGGGAAGGACAGTGCCTTGGTGTTTATTCTTTTATGTGGCCTCCTAGCTGGCCCTGAGGCCAGAACCCTTCCCCTTGCTTCTCCCCCTCCCCTTCCCACAGAATCTCATTTCCTTTGTTCTCACACTGCTTTCACTCTCCACCCCGACTTTCTCTCTCTGTCTCCTTATCTGGCTGTCTCTGTGTGTACACGTGTCTCTGTGTCTGTTTCTCAGTTTCTGTCTATTTGGGTTCCTTCCCCATCTCAATAGATGACATCACCACCCACCCAGTTGTTCAAACCAAACGCCTAACAGTTGTCCTCGGTTCCCCTCTTTTCCTCACTCCACACATTCCATCCTGCAGCAAAGCATTGCCAGTCCTGCTGCTAAGATGCAGCCTGAATGCGTCCATGTCTCTCTGTCTCCACTGCTACTGCCCATGTTCAGGAGAGGACTGTCTCTGTCTCTGGACCTTTGCAAGAGTCTCCTCCTGCTCTCTTTGTCCAACTTTTATCTCCCTGTGGTCCACTCCGCAGAGAGCAGCCAGAGTGACTGTTCTTGTCATTCTCTTGCTCAAACAGTGCCCTCCCTGAATACTCTAAACCATGGTTTAGGAAGCCCCCTGTGGCCTCACCCCTGCCTACCTGTCCACCTCCTCTCTACCCACTCTGCTCCCTACATTTCAGCTGCACTGACCTTCTTCCTGTTTTCCAAACAGGTCACCATTGTTCTGCTTCCTGCTCTTTCATCCCTTGTGCCCTCTCCATCCATTCCTCCCACGGTGGGCTCTTGGTCATCTGCCAGGTCTCATCCTCAGACAGGCTTTTGCTGATACCCAGCTAAAGAACACCCAGCACCTATGACTTGTGGTCATATCACCCCTCTTGATTTGCTTTTTCATTTTTATTTTTTGAGACAGAGTCTCGCTCTGCCACCCGGCTGGAGTGCAGTGGCGCTATCTCGGCTCACTGCAACCTCCGACTCCCTGGTTCAAGCAATTCTCCTGCCTCAGCCTCCAGAGTAGCTGGGATGACAGGCATGCACCACCACGCCTAGTTAATTTTTGTAGAGACGGGGTTTCACCATGTTGGCCAGGATGGTCTTGATCTCCTGACCTTGTGGTCCGCCTGCCTCGGCCTCCCAGAATGCGGCGATTACAGGGGTAAGCCACCGCGCCTGGCCTGATTTGTTTTTTTTCCTCAGTCTTTCCATTCCAGAATATAAGCTCCATGAAGATAAAGACTGTATCATTCTCAGTATTGCCCCCCTAAGATTTATTGGTTGAATGAGTAAGTGAGGGAATTAATCTGTGTGGGCCTTTTTGTCTGCCACTGATCTGTGTGTGCATCTTTTCTTTTTTTTTTTTTTCTTCAGCCTCTGTTTCTCTTGGCATCTCTGTCTCTTGCGCATGGTGTGTCCTTCTATGTGATTTGCCCTCTCCTTGCTAAACCAGGGTTTCTGACAGCTTGTCCCACCCACTCTTCCTGATTGATGTTCACCCTGTGGATACCCGCAACCCACTCTTCTCCCTGCCAAGGGAACTGGCTCGCTCTCTCCCACGTGAAGCCCCTCCACCAGAGGCCACAGCCCAGACTGGCTCTTTTGATGACAGAGCCCAAGGCAGCAGCACCACATCTGTCAGTGAGAGAAGCCACCTCCAGAAACCTTATCTTCCTCTCAGAGGGACGGGGTGGGTACCCTGGCTCAGGATTCTCTAATGTCTCCTCAAGCTGCCATTATCCAATTACAATAAACTCATCATTTCTTAGCAGCTGTGGGTTGATTGCTGTCATCCCTGGAGTTTGTGAGAATACAGGCTATTTGCATAACCAACCCAAGGTGGCAAGTTAATTCTCATTTGCTTCCACCATCCCCGAGCTAATTGATTTAAGGCTTGGCAGGCAAGGCAGGCAGCCCCAGGCCTGGGAGACCCACTGGGACCCTCTGGCATACAGGCAGCAGTTCTCAGAGCTCTGGCATTGCCACCCCCTACTCTGAGAACCTGGCCCTCTGGCAATGCCACCCCCTACTCTGAGAACCTGGCTCCAACTTCTCCCAACTGACTCATCTGGCTGAGGGGCACCTCTGGGAGAGCAGGTGCTTCCAGTGGGGTCTCTGTCCACTTCCTCACCTTGCCACTGCCCTGTGCCAGCTAGGCGGGTAGAGCATGGGTGGTGTTGTGAAATCCAGCTCAACTGCCCCCACAGAATCCATTCTCATCCCTTAGCCTCCTGGTCACCAAATCTAACTTCTGAGATAACAGTCTCTCCCTTCCTCCAGCTCACTGGTGATCTTTGGGTGCTAGATCTCAGTTTTCTCATCTAAAAAAGGGGCTAATGGAAAGAGATGAGCCATCATTCTGAAACCTATCTTGGCATTCAGGACCTGGCTCAGTGTGCAGGACCGTGAGTGGGAGGCAGAGCACAGGGTGTGACCTGTGGCTGACGCTCAGCCTCCAACCTTCCCTTTCCCATCCCCGTCCCCTGGCCAGGCCTCCTTGTCCTGCAGCTTCATGGGGTGGGGGACAGCTTTCCCCACTCTGCTTTTGTCCTTTATGTCATAGCAAGCAAGGGCCCCAGAGGGAGGAAGAGCAAGAGGCTACTCAGCTGGTGGGTAGGGGAGGTCCAGGAGGTAAGGAGCTGAAGGGTCCTGGGCACCCCTGGGGATGCAGAGGCCCGGAGGAGGCCAAGGCAATTTCTGCCACCATATGTGAATTTTCCTGGCTTACGCACCTGCGAGGTCCTGGAGAAAGGTGACCTAGCAGGAGGCAGGAACAGAGCCAGGATAATGGGGCATCTGAAAGTGCCCTGCAGTGCCCTGGGGCCCACAGAAGGAAACACTTCTTGCCTGGTGTCTGCCTCCAGCTTGCTGCATGACCTCAGGCAGGTTACCTCCCCACCTCACTGGTTCAGTGGAGACCAGGCCTCAGTGCCACCCCAACTCTGCCACCATCCGCTCCCCGCCTCAGTTGCCCTCACCTTCCGCTCTGCACTGTTGTTCTTCTTCATCCCTTTAATGAAATCTGTTCTTCCCTTCAAGTACTGGTCAAACTCTCCCAGCGTCATGTCCCCTTTCTCTATCAGGACATGGGGCATATGGGGCTCTGCAGAGATGAGATCGACTCTCAGCACTTGGCCAGGTATCACAGGAGAAGGATGCTGGGGGCTTTGGTTTAGGTGCAAGATTCTCACAGGGGTGGGACTCCCAGTTGGAAGCAGGGTGGAAGCCCTGGCTGCCTGAAGCAGTGTAGGGCTTGGGAAGACTCCTTAGCTGGGAGGCAGGGGAGCCTAGTGGCCATGGGTGACTCACTGCCCCTCTCTGGGCCTCAGCTGAGCCATCTGTAAAATGGTAGTGGGATGGGGTTAAATGCCTCTCTGATGTTTTCAGGTCCTGACATTCTGTGAATTCTTGAACAGACAAGAATTTCTCCTTGAGGCTACAGAATTTCCAGGGTCTCACTGAACTTTGGTTTCCAAAGATCCCCTGCTCAGCTGGCCTGGGGTAAAGTGTCCTGATGGGTGGATGAGACCCTAGGCCTCTGGAGCTTGAATCAGGGCAGGAGACACTTGATTCCACCAGCTAGAGCCAACTTTCCTGGGAGGAAAGTAGTGAGTCTCCTCTCCTTGGCCACACACCCCCGAGCCTTTCCCTGGTTAGCTAGCTGCTGGGCAGAGGGCCACATGTTCTGTCCCCACAGGCTCAGCACCTCCTCCCTCCCACAGGCAACCCAGGGGCCCGTTGTGGGGCACCGTACCACTGGGGTGGATGAGGATCTCCACAGGCCGGTCAAAGGTGTGCTTGTTGGCCAAGGTGATGATGATGCTCTTGGCCGAGCGGGCAGATGGGGCAGCATCGGCACGAATCTCGTGCGTGGGACTCTCCACCCCTGAGTGGCATAGAAAGGCAAGGGGGATATAGGCTCATGAGGTCAGGAGAGAGAGGAGTTCGCTGGGGCACACCAAGACCCAGGCCAGAGATGAGTGACATGCCAGCCCCATTAGGGGCTCCTGACCTGCAGTATGACCATGGCCAGGCTGCCTCAATTTCTCCACCTGTAAAATGCAGGCTTAGATAGATGGTGTCTGATGGCTTTTCCTGCTCTCAACTCAGGATCTAGTGGGGGTTGGAGGAGTCGCATTCTTATAGGGCACACACAGCCCCCAGCATGCTGCCAAGCAGATGGCTCTCAGCGCTCTGTCGAAGGGTGCTTTTTTGATGGGTGCTCCATAAACGCACCTCACACTGGAATGCAATGTTGCTCTAGGAGCGCATGCACTGACAAGACACCATATCCTCGTGTCCTTTTAAGGCTCTGAGTGGTTGTGGGGAGAACCTTCAGAGCAATGGTTCTTAATCCTGGTTGCATGTTAGAATCTTCTGGGGAGCTTTTAAATGTTTCCATGCCCAGAACATACCCCAGAATCTCTGGGAGGTGGGATCTAGGCTGCAGGATGTTCGGGTGTCTCTGGGTGCTTCTGACAAGCAGACAAGGTGAGAACCAGGAAGCAGCTTTACAGCTGTGGCCTCTAGGAGAGGACCAAGGTCCACCATTCCCCGTGGACGTTCTCCCGAGGAAGCCATTGGGGTGGAAGTCGGTGGCCTTGAAATCTGTACTGGGAAGGGACTTATCTTTGGGCTGCTTGTTGGGGCCATGGGAAATGGGGGTCCACAGGCTTTGTGTACTTTTGTTGATCTCCCATCTGGGCCAGTTGGCTTCCCTGCCCACCCCTGTCCCATCCCTGGCAGCCTTTGACTTTTGGCCTGAAGCCCTCCAATCCCGTCTGGATATCTCCCTCTCACCTGCGAGCAGACATGGCCCACGGATCTCCAGCTGGAAGTTGAACTCATACTCCATGGGGTTGGACACATCAGTGTTCAGGAGAGTCACTAGACACAACTTATTCCAGGAGCCCGAGGTCCAGGCACCGAAGCAGTGCCTGTCTTTGCTGGAAAAGTGCCGGGAGAAGGAAAGGAGACCAGCCAGGGTGGAAGCAGGGGACCAGCGTGAGAAGACAAGGAGAGGACAATGAGTTCCAGGCAACCCAGCCCACCAAGGGGGCCCTCAGACCCGTACTCTCCCACTCAACCTGACCCCAGGGAAAGCCTGGATTCTGACGTAAGGCACAGCCACCTCCAAGGAGCACCCACGCTGGACCAGGCATCAGGCACGGTGCTCCCGAGGGGTAGCTCACATCGTTCTCACCACAGCTCTGGGAAAATGTCAGAGTCTCTGCAGGGAAACTGAAGCTCAGTGTGATGAGGTGACTGGCCCAACTTCCCACTATTAAGAACTGGCAGAGTCCTGGCCCAGATCTCCTAGCCTAGGTCTGTCTGGCTCCATGGTGAAACGGTTTGTACTGCGTCACACCATGTCTTGAATCTCTGTCTTTGTGAGCTGCAAGCCTTGCGAGTCATTTCTCCTCTAAGTGTTTGTTTTCCCATCCTTTAAATGGGTACAATACTTTGCAGTTGCTTTGAGGACTCCAGGAGCAACTACTTAGCCAAGTGTCTGTCACCTGCTGAATGCTCACGTTTCGGGGCCCTCTTTCTTTGCGATCTCCACCCCATCTCCCATCCTATGCTGTCTCCACAGGCACACCCCCTAAGGCTTTTAATCTATGTCCTTCCATATGCACACATCCTTGTAAAATATGGGGCAGCATTTGGGTGTAATTGTGCTTTAAGCTGACAAGATCGCCTTATATTATGAATCTCATTCGATCTCTTACTTTTTTTTTTTTTTTGGCACAATGTTATGTCTTAAAACTCTGCCCAGGAGGCTGCAAACCCAAGTCCTCGCTGCTAACTTGATATCACTTGGGGGCATCCGTTACATTGTACTTGTTGTTCCCAGCTCGGCCTCCCCACATCCACAAATAACGCCACCATGAATATCCCTGTCTGTGTTCCCTTTGGACTTGTGAAATAATTTCTTCATGATCCCCGGGGGAAAGGGCACACTGAGGATTGCCAGATTGCTTTCCTGGGTGGCTGTCCCCATTCCTAATTCCATTAGCAGTGAACAAGCCTTCCCCTTCTCCTCACTAACACTTGGTGTCATCTGGTTTTTGGATTTTGTCTTGTGTCACTCTATCTGAGCTCCTTTGAGATTCACAGGGGTTTGAGGCAGTCTTTTTCCAAGAGTGTCACTCTTAACTCTGCCTGCTAGAATGGGCAGAAATAAGCGTATTAGCACCCGCTCAGTGGCATCAGGGCCTCCTGGCCTCTTGTTCCCTGACTCACTGAGGTCCTGAATGTCCCAGCTAGGCCCTGCCTCTCAAATGCACAAGGCTCATCGTCACCGGCAACACTTACAAAGACAACACACAGGCTGGTGCTCTTTGGTCTAAGACTGGCTTATGCCACCAGCTTCTCTGTTGTGCCAAGTGTCGTCCTTCAAGACCATGCACGATCCCACTCATCACCACCGATCTGACCTCTCTCCCTTCCTGTCTCACTCTGCGATAGCCACACTAGCATTTCTGCTGCTGCCGTGACACATGGCACCTGCTGCTGCCTCTGGGCCTCTGCACTTGTGACTCTCCCTGCGCAAAATATTCCCTCTAGTATATGTCCATGGCTTTTCCCCTTCATTCAGGTCAGGCCACAAATGATCCTAGTTCTTGTTCGTTGGAGCTAAAATGGCACTTGTCCCACTCTGTCCCCTTCCGTCCCCTACAGCACTTATTTTCATAGAAAATGATCTCAGCTGTAAGTGCCTTAGACTGTGACCCACCTCATTTTCCCTCCATACCATGAGGGGAGGACAGAGAAACTGTCCAGGTACAGGCTTGTCATGTTCTTCTCCCCATCCTGTTGAAAACCTTCTTAATGGCTCCTTGTTGCTTTTGGAGAAACAATCTTAGCCAGGGCCAAAGGGCGTCCGATGCCTCTGCAACCTCATCATGTGCCACCTGTGCTTCTGTTCCTCTCCAGTGCCCTGTCCTTGCTACCCCAGGGCCTTTGTCCCTGCTGCTGTCACCTACGGGAATGCTCCTCTCTGCACCTACATCCTCCTCATCGTTCAGTTCTTAGCTGAAACATCACCCCTCAGAGAAGCCTGGCCCGGCCCCTGACCCCCCAGGTTGGGTCCCTCTTTTATACTCTTAGCCCAATGAACTTCTCCTTCCTTGTACTTTTCAGTCAATAATGCATTCCAGTATACAATGAGTCACATAATTAGTTGTGTTATTCGTTGGATAATGGTCTTCCACTAAGTTCCAAAATGTCAGGAAACATACTGGTTTTTCTCCTTCTCTATCCCTAACAACCAGCCCAGTGTCTGGTACATCGTAGGTGATCAGAAAGTACCTCTTGAGTAAAGTTATGAAATTTGGACAGCTTGGAAATGCTGATTCCAAGCTGTCCAAATTTCATAACTTCTGGCCAGTACCATTACAGGGCATTTCAGGGATGCTTTTAAGTGCTCTAAAAGTGAGCAGGGGAGAAGCAAATGGCTCAGAGGGTGGCAACCGTACAGCAGAGTCTCCCCATCTCCTCCCTGTCTCCCCCACCCCATCCCCTACTAATGTCACTTGACGCACTCTCTGTTGCCCACCTGGGACTCTGATTGGTCTGGGCAGGGCTTCCTTACCCCTGGGCCTGTTGGTTGGAGGTGCCAGTGCTCTTGGTGCAGAACTGGGGCACGGTTGGGGCACAGACAGCAGGCAGAAGGACCCTCACAGCCCCGCTGGGCAGCGTCGGGAGCTCCGAGGAGGTGCTGATGAAGATGGCGACGTTCTCCATGGGGGCAATGGTCCCCAGGTTGGCCACAAACAGGATCCGCTCCAAATCCTCATCCAAGGTCACCTTTCCCGGTGTGCAGGAATGAGGGGCGATGGAAACCCCCTCTTGCAGAATGTTCCCTAAGTGCCAGGCTGGCGTCAGGGGCTGTACATAGATTATCTCTGATCCCCTCTAAGATTGCTCTTGTGGTAAGTGAGTGGCCCCATTTTGCTGATGGGAAAATCAAGGCTCAGCTTGAGGGTGTGTGTTGTGAATAAGTAACCCGTTAAACCAGGATCTGAACCCCCACGTGTCTGACTCTAGGCCTGTGAACTTTCCACTCGACCTTGCTGGGGGTGGAAAACTTGGACTCACAAAACCCCAACAGAGGGTCACATCTTCATCCCCCAAATTCTACTTCCCAACCCAAGAACCAAATAAAAGCATCCCCTGCCCTTGGGAATCCATACTTTTGCTCATGCTCTTTCCTTTTATCAAAACACCCATTTCTTCGTCCCTGCTTACCCAGTCTACCCACCCACCCAACCCCTCCATGAACACCTCCCTGGTCCCTGATCTAGGCTGGTCTTTTCTTCTAACATCATCACAACCTCTTTTGACACAGTCACTTTCCACCCCCTGCTCCCATCATGGTTACTCCTAGACAGATCCTAACTAACCTTTTGGACTGTGATAAATCATAACAACTCAGGGACAACTTTGCACATTACACAGGATGAATGTTCATTGAACGTTTTAATAACCACTTGAACAAACTTCACCTTGATCATAGATCCAACAGTAAGAATCTCTTACATTATATTTTACCTGGTCTACGTTCTAGCCCTGGTTCTTCCACCAGCATGCTGTGTGATGTGCTGCCTAAAAGGCACTAACAGCTGCCTTTCACTGACCTTGAGCCAGTTGCTCTCCCTCTCTGAGCCTCAGTTTCCTCAGTAGCAGGCATTAGTAGCCATGCTTTGAGTATTTACTGTGATGTGAGTTCTCTCCCTGCATTATACTGGTTGAGCATCGGGTGAGGACAGCTATTTATTTCATTTTACAGAGGGGGTTAACTTTTTCTCTAAGCTCACACCATTTGTAAGCAACAGGAAAGGGAGTCAAATCCCGGCGTGACTTGTCCTACAGCCTCTGAAATTAAAAGATGTTATTCTGTTTCTCTAGAGAGACCTTTAAAATCCTTTTGTTACCTCCCTTCCTTTGATCCTCACACACTTTCGAGTGACAACAGAAAGTCAATTACCTCTGTCTTACAGACAGTGAAGCTGAGGTTCAGAGAAGTTAATTATTGGCCCAAAGTGGCACAGGATTCCGTCCAGGATTCCTGACTAGTTCAGTGCTCTTTCTCTCTCATGTTCCGCTGCTATCCTTGCAGTCAGCCTGAGGCTCCAGCCCAGGCAGCCTCTGGCTGGCCCAACCCAGGTCCCGCTGCAGCCCTTCTGGTCTCCTTACCTGTGACTGTTGGGGATCGAACATGGGAGGCATCAAAGTGGCCGCTCTCCAGCTTGGCTTTGTCCTTGATCTGTACCGTCACTACACGGTCGGCAATGACTGCCTCAAAGCCGATCACCGTGGTGCACTCATCCAGGGGGTACACGAAGAGGCCTGTCAGAGCAGGGCCCAGCATTGCGAGGTGCCCCAGGCCCACCCTGCACACCCCTTGCCTGGAAGGAACCTGAATCCTTGGCCTGCCAGTTGGGTGGTGCCCACTGCCACTCAGCAGATGCCCAGAGGCCTCGGCAGCGAGCCAGCTCTGGGACCAGGTGGGTAAGTGCAGCGCCAGGGCCAGCTCTTATTTTGCAAGTGTGTGAGCCTGGTGTGGCCAGAACTTCTGATTTTCCAAGAGAGCGAAAACATGGGTTTTTATGGGACTTGTGTGCGCCTCATAAAGCACATCTGCGTGGTCAGTTTTGTCCATGGACCACAAGTTTGCCACCTGTGGCATGGAAGATTGGGGCTTTGGAGGAAGACTAGGGTTCTAATCCAGGCTCCGTCATGTTTCCTAGCCAGGTGACCTTGGATAAGACACTTAGCTTCTCTAGGCCTCCTAGCACCACCTGTAAGATGGGGATAATGAAGTCTATTCCCAGGGTCGTAGTGAGAACTGAAAAAAATAGGCATAATTTATGAAGCCACGTGCCACACATTATTATATCTTAGTGCTTCTCAAACTTTAGAAGCTCACGAGTGACCTGGGGTCTTGTTAAAATCCAGATTTGGATTCAGTAGCTCTGGGGTGGGGACAGAAATCCTGCCATTCTGAAGCAGCTTGTGAGTAATGCTGGCGGCTGGGGATCACATTGACAGTGTTAAGGTCTTGTTTTATCTACCCTCTTAATATCGGGACAGCACAATGCTGGGTCCAGGGTGAGCCCCCCACAAACCCCGACCTCCGCTCCCTCTGGGGCTCAGTTTCCTCATCTGTAAAGTGGGGGGACTTATGCCTTCTGCATGTGGAAAGCCAAAGGGCTGTTGGAAGTAGTTTGGGTATTTAGCTCCCTGAGTCTGCAGGTGGATCCTAATTTAAGTCGCCCTCTCTAGGTTTCCTTGAACACAGGAACAGGGCCATTTGCCCTGCCCGGGAAATTTCTAAGGCGAAGAAAGTTTCCCTGCGGCTCCCTTTGGTAGTGTTGGTCCCCAAGGCAGCCCTGCAGGGGTTTCAGAATCTCAGGTGGGGCTGAGGTTTTGTCACCAAAGGTTGGTGACCACAGACACGAAGTTTGGTGGCTAGGAGGCCCCATCACTGCGGATAGGAAGGGAATCCTGGCCGGTGCCCTCCTGGCCTTCCCACAACTCCCCTCCTGAAGTGGAAGGAGAGGAGTTTGATTTACAAATGACTCTGGCAGGCCAGTGTGCCTCCACACCCCTGACCGTGGTTCATATTCACAGATGGCTTCTCAGTCCACAAAGTCCTGCCTACTGTGTTACCTCATCGGCTCCGCCACAACCCAGGGCATCTGGACAGTGGGGAGGAACATCCTGATTTTGAGGTGGTGGCAGCTTCCCCAGGGTCATAGGAGCAAGAACCATGGCTAGGAGTGGAGGCTCCTGGCTTTGACTGAGTCTTGATGCCTCTCCTCTTGTGAGGTCCCCTGGAGAAAGTGTGGGACTGACCAGTGGACAGTGTGCCTTGTGGGCTGTAAAGTGCAGGGACAGTCTGGCACTGTGGCTCAAGCCTGTAATCCCAGCACTTTGGGAGGCTGAGGCGGGTGGATTGCTTGAACTCAGAAGTTCGAGAGCAGAGTGGGCAACATGGCAAAACCCAGTCTCTACAAAAAATACAAAAATTAGTTGAGTGAGGTGGCACATGCCTGCAGTCTCAGCTACTTGGGAGGCTGAGGTGGGAGGATTTCCTGAGCCCGGGAGGTGGAGGCTGCAGTGAGCCGTGATCGCACCACTACGTTCAAACCTGGGCAACAGAATGAGACCCTGTCTCGAAGAAAAAGAAAAGTGTGGGGATAGTTGGCTGGGGCTGAACCCAAACTTCTTCAGCTCAAATCCTGACCCTCCTTGCTATTAGCTTTGGGGCCTGCAAAGCAGAAATAGTCTCACCATTTTACAGATGAGGAAACAGACTCGGAGGGGTGGCGTGACTCGCCTAAGGTCAGTCAGCGAGTAAATGTCAAAACAGGGATTCAATATGGAGGAGGCGGTGGTCCCGGGGAGCCGGGGAGGCCCCAGCAGGTGTCCTTACCCTGGAAGGGCTGGGCTTCCAAGTTGCCATAGGTGAGGGAGGCAGTTAGGCCCAGGGCATAACCACTGACACAGGAGGTAACGTCAGATGCCGTGAGGGGCAGGGCTGCCCCCGTGATCCAATTCAGCAAGCCGGGCATCCTGCTGGCTACTCAGCCTTCAGAACCTGCAAGACAAGGAAGGGCAGGAAGTGGGGAGAGGCTCCCCCAAGTCCCCCCAACCTAGATTTCCCATTTCAGACAACCCCAACCAATCAAAGCAGCATTGTTTTCATTTTCCCCAAGAACTTCCTAGCTCCTGGGAAGGAAGTGACCGCAGGATAACTACCATTCTTCCCTGAGAAGAGGAGAAGTGGCCATTCTCTTCCTTTCATTTCACAGGTAGAGAAACTGAGGCTTGAAAGCATGTGACCTGTTGGGATTCACTCAAATGGTTGGAGCACAGTCAGGGCTAGAGTCCAGGTAGCCTCACGTTCAGCCTGGAATTCTCCCAACAGACCATGTGGGGAAGGCAGTCGAGGGGCTCAGGCTCTGACCCCATCCTCTGTGTGTCCTGTAATCCCTAAGCCTCAGATGTTGCCTCTGCAGAATGAGGACATTGGAATAGCTCACCACGTCCTTCCTGCTCTGACTTCAGTGAGCCTGCTCACTGCAGTGAACACTTGGTATGTGAGGGCCACCCCAATAGTCACCAAAGTAAGGGGAGCCACATTCTTCCAGGTGTAGAGGCCAAAACCTGGGAGTCATTCCTGCACCTCCTTCCCACCTCCCCGCCCCAACACACACACACAGCCAATCCATCGCCAAGACCCATGTGTCATCTCTGGAAAAACCCTTGTATCCATCCACATCCTCCCTTCGCGACCACCAGCACCTTGTCCCAGGCCACCACCACCTCCACGTGGACTGCAGCTCCTGATCTGCCTCTTGAATTTACTCTTGCCCAAGAATCCATTTTGTACCCACTCACCAGAACAAACATTCTGGGCACATAAACAGGACAGGTCTCTGCTACCCCACTTCCCTCTTGTACTCACCAATGAGTTCCCTTGCTCCTTGGACAGAGAACCAAAGTTTAAGGTGGCCTGGGACTCTATGGGGTTGGGCCCCTGCTGGCCTCCCCAGCCCAGCATCCCCATGGTCCCCAAACACACCCTGTGGGTCTCAGCAGTTTCCACTCCGGACACGTGTCCTGCTCCTTCCATCCCTGTGCTTGCTGCTCCTCCCGGAAGGCCCACCCCACCCCCATTTTTAAACTAGTAACGCCCTACTCATCTTTCATGGTCAACTCGGGTCCCCTCCGCAGGGAGGCCAGACCAGTGTGCCCAACATCCTCTGTCTTCCCCGCACAGAGCTGAGTTTCTCTCCCCAAGAGTATCTCTAACCATTTGTTGTGCTGCGTTCTGTTTCTGAGTGACGTCTGTTACTCTCTGTTTCCCGTTTGAGCGTAGGCGCTATATACGTGGGCATGGGCCACATCGACTTTGGCTTCACTACCCGCTTTATGTTGATTGAATGAAGAAGAGAATGCATGGCTTTCATCTTTGCAGCATGAAGGCCTCCACAGCATTTCTCAGGACCGTGTCTCAATGATCTAGGGCCTCCCAAGACCCCCGCCCAAGTAATCACATGCCTTGAAGAAGTAGGGTGGGAATGGAAAGCAAAGTCAAATGAAGGGTGTGGAGTAGAAGTTTGAGGTCAGATTCCCTCTGGGTTTTCCTGTCTGTGGGGTCGGTGCCAGGCAAAGCTTCCCTGGGCTGGTAGCCTGCTGCCCTTTATTTGCAAGGCTATTCAATGAGTGCTGAGTACCCTGCTCTTTCTCAAAGAAGGGACTGTTTCTCCTGGGTCCTCTCCATGTCCCCAGTTGAGATCCTCAGGTGCTCCCCCACACCCCGGCACCCCGCCAGACCAGCAGTGGCTTTTTAATTATGTTCTCCCTCTGGGCTCAGGCCCAGACAGCTCTGGGCTTATCTCCTGTCGGGCTGACTGACAGTAGCAGGCAGATAAAGAGCCGGGAGGGAGCTGCTGTCTCCCCAAGTGGCCTTCTCTTAGGAGATCTCTCTCCTGGTGGCCAGAGCAAAGCCTGGCAAAGCCTGGCAACTTCAAGGGGGTGGGGAGGCAGGGGGCAAGGGGGTGGAGAGGCAGCCTTCATTTCCTGACAGAGCCACGTCTCCCCCTCCCAACGTTCTCTCTCCCCCACCACCCCCGCCCGCATCCTGGTTCGCTCCTGTCTGGAATACTGATTGGGGAACGCAGCCTTAGGGAGCCAGCACCCAGACATGCATTGAACCCAGACCTCAGCTCCAGTCCACCTTGGGGTGAGGTTCTGCCAAAGGCATCTTATCCAACCCAATCTACCCACACTGTCCCTGGCCCAGGGAGCGGGGCTTAGATGAGGGACATCTGATAGCAGACGGCAGACTCCCTCAGCGTTGACCCTTTAGGAATGTCATGCAGCCATAAAAAAGAACAAAACCATGTCCTTTGCAGCAACACCGATGCAGCTGGAGGCCATTAGCCTAAGCGAATAATGCAGGAACAGAAAACCAAAAACCCCATGTTCTCACTTGAAAGTGGGAGCTTAACATTGTATACTCGTGGACATAAAGATGACAGTAATAGACACTCAGGACTACTGGTGGGGGAGGGAAGGAGTGGGGAAAGGGTTGAAAAACTAACTGTTGGGTACTGTGCTAACTACCTGGGTGACGGGATCAGTCATACCCCAAAACTCACCATCATGCAATGTATCCATGTAACAAACCTGTATATGTAGCCCCTAAATCTAAAATAAAAGTTGAAATTATTTTTAAAAACCATACACACACACACATGCAAATAAAAAACCAAAATCTATATTATGAAAAAAAGAAAGTCAGAACCCCTTGGAAAGAATAAACTTTAAATCCTGCGGGGGCCTGGTTAATGCATATTTTTTATCAATTAATCCAGCATTGATAAGCACCTACTGTATTCCAGGCTCTGAATTAGCCACTGTCTATATAAGGATGAGACCCAACCCAAGTGGCAAGGAGTTTATAATGTGGCAGCAGAGGAAATGTGGGAGTGGGTCATAGCAATGACAGCTGGAATTTATTAAACATTGAAAATGTGCCAGGCACATATATTATCTCATTTAATCCTCATAAAACCTTCTAAGGTATTATTCTTCTGCAGATGAGGACGGTGAGGCCTCAAGGGAGTGTACTGGCTTTGGATGTGGGTTTGGGGTACCTCAAGGGCACACAAGTAAATGGGTACACGTGTAGGACTTTCTCCTGGGAGGGGCCCAGGGCCATCCCCATGAGAGATGGGGACCATAAGGACCAGAATAGATTATGCTGAGTGTCTTCTCTTCCAGCTCTGTCCCAAACTGGGCCTCAGATGGGCGTGGGCCACAGGAATCACCCAGGGACAGGGACAAGGCCATGGCATCTGCGGTTCAGAGTGTGGGAAGCCAGGGTTCAGACTTATGAATGTTGTCTGGTGTGAGTGGGGCTTGTCAAGTGTGTGAGGGTCAACACTGTGTTTACCTTCCCCACCTCCTTCCTCAGTGTGCCACACAACATGTCTTTGCCCAGTTCCTTCACTTTTGGGATGCTGCATCTGGAAAAGAGCTGGTGAGGTGAGAGAAACCAGAAAGGGATTGAGTGGAGCTGGCAGAAAGGGCCAGGGGAGAAGAGGGAGGGAGGACTTAAAGAACAAGGGAGGGAGGACAGGGGAGGGCAGGAAAAAAGGATTTTTAAGAATGAGTGCCCAGAGTTATAAATTGGATCCCCTCTCATATTCTCTAAGAGGCACATAGAAAGATTGGAATGATTTGAGGCTCTGGATAGTGTTTTCCTGATGAAATGCTGGGCCAAACCTGGACACTAAGAGTTCTATATGGCTTAGAGGAGGTTCTTGGTGTGCCTGTTAAATGCCAAAACTTTTGTGATGGCCTAGAGATGATAAATCCCAAATAGTTGCTGTCCTTCTGGGCAGGACATTATTCATATTTATGCCTGGCACATAATAGGTGCTCAATAAATATTTCTAAAGTGAAATGAATGAATGAGTGCCAGCAGCCTCCCAAGGACTCTGAAGGACACTAGGTGCTGGGGATACAGTGGGAACAGGCAGGCGTGAGTGGAGATACTAATGGAAGAGACAGACAGTAAACAAAGCTGGAAGTTCACAATCCAGCCTCTTCTTGTCATCCCCACTGCAGCAGCCACATTATCCCCTTACTGTGTATTCCCAGTGGAGCAGTCAGGGTCGTCCTTTGAAGACAAAGTTGTGTGACTCCATGACTCAAACTTTCTGATGGCTCCCATGTCCCTCAAGCCCCCATCGATCTAAGCCCCTGCTGTTTTCCCTTCTGACCACCCGCTTAATGGATTCATTCCAGCCTCTAGACATGCACGTGCTCGTGGCTCGCTTCCTCACCCCTTCACGTCTGCTCAGATGGCACCTTCTCAGGAAGGGCCCTGAAAACCTGCTTTAAACTTGCACCCCTCCCCTCCTTTCCTTCAGATCCCTCATCCTGCTCTGTTTGGATATTTTCCATAGCATGTCTCTCCAACATGTTACGTAGAAAACATTTATTGCATTTATTGCTTTTCATCTGCTTCCTTCCACAAGGGTGGTGATTTGAGCCTGTTTTTCTCACTGATGCATCCTAAGTACCTTGAGCTCTGCTTGCCCTCATAGAAAGGGATGAAAAATATTTGTTCAATGAATGCATGGATCCATATGTTATCACAATGTCAGGCTGGTCGTTTCTGGGTTTTGCATGGGTTCAGCTCAGCGAGAGATATCCTCTGGCCACCAGGTCAGGGGCAGCTCTACAGAGAAGCTACGGACGTTTAATCTGTTAGGCTCTCACTCCAGTCTTTATGTACCATGGTCCAAACCCACCCTCCCTGCCCACCATAGGTGCCACCCATCTTGTAACAGGCCATTAACCCACTGAGGAAGCTCTGTAATTCTGTGCCCCTGAGCCAGCTCCTCGCCACTGCCCACTGCCCACCGCCCACCTCTCCAAACCTTCCCCTGTGTCCTCTGAAGCTGCCCCTGCATGGCCTGCAAAATACCCCAGATCCTGTGCCTCTCCTGAGACTCTCTGTGTCCTGGGTCCCTATTGCTGCCTGCGCCAAGACTGTCACTCTTCTTTCCCCCAGTCAAAACCCTTCTCCTTGGGGGACTGATGCCTTTTGGCTATCCCATCCTTGTGGCTTGCCTTCTCTAAGGTCTCAATCATACTCCTTTAGTCAACACTTGGTGCTTGGCTCATGACTTCCTCTGTTTCCCAAGCCCTGCCATCATCTCAGGTGACTCGAGCATCCTTGGGAACAGTGCATCAACACCTTGGGCATTTACCCCTTGACCCCGCATGTCAGCAACCTTTGTTTCCTTCCCAGCTCAGCCTGCATTTCCATTCCCGTGCCTTGAACTTCACACACCATCTGTGATGGCTCCATCTTCAAGACCACTCACTCATTCCTAAAATTGCAACCTCCCAATACTTTCCAGGTTCCTTTCTTTGTTTTTTTTCCTTAGCACTTATCACCATCTGACATAATGTATATCTTGCTTATTTATCTTGTTTAATGTATATCCTAACCCTCCAAGGTGTAATCCCTGTGAGGGCCAGAATTTTGTTTTAGTTTTCTCACTGCTGTATCTGCTGCCCATAGAGTAGTGCCAGGCACCTAGTAGATGCTCAATAAGTATTTGCTGAATGGATGAAATACCACTCTGAGTGCTTTACATATATGATTTTCAGCATCTCTTGGAGGTAGGTACTCTTAGTATCCCTATCTGATAAATGAAAATACCAAGGCTCAAAGAGGTGAGGCAACTTGCCCATGGCCACACAGCCAGTAAACAATGAGGTTAAGAGTAAACCCAAGCAGAAGGACCATGTGCTTAAACATGAGACTACTTTATCTCCTGCATTGAGTTTCTCCCAAGTCTTGTCACCTCTTCCTGAGTGAGTCTTACAATCCTCTTTTCTCTCTTCCTGTTGCTGCTGCTTCATTGATCCCCCCTAGACTGTCTCTATCATCTCCTACCTGGTTCTTCAACCTCCAGGCTGTTTCCCTTCTGGTCCCCTCTGTCCCCACACACACACATACACGCGCGCACACACACACACACACCCCTCTATTTTTCCTGAGCATAATGGCTTCCCATTGATTTTGTCCAAAAGAGTAAGTCAAATGTCCAGTGTGGCATTCAAGGCTCTCCCCAGTGGGTCACCGTCTCTCTCCAGTGCCACCGCCTGCCACGTTCTACATGCTCGCCTTCTCCCAAACACACTGACTCTCTCACCATGCCCTGAACATGTCAGGTTCTTTGCCACCCTTTGCCTCCTCTGCCTTCGAAGTCTTGTTCATCATTCAAGGCTTAGATCCACCTCCTCCAGGAAGCCTTCCCTTTCTCTGACACTCCAGTCCATCAGACATGCTCTTCCTGGGGCTTCCATAGCCTTTGAGCCCTTGTCTATAACACCCCACATCCTGTGGCACTATAGCCACTCATCTGCAACGGCTTTATCTTTCCGTGGGGCTGTGAGTTCTGAAACAGCAGTGGCTGCACCTCCTCCTTTGCCTTGTTCCAGCTCCCTGGACTGTGCTTGGTTTGGATGAGGGACTCTGAAAGGGGGCACCTACCAGGTTCTAGTACTTCACAGGCATCACTAATACTCACACCTACTCCCAATTTCCAGGTTCAGAGGGAGGTCCAAAAGCCATCACACAGCCAGAGAGTGGCCAAGCTGAATGGAAACCAGCCTGGACTCCAAAGCCTGCTCTTTCCCCTGCTCAGGCTGCTTCCCAGTTCATGCTGAGCACAGAGGGGAAGAGAGTGCTGGGGCTCTGCTGGCTTCAGCCATCACAAGGGAGGTGGAGGTGGGAGGGGGCTGTGTCAGGGCTCCTGGGATCAAGGAGAAGGCCCTCATGCCCCCCTTGCTGGGGGATATTTGCTTTTCAGAAAGAGATTGGGAAGGCAGAAACTTGCATGTGGGGTATTGGTTAGGGGTGCCTAGGTCCCAGTCTCTGGGGAACTGCCTGAGGTTAGAGTCCCTGTGATGGCCACTTCCAGAGTAATTGGCCCAGTCACACTGCTGGGCTCTGCCACTCACATTTTGCGTGGTCTTGAGCAAGTGACTTAACCTCCTTGTGTCTTAGCTTCCTCCGGGTCTAAGCTGGGAAGGTCCCATGGGCCTCTGCCTAGCATCTGCCCTAGTAACCCCTTACCCTGACTCTGATCTTATTGCTGAAATCTACCCTTTCCTTTTGCATCCACAGCACATTATTGTCCCAGAAACAACATGTTTCTCCCACCTGCAAAGCCATTCTGGAAGCATCTCACCCTCACCCTGGTCTGATCCTTCCCAGATCCTGCTCCACAAAGTTGGGGTCCCCCACCGGTGTGGGCTCAGCCAGGCCTAGGCTGGATGAAGACTGTGAGCCCACAAGCAATTCTGGACTTGCCACCTGCCCTTTTACCTGGGGTTAGAGGCCTTTGCTCCTTTTCTCATCTCCAGCCCCTCTAGGAAGTCCTGCTTTCATGGCCCCTTTAGAAGCCTGTGCTCCAAAGCCACCCAATCACAGACAGCACCAACACTCTTATCAAAGTAGGGCCAAGTCTGTAGGTTCTCTGGATCTGGTCTGATTGTTCTAACCTTCTAGAATTCTGGGCTTCTCGTATTCTGGTCTCCTTCCTCTAAACCTCCCCATGTAGGCCTATATCCAGCCAACGTGGGTAACAAATCCATGATTGTGAGGCCCACCCTCACCCCGTTTACCCCGTGCTCCAGCCAGTCAAGAACTCTTGCTATGCCTCCAAACAAGGCTGACTTCTGCTACCGCTATCTCTTCTGGCACTGAGGGCTTTGCCGGGAATGCTGTCTCCACCTCTCCACCCTTAGCCATCCTTCAAGGCCAGCTTCAATGTTATCACTGCCATGGAGCCTTCTCGGGGTCCTGCATTGCCTAAGATTGCCCCCTGCCACCAGCACAGTCAGCACCACTCACGTTATCTATCTCATCATCCATGTGCCATGTGTCCATTTAACAGACCTATATGGAGGACCTACTCTATGCGAGACACTGTGCTAGGCTGGGCTACTGCAATGACCAAGAAGTACAGGGCCCCTGCCCTCAGGCCTTGTGTCCTGTCCCCCACCCACCCCAACCAGGAGCAGTTAGCCCCCAGAACTTGAGGCAGGATATTCTGTCTCTCCCCAGTGTCTGGCCAGTAGTTGGTGCTCAACAATGAATGGATGGCATGTACTCTATTGGTTGAATGAATGAGTGAGTGGCCAAATAAATAGAATGAAATGTGTCATGGGGTGGATATAGGCCTTGGCTATACAACGGAAGAAATTTATTTCAGCCCAGAGCCCATGAGATTCTATCCTGGAGATAGCTGTAGTCTCCTTTGGTGGGGGCTGGAGATTGGGGGAATAGTAACGGCACAGAATGCTCAGGCTTCTCAGTGCTTTGTGTCCTCACACTGCCTGAGAGACCTGGAGTCCAGCCAGTTGAGACGTCCTGGGCAGTCAGTCTGGACAGGAGGCTGGGGCCAAGCCACCCACGATGTCTGGGGCTTCCAGCTAGGAGACTGTGTTTGGGCCGGCTGAAGAAGGGAGAAATAAGTGCATCCACATTTGAAAAGATAAATGAGGGCCATCTATCTGGGCTAGGCATCTGAAAAGATGCTTGTCGGATTGGATCAAGGAGGAAGTCATTTACATATACGGAAATTGTGCCATGCCTGTCCCCTGGGGGCCCAGTAAGACTCCTGCATTGGAGCCTCTGCTCTCTGAGGGTCACTCAGAAATGCACCCACACATCTCTGGGAAAATTGGGCTTTATTACACAAATTCAGTTTACACCCACCTTTCCAGGGGCATGTTTGCAAGGTGAGGTCACCCAGCCCAGCTGCCAGCATCCCTGTGGCTCCACTGAAAAGCACTAAGTAAATTTTCTGTGTGGCTTCGAGCCTTGTTCCGGTCTCCAGCACACCGCTCTCCGTGTGCGGAGGGGCTTGCAGGCTGGTGGCACAGAGGGAGAGCTGGTTTTGAATCCAGCCACTGCCCCTCTAGAGCTACTCTGTTGCAGTGGGGTTCCTAGGGAGTTGAAGACTAAATCCTTGTACTGTGCCTTCCCGCACAACCTCGAAGTGGTAAAATGACAGGCTAGGAAGTGAATTCCTGCCCTGGAATCTGTCTTTCCTCTTCCTTCTCCAGTGCTCTCTCATTGGATGCTTCTTTCAAATTCAGTTTCACCCTCTGTATAGTGGGCAGGTAAAAATGTCGTCTCTTTCTTAGGGTTATTGAGAGGCTTGCAAGGGACACACTGCCCTATAAAATGCTTGTCCCAGTTTCTGGTCCGCAGTAAATGTTGGCTATTGCTTTAATTCCCTTTTCGTTTTTGGGTTATCCTCCTGGTTTCACTCTCCCACCCACTATGACTGTGTCTGGGCACCTGAGCTTTTGGCATTTCCCCTAGTGGCTTTGGCCCCCTACAGCTCTCAGACCTGCCACCCAGCCATCCCAGGGCCCCCTGCCCAGGTGTTGGCTAAAGAATATATTCATTACCTTCCCTTCTCTCTGAGGTCCCAGAGCAGTTTGAGCCAATCTATGAGACTGCTTCCCCGCACACACTGCCCCCCGCGCACAGAGATGCTTTGTGGGGTGGCAGAGGGTGCTGGACCAGGAGTCAAAGTGCCTCCCCCTGGCCTGACGATCAGTTCTGCCACCAACTGCATATGAACCCTAGACTAGGACCCTGCCGTCACACGTGTGGCCTGGCCACACCTCGTGGGCCTGCACGGAGCACAGCTGGTGGGGCATAGAGATTGGTGGGATCTTAAGACCCTGGGGTAGGGGTCAAAGCTATACTTCTTCCTTGTTATGGTTCTTAGCACATGGAAGAGTGCCCAAAACAGTTTTCGAAAAATCCCAGCTAACACATATTGAGCAATGAGTAGATGCCAGGTGGTGTTCTAAGTGCTTTTCATGAATTCTTTCTGGTAACCCTTGGGACAATCCTATCAAGAAGGCGCGGCTATTATTCCCATTTTGCTGAAGAGGAAGCCGAGGCCCAGCGTGGTTACATTTCTTGGTCAAGGTAATACACTCGTAAGTGGTGGAGCTGGGATTTGGACTCCACCTTCAGAGATCAAACTCCTAACCACAAAGCTTCATCACCCCTCAATACTTATTTGCTGAATGAATACATGAATGACCTGGAGAAGGTCCTTCCCACGGGGTCCCTCTGGGCTCTGGGTCCTGGCATCTTTATTTAACAACAAGAGGATGCGCACCTGGAGAATTCATCCCACCCATCTCTTCAGATTGACAGTCCAGGGTCTCAGTCGCTTTGAGAGACAACCCACATCGGAACTGAGGATGTATACCTGTTCCTCCTGTGCCCCGCCCAGTTGAAGGGATCTAGGTGACTGACTACTTAGTCTCTTCTCAGAGGTGGCGCTGTTTCCTGAGTGCCAGGGGGATTTTCACACTGAAACCCCAGAAAGACCCTATGAGGCAGCTCATCCTCACTTTGCAGCAGAGGAAATCAAGACCTAGAGAGGTGAAGAAAACCTCAGGGTTACACAGTGAGTGGGTGGTAGAGCCAGGATTTGAATCCAAGCATCTGGCCCCAGATTCTGGGTTGTTAACGGTGCCTTCCTTGCTGCCTGCTCCTTTCCAGCCAGGTCCAGGTGCCCAGGCTGAGTTAGTGCACCTGCCAGCCAGCTGCTCTTACACAGGGCCTTTGACCCCTCCACACCGACTGCCGTAAACCCCCAGGGCTCCATCTCTCACCGGCTCCTGCCCTTCCGCTGTGCTTTCTAGGAGTGGGGAGGTGGCGGTAGGAGTGGGGAAAGGAGACAGCATCCTCCCAACGTTTTGAGTGGGGATAGTAGATCAGTACCCTGGCTCTCTCTCCTACCAAGTCAGCACACTAGAGATGACTCCCACTTCGAAGTCATTTCAACAAGATGCCACTGGAGCGCGGTGGCTCACGCCTGTAATCCCAGCACTTTGGGAGGCTGAGGTTCGTGGCTCGCTTAAGGTCAGGAGTTTGAGACCAGCCTGGCCAGCATGGTGAAACCCCATCTTTACTAAAAATACAAAAATTAGCCAGGTGGGGCGTTGGGCACCTGTAGTCCCAGCCACTCGGGAAGATGAGGCATGAGAATCACTTGAACCTGAGAGGTGGAGCTTGCAGTGAGCTGAGATTGCACTACTGCACTCCAGGCTGGGCAACAGAGTGAAACCCTGACTCAAAAACAAAAACAAAACAAAAAAACAAAACTGGAACACGAGGGACACACAAACAGCCTCAAAATGGATGTCATGGCACATCTTACTGCAGGAAAACCTTGGGCAAGGTTGGTATTGACCTTCTTCTTGGGCCTCAGCTGGTGCAGAACCAGCCGAAGGTTAAGAGAGAAGGGGGAGACAGTTGGAGAGGTTGCATTTAGAATACCAAGTTCCCCACTGCAACCAGGTTTAAGAAGGCAGGGTTTTAGGGTTTAGAGATTCCCCACACTTTGCACAAACTCCTCCATTGGGTTGTAGGCACTGTGCTAAGAAAGTTATGTGGATGATCACACGGATCCCTCATAACCCTCTAAGTGCAATTTTTCTTTCTTTTTACAGGTGATCTGAGTGAGTATAAGAGAGGTTAGTAAACCTGCCCATAGTCATAAAGCTAAGAAGGGTTGACTCTGGGAACTGAACCCTGGCTGCTTCCATTCCAATGCCTCTGCATTTACCACTATGCCATAGCAAAATCCATGGTAACAGTATCCCACATCCACAGAAGCAAGAGAAAAGCCCTCTCTTTGAGAGTCCGAGGGACAACATGGGGTTGTCAGCAACATAGACTAAACCAACCGGGGACAAGGAAGCAGAGAGAGGAGGCCAGCTGCAGAATCGCCCTCATCAGCCAGCCTGGGCATCAGGAGCAACTCAGGCTCCAGGAATTAGACTCAAAGTCAGGCTTAGACTCGTAGCCCTAGGTGACACAGGCAAGCTACTTCACCTCCCTGACCTCAGTTTTCTGATCTATAAAAGGGCACAGAAGTAAAGCTCGCCCCACTGCCTCGTGACGATGAGAAAGAAGACTGTGCGTAAAGCGCCAGACACAGTGCCTGGCTGACTGCGAAGGTGAGCTGGCGGCTTTGCCCTGTGTAGGGGAAGGTGGGATGTGGGGGTAAAGCTAATCAAGGCCAGACTTCCTGACAGGCTTGTAAGGAATCTTTTAGAAATGGGGTATCTTAGAAAAGTCTTCAAGAATTCAAAGGAAAGGATTAAAAATGATGGTATTGTAAGCAGTGAAGAGGATGTAGCCCCTGACCAGCTTACCCTTTCAAATTCACCACTGAGACCGGGCAGGGTGGCTTATGCCTGTAATCCTACAACTTTGGGAAGCTGAAGTGGAAGGATTGTTTGAGGCCAGGAGTTCGAGACCAGCCTGGGCAACATAGGGGGACCATCTCTACACACATACACAAAAGTTAGCTAGGTGTGGTGGCACACCTGTAATCCCAGCTTCTTGGGAGGCTGAGGTGGAAGAATTGCCTGAGCCCAGGACTTCCAAGCTGCAGTGAGATATGATCATACCACTGTGCTCCAGCCTGGGTGACAGAGCAGGACCCTGTTCTGTCCCCTGGGCCCCCAAAAAAATCCACCATGGAGTCATGAAAGTAATCATAATGAGCCTCCATGCCTCATAGAAAGCGATTTATGATTAAAGCACTTTCACATCATGAATTAATTAGGGCTTTATGAATAGGGGCAAAATAAGGGTTATTATCCCATTTTAAGGATCAGGAGACTGAGGCTCAGAGGGAAAATAACACAGGAGGATTGGAGCTCCCAGGGCAGAGCTTCCTCCGTGAATAGGGGACCTGCTGCTTTGCTGTGCTGAGGCTTGAGAGTGGCAGAGGTCAATCCTGCTGGCCACCAGGCATTCAGATCTGCTGGTCAACCCGGAGTGCCAGTGGTCAGAGAAGGGGGCTAAGATCCTTGCAGGGACTCAACCCAAGATGACCTGTCCTTTCTCCCCTATTTCCTGTAAGTATTCTGATCAAGGCTATAATGCCCTGCTCTTGAATAAGGCTGCGTGAGATCTTCATGCCGTTGTACAGAACTTCTGCCTTCTCTTCCACTGGGTGCATGGTAAGCTGCAGCTCCCAGCTTCCTTGAAGGCCTAGATGTGCCTCTGGCTTCAGCCAATGAAATATGTGGAAGTGACGTGTGTCACTACCGGGTGGAAGCTTTCAAAGCCAGTGTGTGCTTGCCCATGCCATGTTCTCTGCCACAGCGATCATGGAGGAATGTGTCCCCAAGGAGCCTCTGTTAAAGGCATGGCCTACTTTGGACATGCAGCAGGAGCAGGAATTAAAACGTTGCTGTTTTTTCACTGCAGCGTAGCCTAATCTAACTTGGCTAGTATAGCCATGAATGTTTGGGTCTTTGAGCAAAGGTGATGGTCCCAGGAATAGAATCTATGGTATCTGAAGGGAGCAAGAGGTGGAAGAAGGTGAGATTGGCCAGTGGGTCCACTAGCATATAAGCTCTAGGAAGGGAGAGGTCTTTGTATATTTTGTCAACAATTGTATTCCCAGTGCCTTAGAAGAGAACCTGACAATCAGCAGGTGCTCATTAAATGCTGAATAAACGAATGAATGACCTGAGGTGAGGCAGGCAATGCAGAGGCAAGAGGCCTGAAAGGCAAAAGTGAATGGTTCTGGAAAGGACTCCATAGTCATTCATTCATAAACTCTACAAGCATTAAACACTCATCATGAGAGATCCCCATGTTAACCCAATAATTTGACCAGAAAAAGCCCACTGTAAGTGAATCTACTTAAAACAGGGACCAACATGTCATACAAAAGGGTGAATGAAGAAAAGATTTTAGTTGGGATTTCATTTTGAAAAATGAGACTAAAAATATGAAAATAGAATCTTATATTGGACCAAAATAAGATTATAGTTACAACCATGTGCCAAAACTTTCAGTCCTCAAAGGACAAATCAAATATTGATTGGTTTAGCAGGGCATGATTTTCCTGAACAAAATTATATGCTAGTATGATACGACATTTTTAAAAAGGTCATATTTCACTGTCACAGCATAATGATCAAAGTTTCTTATCATGAACTCATTGTTGTCCATATTCTCTTCTGTCATTCTCTGGCCTAACTGCCAGATTCTCATTTATCTATGGCCTTGTGTAGGACTAGGAGTCCTCCAGTGTCTTCTTTGATTGGCCTTACTAACTCCCACAACTTTCATGTGATGTCAGTTTCACCATGCAATCCTTCGGCTTTGTATGATCAGCGGCTTACCCCACATGACGGAGAAACTGATGGACACGGGTATTGTGTGAGGGGCAGGGATCAATGCTGGTTCTGAGCAAGAACAGACATTTATTCAGGGACTACTTTTGTAAGTGGACAGTCTATTCATGTTCTCTATTAGGATGACATTTTGAAAAACCCACAACCTTGGCCGGGCAAGGTGGTTCACGCCTGTAATCCTAGCACTTTGGGAGGCTGAGGTGGGCGGATCACCTGAGGTCAGGAGTTCGAGACCACCCTGGCTAACATGGGGAAACTCTGTTTCTACTAAAAATACAAAAAATTAGCCAGGCTTGGTGGCGTGCACCTATAATCCCAGCTACTCAGGAAGCTGAGGTAGGAGAATCACTTGAACCCAGGAGGCAGAGGTTGCCGTGAGCCTAGATCGCACCATTGCACTCCAACTTGGGCAACCAGAGAGAAACTCCGTCAAACAAACAAACAAACAAACCTACAACCTCACATCTATGGGGTTGCAGATAATGATTAAGCAGACCCCTTCATGGGGCCTGAATAAAGAAGTGGGGATACTACGGCGAACCAGGTAGACCCATCTCCTGCCCTCCAGCCACTCCCCCAGTGGCCACATTCTAGGCTGGGTTGGGACCATCACTCCAGCTTCCTGCCCTAGCCCTGGGTCCTGTCTCTGTCTCCACAGTGGCACCCATGGAAGGAACCTCTTAGCAGAGAGTCCTGTGCCCAGCAGTTTGATCCTCAGTGTGGTCATGGGAATAGGGAGAAGAGTTTTGTGCTGAGACACCCTGGGACCCTTGCCTTAGGAAGATACACAATGTATGATCTAGCAAATGGTTTTCAGATTGGGGACTAGGATCCCTCCAGACCCCAGTGAGGATTCAAGAGGTGAGATTTCAATTTCTCAGGTTTGTTAATTTGTCTGCCTTTGTTAATGTCTCTTCCTGAGATCTTGATCTGACCACGGTGCTTCCCTGCTCTGTGACTGTTCATTGTGTTAACTAAGCCTGACTTGTTCGTGTCAAATTCAGCTTCTCCTCACAATTCCCCTTTGCAGCCTGATTCCATATTTCTCTTGCACTCTGACTCTGTGTTCCAAACTAGAATATGTGCTATTCCCCAGACATCTGTAAGCCTCAACTTTGCACCCTTGTTTATGTTCCTCCCTCAACCCAGAGCCCTGTGATCCCATCTCTGTGTTTTGAAATCTACTCATCCTGCTGGGTCCTTTCAAACCCACATCCTCCATGTAACCTTTCCCCACCCCTTTGTCTAGGAGTGATTGCTCCTTCCTCTGGGACCCTAGGATCCAGCTTTGCTCAGCTAAATCCTGCTGTAACAATCTCCATGCATGGAATGGTCTTAAGTTCTCTTCTAGAGGGTGGCGCTGCCGTTTGCTATTGCTAGCTCTTTGAGCTCTCCAAGACTTAGTTTTATCATCTGTAAAGTAGAGATTAGTAAAACCTCATGGGAGGTTGGGCATGGTGGCTCACGCCTGTAATCCCAGCACTTTGGGAGGCTGAGGCGGGTGGATCATCTGAGGCCAGGAGTTGGAGACCGACCTGACCAACATGAAGAAACCCCATCTTTACTAAAAATACAAAATTAGCCAGGCGTGGTGGCACATGCCTGTAATCCCAGCTGCTTGGGAGGCTGAGGCAGGTTAATCGCTTGAACCTGGGAGGCAGAGGTTGCAGTGAGCCGAGATTGCACCATTGCACTCCAAGCCTGGGTAACAAGAGTGAAACTCCGTCTCAAAAATAAATAAATACATAAAAAATAAATAAAACTGCATGAGGAAGGCACCAGGTAAGGGAATGACACAAGACAAGGAAGAAACTAGGTACTACTCTTTGTCCCTCTTTCCCCCATCCCCATGTCTAACTGTTCCTTCTCTGCTATTTTTGCAGGCTCATCCTTGGGGCCAGGACTACAGGGAGGCAAGTGACCAGATGCTGAAGACAAAAATTCCTCCAGGTTCAAGCTTGCCCTGCCCTGCTGCAATGCATAAGCAGTTGACTCAACAAAGATATGCCTCTGACTCAGCCCTTGCCTCTGTGTCTCAAATCCAGGAGCTCTTCTCCTGAGTGCTATTTTGCATAAGCTTGGGTAATTGATGACCATTGGTTTCCCCACTTGAGACTGCAAACCTCTTGAGAACAGAGACCCAACATGCCGCCCAGAGCCCGGCATGAAGTGGGCACCCAGTGATCCAATGGTTTTCATTCCTTTCCCTATTTCCACCCTTTCTTGTCTGTTGATTCAAACTGACACTGATCGACCAAGACCTCCTGCCCCTCCCAGCCCTGCCTGTACTCACGCTCTGGTCATGTGAGAAACACTTCCCTGCTCCTCTATGTCCACCCACATAGCCACATCCATCCATGGCTTCCTCCAAATCCGCACTCTAGCATCACCTCCTTGAGGAAGCCTGCCTAGCCCCACACAGAACACTCCTGATCCCAATCCCCTCTCCCTAAGGAATCCAGGAACCCAGAGGGTTGCATGGGATGGAGGACTTGTGCACCCCTGGTGACCTGGAGTCATACTCAGTCCAGTGACCCCACTGGGCTGTTCGCCAGTTCCCCCAGGGATGTCTGTCAGTTTCCTGTTTAGGTGACCCTCTTCTTGGCCTTGCTCAAGCCCCTTCCCAGGACGCCTGTGAGACTACGAGAACCCTATGTCTGCATTGCCTGGTCGTTGGTCACTCGAGGTTGTGTTGTACAGGGAACCACCAGGGGTATCGAGAGAAACCCAGGTAGGTATTCAGCAGAGAGGACCCGAAAAGGAACCCAGGCCAGCGGCCTGGAGAAGTGCTGCCCCTGAGCCTCTGGGTGCCTCTTCTCACTGCCTTCCCTTCCTCAGGGCTGTCCCTTGCCCTCATGGAGCTGGCCTCTCACAGAGCCATAACCAGCATTTGCATCATCGTCTGGTAACGAGAGGCCAGCCAGTCAGTGAAGGTGCTGGCTCAGAGCAGAGTCTGGAGCAAAGTCGCAATGAGTGAGACAGAGCAAGCACGAAGGTGCTTCTTCCCTCCGGGCCCAGGGGCTGTCAGGTGAGTGGGGGCCGCGGAGATGGGTAAGTGGGGGCCGCTGGGATGTCTGAGTGGGTGTCCTAGCCCCTTGCAACAGAACACCGGTGTCATCACCCTGGGTGGGGCTCCCTGTCTTCCACCTCCTCCCCCCAGCCAGGACAACTTTACTAAGAGCCTAATGGCCAATGTCTAGAGCACCTTCTGAGAGCTGTGTCTGGCCCAGATCTGGGGGTGTCTTTAGCTCCTTTTCTGTGAGGTCACATATAAGAGTTTCCTAATCCTGAAGCTAGGGCCAAGGAGGCTGCTCAGAGCCTGAGCCATTTCCAGGTCAGGAGCCTTGGCTCATCTCAGACCAGCAAGGCAGTGGGGTCTACAGGCCACCCAGCCAGGCACGGTGACCACCAGCCCTGCACCATCACCTGGATGGGGCTGGATTGGAGACAACCGAAGCACTATCCCTGGAGACAGATGGCAGCCAAGGCTGGGTGACGTGATGAGGGCCCCGTAGCCACACATCAGACCTTGGGGACCCTGCCCAGCAACCTTTGGGTCAAGTTCAAGTCAAAATCCTCTGTATGTGCACACATGTGCATGCACACACACACACACACACACACATGCCCCTGCACTCTTAAATCCCTGCACAGCAGCAAACACACATGCACCCACAAACATGTAAACACATTTATATACACACATCACAGACTCGCTTACCAGCTCATGTAGTTCACCTGATACACGTCACTACCCTCCAGAGAATCCCCTTACACACACGTGCCCTAATATACCTTTCTTTTTCTTTTTTTTTTTTTTTGAGACAGGATCTCGCTCTGTTGCCCAGGCTGGAGTGCAGTGGCCGGATCTCAGCTCACTGCAAGCTCTGCCTCCTGGGTTTACGCCATTCTCCTGCCTCAGCCTCCCGAGTAGCTGGGACTACATTAGCTGGGACTACAGGCGCCCGCCACCTCACCCGGCTAGTTTTTTGTATTTTTTTTTTTTTTTTTTTTTTTTTAGTAGAGACGGGGTTTCACCGTGTTAGCCAGGATGGTCTTGATCTCCTGACCTCGTGATCCGCCCGTCTCGGCCTCCCAAAGTGCTGGGATTACAGGCTTGAGCCACCGCGCCCGGCCCCTAATATACCTTTCAAGAGCATATGCCTGCATGCATTACACGCACACACATGCACATGTACTCAGCCCCACCGGCCAACCCAGCTGACCACAGAGTCTCGTGGCTTTATGGCCTCTTCGCAGGAGCAGAAGGACCAGAGCTCATCTAGACCCCTTTGAGCCTTGTCCAGTCCCCATGAGCTGGCTGGGTTTAGACAGGTGAGCCCAGGGAAGGGGCTGCGCCCCAGCAGAGAAGACTTACTTCCTAAGTCTTAAAAAAAAAAAAAAGGAGGGAGGAGGTAAGGAAGGACAGGAGGGAGGGAGGAAAGAAAGAGAGAGAGAGAGAAAGAGAGGGAAATAAAAGAGAAAGAGAGAGAGGGAAAGAAAAAGAAAAAGATAAAAAAGAAAAAAAAAAGAAAGAGAGAAAAAGAAAGAAAAGGCAAAAGCAGGAATGGGGTTAGTGGGAGAGGCAGGATGGTGTGTGATGCCTGTTGCTCTTCAGAAGGGAGGAGGGAACGGTTCTGGCCCCCGCCCCGCAGGCCTCCTGCTGCTGCCGCGGTGCTGGCGGGCAGGAGCACTGGGTGGAACTGTTGGGGCTGCCGAAGATGTTATGGTGGAACTTCCAGCGGAGGCTTGATGTGTTAGCAGACGCCACACTGCACCCGCTGCTGAGTTCCTCTCCCCTAGCCGCTTCCCTCTGCCCGGGGACCTTTTCTCTTTCCCCTCTTACCTTGCAGAAGCCCAGGGACGCGGGGCTCCGAAAAGGGTGTGCGTTTGGCCGGTGGCTCTGGGGACGGTCACAAGCTGCCGGGCATCCGAAGGGCAGCAGGCATGAGCCCGGCTGCCGGGGTGGGCACCCTGCAGGGCTCCTGACTGCCCCAGAGCTCTGGAGTACAGACGAGGGATGATGGGGGACTGACCAGGAGGTGGTGGAAACAGGTGGCAGGGATGGAAGGTTGAGAGAGGGAGGAAGGAGGCAGAGACAGAGGAGACAGACAGAGACACAGAGAGGAGATGCAGAGACTCACACACAGAAAAAAGAGAAATAGACACAGAAAGCAAACAAGAAAGAGAAGAGGGAGCAGGAGAAGGGGTGGTGAGGGAGAGAAAGAGAGGAGACAGACAGAAAGAGAGAGAGAGAGAGAGCAAGAGAGAGAGAGAGAGAGCCGGACCTGAGTAGCAACATGTGGCCACGCTCTCTCACTTCTTATGTTGAAGCATCCTGGCATCCTGGGCTCCTCCCCATGGTGCCTGCATGGTGTACCCACCCTGACACACATGCACATAGACACACAAACTTACCACAGACACACACGCACACACTCATGCATGCCCTTGCCCACCCAGAGCAGCCCCCTTGTCTAGCCTCTCCTCCTCACACAAGTGGGGCCAGCTCTTACCTTACCCCAGAAGCACACGTGTCTAGGTACACACTCCCTCTCTCCACGGCCACAGTGGTTGCCTTCTGCACCCAGCGCTGCTGGAGGTGCGGCCCGGGGCTGGGCTCCAGTGCCCAAGCCCTGCGCCCGCTGCCCTGGCAGCTGGCTTGATCAATGCCCACATTGCGATAGCTGTTTAGGTGGCCTGCAGGAAGCCGAGCCATTTGTTTTGTCAGAGCGTAACCATGACAATCACCCCATACGCACACACCGCTGGTGCTGTTTCCCCACCCCTCGCCCTTCCCTCCCCCTTCTCCAGAGCACAGGAGAAAGCTGGAGGCCACTTAGCAGCCTCAGCTAATTCCTGCTGGGGCTGAAGGAAAGGGCCTGGCCAGTGATAACAGTCCTGCGGGCAGCTCCTTCCTGGGGAGTGGGGCTGCCTCCAGGGTATTTCAGCACTGTGCAGAGCCTGCATGGGCCAGGGATACCTTCTGCCTGTGCAGGAGCTGGCCCCTCTATGTCTCCCTGCTCCCTCAGCAAGTTTAGTTTTTAGCCAAGTGTTACAGGCTGCCAATCCATTTTCCCCCATAAGGCCACAAGACAGCGAACAGACAGCATTGGTGACCGTGGTCATGGGCAGGTCCTCTGCCGGGGCCTTTGGCCATGCCTGTTCACCCTTAGAGTCCCAAGCCATCCCTTGCTGCCCCTGGCCATGCCAAAGCCACACGGGAAATTGCTAGGATTCTAGGTGCAGCTCCTGGAGGCATCAGACTGGAGGTCTGAACTCTGGAGATACAAAGTTGGGTAGCCCAGAGAGCCAGGGGCTTGTCATAATCAAGGAAGCCAAGTGGCCGGTTGGGTTAGGACTGCAAAATCTAAATTCAGAGCCTAGAGTTACAGAGTTCAAAGTTGAGAGATGCTTCAGAAGTACAGGATGGAGCAAATGATCATACGTCTCATTTAAAGCCTTATAAAAATCCTCAAGAAGAGGGCCTTTCTTTCAGGTTTATAGGGAAATTGTGATTCGGAGGGGCAGAGTGACTTGCTGAAGGGTTTATAGGGAAATTGTGATTCGGAGGGGCAGAGTGACTTGCTGAAGGGTTTATAGGGAAATTGTGATTCGGAGGGGCAGAGTGACTTGCTGAAGGTACACAGCCAGGAAATGACAGAGCGGGGATTCAAATTCACAGTGATCCCAACACTGGAAACTCCACTGCATCTTATTGGCCTTTTACAGCTGTCACTGTGTGCTGGGCACTGCACACACAGCCTGGAAGAAGTGCATCTCACTCGTTCTGTTCCAAACCCTGGGAGGTGGACGATATGCTATGTTCATTTCAAATATGAGCTCAGAGAGGTGACATGACTTTCCTAAGACCACACAGGACGTGGAAGAGCCAAAGTTGGAACCCAGGTCTGTCTGATGCCACCTCTCCACCCTACCTCCTTCTCCACACAGGAGGCTTCATCTGGGACCGATGGTCAGCCCCTCTTCTGGACTCTCTGCCTAAGGAGAGTGGAGCCTGAGGATGGGATAGGGGTAGTGCGTGGACGCAATGGGAAAAGGGAGCACAGATGTCATGGGGGGTGCAAGAACTCCCTGCTGGGGTAACAGATGAAGTGTGATCTTAGCCAGAAGTCCACAAACCACTGATTCCCCATTATGGAGTGACAACTTAGGGTTCCAAAAGAGTTTCGAGTCCCCCCCAGAACTTCACGAAACATGCTACCTGAAGTCCCAGGACTTCCCCATCTATGAAGGTGCTAGACAGCTGAAAGGGAAGCCCCAGCAAAAGAACCTTAGAGAACATTCTGGAGGAGGAATTTGAGGGGACTGCTGGGCAGAGGGAGTGAAGGGGGTGAGAGAAAGGTGAACTAGACAAGGGCAAATGAACTTCTCAGGCTTGGCTGTTTTGCCTGGATTACCTCCGAACCCCTGCTGAGGTGTTGGATCAGCCTCTAGAGAGAAGCAAAATCGCTGTCACGGGCTGAGGAGAAAATGACTGGTTGGGTAATGGAAAGGTGCCTCTGTCATATAAGGACTAACCAAGGATGAGACAAAGTTTACCTTCAGTTCGATACTTACACTTGTTCACCTTGAGGCGGGTCTTGGAGCCAGTGCTTGGGGAAAGTGATGATGAGTAAGATACAGATTTCCAGGAACCTGGCACACAGTTTCCCAACCAGATTTTGTCCCACTCAACAGATTCCTGAAGCCTTTCTGCGTGCATTATTTTATTTAACCCTCGTAATCACCCAGTGCAGCAAGTATCATCAGCCCTGCTCAGTATGGGGTGGGGACTGAACATGAGAGGTGAAGTGACTGGCCTGTAGTTATAGCCAAGAAATGGCAGAGCTGGGATTCAAACTCAGTTCTCCATGACTCCCAAGTCTAGCGCCCTTGCAACAATGCTACACGACCTCATGCCTCTTAGAGTGGCTATGAGTCACTTTTCGGCTCAGAGAGTCCTGGTTCCTTGGAGACAGGGGACGGGGGCTTGGGGACATAGCCACTTAGAATTCTAACCCCCACCACCCCCAAATACCCCCAGGCTCCCAAAGTCAAATTCTCAGTCCCCCACGAGTTCAAGATCCCTGTCTCCCAATGAATATGGGACCAGAAGTCTATATCCACTGGTTATCCTTTTGACTCATCCGTCCCAAGCCTGGAGTTTACATTTTAGGACCAAAACTCTCTGGGAGAACAACGTCAGCCTGGTTGAGTGGATACAAGGCGTGAAGAGGACATGAGAGGTGGCAGGAGACAGAAGACCTGAGATGTGAATGGTGTGAGTGGAGAAGGCTGCGAGCTGCCTCTTCTTGAAGGGTTCAAGATTTTCTTACCCCATTGTATTAGTTTCCTGGGGCTCCCAGAACAAATGACCACAAACTGGGTGGATCAAAACAACAGGCATTTATTTTCTCATATTTCTGGGGGCTAGAAGTTTGGAATCAAGGTGCCAGTGGGGCCGCACCTCCTCTGAAGTCTTCGCAGAAGAACTGTTCCTTGCTTCCTCATAGTTTCTGGCAGTTGCTGGAGATCCTTGTCATCCTGTGGCTTGTAGCTGCGTCCCTCCAACTTCTGCCTACATTTTCACGTGCCTGTCTTCCCTGTGTGTGTCTCCATGTCTGTCTCCAAATCTCCCTTTCCTTTCTCACATAAAGACATTCGATTAGGGCCCACCCTAACCCAGTATGACTGCATCTCAGCTTGATCACATCTGCAAAGACTCTACTTTCAAGTAAGGTCACATTCACAGGTACCGGGGGTTAAGACTTGAACATATCTTACACCGTGGAATACTATGCAGCCATAAAAAGGAATGAGATCATGTCCTTTGCAGGGACATGGATGAAGCTGGAAGCCATCATCCTCAGCAAACTAACACAGGAACAGAAAACCAAACACCGCATGTTCTCACTCATAATTGGGAGTTGAACAATGAGAACGCATGGACACAGGGAGGGAAACAACACACACCAGGGCCTGCGGGTGGGGACGAGGGGAGAGGGAGCATCAGGACAAAGAGTTAATGCATGCAGGGCTTAAAACCTAGATGAGGGGTTGATAGGTACGGCAAACCACCATGGCATGTGTATAACTATGAAACAAACCTGCATGTTCTGCACAGGTATCACAGAACTTAGAGAACAAAAAAATACTTGAACATATCTTCTAGGGAGACACAATTTAATCCACAATACCCATTCAGAGGAAATAAAGGACACAGGACAGGCATAATTCCAAGAGGCCAGGCTGCTGAACTTCTAGAAATTCGGAGACGCCAGGAAAGGAAGTAGCAGCATAATACGGTAATTAAATGTGGACTCTGGTACCAAATAGCTTGGGTTCAAACCCTGGCTTGATCATTTCGCAGTTGTGTGCACTTGGGAAAATTACTTAACCTCTCTGTGCTTCAGTCTCCTCTCTGTAAAATGATAGTACCTTGAAGTGTTGTTATGATTATTAAGTGAGTTAATATTTGCAAAGGGCTTAGTAAGCACCATACAAGCGTCTGTTAAAATAACATGCAATGTTAATAAACATGCAATGTTCCCTAGATGAATATTACTATGTTATAGGGCTGAAACTGAGATCCATAAAGGGGAGATGACCTCCCCCAGGTCACCTGGTCAGGCTAGCCAGGGTACAGGCCATTTCTGCCTCCTTCCTTCAGGATTGCCCTCTGGAGAGGCTAAGTCTCCTTCCTATTTGTTCTGCAGTTGGAGAATGCAAGGTGGATGGTCTGGAATGGAGCAAGAGAAGAGAGGTGGGTGCAGAGGTGAAGAGGGAATTCAGAGGACAGAAGCAGTAGATTCCTCCTGCCTGCAGACACGCACCTCTTTTCCCACCCAGCCCTCTGTTTACAGGATTGAAAGTAATTGTGCGGCTGTTTCTGCCCACATGGAGGGAAACAAATCTCTGGAATGTGTAATCAACACAGTCTGGATAAGAAAGGAAAGCTGGTCCTCCAGTGATGCAGGCTGGGGGAGCAGAGCAGGGCTGTCAGAGAAACTAGGGAGAGTCTAGATGGGGGACAGGGGCCTAGGGGTGGCCCTTTCCCTAGAACAGCCTAAGTAGGGTAGCCAGCCTTCATAGGCATTGCATCTGAGAGGACCCCTGCCTCAGTCTTAATTCCTGAAGGGGCTAGACCCAGCCAAGTATGGCTCTGGGGTATGAAAGGGACCAAACGCAAGTTTTGGAGACAGTTGGGCTGATATCACATTCTTGGCAAACAAACAAACCCTCATGAACTCCCTTTCTCTCAACTTGCCTGTTCTAATCTCTTACCTGGTCCAGGAAATTGCATGAATTGCCCTTGTTCTTTATCCCTCCCTGTGTCCATGTCCTTTGCTATGTGATTTGGCAGTTCTTCTTCTAAAAAGGTGGAATGTTGCTCTCATCCCTTCACCTTGGGTTCAGCCTCATAACGTAGCCAATTTAATATTGGTGGGAATTACATAATTAAAGGCTGATAAAGGGCTTGCCTGATTGGGTTTGTTCTCTTGGGACTCTGCCCCTGTTGCCATAAGAAAAACGTGCCAATATAGGCCCACTGGTTCCAGGAGGAGAATAAAACATACACAGAGCAGGACTAAACCACCCCAATCAAGCCCAACTGAAATCAGCCAACTGTAGATTCATAAGCAAGTCCTGCATAGCTCAGCAGAGCTATCCAGCAGAGCCCAGCCAAGATCAACCAATTCTTAGCTAATCTAGAGATATGTAACCATCAATTATTTCTTCTTTAAGTCACTGAGTTTGGAGTGGCTTGGTATGCAGCATTTTCTGGCTATAACTAGGGGGTATTAGTCTGCTTTCATGCTGTTGATAAAGACATACCCAAGACTGGGAAATTTACAAAAGAAAGAGGTTTAATTGGACTTACACTTCCATGTGGCTGGAGAAGCCTCATGATCATGAAGGATGGCAAGGAGGAGCAAGTCATGTCTTACATGGATGGCAGCAAGCATAAAAGAGCATGTGCAGGAAAACTCCCCCTTATAGGAACCATCAGATCTCATGAGACTTACTATCCATGAGAACAACATGGGAAAGACCTGGCCCCATGATTCAATTACCTCCCACCGGGTCCCTCCCACAACAAGTGGGAATTCGAAATGAAATTTTGGTGGGTACACAGCCAAACCATATCAATTACCTCTTGTAGATTTCACCTTCCTCATGTCATTTGGGTAGGTCCTCCTCTCCATTCCCCTGGCATCAGTTCAAGCCTCCTAACAGCTTCTTACCTGATCTCCCTGTCTCTAGTCTCATAGATTTCAGTCCATTTCCCACGCTGTAGCCAGATCTTTGTAATATCTGTTAATCTCTTTTCTCAACCCCCCCGAAGCCCTTCATCGACTCTCCCATGGCCTTCCATAAAAAGTTCTACTTTTTAGCATAACATTCAAGGCCCTTTTTGATCTGTCGTGATGTCTGGCCCTGCTCCTATGGACTCTTCACTCCAGCCAGATAGAACTACTTGTGGTTCCCTGGACTTGGAGTCTCATACCTCTGCGATTTTACCCATGTCAATCCCTCCATCTAGAAGACACCCTGCCCCTTCCCCATCTGGCTCTCTTTTACCTGTCCTGCAAAGGAGAGCTGAAGCATCTCCTCTAGGAAGCAGGGCCATCCTGTTAGATTTCCTGACTTAGGGGGCCACAGAGTCCCATGCTCAGCACAGGTCCCCACACACAAAAAGTGCTCAATTAATATACTATTGGATGAAGAAGTGAATGAGACCTCAGAGGCAGCATCATGTCTCATGTACACTTGTATTCACGATATCTATTGCTGGTCTTGACACATAGAGGGGCTTCATAATTATTTGTTGAATCAGCAAATGAAAGAACATATGACCCTATTACCTCAGTACCCCCAAACAGTCACGGCAAGCTACTCCTCTCCTCCCCAGAGAAGGTGGCAGTGCCAGGGGGTGGGGAAGCCTTGGCACCTGACACAGGTGGGAAGAAGGTGGGAGTGAGAGCGTGGCATGCCAGGGGGCTGGTTAGTGGGAGTCATCTGCTCTGGATTCAGGCAATAAGACTTGCATTTTCTGTAGGGAATTTAAAAATGATTCAACTAAAAGTCAGTTTTCATTTTATTATCACCTCGTGGTGTTATGTTAAAACAAAGTGCTGAGAAAATAATCCTCCTCACTGACCATGCCAGTGCCTATGCCTTAATGTCCCAGTACAGGGAGGATACACCCCCTTCTAGCCCTGATGTTGAGTCTGTCCCATCAGAGGACAGCCTTGGAGATACAGGACAGCTGAGAATCCGTCAAAGGGGTCCTAACAACCTCAGTGTATCCAGCCTACATTACAAAGGCTTATGCCCTTGGTGTAATGCTATATAGCTTGGGTTGGATGCCAGGCAGCCACAGGTAAGCTCACAGGGCACAGAGCCAGAAGGTAGCAGAGGCAGGGTTTGTGCCCAGGTTTCTGTGCTACCAAAGCTCACACAATGCACCTTCCAGGTCCTGTCTGTAGCTGGTCCTCGAGCTTGGTCTCCTTCTGGCCACTGCCAGATCCTTTGGGCTTTGGCTGAAGGCTCAGCATTTGTTGAGAAGGGAGGAGTCAGGCTGGAGCCTGCCCTCATCACCTTTGGTGGCAAGAACCTTAGGAAAGAGGTCCTCCCTGGCTTCAGGGACCAGTCTTTACTCAGAGCCACCTGGCACTCACCTAAATAATGACACTCACCCCTGGATCCCTGGGGTCAGACATGAGTCCTTGTTCCATCACTGGCTATTTGTGGGGACCATTTGTCCTTTCTGAGTCTTGATTCTCTTATCTTTAGGATGGGGATGGGAGTTCCTGTCTCCCCTGGTGAAGGACAGCCCTGGCCACTGGGATGCTTTCTCCAGCTCTGCCCTCATTTCCCTCTGGGACAACTGCAACAGCCTCTCGTGTCCTGCTTCCCCTCAGACACCCCACAAATGCTCTCGATGCATCAGCCAGAATGGACCTTGCAAAGCGTCAAATTCAATCTTAAGACACCCTGATTAAAGTGGTCAATGTCTTCCCATTGCTCTTAGATGAAGACACAATTCCTCTTCACCTCTGCCGACAAGAACTGCAGGTCTGGTCCCTGCAGATGGCTCCCACTTCATTTCCATCCACTCCGCACCCTCCAGAAACACTGGATCCCTTTCAGGCCTTCATCGGCTCTGGGCTATCTGGGTTTTGTCTAAGCTGTTCCTTTCACCCAGAACATTCTTCCCTCCTCCTTTCAATTAAAGCCATAGTTCTTCAGGGGTCAGCTCAAGCATCACTTCCCCAGGAGATCTTCAAGGTCAAATCTCCCAACCTCCAGTTCTCATGCCCTGAGTACCAGTCCCTCTGTAGATTGTGTAGCACTTATCACAACTGCAATTTAGCATTTTTGTTATAGAACAACTTGGGGAATGTCTTTCTCCTCTACTACAATGCAAGCTCAGTGAAGGCCAATACTTTAGCTCTTTTGGTTACTTCCTCTGCTATGCCTCGCTTGGTGCCTGCACCAGGTAGGCACTCAGAAAATATTTGTAAGTAAGCGAGAATATTTGAAAATATTTAAAGTAAGTGAAATGAAATGAAATCACTGATGGAAAAGACCTTTATCAAGAATAAAAGGTACCCATTTGGAATTATTATTATACCCACTTAATAGGTGAGAATACTGAAGATCCGAAAAGTTAAGGAAATTACCTGTGTCCTGGCTTAGTGGCAAAGCCAGGGCTGGAACCCAGACATAGTTCCTGGCACACAGAGGGGCTTGATCCCTGCTTACTGAGCTGAGGTGGGTTCTGCCTCCAACTTCAGCACCCTGTACCCTGCACCCTGCACCCTGCTGTCTCTCCTGGAGGCAGGCTGCCTGGAGTGTACAGATGGCTGCTGGCAGGGGTCGGGGCTGGCTGGAGATGACTGCTCTGTCATCAGGTGCCTGTTTCTTATTCATGATCTGTTGCCATTCATAGTGCCTTGGTACAAACAAACAAGCAGCGACAGCTCCTGGCTTCAAAGCTGTCCTGGGGGCAAGAACACAGCCTGGCCTGGCCAGGGGCCCCAGGCAGCTCACTGATGGCAGGGAGAGCCAGGGGCCGGACAGATGCAGGCGTCTCAGAACAGGTGGCTGATCAAGGCAAGGGAGGGCTGCTAGGGGGACAAAAAAGGGCTGAATCTCTGAAGCTATCAATCTTGTACCATGCTCTTCCAGCTCTTTAAAAATAGACACATGGCAAAAACAAATTTTAAAAAAGGAGGAAAACAAAGGTGAATAGATTCTTTCAAGTGTGGTGAGGAGCACTTCCATATGTTTCCTGCCTTCTGGTCTCTCATGTTCCCCCCACCTCCCCAAGGAGAAAAGGATAGTGCATTTCTAGTGCCTGAAATCTTCAGGCCCCCTGGGACATTGCGTCAGTACATTGAGGACCTACCAGGTACCTGGGGCTGTGTTTTTACACATGCTGATTCATGCCATCCTCAAAACAGCCCTGAGAAACAGGTTTGAGTGTTGTTTGTTTTGTTTTTAATTCAACCAGTATTTGAGCATCTCCTCTGTGTAGACATTGGCCATGATTGGTCAACCTGATAGACATTGTCTTCACCATCTGCAACCTACACTCCACAGCAATGAGGCCATTAAAGTCTTGATAAGTGCTGCAAAAGAAATAACTTGAGTCATTTGCTACAGAGTCACTAGGGTGGGGGACTGGGATTACTATGTTGTATTGGGAAGTCAGGGGGTGCCTCTCTGAAGAGTGGCCAGCCAAGCTGAAAAATGCAAGATGAGGAGGAACCCAGCTCCCAGCTGTTCAAAGGGTGGGGCAGGGGAGGAGCATTCAGAGACAGTGGGAGCAGTAATTGCAAAGGGTAGGAAGGGGCTCCATAAACCCAAGGAAGAGAAAGGGGAGCAAAGTGAGAGTGACCCCCACCAAGGAGAGGGGCAAGTAAGAGGTCGGAGGGACAGATGGGTCACTGTAAGAGTTGAAATATTACCCCGAGAGCCATTGACAGTCACTCGGGGTATATATAAAGAGGGCAAATGTGCTTTTGTTGCATTTTATGAGCTCATCCTGGCCACTGGGTGGAGAAGGTGTTAGAGTAGGGGAAGCTGGGAGAAGGTTCATGGAGATGCTACTGTGGTAATAGATAAAAGATGGTGGTGGTGGCGAGGGTGGCGTAGGGGACAGAGAGCAGTGGATGGATTGGGTGTGGGTGAAAGGGAAGGGAAAGAATCAAGGGTGCCTCCCCAGTTATGGGTTTGTGTAATTACATGGGTGGTGGTGCCATTTGTAGAAATAGGCAAGGCAGGAGGAGGACCAGTTGGATGGTGGCATTGGTGGGAATCTAGAAATTTGTTTAGGATGCAATGAGTTTATAGCAAATCATGTGTCCAGGTACAGACTGTAGTTGAATGTATTAGTTTGGAGTTCAGATGACACTGAGCTGGAGATGAAATTCAGGAGTCATAAAGCTATACATGGAAATTAATACCCAGCAACAGGATCCTCTGTGAGCATCAAATGCAGGTTCCATAATAGCAGGGACCATACCTGTCTTGTTCATTGCTCTCTGCCTGGCACCTACAGTCTAGCACGTGGCAGGCACTTGAGTCATTATTGAAGTCAGAAGGCATAACATAAAAGGAAGCCACAGACATGATCCCTTCCTCCAAGGAAGTTATACTAGGTGAGGTCACCCAGAAACAAACACAGCCTCAAATACATAAAACAGTCACATGACTATCAGGGACCACCATTTGTATGCAACACGATTGACATTTTCCTTAGCCTCACAGAACCTGCTGTGGTGGATGGTCCATATTAATAGGTTAAGTACACTGGTGAGGAAAATGTTTATAAAGAGCTTGAGAACAACTCTTTTCAAGCCATTAGAAGTACCTATTACAGGCTCTATATCAGAAACGTTTGATGGGCTTATGCACAATTAATTTGCTTTGCTGTAGCATATTAAGCATGACTTTGTCACAGCACTTGTCTGGTTGTATTGTAGCCCTTTGGTTTGGAGGCATCTTTACTCCTCCTCTCCCCACCCACCCTGTACCCACTCATTCACCAAACTTGGAGCTTTGCAAGGGTAGGAGGCCTTATCTGATTTATCTTTATAACTCCAGGGGTTGGCTGGGTGCCAGATATCTAGCAGCTATTAGATAACTCATGCCCATAATAGATAATAGAAACTTGATGGGTTTATTGCATAAGTGAATTCCTAGCTATTGAAACAGATTCTCCGAGAATATCTCTTAGGTAATGCTTCTTGGAATTACTATATATGATCCGGTGAAAAAAATCTACATTTGTGGTTTTAAAACTCACTACATGGTAGCTGTGGAATGTGGAGTAAGTCTCTTGACCTCTCTGGGCCTTGATTTCTTCTAGGCATAGCCTAGAAATGTCTGCAACGCTTGGTTTCCTGCTATCTATAGCATGTACCCATTTGTATGTGCTCATTTGTCAGGGGCGTGGTGCTCCTGAAGCCAGTACAGGCCACAGAGGTAGTCACAGCCTCTGCCTGGGGAAGGAAGACTGTGTAGAGGAAGCTTTGGGTGCCAATGCCCAGGGCCAGAGAGAGAAAAATCTGTGGAGTGCCTTGTCCTGACATAGACACATGGGCCAGGTCTGGGCTCTACTGAGAAAGGCATTAATATGATGAGCACGTATTATTCTTATAATTTTAAAAAAAGAAGTTATCCATGGATAGTCCATAAGCAAGCATGGTTGATTCTCCCTACAGAATATCTCTCGGGTCCGAACACCCCTCATCATCCACCCTGCCTCCCTGCAGGACCGAGCCCCAGCCCCTTTCCTGGTCCCCATGGTGGTTCCTCCCTGCTCTCAGCAGCCCTTCATGCCTCACCCCACTGTGCACTCGTTGCTTGGTAGCTATTAATTAAATGACATCCCTGCTCTGCTTAAAATACTTTGGGGATGACATCACACTCGAAATAAAACTGACTCCTCACCACGGTCTTGAATGACCGGGCCCAGACTCCCCCACAAACTTTACTTCCTACTTCCCTGTCCCTAACCTGTGTTCCAGCCACTCAACCTCTTCTCAGTGCCTCAAGCCCAACCCTCAGGTCCTCCCCCTACTCTGTGCTCTCTGACAGGGGTGTTATGCCCATTACTTTGTGCATGAATGATTAAATGTCACCTCCTCAGAGAGGTCCTCCCTGACCACTTTATCCCAGTGCCTGGTACATAGTGGATGCTCAATAAATAGTCGTTGCATGAACAAATTCTTCCCAACCTGCATGGGCCCCAGTATGGCTCCCACATGGGGAGGATGGAATGGGAAGAGAGGCCACTTTGACATCTTGAGGCTTCATCTTGGAGAACGCTAAACTATAGCATCCTATCCTAGACAGCAGTTGGAGCATCCACAAGAACTAGACCCAGCCCTGCACAGACAACCACAACGGCATGGTGCTGTCCAGCTAGCATGGACTTGTTTGAGGGTATGTGCAGGACCACCCCTTCCCCACTCTCTGACCTCCAGAAATACTCAAAGGAAGGGATTTTATAGGCATCTGAGGTCCTACCCAGCTGGCGGCAGCCCCAGGCCTGTGGGTTTTGTGCATTCATGTTACTGACACTTGCTAATGGTTGCTCAGCTTCTGCTGTGGTTTGGGTATTTGTCCCCTTCAAATCTCATGCTGAAATTTGATCCCCAGTGTTGGAGGGGGTGCCTAATGGGAGGTGTTTGGGTCATGGGGGTGGATCCCTCAGGAATAGATTAACGCCTTCCCTCGGGGGGTGAGTGAGTTCTTGCCCTATAAGTTCCCAAGAGAGCTGGTTGTTGAAAAGAGCCTGACGCCTCCCCCATCTCTCTCATGCTTCCTCTTTTGAGACGTGATCTCTGCACACGCCAGCTCTCCTTCACCTTCTGCCCTGAGTGGAAGCAGCCCGAGGACCCCCAACAGAGGCAGATGCCCAATCGTGAAGTTTCCAACCATCGGAATCATGAGCCAAATAAACCTTTTTTTCTTTATAAGTTACCCAGTCTCAGGTATTCCTTTATAGCAACACAATATGGACTAAGACACCTTCATTACGGCCCTTTGCTCTCAGTAGTAAATCAAAGTCGAGTTTCGATTTAGTAAGTGCGTCTGTGTTCCTGCCAGTCTTGCATCCTCACACGGGAAGTCAGGATCAGCACACGCTTCTAGAGTTGGCTCTGATAGAGACAGAAGGCCTTACTGCAACAATATGACTTAGTTCTGGAGAAAACGCATGAGGCAGAGAATTGCTTGAACCTGGGAGGCGGAGGTTGCAGCGAGCTGAGATCACGCCACTGCACTCCGGCCTGGGTGACAGAGTGAAACTCCGTCTCAAAAAAAAAAAAAAAAAAAAAAAAAAAAGAAAAAAGAAAAAAAGAAAAAGAAAATAAGCAAATAAAACACATGAACAGAATCATCTCTCACAAGGGTTTCTGGAGAGAACGTGTGAAAAAAATAATCTCTCACAACTGCTTCTTTGCTCCTTCCCTTTGCAGACATTCCATGGCCTGTGTAACTGGGCAAAAAGCATAAATGAAAGTGGCTTCTGGCCTGTGCCGAGTCTTTTTCAAAGAGAAAAAGGAGGGGATAGTGCTTAGGAGCTGAGGGATGTCCGTTCACCTATTTAACTCACAGACATACGCCAGGGGAGCACCTGTCTGCTCTGGGTCCTTAGTCCCGGCTATGGAATTGGAGGAAACCAGTACACGCTGGCAGAAGAGCCCAGGGTCCAGCCAGGACCATCGTCCAAGCAAATGCAATCATGCAATCCTCCTCCTTATCAAAAAGCATTTGTATTTGGGGTGGGGAAGAGTCCAGGGAGAGACTGGGACTGGTGGCTTCCAGCCCAAAGATGGCCCATGGTGATTTTCATGGCATGTGGGCTAGCAGCTACCCTTGTGTCTTCTCAGTTGTATTTATGAGAATATATGAACTCATTACCTAAGGGACAATGGGCAAGTTACTGGAACTTGATATCCTCCTCTATAAAGTAGGGATAGTGATACCTGCCTCGTGGGGCTGTCATGAAGACGGAAGAGATCAGGTAGGTCAACGGCTCAGCACAGGGCCTGGCACAGGCCAAACTGCCTCTTCCCTCACCCCACGCAGAGTTGACATAGAAATCTTCCTCCATCTGCATTGCACAAGACTTAAGAAATTTCGTTCATTTCAGAAAAACCATCCTCTCTCAGGCCAGGACAGCCATACTTTTCAACATCCAAATAGGTAACCCTTGGTCTCAGCCCTACCAAAAGAAGCAGGACATTGGCACGTCACTTTCCAAAGATGGCTAATCCAATTTAAGCATCTACACAGAAGAACTAGCAACACCTCTCTACAGGGCCCTGTTTGTGGATTCTCAATAGTGATGCCAATGAAGGCAGCTGTGATTTGTTGTACACTCTCGGGGCCCCAGGAAATTTACACTTATTAGCAGATCTGGTCCTTACAAGAGCCTCAGAAGATAAGTCTTTATGATGATCCTCATTTTGTAAATGAGGACACTGGATGCAGAGAGGTGAAAGGAAGTAGGAGGCAGAGCTAAGATTCGAGCCCGGGATGCCTGCCTCTCTCCTCAGTACCATGATACTGCCTCTTGCTGCATGGAGCTTTCCACTACCCGCTCTAAGATGTGACTTCTCTCTCTCCACCGAGGAGCCTCAGGTCCCCATGGTGACAGTCACTATGGACATGTGGACAGACTTATGGGCTGGGCTAATTAATCTGTGGTTCCCCTGGGCTCTCAGAGGAAATTGATTGCAATGATGTATTCCCAGTAAGCTTGAAGGTGATTTTTCTCCATCAGATGTTTCTCGCTGTGAACTTGGATGCTGGGTGCAGTCCCCAGAGAATGGAGAAGTCTGATTTGATATCCCTAGGAGCAAGCCAGGGCCTCTGAGGAGCTAGGTCGTTGCCATGGCATCCGCCTTAGCTCTTCCAAGGCTGGGCCCAGCCAGCATGGTCCAGATAAGCATCAAATCATGCCTGACTGGTGGCAACGTTGCCAAGGGGATGCTGGCCCTATGAGATGCTCTGGCCCTGTGAACACTGGAGAGGAGCCAGTGGGAAATGGAAACAGGGGGTCAGAAGGACAGCTCTCTCCTAGGGGCTGGTCCTCTGCTCCTGAACGAGTCCCTGCCTGTAAATGCCTCCCACCATGCCTAGCACAGTGCCTGGCATGCAGTGTGTGCTCATGCTTTCACTCAAGCATTCAACCCATGTTTATTGAGCACATCTATATGCCAAGCCCTGGGGATACAATGAGATAAGAAACACACAGTGCTGACCCTCATGGAGCTTACATTTTAGTGAAGGAGGGAGCCATCGGTTAGTACTACAACAACAACAACTGGGATGACAAACGCCATCAAGAGAGCTGCAGGGTGCTTGCCTGCCCTAGGGGAATTAGAGCTAATCAGGGAGGTCAGGACATCTACTTGAATTGAGATCTCAATGAGTGAGTGTTAACGAGAGGAGGAGGAGGAGAAGGAAGAGCCTCCCAGGAGAGGGAACAGCATGTGCAAAGGGGAGCACATGGGCTGGAGCAGCAAGAACAAGGAGCAGCATGAGACAGGCTGATGACCAGACCCCATGGGGCCTTCAGACCATGCTAAAGAATGTGGACTTTTATCTCAAAGGAATTCAGAAGCCTTCAGAGAGCTGGTAAGCAGGGGAGATGTGATGAGATCTGCTTTGAAATGATCACTTGGCTGCAGAGTGAAGCTTTGGAGGGAGGGATTGGAGTGGATATGGAGTGGTCAGAGGTGGGGGGAAAGTGCTCAGTGGATATTTTCAAATCCATTTTTAAAAGTCCATTCCCCAGTCTGCCTTCCTCACTGCCACTGCCTTGGCTCAGGACCCCTCATCTCCTCCACACTGGACGCATGGCCTCTGTTATTTTCCATCTGTTAGCCACCTCGCACGTGGCCAGCAGTTTCCCATTCAAAACTCCAGCTCTGATCATGTCTTCTACGATTACAAGCTGTTCTGTGTCTTCCTTCCCTCCGCCTGAAAGGCAGAGCTCTGTCACTGAGGTTGCAACTTCCCCGCCTGCCTCTCCTTCCCTCTACCCCTCTTCCCCTCCTCCCCGCAGCTTCTGGAACATTGAGTTTATTTCCAGGTGCTGCTCTCTGCCCGGAATGCTCTGCCTCATCCTTTCAGAGCTGACTGGGAGCAGAGTTTTTCCTGATGGCTCTGCCCCTGGTTGACCATCTCTCTTCTGTACTTGGACCAAATCCCGATTTATATCCACCCTGCCTCTTTAGAGGAGGGAGAGAATTGATGGGAATATCTACCCAGACCAAGTTTTTTTTTTTTTTTTTTTTTGAGACTGAGTCTCACTCTGTTGTCCAGGTTGGAGTGCAGTGGCGCAATCTCCGCTCACTGCAACCTCCGCCTCCCAGATTCATGCCATTCTCCTGCCTCAGCCTCCCGAGTGGCTGGGACTACAGGCACCCGCCACCACACCCGGGTAATTTTTTTGTATTTTTAGTAGAGATGGTGTTTCACCATGTTAGCCAGGATGGTCTTGATCTCCTGACCTCATGATCTGCCCGCCTTGGCCTCCCAAAGTCCTGGGATTACAGGTGTGAGCCACTGCGCCTGGCCCAGGTTCTTAAAAATACATAAATTCATCTCATCCTAGTAACAATTATCACGTAAAGAAGATATTGTTATTTACAATTTTGTAATGAGGAAACTGAGGCTCAGAGAAGGGAAATAACTCATGCAGCAAAGTATGTGGCAGATGTGGGGTCTATCTACCCTAAAAACCCATGTTCTTTAAACCATGGCAGCTGCCTCTTCCTGAGCTAAGGCAGGGGGTATCACTGGGCCTCCTACAGGGTTTGTTGTACCTGGGGAGGGAAAATATCAGAAAACAATGTAACTAAATAAAGGCAAACTTCTCCCTCTCTCTGTAGCTGCCCCCTCTAGAGATTCCTCTGCCTTGGACAATGATATATAGTTTATATGTTATAAATGTTTGTATGTTATAAATAACATGAATATATTCTGACTATATCATGAGTATGCATAAATGTCAGACTCTGTGAACTGCTTAGCTAGCATTATCTCAATAAAAACTTTACAAGAACCTCACAAGGGAGTTGTCATAATTATGCCTCTGCCATGGAGAGGAAATGGAGGCTCAAGCCCTCATCTACAATGCAACAGGCTGCACTGGGACCCAAGCCCACCATCCCCACCTTTATGAAATATGTCTTGTATGGGTACAAGAAATGACTTGTCCTGGGTCTCCAGGCCAATGGGGGCCCAACCACTTTTGGGGTCCTCACAGCTTTTCCCAGAGTTTCAGCACCTGCTCCCTCAGCCCACTGTCTTTCCATGCTTTTGGATTTCCCTATGGAAAGGAAGCAATTTTTACTTCAGTCATTGTACTTCACTCATCTACCCATCCATCCATCTGTCTATCCATCTATCCATCCACCCACCCACCCATGCACCCATCCACCTATCCATCCAATCCACCCATCCATCCATCCATTCATCGGCCCACCCATCCATCCATCCATCCATTCATCAGCCCACCCATCCATTCATCCACCTATCTATCCAATCCATCCATCCATCCACACACCCATCCACCAAGGCTTTCACCCCCCCACCCACCCATTCATCTACCATCCATCCATCCATCCATCCATCCATCCATCCATCCATCCATTCATACATACATACACACACCCATACACCCACCCACCCATTGATTTATCCATCCATCCATCCATCCATCCATCCATCCATCCATCCACCCACCCATGCACCCATCCACCTATCCATCCAATCCACCCATCCATCCATCCATTCATCGGCCCACCCATCCATCCATTCATCAGTCCACCCATCCATTCATCCACCTATCCATCCAATCCACCCATCCATCCATCCATTCACCCATCCATGCATCCATCCATCCATCCATCCATCCACACACCCATCCACCAAGGCTTTCACCCACCCACCCACCCACCCACCCATTCATCTACCATCCATCCATCCATCCATCCATCCATCCATCCATTCATACATACATACACACACCCATACACCCACCCACCCACTGATTTATCCATCCATCCATCCATCCATCCATCCATCCACCCACCCACACACCCATTTGCCAATCCATTCACTCACCCACCCACTCATTCATCTATTTATCCGTCCATCCATCCACCCATCCATCCATCCACCCACCCATTCATCTATCCATTTATTGATCCATCCACCCACACATCCATACACCCACCCACCCATTGATCTATCCATCCATCCATCCATCCTTCCATCCACCCACCCACCCATGCATCCACCCATTTATCCATCCATCCATCCATCCATCCATCCATCCATCCATCCATTATTTATTAATACCTACTGTTTGCCTTCCCCTACTATGTGCTGGGGCTACACAGAACAAAAAGGCAGAGCCCTCAAGGAGCCCACAGTCTCCCCAAAGAGACAGCACTCACACTCCAAAGCAACTGGGGCCAATGCAGGGACCAGTTAGAAAATCTGATTTCTGGAAGGGCCCAGTAAGTCACTGAAGATTGGTGGCCTAAAGGTGTGCTCGGAAAGTTCTTATTGTTCTCTACTGTCAGTAAGGGCTGGGGCAGATGTTGCAAATTGATAGGAAGGGAATGAGCTCAGCTGTTGCTTGTCCCTCGTGAACACCAACAATTAGAAAGCATCTTGCAGAGTCTGGGCAAAGTCGTCATGGTTGGATTTCCCCTGTGCCAGGCAGCTTGCTGAGATTGTTCTAGAGGCAGATTGTCACAGCTCCTCTGTAGGCATCAGCTCAGGAGGCATTGCTCACTTCTCACTCTTCCTGTTGACACGTTTGCCAGTGGGGTGGCTGCTAGGCAGGCTCTGCCTTCCTTCAGAAGCTGCTGTAACAGCTGGCATTTACTCCATGCCTTCTGTGGGCCAGTTTTTTATATGTGATGTCCTCACTCTTTGCAGTGATCCTGAGATGTGGATGCATTATCCCCACTTTACAGGTGAAAAACTGAGGCTCGTTGAGGGAGATCAGGTGGCCAGGCAGTGCAGCGCAGGGTGGGAGTCTGCGTCCGTCCGACACAAGCCTGTCTTGACTCTGTTACGTACCATATTTTTTCACTACCAGGCAGCCCTGCCTGCCCGGTCAGTAGTAGATAAAACTGTGACATCTTCTAAGTTTCTGGTCCCTTTGGTTCTGGGGATGAAGGAAGTCTGAGTGGCCCTGAGAGGTACAGAGAGAGGAAATGGGAGACCACTAGATACAGCTCTCAGTGCATGTAAGATAGTGTCAAAAGTTTAGAATCAGAATCCTTTCACCTAAGTAAGATGCTGCTTGGATTTCCAGACTGATCCATAAAATCTTATTTGACCCCTAAATACTTGCAGGGTTACTAGTTGTGTTTTAACTATGACCAACTCTTGTTTATAATTCTGTTGCTATAAGAAATGTGTTCTGAGGTTTTACTCATCATACCAGCAACATTTCTTTCCTCTTCAATGCCCCTCACCCACAAGCTGCAACCTAAGACCTCCTCCCAAAAGGCAAGGGTGGGGCTTTACTCTTTTTTCCATAAGAGAAGGACCCATCCTAGACACTGGTTAATACTCCACGTCTGTCCAAGACGAGGTCTGACACACATCAGGTTTGTGATTACTATTGACAAAAACAGAGAGAAGATGGTGGTGAGGCAGGGTAAGAGAAATAGAGGATGGAAAGACAGCAGGAGGGAAAGTAAGAAATCAGGAAGGGAAAGAGAGAGATAGTCAGACAGGAAAACAATAGCTTTGTCTACTGCTCAAGTGTTTTGAGGGCCAAAGGGAGGATTACACAGATAAGCCAGCCAGAGTTGCCTGTGTTATACTTGGCCCCCACTGGCGTAATTTTGCTTTTGGCTGCAGCCAGCCTGTCTTAGAGATAAAGAGTTCTTCCATGGCAAGGAAGGATGTTGAGGCTGCCACCCCACAGGGGCACTCACCCCTGGTATACCAACACCAGCTCCATCAGCCCCTGGCTGCAGGGCAGAGAAGGCTGATGCTTGTGCCTCTCAAATGGCTCCTTTCCATCCTGGGTGTCCACCTGCCCTTTGCTGACGGGAGAGACTTTGTCTGGCAGACAGGCATCGTGGGGAGTTGCCATGGTGATGGCTGTGATGTCACTGGGGAGTAAATCAAATTGCAAATCTCACAGTTGAACGGCTTTGCTTTGCAGGGGTTGTGAGGAATGAGGAAAGGGTAGATGCCTCAAAGGAAGTTGCAGGGTGGATCTGTACCAAGTCCATCTCCAGCCTCTCCCGTTGCTTTGTCAACTAAGATGAACCTCATTTGTTCATTCATTCATTCAAGTAATTTTTTGAGCACCTACTATGTGCCAAGCACCATGCTAGGTAAATCAGATGAGGTGTCTGTATGGTTGCACCACCTAGTGGGAGAGACAGGCACGTAAAAGAAATTACATGATAAACATGTGATTACCTTTGTGATTCATGCAGTGAAGAAGTGTATCAGCAGTATAAAAGTTTACTTGGGCTGCCATAATGGAATACCATAGATGGGGTGGCTGAAACAAAATAAATTTATTTTCTCACAATCCTGGGGGCTGGAAGTCCAAGATCAAGGTGTCAGCAGGATTGGTTTCTTCTGAGACCTTTCTCCTTGGCTTGTAAATGGCTCCCTCCTCCTTTTGTCTTCACATGGTCTTCCCTCTGTGTGTGTCTGTGTCCCAATCTCCTCTTCTTTTAGAGACACCAGCCATATTGGATTAGGGCCTACCCTAATTATCTTGTTTTAATTTAATCATCTCTTTAAGAACCCTCTCTCCAAATACAGTCACACTCTGAGGTACTGAGGGTTAGGATTTCAACATATGAATTTGGGGGGACACAATTCAGCCCCAACAGGAAGTAAGGAGAATGTATAAGAGGAAGATACAAGGTATCAGGTTGGGAAAGGGGCAAGCAAGTCCTCCCTGAAGAAATGACAACTCAGTAGAAACTTGAAGCACTAGAAGTTTTCCAGGAAGGCAGAGTGTATTAGTTCATTCTCACACTGCTATAAGGACATACCTGAGACTGGGTAATTTATAAAGAAAAACAGGCTTAATGCAAGAGACAGAGTGTGCAGGGGAGCTGCTCTTTATGAAACCATGAGATCTTGTGAGACTTACTCACTATCATGGGAACAGCCCAGGAAAAACCTACCCCCATGATTCAATTACTTCCCACTGGGTCCTCCTCCCACAACACATGGGGATTACGGGAGCTACAATTCAAGATAACATTAGGATGGGGACACAGCCAAAACATATCAGAGAGGAAAGATGGAGATGGACTTCTAGGGAGAGGAACTTTCCTAAGATAGGTGAGTTCAAGGAATTAAAAGAGGACCAGTGTGACTGGGGTAGAGTGAGTAGGGGGTGAATGGTGTCAGCAGAAGGCAGGGGCCAGGCCTTGCAGAACCTTGCAGGCAGTAGTAAGAATCTAGAATTTTTTCCATGAGCGATGGATAGCCACCAAGAGGTTTTAAACAAATTTTTCTCTTAAAAGAGGGCTCTTCTGGTGGTTTGGGGAGGGATGCCCGTAATGGAGGTTATTATAGCAGCCCAAGTGTGGTATTATTTGTCTTTGTTTCTTCCTCCTTTCCTGCCCCTTGTCATGGCTTCCTTTCCATGGGAGGAATATACTTTTCTGCCCCTTAGTCTTTAGGCTTAGCCATGTGACTTGCTTTAACATTAGTTAAATGTTAGAATGTTAGTAGACGGAATGCAAAAGAGGCTTTAAAAGCATTTGCATAGTTTGGCTCACTCTTTTACACATCTGCCACCTGCCATGAGAAAGACATGCCTTGGGTATCTGCTGGTTCACAGAGAATGAGGACACCTACGGAGAAGATCAGAATCTGACCTGTAGCCCAGAGAACTTTCCCAAATGACCCACAAATCTATCAGCAAGAATAATACATGTTTGTTGTGGCAGGTCAATGGGGTTTGTGTGTTGTGGGGGGAGGTATTTGTTATGCAGCATTATCATAGCATTAGCTGACTGATACACTAGGCAAGAGATAAAGTTGGCTTGAATTAAAGTGATGGCAACAGGGCTGGAGAGAAGTGGCCACGTTTAAGCTATATTTTACAGTTGCCAACATATAGGTGGCATTTAAGTTCTGGGGTGGATATACCAGTACTAAAGTGTGGGATGAGGAAAGGGGCCAGGATTAATCCTTGAGGGATTCCATCCATTAAAAATTGGAGGTGTGTTAGCTTGCTTGGGCTACCATAACAGGATATCACAATCTGGGTGGCTTAAAACACAAATTTATTTTCTCACCACTCGCAGGACTGGAAGTCCAAGATCCAGGTGCTGGCAGAATTTGTTTCTGATGAAGCCTCTCTTTCTAGCTTTCAGATGGCCACCTTCTCACTGTCCTCACATGGCCCTTCTACTGCGAACACATACTCCTGGTGTCTCTTCCTCTCTTTGTAAAGACACCAGTCCTATTGGATTAGGGCCCTACCCTTATGACCTCATTTAACCTTGACTCTTGTCCCCCACCCCCTGGGACAAGCTGTGCTGTGGTTACAGGGGGCAGAAGAGGGCAGCCTCCATCTGCATTCTATCTCCAAATAATGTCACTTTGGGAATTAGGTCTTCAACATATGAATTTTGGGGGGTGGCAGGGGGTGGGAAGGCAGTAATAATTCAGTCCATAACAGGTAGATTTCCTAAGTGCAAGGTACCAAATGCAAAACCAAAAGCTAAAAGACCACTTAAGACTTAAATGGGTAAGTCACACAGCATCACATCCACTATATTTTATTTGTCAAAGTAACTCTTAGAGCTGGTCCAGGTTCAAGAAGGTGGGGAGAATAGATTTCATCTCTTGGTAGGAGGAGTAGCAAAGCCACATTTGCAAAAGGGCATGTGGGATGGGAAAGATTGTGTGCCCATCTTTGGAAGCAGGCATCACAGAGCCTTCAAGAATGAGTGAGTAGGAACCTGCCAAATTCTCCCTAGACCTCTGGTCACCACCAAGGGACTTGACAGTTATCTGGAGGCAGAACCACTTGTAGGCCAAGACATCCTCAGGAGAACTTCTTCTCACCCTCCTTTAGTCTAGCTGGTTATCTGAGAATATCCGCACTGAAACCCACGTCATTTCACAGCTCTGATAAGGACCTAGAATTGCCTTGACTGTGAAAATAATGGACCCCTTGGCATCTTCTAAAGGTGATGTGGCAGTTACCTTGGATGTCAGTACCCATCCCTCCTCATTATAAGACAGCTCTGATGCTCCTGGTATGAGCACTCCCTTCTCTGCCAGAAACGGGATTGGTGGGGCTGTCAATCAAGGTATCCTTTCCAATGCCCACCAAAGAGGTGGACTGAGAACCCGAGATTGCTCTGGGGTTTAAATAAAGGGAGTCACACAGAGATAGTGACTGTGTGAACAAAATTCACCCACAGGGCCCTGGCAGATGGCCTTTCGCTCCTGCTACCTGGATTTTTGGTTTCTTCTTCTTTCTGAGATCTGGCTTGTGTGTTTGTTTCAGTTTTCCTTTAATCTGAAAGCTTTCCCTCATCTTCCCATTGAATTTCTTATTTGTGGATTTCTGTCTGTGCAATCAACAATCTGTAACATTGATCTTGGCTACAGAAATCTCGCATGTCTTTGCTGGCCTTCGTAGCATGAAGAAGCTTAGACTCAGGGAAGACCTCTCTTCAAGCTGTCCTTTGGGGAGGGGGAGTTAGAATGTCCCCCTTTGTTAGACAACTTGGAGGCATTGCATAGCTTCCTCCCTTGCAGAATCTTGATTGTCCCTTCCCGGTTGCCTCAAAGGCTGCAGGGGGAGGGTTCACAGACTGAATATGACAGTGCCAAAGGTTGCGAGAAAACAGGAGCTTCAAGCAAAGGGAAGGCTACTGGATAGCTCTTTGGATGGCAGCCTTGGCAGAGTGGCCCAGAAGCCACTGCCAGAGACTCAGGGAAGAGCTGGTGAGGAAGAAGCAGAGGTAACTGTATTTTTCAGATCAGTAGGGAGAGTGGGGCACCAGTAATCAGGGAACCTGGGTTCCCCGACTCACTGGCTATGTGACCTTGGGTGGCAAGTCATCATGATGTTCAATTTCCTTTTTGTCAAATTGAGGGTAAGGATAACACTGCCATGCAAAAGTCGTTTTGGAGATTAGTTCAGTTTCTATAGGCCAGAGTTTTCTGGAATTTGGTACTCTTATTTCTGGTGCAACTTCAGATACTTTTACTTGGTACAAGAATAAACAAATGTTATTCTAACAGTTGCATGTTTATTTCTATGGATTTCAGCATGAATGATGAGCATACTACGGCTGCAATTTTGTGGCTATTTTTCAGGAAGAGGTCAGATTATAAGAGTTAGTCACTTTAACAAAAAATATTAAGTAAATAAAAGTATAGGAGGAAAAAGGATGTGGCAATCAAAGGAATGCATTTATAAATAGGGCGCTTACAGAGGTGAGAATCGGGGAGACAAACGTGGCTGGAGAGAGCGGACAGGAACAGTGGAAAGCAAGGCCTGGCTGAATCAGAGGTCCCTGGGGTCAGAGTTGAACACGTCTGGAATATTCCACCTCTGGCAATGGTGAGTAGGTGTCAGAGGCTCCCGCCGAGCAGAGACCTCTAGACTGGACTTCTGTCCACCTCCTAATATCGTAGGGTTGTGCCTGCTGTGCTTTGGGAAAAGGAACTGTGGTTCCCCACCCCCTAGGACAAGTGGTTACAGGGGGCAGAAGAGGGCAGCCTCCATCTGGGTTCTTTCTCTGAGATTCCTTCTCTTAAGCGGGGCAGTGGCAGGAACCTCAGGCTTCAGGATCAGGCAGGGCTGGGTTATGATCCTGGCCCTGCTGCTCACGGGCTCTGAGGCCCTGGGAAAGTCACCTCACCGCTCTGAGTCTCGTTTCTTCGTCTGTAAAATGGGAGTGATAAGAGTTTTTGAAACATGTGTTCCCCACCCAATTCCCAAAAAGATTTGGAATGGCAGCTGATAGGGATTGTCATGGGCTGGTGAGCTCATGCAGCCTCCAAAGGAGGGGATGAGACAGCACCTAGTGCAGGACTCAGTAAATGTGCATTTTCTTACATTGCTAATACAAGGCCCACTGAAACCCCCAGGCCTCCGTTTGTCTGTCTGTGGGAGCAGTGGCCACGGGAAGGCTGAATGGGATGCTCACCAAGATTCCTCCCAGCTTGAAGACACATGCGGTGGCTCATGACTGTAACCCCAGCACTTTGGGAGGCTGAGGTGGGCGGATCACCTGAGGTCAGGAGTTCGAGACACAGTCTGGCCAACATGGTGAAACCCCATCTCTACTAAAAAATACAAAAATGAGTGGGGCACAGTGGTGCATACCTGTAGTCCCAGCTAATTGGGAGGCTGAGGCAGGAGAATTGCTTGAACTTGGGAGATGGAAGTTGCAACGAGCCGAGATTACACCACTGCACTCCAGCCTATGTGACAAAGCAAGACTCCATCTCAAAAAAAATAAAAAAAAATAAAAAAAAGAGATTCCTCCCAGCTCAAACACACCCTCCTTCTAGATTGCTCCAGAAGGCTCCTCTGTGGTCCTCACCTGTGTGGCAGCCCTCTTCTCCATGCTAGTCTTTATTCTGCTCTGAACAGAACTGGGCAGTAGGGGTTTTGAAGTTCTTCCCATTTCCCCTTTCTTCCTATCTGTCTCAGGGTAGCGGGCTTAGGATCAGAGAGACATAGATTGGAATCCCAACTCTGTCACTGACCAGCCTGGTGAGCTCACATAAGCTCTTCAATCTCTATGTGCCTCAGTTTCCTCATCTACAAAATGAGAAGACAAATAATGGCTTCTTAGGGACTTTGTAGTGAGGAGAAAATGAGACAAGGAACTTGCAAAGGTCCAAGAGGATCCCAGCACAGAGTGGGTGGCCCTGACATGCCGGTCCCTTCCCTTCCCGGCAGAAATTCAGTGTCTCATGTTCCAAAATCACATCCCACAACCTCTCTACACCCTCAGTGACAGTTCCAGCATGTTCTCTCTCTCTCTTTCTGCTGTGGGCACTGTGGGAGGTGAATGAAGACAGGAAACTCCTGTGTATGCGTGTCCAGGGCTCTTGGCTGGGAGTGGAACTGGGGCAAGGGGCAGCTGCCTGGGAGGAGGGCCTTGGCGTTGGCCAGAGAATGCAATGAGCACTGATGAGGCCTGGGGCTCCCTCTCCATCTGAGCCTGTTAACTCGGCCACTGCCTTCCTCTCAATAAACACTTTAGCAAGGCACCGGCCTGAGGTGGGGTGGGTAGGAAAAGCAGGAGTCAGTCATTAAGATGAACAACAGCTCTCCCCTGTTGAGGGCTTAACAAGGTTATTCTGAAAGCTTTATTTGTATTCCTTTGTTTAATCTTGATCTTTGCTCTTTAAGAATGTATATTAATACTAATAATAACTGCCATTATTTAGTACTTACACTGCTGCAGGTGCTGTGTTAAGTACTGTACACACATTTTCTCAATTACTCCTCTAACAGTTCTATGAGGCAGGTACTATCACTATCCCCACTTTACAGGTCAGAAGACTGAGGCTCAAATAAGTAACTTGTGCTAGACCAGTGCCTCTCACATTGGAGTGTGCCTATGAAATACCTGAAGACCTTGATAAACTCTAGATTGTTCAGCTTCAGTGGGGCTGTGGTGGGGCCTGCGATTCTGCATTTCTAATCAGGCGGTGTGGACGCTACTGGCCATGAGCCACACTTGAGTAAGGAGGTCCCAGACCACACAGCTGCAAGGCGGCTGATCTGGGCTCTGCCCCTGGACACACCATCGCACAACTGAACGAAGTGTGGGGCTGACTTCAGAACAGCACTATAATGAGGGCACAAAGAGAATGTCAGAGAAGACGAAGAAGGGAGAGACTGTTTCTGAGCAGATGGATGAAGGAAGACTGCATGGAGGAGGCGGTGTTTGAGTAGGCCTTGAAGGATGGGTGGAATGTTGACAGAGATGGAAGGGAAAGGACATCTCGGGTCAAGGGAACCCATGAGCAAGAACAGAGAGAGGGAAGAGGGGGTGTGTTTGAGAGATACTATGACTAAGCATGGGGTATGTAATGGGTTGGAATGTGTCCCCAAATTCCTATGTCCAAGTCCTAACCCTCGGCACTGCAGAATATGACCTTGTTTGGAAATAGGATCACTGCAGATGTATTTAGTTAAAATGAGGTCATGCTGGAGTAGGGTGGGCCCCTAATCCAATATGGCGGGTGTCCTTATGAAAAGGAGAGATTGAGACACAAGGATGCACGCTCAGGAAGAATGCCATGTGCACATTGGCGTGATGCTGCCATGTGCTAAGGAGCTACCACGTGTTCCAGGGGGAGCGGCGTGGAACAGATCCTTCCCCGGTGCCTACGGAGGGAGCATGGCCCTGCCAACACCCTGATCTTGGACTTCCGCCTCCAGAACTGTGAGACAACAAATGCCTGTTGTTTAAACCACTCAGTTTGTGGTATTTTGTTACAGCAGCCCTAGCGGATTCATACGGGGTGTCTGTTGGGTGCCTGTTGTGTTTGTATTGGCAGATGACCTCAAGGGAGAAAAGCTGTTTTGTGTCTTAGGAGCTGCACTTTTAGCCCCAAGAATACCTCTTGTCTCAAAGGGAAGTAGGTCAGGGAGTGGCTAATGGGAGAAGCTCATTCCCTACTGCCTGGGACCTGGTTGAAAGCACAGGTACATGAGGGTGGCTTCCCACTTACAAAGAGCAACACACACACACAGCTAAGGCATAAATCAAAACATTTCTAAGCACTAAAGTGGACAATTTAAGTTTTTCTTCTTCACTGAGAAGGTCATAGGAGGGGAAATGGGGCATGAACTACCGGGATACTGAGTCCTGCTATGTGTCAAGGACTATGCTAGACACTCTTGATGATTTAATTTCATCTCTACCGCACTCTTAGCAGGAAGATCTTGTTATTTTCATGTCACAGAGGTTGGAATTGAGGGTCAGAGCATTTGATCACTCGGCCAAGGACCCACAGATAGAAGTAGCACAGCAGACGTTGGGCCCCGGTGGTGTGCCTTCTCCTGTCCCCTTTCTCCCGTTACAGTGGGCACAGTGATGGGAAAGTTGACCCAGAGCTGGGCCAGGAGTTGAGGAAGGAAATGAGTCCAAGATCAGGAGGTGGGTGGAGAGATCTGCCCACAGAATTTTTACCATGTGAGAGAACGGGCCCCTTATTGTCCAAGCTACTTTTAGTTGGACCGTCTGTTATGTGCCACCAAAAGCATCCCAACAGAATCAGTGGCTTAAAATGAGCCGGGTCTTTAGGTATGTGATAGATCGTAAGTGCTGATAAACAATAACCCTCTTTCCCTACCCACATTCTGAACCAACTGAGAAATAAGCACCAGAGAAAGGCAGATGGAGCCCCAAACATCACCTTCACTAAAGATAAAGCTGCTCTGGGAGAGATGGTGCTCTGTGGGGAAGTGGGTTGCCTTATGTTGTACTCAGAATAGGCAGACTCGCCCACCAGGGTGTAGGCAGCATTGGGCCGTGGCAGGGACTGGAAGAGCCAAGCAGAACCTAGCTCCCCGTGGGCAGCTCATACCCAAGAGACAGTGGGGAGGAAGGGGCTGGGCTACTGCGACTCAATTCCTTAGCCCAGACTCACCAATGAGATAGGTCACTCAGAGGGGAGGGCATGTGGGGGGGTGAAACAGTCAGCAGAGTCGTGATAGCTCTGCTCCTGAAGGACTCGTCAAGAGTGGGGAAGAGGCTGGGCATGGTGGTTCACGCCTGTAATCCTAGCACTTTGGAAGCCTGAGGCGGGTGGATCACTTGACGCCAGGAGTTCGAGACCAGCCTGGCCAACATGGTGAAACCTCATCTATACAAAAAATACAAAAATTAGCCAGGCATGGTGGTGTGGGCCTGTAGTCTCAGCTACTCAGGAGGCTGAGGCAGGAGAATTGCTTGAACCGAGGAGGCGGAGGCTGCAGTGAGCCAAAATCGCACCACTACACTCCATACACTCCAGCCTGGGCAACAGAGTGAGACTCCAGCTCAAAAAAAAAAAAAAAAAAAAAAAAAAAAAAAAAAAAGAATGGGGAAGAACTTTTCTTCCAGAAGGGTAAAACAGAAAGGAAGGAAGGAAGGAAGGAAGGAAGGAAGGAAGGAAGGAAGGAAGGAAGGAAGGAAAGAAGGAAGGAAGGAAGGAAGGAAAGGAAGAAATAAGGAGGGAAGGAAATAAGGAAGAAAGGGATAGAGAAATTATATAGCATAAACTTATTTTTGTTTTAAAAAAAGGGAAAAGCTGCATGTGTGTATGTGTTTGTGTGAATACAGATAGGCATGGAAGTGGCTAAAGCAAGATTGCCCCAGGGGAGGGTGGAGAAGGGAAGGAAAGATGACAGGTGGTCTCTAATGGGGTGGAGGGCAATGCTCTGCAGGGCTCTTGACCACTAGGAGCTGCCAGTCCTGTGGGAAAGCTCAGACAAGCTTTAGGACCCTGCGTGGAAGGTGAGATAGGATTATGGGCTCGGGCTGGAAGTGGATGGTGCAGATGTTTGGCAGGAGACTGAAGAAGTCTGAGGAGGGTTCACAGAGGAGATGGACACTGACTGGGAGGCTGAGAGTATAGACCAGGAGTTCTCAAAGTGTGGTCCCCAGACCAGCTCCATCCATGTCACCTGGAGACCTGTTAGAAATACAGACACTTGGGACTCCAGATCTGCTGAATAAGAAACATGGATGATGTTTTACCAAGCCCCCCAGGTGACTCTGATGTCTGCTAGAATTTGAGAAACAGCCATATAGACGATGCAGCTTTGGAATCAGACCCACATGGGTTTAAATCGTAGCTCTGGATCTAATAACTCTGTGACCTTGAGCAACGCAAACAACTTCCATGAGCCTCAGATTCCTCACTGGGAAAATAGGAATGATTGTCCTATGTTGTACAACAATTATTACTAGGTATGTGTCAAGCACTGTCCTTCATACTGAGGTCCAGAATTGAAAAGTCATGAACTCTGACCTCAAGGAACCGTCAGTGAGGTGTAATGAGAGCCAACATTTATGGAGCACCTGCTTATGTGCCAGACATTATGCTGAGTGCTTTACACACATGGTCTCATGGAGTTTTCACAACGCCCCTGTGAGGTTAGGACAATTATTATCCCCATTTTCAGATGAGGCTGGGTGACTCACCAAAATGCACAGAGCCTCTGAGTGCGGACAGCTGAGAGCCAGACATAGGTTGTCCAACTCCAGAGCCCAAGGGAAAGAAACCTCTATGTTGCTGAGCAAGTGGGAAGTACGCCCAACACAGAGGCTCCCTTCCTGGAGAGGAGAGATGAGAGTTGTGAGAGGAGTTCCATCCAGGTAGTGAGGGTGTGAACCTGCCTTGCTATCAGGGCGCTCTCCTTGGCTGCTTAGATGTGGGTGAACCTTTTCCCACAGTTTCATGCCTATTTCCTAGGGTCGACTTTTACAAAGCTTTAAAGTGTTTGGCCCAAGGCCACAGCCAGAATTCTAGAACAAGGAACAGGTATACTACATTCTCCAGAAAAATTTTAAATGTTTAAGAAAGAACTGGCCGGGCGCGGTGGCTCACGCCTGTAATCACAGCACTTTGGGAGGCCGAGACGGGCGGATCACGAGGTCAGGAGATCGAGACCATCCTGACTAACACGGTGAAACCCCATCTCTACTAAAAATACAAAAATTAGCCGGGCACGGTGGCGGGTGCCTGTAGTCCCAGCTACTCGGGAGGCTGAGGCAGGAGAATGGCGTGAACCTGGGAGGCGGAGCTTGCAGTGAGTGGAGATTGCGCCACTGCACTCCAGCCTGGGCGACAGAGCCAGACTCCATCTCAAAAAAAAAAAAAAAAAAGAAGAAAGAACTGAGTGTGGAGGACATGTAAGAATGCAACTACAACATTCCAGGGCCAATGGCATGAAAGCATCGTCACACCAAAGCATCGCCACCATGTTGAATTATTGGTTGTGCTTAACTTTGGTTAAGCACTGTTTGCCCCTCCCTACCTTTGCTGCCCCGTGCTAGATTCATCATCTGCTGTTCTCTAATTTGCTCTGGGTCCCCAGAGGCCGGCCACTGCAAACCCTATCTATCATCTGTGCTTGGCTTTGGCTTCCAGTAGGAGGTACCAAGAGGAGATCGGAAGGAAGGAAGAAAGAGAGATTGGGGCCTTTATCCTTCCCACTCCTACCTGCCTGGCTACGGTGGGTCTTGCAGTGGCCACAGCCCCTGTGGAGTTCCTTCTTCTGTGGCTCCAGCTCTCACCAGAAACTAGTCCTTCCCCTTGTGCCTTAAGGTCTTGTCCTTTAATGGCGACAGTTTTCTGCTATTATCAGAAAGCTATTCACTATCCCTTATGTCTTCCATTAACCCTGCCCACACCTCAAAAATAGTCTCTTTATTATGCTGTCTTACCAGTAAACCTTTTGGGCACTCCATCTGTTTCTGAGTGGGATCCTTGCTGATGCAGACACCAAGGCATGCGGTTAACAACAACAAAGGCTAGCATTTATGGGGTGCTCACCACATGCGTGGCCTTGTTCTACGTGCTGTACATGTTTTAACTCATTTAACCCTCCTTCTGGAGTAGATGCCTTCGGGCATTATTCCCGAATGGATGTTAGTTACCCTTGGCCAATGAACTTCAGGCATGGTTCCAGAGGAAGGAAATGGGATGATAAATCAAACGGAAGCTCCTATAATATCTGGCTTTTATTACTGTGCCGAGGAAAGTGATGTTGCAGAGGCCAGGTGCCTTTCTCAGTGATATCCTCTAGTCTGGTTTACTTTTGCACGGCCCCCCAAACAAGCTCTTTGAGTGCTGGAAGCATTTCCCATGCGGCTGGGTTCCTCCCAGGACCCCAGGCAGGGCTGTGGAGCCAGCAGCAGAAGCTCCAGGAGCTCCTGTGGACTGGTCGTTTGGCTGATATGTGTGGCTGAATGAAGAGATGCTTTTAGAGCAGCTGCTGCCAGGGGAAAATTCCAAGTGCAAAATATTATTATTAATTATCACAATTGCTCTTTCGGCTGCAGGCACTGTGTCTGCTTAGAAGGAAGAGATAAGGCATCCCTGCCAAAGTAAAAAAGACTGATTAATGCTGACAGATTTTGTCCTTTGAGAGGAGGCTGCAGAGTGTTATTATTTTTTTTTAATGACTTTGAGACTGAAGGGTTTTTTTTTTTGTTTATTTTTTGTTTTGTTTTGTTTTGTTTAAAAACCTAGACTTCAGACCTGGCTTGGTGCAAGTCTGTGTGTCCTTGAGTGAATTACTTAACCTCTCTGTGACTCAGTCTTCATTGCTTAAATGAGAAGAAGTTAGAACTAGGTAATGTCTAAGACTCCTTCCAGTAGCTCCCCAAAGATGCTGGGCAGTGTAACACTAAGGCTCCACTAAGTAGAGTGGGTTTACTCACTCTCCTACTAATGGGGCACTCCCAAAAGCTAGTGCACACCTGCCCCTGGGTTCTTCAGTATGTGAGAGTAGAATTTGTCCTACTTCTACTGCTGTAACTGAGGCGAAGGTCATGGCCACGGTGGGGAGAGGAACAGAGTTCAGGGCCTAACACAGAGTTTCTTCTTCTTTCTCCCCCAACCTCCATTTCTTCTCTTTCCTCCTTCTTCTCCATGATCACAATAAGGGCTATAACAAGGGCAGCAACAGCAACCTCCGACTGCCCTGCTGGAGCCCTTCCATGGTGCCCAGTCTCTCTTATCAGCACTCTATAGAAATCCATCCTTTTAATCCTCATGATATCTCGATGAGGGATGTATCATTTTTACTCTTCCTTTGCTGATGAGGGAGTGGCGGGATGGAGTTTCAAAGTCATTTCTCTGAGTTCACACAGCTAAGAAGCAGATCTATTCTCACAGCTGGAAAGACGTTCAGAGCCACCAGTTCTCAACACTGGCTGCACATGGAACCATCTAGGGAGTCACAGTACTGATGCTCAGGTTGCACCCCAGAGGTTGCCATTTAGTTGGTTTGGGGGTAGCAGCTGGGTATTTGGGGGGGTTAACTTCCCTCAGATGATTCTAATGTGCAGCAAGGTTTAAGAACCACTAATTTAGTCCAATTACCTATTTTACAGATGAGGGAATTGGGGGTCAAAGAAGGGAAGTGGATTTCCCTCGAGTGTGGGTCTGCCCTGCAGCCCCCCTGGTGAGAGAACTGGGGAAGAGACAGCCTGAGTTCAAGGAGCTCATTTTGCTCTATGCAGTCCCCTCAGAGCCCAGTATCTTTGGATCTCCCTGGGATATCCCAGGGGTGATCCCCACTGTCTCCCTACCCTAGCCATCCCTTTGACTAGGTTGACTCCAGTGAAGTCTTGGGGTAATTGAGGGACCCCAAGGAAGGGGCAAGGCAGAGGAGATGGAGACTTTCCTGGGGTCGGCTCTGGGGACTTGATGAGCTTTTACTGTTGCCCGAAGCCTTTGTTCTCATCCTCCCCAGCATATGATCTTCTGAGCCCATCTACACAGGTTTGAACTGGCAGAGATCAACAATGTCTGAGCCACCCTGAGCGCTGGTGTTGAGGACACCAACCCCAGGCCGGAGAAGCTAGGAACTTGGTCTGAAACAAAAAACGTAAGAGTGACCGACAGTCTAAGAAGTGCTTCCTGTGGGCCAGGCACCATGAACATTGTCTCATTTAAGCTTCACAAATACAAGAGGGAAATATGGGAAATTCGACGTTTCGATTGTGGAAATAGAAGCCTAGAGAGGTTAAATGATTGCCTGGAGTATATCAACTAGTAAGTGACAGATGGAGATTTGAATCCAGGTCACTTGCTGATGTCAGTCTAAGTGCCACCTCCTCCAGGAAGCCTTCCCTGAACACCAGAAGAGTCCTTTTGTACACTCTGGCATTCTGTATGTGTTACTTATCTCCCTTTATAATCAGCCACTCATCAGTGCAGCTCTGCTCTTCCACTAGACTGTAAGTTCCTTAAGGAGGACTGTTTTTGCCCACACACCTCCAGCCCATCAATATGTATTTGTTGAAAGAAAGAAAAGGCAAATGGTCCAACCAATTCCAAAGTCAATGCTTCTACCCACGCCACAGTTTCACAGATTTCCCCAAAATGTATATCAACTAGTTAGAAATGGTCTCCAAAATTAGCCTCTTCTAAGAAAGAAGGGTTTCCAGAAGGAGAAAGCCTTGGAGTCCTTGCTATATTGAGGATAGAGAGATACTGGACGCGGTGGCTCATGCTTGTAATCCCAGCACTTTGGGAGGCTGAGGTGGGCAGATCACCTGAGGTCAGCAGTTCAAGACCACCCTGGCCAACATGATGAAACCCCATCTCCACCAAAAATACAAATATTAGCCAGGTGTGGCGGCACGTGCCTGTAGTCCCAGCTACTTGAGAGGCTGAGGCAGGAGAATCACTTGAACCCAGGAGGTGGAGGTTGCAGTGAGCCAAGACCGCATCATTGCACTCCAGCCTGGGCAACAAGAGTGGAACTCTGTCTTGGGGGAAAAAAAAAGAGAGGATGCCTGAAAATTTTTAACCCAAGAAGGAGTCCATCAAAGTTGCAGATCCCCTATGACTCTTTATTGGGCCACTGGAGGCTGAGTGGCCTAAGCTGCACAGAGGGAGAGCTCGCCATTCAACTGGGTCATCAAAATTCCCTAAGCATTTGCTATGTACCAAGTTGCAGCATTTAGCTACACAAAGCAGAAGCCCATCCAGTGCATTAACCAAACTGGGAATTGTTTTTTGCATCTAACAACCATCCAGATGAAGGAAGACCTAGAGTGCTGCAGCTGCTCAAGGAGATCCTGAGGACTCAGGATTCCTCCAGACACCTGCCCAGCTATCCCCAGTGTGTCTTGCATCCCTGTGGTCTCAAGATGACCATTCCACCTCTATGTGTGGAGTCTAAGGTTCTAGGTGGGAAGATGGGTTGGAAATGAGGGCCAAAGGTAAAGAGCCCTCTGGGGTTGACCTTTTATCAGGAAAACAACAGCTTTGCTAGAAGCGCACCCTATAGAGTCCAACTTGCATCTCACTGGCCCAAACTGGGTCCTATGGCATCTGAACTTCAAGGGAGTCTGGGACACAAATATCTTTAAATAAGCGTGTTGCCCACCTGGGATTCTATTGGAAAGAAAGACGGGAAGGATGGATATTGGGTAGGTCACTGGCAATACCTATCATCTAGGCTCTGTTCTAGGTGAGTAGAATACACAGATGACTAATATATATGCCCCCCGCTTCCACCATGGGGCATACTGCCTTGCAGAGGAGTCAGTCATGGGAACAACCTTTTATAGTACAACAGAGCACAGATTAAGTAGATTAACTGGGGGAGCTGGAATAGCTATCACAAAGAAGATGACGTTTGCTAGGGATGACAATGGGATAGGAATGTCCAGGGAAACCCGGCAAAGGCTTGACCTTTCAAAAGCTGGTCCCCCAAACACCCTGTTGGCCCCAGCTCCTGGGATCACCCTACTCTGAATGCTTTGCATCCACCTATAACTACCTCTATTTTTCCTTCTTTGTGATGGATCTTGGAAAATGAGTAGGAGTTCTCCAGACAACAGTGAGAACTTTCAAACTCTGATTACCATGTATCTTTCAGCCTCAGTTTTTGGGATTAAGACATTCTGCATGCTTTAGAGCTCCAGACAACTTACCATTCCCACATATTCCATACTCTGTTATATCTCCGTGCCCTTCTACAAGATGGTTTTTTCTGCCTGCAATGCCCCTACCCTTTCATTCTCTAGGATATGGCTCTCCTGTGGTGGTGACTCATCCTCGGCCAGCTGTTTAGAGGGCGAGAAAGGACTTCATCTGAGTGAAATGTACGCAGGAAGATGGAGAGCAGTCACACAGCCCCACTGCAGAACTTGGCTTTGCTGGTCTTAGAAACGAGGGAGGAGGAGAAATGACAACCAATCATCTGCGAGAACACTGATACATCAGCTGATGCCCACAACAACCCTGTGTGGTAGATATTTTTATGTCCTTTTGTAAGCCTGGGAAACCGGAACTCTGCGAGGTGAAGCAATTTGCCACCCCCCACCCCACTGCAGAGCAGTAAGTGACATATTTAGATTTGAGTCTTGCCCGTCCAGTGCTGAAGTCCATGGTCCTTTCATCAAACGACGAAATCTTCTTGGTGGCTTTCCTGGTCCTGGGTTATGCCTTCTTTCTGGAGGTCAGCCCTTCCATCTGGAGGTTTTACTTCTGGCTCTGCAAGATGAAGAGCTTCTACCTTGAGCTTCCCTCCTACCCTTTGCCCTCATCGTGAGCTACAGTGGTGGTTCTCAACCAAAAAAGAGCCTAGAGACATCTTTGATTGTCACAAACGGGCAGGTGAGATGCTACTGATATCTAAGAAAGGAGAGGCCAGGGATGCTCCTCAACACCCTGCAGTGTGCAGGACCACCCCACCCCTGCCCAATAAAAATTATCCCCCCATAAAAATTATCCAATAAAAATTATCCCCCCAATAATTATTTTATTATCCCGACCTGTAATTAACCTGACCTGTAATTTCAGCATTTTGGGAAGCTGAGGCAGCCAGATCACCTAAGGTCAGGAGTTCGAGACCAGCCTGGCCAACATGGTGAAACCCCATCTCTACTCCAAATACAAAAATGAGCTGGGTGTGGTGTCACATGCCTGTAATCCCGGCTACTCGGGAGACTGAGGCAGGAGAATTACTTGAACCTGGGAGGCGGAGGTTGCAGTGAGCTGAGATCGTGCCATTGCACACCAGACTGGGCAACAGAGCAAGACTCCATCAAAGAAAAAAAAAAAAGAAGAAAAAAAAATAAAAGAAAAAAAATTAGCCCAAAATATCAGTAGTGCTGGGGTTGAGAAACCCGTTAGTCTCCTGTATTCTTCCCAAACACCAAGAGAGCAGGTTCTTTCTGGAAGGTTTCCTGAGCACTTTTTGCCATATTCTCACCTCCCTTTGCTGACTCAGTGCAAAGCAGCAAGCATACCCTGTGCTTGTTGGGTTTTCTGCTCACATTGGTTCTCCCTTCTTCACCCATGTCCTATATTCTTGTATATTGTAATTCTATTCTTTGTAGTTCCAATTATTATGAAGAAGTTGGGCTCTAAAGCCAGGTTATCTGGGGTTTGAATTGAGAGCCTAGGCCTTACCTGGGACAAGTCTTTGAATTCCTCTAAGACTCAAGGTCCTCATCTTTAAAATGGAGATAAAATAGCATAAACCTCTTTAGGGTGGTTTTGAGGCTTTAACGGGATAACTTATGTAAATCGGAGTACCTAGGCAGATGGTAAATACTCAATATGTATCTGGCATTATTATTATTATTATTAACCTTATTTGTTAGCGTTTTTTTTTTTTTCAGCCATTTCATTTCCTTGAAAGGCATCTGGGATGGGGAAGGAGGAAGACACCAGAGTGGGGTGCCCCGGAGCACCAATCCCAGCTCTGCTAACTTGCTGGCTGTGCCTGAGTCCTCATCTGTGAAGCTGGCATAATAATATCACTTCATAATTATTTTTTTGAGGCAGGGGTCTGGCAATGTTGCCCAGGCTGGTCTCAAACTTCTGGGCTCAAGGAATCCTTCCACCTCAGCTTCACAAGTAGCTGGGGCTACAACCCCACACCATTAAGCCTGGGCTGACTTCATATTTCTTGCCAGGATTAAGCTAGTTAACTGTCTGACACTTAATAGGTGTTCAGCAAATGTTAGCCACCCACTCTTTCTATTTCTGAGTCTTCCTGGGCATTGATAAATGGAGCTTCTGACGCATCTTATTTACATCAAACTTGTAGATTATTCTTGCCTGAGAATAATTAGGGAAGGCAATCTCTCTAGCCCGGGTGAGGCAGGACTGAGATTGTGCTATCCTTCTCCAACATGGTATCAATAAAACTTTGGTAAAACTCAATAAATAGACTCATTTGGCCATCTGCAGTGGAATTCAATACTGACAGCATTGTTTAGAAATGGCATTCCTAGCCTGCGGGAGGTGAAGATGAAAGCACATTTGCTTCATTTCTCTTTAGGAGTTAGCAAGTGGAAGAGACGCGCTTTGACAATAGTTGGGGGAAAGAAGGTGTTATGCTGAAATCTTCCACATAGCCCTCCAGACCCACTCTCCACCCCTTTTCACCCTGCTCCTGCCGAAGAAGACTGGACCATGTGGACCACGTCAGTGAGTTCTGCCATTTGTGAGCCTTGCCTGGCGTGGGAGGGAAGAGAGTCAGATGTGGGTATTTATTTCCCTGCCCCCCTCCCTGCAGCATCACTGCAAGCTGGCTAATCTCCAAAGATCACAGCTTTTATCCAGGCAACTCTCTCTCCACAAAATGTTCTCTCTCTTTGGCTTCCTGCTAACTGTCCTCTTCCCTCTCCCTGGCAGCCCAGGGTGGTACTGCTTCCCCACTGTTGCTCGCCCCACAGTGCTGCACCCTCCCTATGTTGCCCCATACCCTGCCCACATCTTTCCAGGTAGTCCTTTTATTAAACTCACCTCAAATTATGCAGATTGAGAGTGGCATCTTATTTCTTGCTAGCGTGTTCATGGATAAGGTAATGGACATTCCACTGAGTATTTTCTTGCAAGTTCCTGGTCCACTTTGTGGTGATTGTATATGAGTTTGCTAGAGCTGCTGTAACAAAGTCCCACAGATTGGGTGGTTCAAACCACAGAAATGGATTTTCTCATGGTTTGTAGAGGCTAGAAGTCCAAGGTCAAGCTGTTAGCAGAGTGAGTTCCTCCCAAGGACTGTGAGAGAAGGATCTATTTCAGATCTCTCTCTTGGTTTATTGATGGCCATGTTTTTTGTCATCAAACTGTCTTCCCTCTGTACTTGTCTATGTCCAAATTCCCTCTTCTTTTAAGGATACTTGTCATATCGGATTAGGACCCATCCTAATGACCTCATTTTAATTGAATTACCTCCTTAAAGACCTTATCTCCAGATACAGCTATATGATGAGGTACTGGAGGTTGGGACTTCAAGATATGAATTTGGGAGGGGATGGGCACGCTTCAGCCCTTAACACGGTGGTTGAGAAATGGGAATGTGATTATTGGGCAGGAACAAAACATGTTGAGGTCCTGAAGATACAGCAACATTCAAGAGCGAAGAGGTCCCTGCTTTCAAGAGGCTTACATTCTAGTGGGAACGGGTGAAGCAGGAGCAGGAGCTCCACAAACAAACAAACCTGTGTACACCACAGCATTCTAACAATGACAAGTCCTGGAAGGACAAACCTGGTGTACGATAGAGGGACTGCACTGAGTTGACTTTAGCTAGAGAGATGGAGGTAGCCTCTCTAAGGAGATCTGAAAGCTGATACTCAGAGGAGAGACAGGAATCACCATCTGAATGCCCGATTTGGGTGGAGCATTCCTGGAAGAGGCAGTGTGGTCAAAAATAAGGAATGAGTTTTTCATAATCGCCATTTTGACTGACATGAAATGGTATCTTATAGTAGTTTTGATTTGTATTTCTCTAATGATCAGTGATGTTGAGCTTCTTTCATATGTTTCTTGGCCGCATGAATGGCTTCTTTTGGGAAGTGTCCATTCATGTCTGTTGCCCGCTTTTTAATGGGGTTGTTTTTTTCTTGTAAATTTGTTTAAGTTCCTTGTAGATTCTGGATATTAGAACTCTGACAGATAGGAACGTTTTTACACTGTTGGTAGGAATGTAAATTAGTTCAACCATGTGGAAGACAGTGTGGCAATTCCTCAAAGATCTAGAATCAGAAATACCATTTGACCCAGCAATCCCATTACTGGGTATATACCCCTCAAAATGCAAATCGTTCTATTACAAATAAACACGCGCGTGTATGTTTATTGCAGCACCATTCACAACAGCAAAGACAAAGAACCCAAATGCCCATCGATGATAGTCTGGATAAAGAAAATGTGGTACATATGCTCCATGGAATACTATGCAGCCATAAGAAGGAGCAACGTCATGTCCTTTGCAGGGGCATGGATGGAGCTGGAAGCCGTTATCCTCAGCAAACTAATGCAGGAACAGAAAACCAAACATCGCATGTTCTCACTTCTAAGTGGGAGCTGAACAATGCGAACACATGGACACAGGGAGGGGAAAAACACACACTGGGGCCTCTTGGAGGCTGGAGTGGGAGGAGAGGGAGCATTATGAAAAATAGCTAATGCAGGCTTAATACCTAGGTGATGAGTTGCTAGGTGCAGCAAACCACCATGGCACATTTTTTCCTAGGTAACAAACCTGCACAACCTGCACATGTACCCTGGAACTTAAAATAAAAATAAAACTTTTTTTAAAAAAGGAATGAGGCCTTTCCATCCAGACAGCAACTTCTGCTGTTGCAGAAAGAGAGAAAATTCGAGGATCATATTGGTTTTTCTGGGGAGAAACTTTAAAAACCAGATCAAACAAGCCTCACTAGGGTATGTGAACATCCCAGGACACTGCGGCACATGACTGTCAGCTCTGAACTTGGACTTTGCCTTTATCCCCTCTTCCATGGGCCTGGCCAGGGAGGCACCCAGAAGAATCTAGGGCAGAGGCTGAGAAACAAAGTTTGGCTCAGCTCCATCCTGTTTTAACCGTCAGGCAGTGCAGGGCACAGTCGTGCAGACTCTGTGTACAGAGATGACTGGGTGATCCCACCAAACCAATCACAGCTTCCCGTGGGATCTGCTACGTGGCACAAAGGATTACTGTGCTGGAGCTGGGCTCATATTAAAGTATTAATCTACATTTAAAATGTTTCTCCTGTGTCCATGGGGATCTCAACTCCATATGTTTGCAGGAGCCCTGGGGCCAGCAGTGTGTTTGATTTTGAGTGTTTTAAAATGAAGGCTAAAGGTGTCTCATAATAAAGCAGCGTGAGGAACAGCACAGAGGCCAAGACTCCCCTTGAGTAAATATTGACTGACATGAGGCTTTCCTTCCCACAAACAGCATCCGAAGCTATTAGCTTGTAGCAGACCCTAGAGACCATCTCCTTCTACTGGTTCAATCTCTCTAGGCTTAAACTCTTCCCTCCCCTCTTCCCTTCCTCTCTCCCTTCTTCCCTTTCTCCCAAAAATGCATTGAGCTGACAACCTGTGTTAGTTTCCTACAATTTCTGTGACAAATAACTTCAAACTCGGTGTCTGAAAACAATGCACATTTATTATCTTCTATCTATTATCAGTTCTGGAGCTCACAAGTGTAAAGTGGGTCTCACCAAGGCTACAATCAGGGCGTCCATCAGCAAAGCTGCGCTTCCCCTGCAGGCTCTAGGGAAGAAGCCATCTCCACCTTTTTCAGCTTCTAGAGGCTGCCGCACTCCTGAGCTCATGGTCCCTTCTTCCATCTTCAAAGCCACAGTGCCCAGTCAAATCTTTCTCATGTCCTCTCACTCTGACACGGATGCCCCTGCCTCCCTCTTTCATGTACAAGGACCCCTGTGGTTACATAAGGACCCACCGTGGTAATCCAGAGTCATCTCCCTATCCCAGGATCCTTAACTTAATCACATCTGCAAAGTCCGTTTTGCCATGTAAGATGATTTATGCACAGGTTCTGGCATTTGTACAGGGACGTCTCTGGGGGCTGTTACTCTGCCTACCACACCACCCCTCACACACTTTAATTTTCCCAAGCTATATGTTTTCGTAGCACCTATACTCCTTATTCACAGTGGCCATCATCATTATAGTTCACTGCTTAGTTGTAAAATTATTGATTTAATGTGCCCTTTCTGGACAGAAAGCACCCCCTGACCAGGGAGGAGATTATAGATGTGTTAACTGTCCCTATTATTTTCTCAGAGGTTCCTAGCAGCCTAGGCAAGAAAGGAAACACGTTGACAACGAAGGAAGAAGAAAAAAGAAAACAATAGCTGACACTTAATGACCACTCGCCCTGTGCCAGCAATGTTCCAAGTGCTTTTAGTCTATTTAACCGATATGTTGTGAAGAAAGGGCTGTCATCTAACACAAGCAAGTGGCACAGCTGACATTTGAAATTCCTCATCTTAACCACTTCATCATAGAAATGAACACTCTCAAACAGTACTTCATGCACTATAATAGAAGTCTGAGAGGTGGAAATGAAGGAGAGAGAAGACTAATTTTCTACAGATGTCAGGCAAAACTTTCCAGAGGATATAATGAATGAGTACGGCCTTGGAAGCTAGTGGTGAGGGTGGGGAGGCTGTGTGAACAAAGGCCCAGGCAGGAAATGGCTTGGTGTTTTCTAGAAATTGTAGGTAGTACAGGATTGCTGGCGCTTAGATGGTGAAAGGCAGGGCACAGTAAAGGAGATGAGGTCTAAGAGGGAGGTGGAGGTGCCATGCCTGAGGCTGCTGAGGCTGCTGTAGGCCATACCTGTGTTACAGGAAAGGGAGCCTGATTCAGACCCCAAGAGAGGGTTCTTGGATCCTGCACAAGAAAGAATTCAGGGCGAGTCCACAGAGTAAAGTGAAAGCAATTTTATTAAGAAAGTAAAGGAATACAGAATGGCTACTCCACAGACAGAGCTGGTTGCCTACTTTTATGGTTATTTCTTGACGATGTGCTAAACAAGGGGTGGATTATTCATGCCTCCCCTTTTTAATTTTTATTCTATTTTATTTTTTCTACTATACTTGAAGTTCTGGGATACATGTGTAGAACATGCAGGTTTGTTAAATAGGTATACCTGTGCCATGCTGGTTTGCTGCACCCATCAACCCATCATCTACACTAGGTATTTCTCCTAATGCTATCCCTCCCCTACCCACCTCCCCCACCCACCAACAGGCTCCGGTATACGATGTTCCCCTCTCTGCCTCCTCTTTTTAGACCATATAGGGTAACTTCCTGATGTTGCCATGGCATTTGTAAATTGTCATGGTGCTGATGGGAGTGTAACAGTGAGGAACATCAGAGGTCACTCAAGTGGCCATCTTGGTTTTGGTGGGTTTTGGCCAGCTTCTTTGCTGCAACCTGTTTTATCAGAAAGGTCTTTATGACCTCTATCTTGTGCTGACCTCCTAATTTATCGTGTGACTTAGAATGCCTTAACCATCTGGGCGTGCAGCCCAGTAGGTCTTAGCCTCATTTTACCCAGCTCCTATTTAAGACGGAGTTGCTCTGGTTTGAACACTTCTGACACCTGCCTGGACTTCAAACATAATCCTAGGGAAAACGGGAAGCCACTTTTGATACCAAGTTTTTCACAAAATCAATTTGCTTGCCATGTGGAGAAACGATTGCAGGACTGGGATGCTGAAGGTGAAGTGGCAACCGGAGAGGGCATGAAGATTTTGTGGCTTCAGTCCAGGGCATCCTCAGCCACCATCTGGACCCTCCCAAAGGCCTCCCACCACCCACAAAAGGGAGGGTGGGGGAAGTAGCAAGCCTCCTGCTGTTTGGAATAAAGAGATGTAAACTCCAGTCTCTGCTTTGAAACCAGTCAGAGAGAGTAAAGTGAGCCGAAGAGAAATGTACTTAATCCTTAACTCATAGCCCCTTCCTCCAAGAAGACTGCCTTGCTCAACTCATGCAGAAATTATTTCTCCTTCTTGTGAATGCCTCCCATTAATGTTTCTACCATTCATTCATTCAATCAATGAATATAAACTAAGCACCTATTATGCGCCAAGTGCTGTGTTAGATGCCATGTTAGAAATAAACAATCCTAACTTATTCTCTACCCTTGTGGAGTTTATTATCTAGTGAGAAAATAAAACATCAAACAAATAAATTCATATCCTGTTACATGATTTTATGTGTGGCAAGCCCCGTGAAGAAGTTTAGGGTGCTTGGAGATGGTGGGAAGGGGAATTTGATTATGGTAAAATGCATCTTTTGCTTCTATTCTTTACCTCTCCTTGCATTCTCGAACTTGTCATGTGACTTTGAAGTTTCTTCCATAACATCAAAGTATATTTCCATAACCCCTTGACTTTGGGCTTGGCCATGTTACTGGCTTTGGCCAGTAAGATGAAGTGGAGGTGCCAGTGAGCTAATTCTAAGCATGGGCCTTGACAGGTCTTAGTGTGTTCCCATTTGCCCTCTTGCTCCTCTGCCATCACCTTGAAAACATGCCTTGGTTGGCCTGCTAGTCCCATGAGGATGATGAGGTACCTGTGGAACAGACCCATCCCAGCTAAGCGGAGCCTAGGAGCCCCGATTGGCTGACCCCCTCATCCCTGAAGATGAGTGAGAGAGGCTAGCCAAGGTTAGCAGAGCTGCCCAGCCAATCCCAATCCAGGCCAGCTGACTTCTAGCTAATCCACACATTTGGGAGTTCATTAATGCTTAAGTTGTCAGTTGCTGAGATTTTTTTTGTGCTATTTGTTACACAGCATTATTGTTTATAGTTAACTGTTACACTGACTTAGTCTGAGCAGCCTATGGCAGGGTTCCCTAAAGAAATGGCATCTCAGTGAAAACTAAATTAAGTCGGTAAAGGAAGAGATGAGGAACATTTCAGGCTGAGGGAGCAAAACGAGCAAAAGTCCTGAAACAGGAAGGACATGAACTTTTAAGAGAGAAAGTGAAAAAAATCAGGAGTTCCTAGGGGACAGCATATAGAGAGCCAAGGGTGACCAGGCATGGTGGGAGAGACTGGCAAGGGAAGCATACAGGTATCTGTCTTGCACATGGCACTAAACAAAATTAATGTTCTGTAGCATTGTGCATTTTCGTGATGTTCCCAACTATACAGTGATCCCTTTGAAGAAAAGTTGATAATTTTTATCTTGTCTCCTTGCACCCTACCAGAGTAACACCCCCCATCACAATAAATGACCAATATCTTTGGTGTATGAAAGAGTTGAACTAATGAGAGAGGGGCTGAAATAACAGTTTCTTGGCTTCTCTTAAACGTTGGACACTGACTACAACTTTTCTTCCTTGGTAATTAGTTCATTTGTAACACCATTGTTTGAAATGAACAATATTTCACTCCATCACTCCCTGTTTTCCTGTTGAGCTTTTTGTTTCCTCATAACATTTGTCACTGCCTGACATTACATTTACAGAAGTGTTTTTGTATCTGTCTCTTCCATTAGAGAGCAAGGACTTTGTCTTGTTCGTGATCACATCCTCAGTATCTAGGTTTGTGCCTGACGCAGCTGTAGATGCACAAAAATTTGTTGAATGAATGCAGAATCAGATGATGAAACACTTAATGCTAAACAAGGCTTTAAAAAGTGCAACACAGAAGTTACAGTGTTAATTATCTGTTGTTCAGTAAGAAAGTGGGCAAATTTTTTTCATCTGGAATGGGGAGAATCCATGGGCACAGCAAAAGGAATAATGAAATCATCTATGATTCTTACTGGGATAGATGGATCCAAACACAGTATGTGACCAAAAACATGGGGTGTAGGCATATCAGCACTTCAGTATCATAGTCCTTATATTTATAGAATGCTTGTCATTTTATAGTGCTCCTTCCCATACTAACTCACTTTGTACTCATCCCATGCCTGAAATATATATTGTAGTGTATAGGGATTATTATTTCCTTTTATAGATAAGAAAACCTAGGTTGGTGAAATTTAATTATTTGCTGAAATGGATTTAGGGATTTTCTATGGTTTAAATGTTTGTCTTCTTCAAAATTCATGTTGAAATTTAATTGCCATTTTGAAAGTATTGGGAGGTAGAATTTCCAAGAGGTGGTTTAGGTCATGAGGGATCCACCCTCATGGATGGACTAATGCTGTTATCATGGGAGTAGGTTTGTTATTGAGGGAGTGGGTTTGCACCCTCTTGCTGTCTCTCGCCCTCTCCTTGCTCTTTCACCACGTTTTGATGCAGCAAGAAGGCCCTTGCCAGACATCAGCACTTTAATATTGGACTTCCCAGTCTCCAGAACTATGAGCCAACACCTTTCTATTTATTATAAGTTTCCCAGTCTGTGGTATTCTGTTACAGAGCACAAAATGAACAAATACAGCATTCTGTCTTTTAGTTTATCAATCTTTCCATATAGCACAGTTGCCTCATAAGATGTCTTTAAGAAAAAGCAGATGGAGCGGGACATATTTTGAAAAGCTGGATGCCAGATAGGTGCATTTTAACCTCATTGTGCCTATAAGGTTCTGCAGGATTGGGCTTCTGCCTGCATCTCTAGTTTCACTTTCTGCCTTTTTTCCCAGCTCCTGAACTTCAGCTACTTTGTCCCTCCTCATCAAGAGCCTTCCTAGTCCACAGCTTTCCCATATGCTGCTTTCTCTGCCTGGAACACACTTCAGCCCAATTTTCACCTGGATAACTCCTACTTCAGAACTGAGTTTAAATGCCACTTCTTTTTTAAAAAAAGACTTGCTTTTTTTACACTCCACTTCTATTTAGCCCCATTTATTTTTAAAGCACCCCATAACTTATAATTATTCATTTAACATCTGTATCCCAAACTGGACAAGATTTTTGAGGGCAGGGTACTTACCTGTCTTGTTCAGCAGTGCTAAGCTCATATGATTCCTAGTATACAGTAAGCACTCAATCAATATTCTCTGAGTCTAAGAAATGAACAAGTGGTGAGGGAGGGCTGTGCTTTATTGTCTTAAAATTGGAGTCTATTCCTTCGGTTTTAAGCATCTTTCCCTGTAGTTAAAGGGTTGCAGTATTTTAACAGTTATCTACTGCTACATAACAACTCCAAAACTAGGCAGCTTATAAAAACAATCATTTTGCTTGTTTACAGTTATATAGGACAGCAATTTTATTTTTTTACGTACAGAAAAACTGCAACAGAGGACAGCAATTTGAGATAAGTTCAGCTAGATTGTTCTGATGGTCTCACCTGAATTAACTCATGCATTTCCTATTATCTGGTGACTGGATTGGGCTGGATAAGTAATATGCTGATGGGGCTAGATGTTGACTGGGTCACTCTCTCCTTGGGATCTATCATCCTCGAGGATGGTGGCAGTCTCAGGGCAGCAAGTAGGGTAACCAGCCATGCTGCTTTGTGTGGGACTATCCTGGTTGTAGCAGCAAAATATAATGGGAAACTCCTGAGTCTTGGGCAGATCAGGATGGTTGGTAACCCTATCAACAAGAAAGAAAGAAGGTGGAAGTTACAAAGCCTCTGAAGTCTAGGTTCAGAAATTCCACAGTGGGACTTCTGATGTATTCTATTTGTCAAAGCGTGTTACGAAGCCAGCCCATACTCAAGGGGGTAGAGCAATAGACTTCATCTCTTGATGAGAAATACAGCAAACATATGTTGCAAAGGGAAATGCATACAGGAATAAAAGTGTTTTGTTTTTGCAATCTACTACAGGCTTTATGGAAAGTAAGACCACAGATTCAGGAATGAAAGAAAGGCTTTTTTGTTAATTGAAATATTTGTACTAAGTAGGGAAATACTGAGAGAGCACCCAGTAGTCAAATGTTGAGTGACAACAGTGACAACTACGTCTCAGTTTCTTAACACATCAAAATTATAGGGTTTCTTTTATATACAAGTACAACCTAAGACAGACACCCCCTTTGGAAAAATGCCTTGGGGTGGGCAGATTGAGAGGAATGGTAAAATATCAGTCAAAGGAGAGAACACTTCTTGGCAATTAAGGGGAGAGGAGAGGGCAAATCTTGTAATTGTATGTTGACAATATCAAAAAGGCTATTTCAAGAGTAGTATTGATAAAATGCTTGCCAAGTAAAAAATTTGGGATAATACTTTACATTTATATAATGCTTACTGTATGCCAGGCACTGTTCTGGTACAGTTGATTTACAACTATTTATACATTTAAACTTCACATTAATAGCTAAGGAAACTATAATAAAGGACAAGGTCACCTACACAGCGTGTGGTGGAGTCAGGGTTTGTACCCAGGTACTTTGACTCCATTTGCCTTTCCAGGTGTTGCCATTTTGCTAAGTCCGCTTCCTGACTAGCAGTTGGGAATGGCAATCTAAATTTCTCTTATGGAGCTTGCTCTTCCTCCTGAGGGTTAGCGAGAAAGGCCGGCCCTGGGTAGCCTCGGAACTGAGATCTAGAAACAAACACGCAGCGCCCTGAAGGGCGGCCGTAGAGTTTGATTCCGGAACGGAAGTCCATGGCTTGGGCTCCCACCCGGACAAGAGTGGCAGAGACTCTTGCGCAGGCGCAGTGACGTAGTCAGTGCTAGAGCCCAGTCCGCGCCCACCTAAAGTAGCCCGCGAGCCCCGTAGACCGAGGGTGGGGCTGGCCTTTCCCCACTCCCGAACATGGCCGTCGAGGTGGGCAAGGGGAGACGGTCGCCGAGAGCGTCCCCCGCGGGGCAGGGCGGAGGGCAGGGGTAGCGAGGAGGGTGGGAGCGGAGGGACCAAGAGCAGCCTGGGAAAGTCGGACCCCGAAAGGGCCTGGGATACGGGAACGGCTGCCGCCCTGGGGCCCGCGGTGGTCGTGTAGAGCTTCTTGGACGTCATGGAATGCACCAGGCCTCAGAGATAATCATCTCAACCCACGCTCACATTTCACAGACAAGCAAACTGAGCCCTGTCTCCTCTGGAAGCCTGGAGAGAGCTTCCATCGTTTACTTTTATTTCTCTGAACCTGTATTTCTCATCTGTAAAATGGGATGACCGGTTCCTGCCCGGCCTTTGATTGCACTCTTAATGGGCACTGTTTTAAGTGCTTCTTATTCATAAGATTATTGCGGGGAAATCAAATGAGATAATGAAAGTGAAAGCCATTGGCATGCTTTTAAGCATGATATAAATGTGACCTCTTTATGAAAGGCTGAGCCTTATATGTTAGTTTTTGTAAAGAAAAAGGGGTCGAACTTTGCTGTTTTCTGGGGCTCTGGTCACCCCACTCTCCCTGGCCAGGTCTGTTGCAAATAGATCCAGTAATCAGTGGAAGAGTTGAGAATAGGATTGGCCCAGTACAGACAGGTGTCTGATTTTGTCCTTGCTGTAGAGTACATCTTTAATACTCCTTCAGAGGAATTAAAATGAGTTAGTAATTTGTAGCTGCTCTAAGTGTAGTTCTCTGGCAGCTTCAGAATGTTTTTCAGTTTCCTAATTAATTTGGAAGGTTGGAAATTGTTGATATTGAAAATGGAACATGGAACATTTGACTTCTGTTTCCCTTCTTCCCCTTTTGGTCGATAGAATCCCTGTTGTAGTGGGGGAAAGCCTTGGCATCCTCATTGCCTCCTGTTTTCATTCACAAGCTCACTGTTCCTTTTGTGAACAAATGTATAATATTTGTTTTCTAATATTTTTAAACACATTTATGCAATAACTAACACGGATCAAAAGCACTGTGCCAAACCTTTGAGAGATGAGGAAATGACTATGATAATGGTCCTGCCTCTCAAGGGTCTCATGGTATTAACAGGAAATAAGGTAGTAGGGGGTCTGATGCAAGTAGAGTTACATTAAGACAAAATGAAGGTTTCACAGACAACCTCCCTTATTTTATTACAGCCCTTAGTTTAGTTGGGATTGGCGTCATGTCTTCCAGTGAACACTATATTTAGAGCTAAAGTTACATGCTTTTTCAGACCCTTAGTTGTCGTGAAAGAGATTTTAAGTTTTATAACTGCTCCTTTCCAATATCCATCATCACTGACATGCCACCTAACTCTGGGAATATATTCTCAAAGGACCTGAGTGAGGCACATACATATAAGGAGAATTTCTGAGGCTTACCTTTGCTTTTCATGTTGGTGGTGTGACTTCGAGATTTGCTGCCCTGTCCCACGACTCTTATATTCTCTTTTCCTTACTTCAAGGTCCAGGTAGTCCACTAGATCTTCCTAGCCATCTGTATCATCTTGTTCACCCCTTGAAACTGTAGCATTCATGGTACATGGCTCTTGACGTTTAATTGTAGACCAGTTTGTATTGTTAGTTAACTTTCATTCTAAGATTGTGAGTTGTTGAGCAGAGGCTGGAGGACAATGTGCAGTAGACGGAAAAGCACAGGTTTGGAAGACGACTTGAGTTTGAGTTCTGGTCCCTCTGTTTATTGGCTGTGTAACCGAAACTTTGTGAACCTCAGTTTCTTCAGCAATCACATATCTGTAAAACCTGTCTTCTGCAGGATTGTTACTCATAGATACGTGGTGAGAAATAACTAAATAAAATGGGAAGTACTTTTCTTTCCTTCCCTGCACCCCTTTTTATTTTCTGTTCCCAGCCTTATACAGTGTTTGTGCCTATAGATTCCATTAAATACCAGTTTAATTAATGAGAGCCTGTCACATCCAGTTAAATTAGGAATGTGGACTAAAGTTTTTTCTCTTAATCCAGAATCATAAAATTTTAGAATACACTTCTGATTCTCAGCCTGATGCTCTGCCACTATTCAGTGTAGTTCACAGATGTTTCTTAACACCTGTTAAGTTCCAGGTACTGTCTTTTGAAAGAAACATGAGATGAGACAGGGTTACTCTTCTCAAGAAGTTTCAGTCCATCTGGGAAGCTAGGAATATCTTCCTCTTATCCATGTTGCCTCTATCCCAGCAAGTAAACCTTCTGAAAATTGGAGTTCTCTCAGGTGTGGAGTTCTCTCAGGCCATCTTTTAGCTCTACACTCTTCTTGAGTAAACTCATCCACCCCTGTGGCTTCAAATACCCTCTACATGCCAGAGACTTCCAAATTCATACTTAGAGTCTAGACTTTTAAACTTCAAACCCATATCTACAGCTGTCTTTAATAAATGCACCTATTCTACAACTATTTAACATTGAACTTATCTGAAACAAATCTCTCCAAGCCTGCTGTACCTCCAGTGTTGCCTATCTTCATGGAGTGGTTGAAACCAGGGACCCAGGCATCATCCTGTGATCTCCTGTCTCTCGTATCTCCCCTGCCTATATATCCAGGAAATCACTAAGTCATATAGTTTCTGCCTTCAAAATATAACTGAAATCACCCAATTCTCTCCATCCCCACTCATATCACCAAAGTTTAAGCTACCATCATCTGTCTCCTGTACCACTGCATAAACCAAAAAGTACCTGAGACAGGTCTCAATCAATTTAGAATTTTGCTTTGCCAAGGTTAAGGACATGCCTGGGACACAGCCTCAGGAGGTCCTGAGAACAGGTGGTCAGGCTGCAGCTTGGTTTTATACGTTTTAGGGAGATATGAGATGTTAGTCGATACATGTAAGATGTACACTGGTTCAATCTGGAAAGGCAGGACGCCTTGAAGCACGGTGGGGTGGGGAGCTTCCAGGTCATAGGTGGATTCAAAGATTTCCTGATTGGAAGTTGGCTGAAAAGAGTTTATCTAAAGACCTGGAACCAATAAATGGAGTGTTTGGGGTTAAGACAGACAAAGGTTTTTATTAAGCAGGTGAAGTTTCTGGGTAGCAGGCGTCAGAGAGAATAGATTGTAAATGCTTCTTATCAGACTTAAAAAGGTGCCAGACTCTTAGTTAATTTCCTCATGGATCAGGAAAAAGATCTGGAAAGGGAAGGGAAAATCTATGGGTTGTAGAGACAAACTTTGCAAGTGCCGTTTCAAAATATGTCCAAGAAGATGAAGCACACTTGCTCACGCCTGTAATCCCAGCACTTTGGGAGGCTGAGGTGGGTGGATCACCTGAAGTCAGGAGTTCAAGACCAGCCTGGCCAACATGGCGAGACCCAGTCTGTACTAAAAATGCAAAAATTAGCTGGGCGTGGTTGTGGTGGGTGCCTGTAATCCCAGCTACTCAGGAGGCTGAGGCAGGAGAATCACTTGAACCCAGGCGGCAGAGGTCGTAGTGAGCCAAGATTGAGCCAGTACACTCCAGCCTGGGCAACAGAGCGAGACTCCGTCTCAAAAAAAAAAAAAAAAAAAAAAAAAAGTCAAAGAAATACAGTTTGGGGTAAAATAGTTTGAGTTCTTTTCGGGCCCTCTATCTGTCATGTTGGTATCTTATTGCTATGAAGAATCTGTTTTGTCAGTCTTTTTTTTTTTTTTTTTTTTTTTTGAGACTGAGTCTTGCTTCATCACCCAGGCTGGAGAGCACTGGCATGATCTTGGTTCATTGCAACCTCCGACTCCCAGGTTCAAGGGATTCTCCTGCTTCAGCCTCCTGAGTAGCTGGGATTATAGGCGTGCACCACCATGCCTGGCTACTTTTTATATTTTTAGTAGAGGTGGGGTTTCACCATGTTGGCCAGGCTGGTCTCGAACTCCTGACATCAAGTGATCCAAAGTGATCCTCAGCCTCTCAAAGCACTAGGATTACAGGTGTGAGCCACTGCGCCTGGCTTTTTTCGTCAGTCTTAAGGTTTGTTTTAATGTTAAATGCTGGTCAGCCTATTCCGAATTCCAAAGGGAGGATGGTATAATGAGGTGTGTCTGACACCCTACTTCCCATAATGGCCTGACCTAGTTTTTCAGGTTAGCTTAGGAATGCTCTCGGCTGGGAGGAGGGGTCCATTCAATTGGTTGGGGGCTTAGAATTTTTTTAAAAAAATTTTTATTTACAACAGTAATAGCTGTCTGTCTCAACTCTCCTGTAATCCATTTTCCACATGGCAACAAGAGTGATCTTTTTAGGTACAAAAAGATCAGGCCACTTCCCTGCTGAAAATCCCCCAGTGCCTTTGCTGATAGGATTAAAGTTCAGTTATTCCCAAGCCCTCTGACAGTCAATATACTTTGCCTCTACTGGCTTCTCTGTCCCCAGCTGCCATCACTCCCCTTCCAGCCACACTGGCTGTTTCTTTTTGTGTTTTTGTTTTTGTTTTTTGTTTTTTTTCATTTCATTGATTTTTTATTAGTGCATGTTGTGTAACATATTTCACTTGCAAGTATGAAAGATGAGGGGTCTCTCTCTCTATGTGGGCCGCTCCCGGGGTCTGGTCACAATATGCCACCACAGTGGGGGTAAATCACCTTCCTTTTGGGCAGGGGGCAAAGCTTCAGTTAAAGGACCACCAGGTGGCGTTTCCTCCTGCAGCTGCTTAACCTTTCGTTCCCAGCTTTCCCTCCGCAGTTTCTTCCACTGTTCTCTCTTGGCAAAGTAATCAGGATTTTTGTTTTTGTTTGAGACGGAGTCTCACTGTGTCGCCCAGGCTGGAGTGCAGTGGTATGATCTCTGCTCACTGCAAGTTCCGCCTCCTGGGTTCACGCCATTCTCCCACCTCAGCCTCCCGAGTAGCTGGGACTGCAGGTGCCCACCACCATGCCCAGCTAATGTTTTTGTATTTTTAGTAGAGGCGGGTTTTCACCATGTTGGCCAGGATGGTCTCGATCTCCTGACCTCGTGATCCGCCCGCCTCGGCCTCCCAAAGTGCTGGGATTACAGGCATGAACCACCACGCCCGGTCCACACTGGCCGTTTCTTTGTGCATTGATGATTACTCTTTCAGGGAGGCCTTCCTGCCCCCTATAATTTAGATTAAGTTTCCTTATGCTAACTTTAAAATTACGCACTTTATAAATTTCAAAAGGAGATTTTATTTCCTATAAAGGGTTACAGCCTGTACAGTGGCCATCCTGACAGGCTGGGAAGCATAGCCTCTGACAGAGCCTAAAAGGCAGGCACTTTGAGGGAGAAAGGGGTAAGACAGGAGTATAAGCTTAGTGGGTTGGCCAAGTATACATATTCAACAGGTTACAGGAGGAACTAAGAATATTCACGAAGGTGGTCCTAACACCTGCATACTGAATAAACATGCATGTTACATACAACCCATGTTCACTTTGGGGTGAAGACTTAACATTTAAATATATTACAGTTAGGCCCTATATGTCAAAAGGTCTTTTCAGGATGCAAAGGCACTCAAGTGCATAGCCTCTGTAAACTGGCCAGAGCCAGTGCATGGTCAGTGGTTTTCTTAAGCAGAAAGTTACTGAAATCAGTTTCCTGTCCAATCAAAGCTGTAGTTACAACTTGTGGAGCAGGGGGTCAGTAGGTCAGCATCTGGCAGTGGATGAGCTGCCATTGTTTCAGTACTGCTTATCTCCAGGCCTGCACTTGTTTAGCTTCTGGAGGAAAAGAAAAATCTTGTGGCAGCTAGAACAGAGTTTATCCTTTAAGTGTAGGATATGTGACTTAACCCTTGCCTGGTGTGGCCTTAGGTCCTGTTTATAATTTAGTATCTGATTGCTACAAATGCTCCATTCTGTCAGTCATATGATCTCTATTTTCATATTAGGGCTGGTGCCTTGTTGTGTTTAAACTGCAAAAGGAAGGAAGTATAATGAGGCATGTCTAACCTTCCACTGGGCCATGACTGGGGATGCAGTTTTTAAGGTTTCTCTGGGGTCCAAGTGGCCAAGAGAGGGGTCCATTCAGTCGGCTGAGGGGCTTATGATCTTATTTTTAGTTTATACCTACTATGGCTTCTGATGAAAACTTGGCCTTTTATTTTTCTTACTGCTTGTCTTAATTATATAATACTCTTTGCATAAATATTTGGCCATTGATTTGCCTATTAGTCTGCAAGTTTCTTGAGGCAGATATCACGTCTCCTCAGTACCTCTAATGCCCATTAAATAATGGTTAAGGAATGAGAGCAGTCAGGTAGCTTATGACGAGTGTCAGAGAAAAGCTCAAGATGGTGGGTGTGATGGAAATTCAGAGACGAGATCACTGGGACCTGTGGTGGGTGAGACAATATTTCTTAGAAAAACTAAACATTTTTTCAAAGGTGAATATTCAGGAAACAGAGCGTACAGCTTGACAGAAAAAGGGTTACATTTAAGGTAGCAATTCAAAATAAAGGTGGAGAAGTCAGTTGAGGCCATCTTATGGATGGTCTGGGTGCCAGGCTAAGGAATTTCAACTTTATCCTATAGGCAGTAGGAAACTATTGATAGTTTTTGAGCATAAGCGGTAATATCTGGAAATCAGTGGCATTGGAAATATCTCTATTAGGACTCGGTGTTACCCACGAGAGAAAGCCATCCAAATAGGCTTAACTGGAAAGCCCAGGCATAGAGCCATCTTTAGGCCTGGCTTGATCCAGCAGCGCAAGTGGTAGAACTGGCTTCTTCCTGTGTCTCTCTGCTTTGCGTCCTAGGTGTAGCCTCCTTTCTCAGGCAGGCTTTCCTCTCATGGTGATGGGATGGTGCATGAGCTCCAGGCCCACATCTTCCAAGACCGAGGTCTAGGGGAAAAGAGGTCGTTAGCTTTCGCAGTGATTCCAATAACTATCCTTGAATTAAATCTAGAAGGCTGGGACCGCCTGGCTTGGTATATATGCACACCTCAGGATCAGTATTTGTTACTGGAAGAATGCATTGTGCCAAGTGCCTTAATCCTCGTTTAAATTTACAGTCCCCCTTTCCCAACTTATAGAGGGGTCGGCCCCAACCAAACCACATTGAATGAAAGCAGGGGAGGAGTGAATTTCTAAGTGAAGACAGGCTTGTGGCTGCAAACAGTACTTAAAGGCCGGGTCCCAAACCAACAAATGTCCATTACAAGAAGGAAGGTCAGCGTGGTCATGTAAAGAATATACTGGAGCAGAGAGAGACCACTGCTGAGAATTGTCTGTCATTCTTATGCTTCTGCAGTGGCCTGGGAGGGTTGTACTCTCATTCAGTTCTTTACAACGGCCAGAGTCCCTCTTCCAGTGCTCTGCTCACCAAAGTTCCCATCAGTCTACTGAGTAATCAGAAGGGAAGACAGAACTGGGATGTGTTTGAGGTGTGTAGGAGGCTGGCCACCGATCTCATTGTCCAGTCCCATTTTTCCATGTGGGAGGAAGACCCTCATCCTTCCATCTTAGTATCTAGTGTAGCAGTGTGCTGGGGAGAGGAAGGCCGCCACCTTGGCAGGATTTTCTGTCTGTCTGGCTTATGGTGATTTAGCTCTTTTTGAATTTATTACTTAAAAAATGGATTAAGAAAAGACCAGCTGCTTTTTAGGCTTTTCTCCTGGTTTTTGTTTATTGCACAAATAACATCACAACAAGAAGAAGGGATGAAAAGAAAGGGAAAAATAGTAGAATACTGTAACCATCTTGTTAAAGAGACAGATGGCCCTTGGCAGATGTGTAAATATTGTCCTCAATTTATCTTGCATCCTTTAAATGTGGACTTGTCAAAAAAAAAAAAAAGAAAAGAAAAGAAAAAAAAACTCATTCTGTAATAGTATCAAGAGGTACCTTGGTACAAAGTGCAATATAGCTGTGTTGAATTTTAAAGTAAGTGTTGGCTAGACAAGAAAAACTATAGTCCTTACTCTTACAATTTAAGCTGGAGGAGCTGCAGGAAAGTGAAGGTAAAGAAAGGAATTTGTGTAATGTTTATTTACCTTTCTCCCACTGCGTAGTCTTATATGTGAAGGAAATGCAGCTTCAAAATCATTTTCTGTCTTCTGGTGTAATCAATCTCTTGAGGGCTGGCTGGGTCATTGAGATTCTGAAAACCCCAGAGAGCTAAGAAGGCATTGAATACATGCTTTTGAACCAGGCTAATGAATTGTTGTGGCCTTGGCTGAGAGAGGGGATTGGCTGATATGGGACTGTCTTGTGGTAAGATTGTCACTGGGCGGACTGACCTACTTTGATACAGTTTTCTTCCCCCTTCAGCACTTTTAAGTCTTTTTAACAATTCATGACCTGTCGACTATTAATTTAATGTGATTGAAAGAAACACTGAATGCTGCCATTTTAAGAGCATAATTGAAAAAGCATAGCTTTTCCAAGTCAGTGGGGGAAGCCTAGTATTTGCAGAGCCTCTGGACCTCAGTAACATCTGACAGATATTGTAGGTGGTAAATTGAATAAATAGGATCTATCGTGTGTCGGAGAGTGGTTTCTGTAAGTAGGAAATTAATGTTGCCCACAATGAGTCAGATCTGAAAGAATGGTGTTCAAGCCTATTGACTCCCACTCAGGTACTCTAAGGACTAAGTCAGCCATTCTTAACCCTTTCTGAAATGCAAGGTACTGGCATATGACAGGTGGTGACCCTGAAGCATTATCTGTCCCCTTTGGGTTCATTTGTGTAATACACACACAAGCCAGTACAATCAATGTCTATCAGCTCATGCCCTTCAAAATTAATGGAATCATTCCATGAATGCTTCTATGGAACTGTCTTTTTTTTTTTTTTTTTTTTGTCTCTCCAACACAGAGCCTCCAGTCACCCAGTTCTCTCTCTTCTCCCATTTCCCTGTAGATAGGATGATCTTTTCTCCCTAGCAAAGTAGAGAGGAACACTGCGCATTCTGTCAGCAATCCTTCAATGTCCCGTCCACATGATCTGGGTACTTTCTCCAGTGAACCATGTTCTTTCTCCCTTTCACAGCTTAATTTTTGAGAAAACTGAAAAATTATTACCAGTATATGGAAATTTTAAAGCACTCTTTCTATGATGACTTAAAAAAAAAACTTAAGCATGTAATCTCATAATAATGATGTAATTGACTGTACAGTACAAGCACCTGAAGTGTGGGACCAGCAGTCTGAACCTTATTTTTCATTTAAATCAGGGCAGTTCTCTACTTCTGAGGGTGCTCTTGTCACATGTAGACAGCAGAGTGATTTGCGCCATTCCCAACTCTCCCTAGTCGCACCGTGTTTGTTTTGTTGTTGCTCTTTGGGGACTCAAGGCTCTAACTGCAGCTTTCTAACTGCAGCTTTCTGCCAGCCTCATCAGTGCCTCTCAACCTCTTCTGGTTTCTCAGCACTGTGCAGCCTGTGCTGCAGCCTGTAATTTGCAAGTCGGTCCCTGTGCTGGGCTGGAAGTGGGTAATTCTTCCCCACAATGCCCTCTTTGTCAGTCTTGAGCATTTAAAGTGCAACGTGGTTGGCAGCAGCAGATGTGCTATGTACACCCACTCTGCTCAACCTCATTAGCTGTCTCGCTGCAAGGCAAAGTGCCAGGGGAATGCAAGCTCTAGTCCTGCTGCAGATGCTGAGAGCCGGACGTTCACTGACTTAACTCTTCCTGAACAGCAGCTGGTTCCTCCTTCTTTCCTCCATGCATCTTTTGAACTCAGTTTGAGAAACTAACATTCGTTCATTGCCTCTGCCAGTAATATTCTAAGTGTATTAAGGCAGAACCATTTATCCAATGCTTATTATGCAGAAGGTGCATCCTCTCTACTAACTTTTAATCCTCATATCAACCTCTGGGAGGTAGGTATGGAGTCAGAAAGAACTGGGTTTGAATACTGATGCTGCCATTCCCCAGCGGTGTGACATGCAGTCCCTCAAGTGGCTTCACTGAGTTTTAGTTCCTAATCTGTACAATGAAGATAATAATGCACCCTCTATAGGGTTGTTATGAGATTTAAACACGATGGTTGATGTAAGTTCCTTAACAAGGTGACTTGGTGTGTAATAAGTGTTTAATAAAGGTAGCTATTATGGAGAGTTTGAACTTGGCCAGGTTACTTGACTTACCCAAGTTTGTACAACTAGTAAGTGATGGAACTGGGCTGTGAGTTCGTCTTTTGAAATTGATTTCCTTTTCTTTCACTCTTTTTTTTTCTTTCTTTCTTTTGAGACGGAGTCTTGCTCTGTCACCCAGGCTGGAGTGCAGTGGTGCGGTCTCGGCTCACTGCAACCTCTGCCTCCCGGGTTCAAGCAATTCTCCTGCCTCAGTCTCCCGAGTAGCTGGGATTATAGGAGCCCTCCATCACGCCTGGCTAATTTTTGTATTTTTAGTAGAGGCAGGGTTTCACCATGTTGGCCATGCTGGTCTCGAACTCCTGATCTCAAATGATCCGCCCGCCTTGGCCTCCCGAAGTGCTGGGATTATAGGTGTGAGCCACCATGCCTGGCCACACTCTTCTTTTATTAGAAAAGATGCCATGTTAGTGCCAGAGCACCATGAAATGGAAATGGGAGCTCTTGGGTACTTCGGCAGTGAGCTGTGCCATTAAATTCCAAGGCTAATAATTTAAAAAATTAGAATACAAGAGCTAATATCTATTGAGTGCCCACTATATGGTCGGTGTACATGAGGCATTTGGCATGCAGTCTCTAGTCTTTTTAACAGTGTTCACAAAAATTCGGCCATTTGTGTTCTATCTTCACAAGCTTTGCCATTTCTGTGTGCCACCTAAACCATTATTTTACTCAATAATTTTCTTTAAAATGGACTCACACTATTTAAACAAATGTATTTTTTTAAAAGACAAGTTGTTATTACTACTGTAAATAGAAAGCCAGCATCAACTACCACAAATAGGAGATGATCAGGAAAAGAAATACAATTAAAGCAATGTTGTCAAGTTCCAACTAGATAATACTCTGGACCTGAGGCCTGATCTCTTTAAGGAAGATTAGCAAGCATTAGCTTTTAAAGTGCGCTAGAACCGGGCCAGGCACCGTGGCTCATGCCTGTAATCCCAGCACTTTGGGAGGCCAAGATGAGTGGATCATTTGAGGTCAAGAGTTCGAGACCAGCCTGGCCAACATGGTGAAACCCTGTCTCTACCAAAAATACCAAAATTAGCCGAGCATAGTGGCAGGCACCTGTAATCCCAGCTATTCGGGAGGCCAAGGCCAGAGAAATGCTTGAATCCAGGAGGCAGAGGTTGCAGCGAGCCAAGATCGCACCACTGCACTCTAGCCTGGGTGACAGAGTGGGACTCCGTATCAATAAGTAAACAAATAAACAGTGCACTAGAACCAAACAGGCATTCTTCTTGCCTTAACTTGAGCCACTGATAGAGAACTTGGAAAAGAACAACGTTCTCACTTGCTATTCCATGCTACTTAATGCTCTGTCTGTCTACCACCTAAATAATTGTACGGGCCCCCATTTCCTGCTAAAGGAAACTCTGCCATGCAACCAGCCTGCAGGGAGTTGTTGTACAACTAGTAAGTGATGGAACTGGGCTGTGAGTTTGTCTTTTGAAAGTTATAGTCCTACCCATTTTCCACGTGGGACTGAAGCTCAATGTGGTCACACGGTGTACACAAGGTTAAACATAAGTTGTCAAAGATACAGTCAGAATCGAGGTCTTTCTCGAGGAAACACGGGAGAAATGTGTCAGACTTCAGTAGGCTTGATGATGGAGCCTGCCTAAGAGCGCTGGTGTGTTTGCCTGAGTTTTCCATTATAAGTTCATGGTCATTGAGCTAATTGAGTTGCTGAGGTCCTCGGCAGCCTGAGAAACGCTGACACCCTTGGGGAGGTATCTGTGGTCCAGGTGCTTAGAGTGGGGCAGAAGGGGATCTTTGCAGTAGTCAGTTAAGAGCCTGCTGCAGTATTGGCATTAGGCATGGCAGTGCGTGCAGCCACCTTCCTGCCTGAAGTGCCATTGGTTGGGCCTGCTGTGGGGAGTGGGGGTCTAAGAATCTGAGGCTGTCCCAGGCCTGCAGAGGTCATTGGCTGGAGGAGAGTACTGGCTGCTGTAGACACAGGCCATTTACAGGCCCTGGAGTGGTGGGAAGAGGGCAAGCCTCCCGTACTGTCAGGCAGAGCAGGGATGGGGAAATAGGGAGATGGGATGAAATGGGGTGGGGGGGATGACTGTGGCAATTCCTATAGTCGCTCTATCTTGACATTCCAAAACACGGAAAAGCTGATGTGACAAACCCGGTCAGAAAGAGACAGAAAATGCCACACAGGAAGAGCGGTGGCCTTGGTGATGTCAGATGCCATGATGTGCTCTCTTAATAATTGGGATGAGACAAGTTCTCATCCCAAATATTCCATTAAATTACTTAGCACAGTAAACTTAGAAAATACTTACCTTTTTGCACCTCAGTTTTCTTTTCTTTTCTTTTCTTTTTTAAGACAGAGTCTCGCTTTGTCGCCCAGGCTGGAGTGTAGTGGTGGGATCTCAGCTCACTGCAACCTCTGCCTCCCGGGTTCAAGTGATTCTCCTGCGACAGCCTCCTGAGTAGGTGGGACTACAGGTGTGTGCCACCATGCCTGGCTAATTTTTTTTTCATTTTTAGTAGAGACTGGGTTTCTCGTTGTTGATCAGGCTGATCTCAAACTCCTGACCTGAGGTGATCCACTTGCCTCAGCCTCCCAAAGTGCTGGGATTACAGGCATGAGCCACTGAGCCCAGCCTGCACCTCAGTTTTCTAATCCAAGAAATGAGATAATGCCAATACCCACTTATAGAGTTGTTTGGAAGATGAAATTAGCTAATGCTGAGTACCCAGCAACATGCAGGCTGCTCATTCAATGGCAGTGTGCTCTTTCCCCTCCCCCTCCTCACTGTGGCATATGCTACCTTAAATCTTCCCTTTCCACCCAGCCCCACCGTCCCCCAAACTGGTATCATCTACTGGAGGACATGGGTTGAGATCAGTACACATTTGGGCTAGGTGGCGAGAATAATAATATGTTACACATATTAGGAGTGCCTTGGCCATTTGTAGTTGCTCACATTCTCCAACAAATCGTGGTCCATAGCCTGCTGAGCTGTTCTGTTCTGTTTTGTTAAGAAACCTTTGGCTTTCTGCCTGGTGCCATTCCGGCAAGAGGGAGCATCATGGCGTCTGACATTGCCAAGGCCACCGCTCTTCCTGTTTGGCATTTTCTGTCTCTTTCTGACTGGGTTTGTCACATCAGCTTTTCCGTGTTTTGGAATGTCAAGATAGAGCGACTATAGGAATTGCCACAGTCATACCCCCCCCACCCCATTTCATCCCATCTCCCTATTCCTCCATCCCTGTTCTGCCTGACAGTACAGGAAGCACCCAACAGAGAAAAAGTAGTTGGTTTTCATGACACACACTTCAAAAAGGTTGAAGTTGTCCAGGCAAAACCTGGTGTCTCCCTAAATGGCCCATTATGAACCTGTCCCTTCTGAATATCTAGCAGCTCCCTTTTAGCTTTGCCATCCTGCACCCTGTCCCTTCTCTGTGGAGTATTGGTTTCTACAAAACTGGGGAGGAAGATTTTACTTAGTAGCATGGACTTTGTATAGAAGATTTTCTTCAACAATTCCATCAAATGAGCATTATCTTTATTTTAGATGAAGGCATGGAGATGCAGAGAAATTAAGCAAATTACTAAAATTCTCCATCCAGGAAATGAGCTGGGAGGCAAACCCAGGCACTTGACTAAGCCCCTATCAAATGCTGTGCCAGTAAATGACCCCTTCCTTATAGATGTGGAACACGGTAGTCAATTCTGTGGGGAGCTCTGCAGGTTCCACTCCCTACCTCCCTTAGACTGAAGAATGCACCCCTCCTGGCTGGGAGAATTGGGAGCTGGCAGCTCTCTCCCCTTGGCAGATCCCCTTGCCTTGGAGCTGCACAACTCTGCAGGGCCACCCCAGCTCCAGGTTTTCGGTGGGATCAGCTGAGGCTTTAGTTGTGACTGCATCACAGCTCTGTTTCTCCTTCTGCCCACTCCTGTGGCCGTCGCACTCCCACACGTGTGATCTGGAGCACACTTGCCCAGTGGACTTTCCTGTATACAAATCGCCGTCTCAGGATCTGTTTCTCAGGGAGTCCAGCCCTGGTGGACATCTCCATATCCCGATGTCTCAGTTTTGGGTGCTGAAGTCTGCATCCTGCTAACAGGAGATGGTAGAGAATTGTTCTAGAATCATGTTGCCCAGATTAGAATCTTGGACTCCACTACTTACAGTGGTGTGATCTTGCAGATTAGCTCATCTTCTCAGAACCTCAGCTTCGTTATTTGTAATACGAGCATAAGAATAATATCTCTCTTACCAGCTATGGCGACAGAGATAACTTAGGTCATGCACTTAACTAGAACCTGGCGCACAGGAACAGGTGGTAATGTCAGGTATCAGTAGCAGCAGATCCTGCCGAACACCCCTTCTCTGTATCCCCTGTTTCCTTGGATTCCTTGAAATCACACCCTCCTCATTCACCTACTTTTCTCAACATTCGTCCTCTGTTGGCTTTCTGGCTCCTCCTCCTCCCCCCGCCCTTTAAATATATTTTTCTTGAATTTCAGTTGCTCTCCGGCTCCCTCTGCCTTTATCCTTCATGTTCTGTCTTTCTAGTCTCCACACAGCAGGTCAGTGACCTGCAAGCTCTCAAGTCCAGTCAAGAGCCCTTGCAGTGGACTGGGTTTATTTGTATATTTTTTTAAGTGATGTAGCTTTTTTGTTTGTTTGTTTTGTTTTGCTTTGTTTTGAGACAGGGTCTCGCTCTGTCACCCAAGCTGGAGTGCAGTGGTGTGATCTCGGCTCACTGCAATCTCCGCCTCCCGGGCTCAAGCGATTCTCGTGCCTCGGCCTCTGGAGTAGCTGGGATTACAAGTGCCTGCCATCATGCCTGGCTACTTTTTGTATTTTTTGGTAGAGACGGGGTTTCACCTTGTTGGCCAGGCTGATCTCGAACTCCTGACCTCAAATGATCTGCCCACTTCAGCCTCCCAAAGTGCTGGGATTACAGGTGTGAGCCACCCCACCAGGCCATAAGCGAAGCAGTTTTTAAGGAGGGTGGGCAGACCTGTCATTTGCATGAATAACCAGAGCATTTCCCATTTGGGCTGCTCCCGAAGTCAGCATGTCAAAGCTTTTGAACTGTGTTAACCATTTTGTTTGAAACTTATGTCCTTGAGTAAGGGCACCTGCTTGTCTTATAGTTGGTGCTATTGTCAAGGCTGATAATGCAGAGAAGGCAAGAGGAGGCAGAGAGGTGGGTAACTGCTCTTTGAAGTTCTGTGAACAAGAAACAGGGTAAAGAGACTCTGGACAAGTCCTGGTATGATGAGGAAAGGGAGCCATTATGCTCAGGGCTTCATTTTTAGACTGTTTTCATAACACCCTAAATCTATTTGTTTATAGATCCATTACAAGACTTTTAGGAAAGTCTAATACCTGTGAAAATGATATACAAGAACATCTACTGATGCCCTGTGTTTTGTATTCAATTGATCTACAAATTAAATCAGTGAAAAAATAGTTTCTGGCTTTACAGGTTAAAGTTTTAAAATGTGGTTCTAAGAGAAGGAGAAGAGGAGGAGAGGGGTCTGTGAGAGGAAAAGATAGGGCAGGAAAAGATGAGGAGAGGAGGAGAAGGAACCTGACCTGTCATAGTCATTACTGTGGGATCAGCACCTTAAAATGTCTTCCCTTTAATATTCATAAAACCTCTGTAAAGGTAGAATATTATGCCCATTTTACAGATAAGGAAATAGGAGCTCAGAACAGATAAAAACCCATCCTATGCCACACTCAGGATGGTCTGATTCCAAAGCCTGTGTTCTTAACATCCCACCTCGCTGGAGGAGCTAAGGGTCATAGGAGGCCAGAACTTTATCTGTAATCAGCTTCAGTTTCCGTCATCACCCTTGAGACATGGAGGGACGATGCTACAAGGTCATAACTAAACAAGATGTTCCAGAGTAACCTGGATTTGCTTATAACACAAACCAATGGAAGTTTTATGGTAAATTCATACCTCCGCATCCCTTAATTCACCACCATCCCCCGCTACCACACACACACCAGCCACACACTTTCCCAATTCAGAAAACTTTCCGAGAGCTTCAGTTCTGTTGATTTTCATATTATCTATGGTTCAGCCCATTGTGGTCAAATGGATTGCACTTACTTTCAATCTACCTTGTGAACTTAGAAAACTCCAGAGATGGGGTCCGGGTTATAATATTTGGGTGCTAAGATTAGGCCTTGGGTTGGCCAGCTTGTGGTATCCTTTCATCACATCTGCATGAAAAATTCTTGCTTACATGAAGAGCCACATCAAACGATTTTTTTTAAATGCCTGATATGGTTTGGATCTGTGTCCCCACCCAAATCTCCTGTCAAACTGTAATCTCCAATGTTGGAGGTGGGACCTGGTGGGAGGCCATTGGATCATTGTTGGGGGAAGGGCCCAGTTTTCATGGCTTAACACCATCTCCGCTTGGTGCTGTTGTGATAGTGAGTTCTCATGAGATCTGATTGTTTAAAAGTATATATTATCGCTCCCTTCTCTCTCTTCCTTCTGTTCTGACCATGTGACATGCCTGCTTTCCTTTCACCTTCCACCATGACTGTAAGTTTCCTGAGGCCTCCCCAGAAGCCAAGCAGATGCTGCCGTGCTTCCTGTACAGCCTGAAGAATCGTGAGCCAATTAAACCTCTTTTCTTTATACATTACCCAGTCTCAGGTATTTATTTATGGCAGTCAGAGAATGGACTAATAAAATGCCCTTTTCTGATCACTGCAAAGACAGAAAAAGAAGGAGAAATTATTTTGAAGAAGAGAGTTTAGAAAATAAATGAAGGTGTTTCCTTTCTTCTGCACTTGATTGAAAAAAAAAACTTAGCATTTGAAATTTGATACCTGTGGTTTTGAAGAATGAAATTCCCAAGCTTACTTGTATATTAGACTCGTGTGGGTCATCAGAACAAGATCAGAGCTCCTAGTATTGGCGGCTGAAAGTATTAATACTATATGGCTGTCAAACAACCACCACCACCTCAGAACCGACATCTCAAAAGTGAAGCACCTTTGAAGCGGAGTGCGGGTTAGGATCTGCACTTGCCTCTTTGTGGCGTTGCAAGGAAAGGTGCTGGGTTTCCCTGAATTTTAGATTTGAGAGGTCTTTCCACGACATTTTTTGGTTACCTAGAGTCCAAGGGTTTCCTAAGGCCAAAGAAAATCATTCTAGAAGACAGACTGTCAGCCAAAAGCATTAATTTTGCTTTCTCCCTTGGTTCCTGTTTGTGAAATATTTTCCAATTATTTTTCCATGTTCTTCTTTACTGCCTAGACTTTCAAAGTAAGGAGTTGAACCATTTGTTTCCGAAACAAAATGTTCACAGGACTCCCCCCACTGTATGGAAATCTACTTGCAAGAATAAGGTTTGAATCCTGCCTTAGGTTAAGAAACCCATCGGAATTTCTTGCAAGTGGTCCTGTCCAACCTGCCCCATCCCCCCTTCTAAGTTCACACCCTTCTCAGGTTCTGATTTGAAAGCACTTAATTAGAGGGCTGATTAGAACCTAATCAGGTTGCTAATGAAGTAGTTGACAGCCCAGATCAATTAAAAAAGGAAAACGCATCCCTGGCCTTTTGTTTGCAGCTTCTACAGGAGATGACATTCTCTTTTTAATTGCTTTGAAACTGGCTTTGCTGAACAAATCAGACTCTGTCATTCATGCTTGGCTCTCTGTCATGTTGCCTGCGCCAGCAAGAGGCTGCACTGCAGCCAGAGGAAAGCTTTTGGACTTTGGGAAGCAAGGTTTTTCTTTTTCCTGTGCTTGATGCTTGTACATCTTACACTTCTAAGGGATTGCTCTGCCCACCTGTCTCCGCCTCCTGAGCAACTGAGCTTTTGAGATAATTGCCATAAATCCCAACTAAGCCAAACTATTTAACCAAAACATCCCCATAGTATATACGTTTATCTCTCTGAAAAAGCAGCAGTGACAATGGAAACCAGATACATATTTTAAATAATGTTTCTTCCCTTTTTGGTGCCAATCTGGATGCTGGACTCTAGACACAGATTCCTAGAGTTTGGATTATAATTTCTATAGAAGTAACAATAGTGGGTGTATTCTGACATCGTAGGCATTACTCAGTAGAAAACGAAGTTGCTTTCTAGGTTTCATCATCACACAGTGTGTGAAGGTTATGTTGGAATCAGGCCTGCAAGTAGGACACGAGGCCCCGGTAACAGGAACCAGACCACGGACTGAGGGAAAGAGGAGAATGGGAAGGGAGAGAGGTGGGGATCTGAGGGCAGCGTTTGCTTCCCGGTGCCAGGAAGAGCTATAGAAGTGGCTTAAATAAATACTTTAAAGAATACAAATCGAGCACCTATCGTGTGCTAGGCACCATGCTGAGCACAGGTTAGAGAGCAGTGAAGAACACGACTCTTTGAAAGACAGACAACAAACAAACGATTGCAGATAAATAAGAGCGTGCACAGTGCCGCAGAGCATAAATCACGAGCACCGGAGGCCTGACCTATATGGACACAGCAGACTTCCCCGAGGAATGTAGTGTAAGCTGAGAAGTGAAGGTCAAGTAAGAGATGGCTGGGCACAGGGCAGGGGGTGCGGAGCAGAGTCCCAGCCAGCAGGAGTAGCACAGGGGCCTGCACAGGGAAGGGAGGCAGGGAAGCAGGGTGCAGGTATTGTGCTAGGAACTGGGCAAAGTCCCACATGCTGGAGGATTTCATGGGTTGGGGCTGGAGAGCTGCCTAGTCATTTGTAGCCCTTTAAGCCACTTGAAGGATTTTGGGCTGTAAAGGAATGGGAAGCCATTAAAAGGTTTTCAGGAGGGGACTCTTAGGATCAGATTTGTGTTCTTGAAATATCCCAGCAGCTGTGTGGAGAACAGATTAGGGGGAGTCCAGATGGGAGGTTAGGGATCATGGAGATTTTTATAGTTGTCCAAGTGAAAGTGGCCTGAACCAGGGTGCTGACAGTGGGGATGGTGAGAGGCAGGCAGATCTGAGAGAGTGTTAGAGGATAGAATGACCAAGAACTGGTGGTTAATAGGATGTTGGGAGTGAGGAAGAGGGAGTAGTTAAGAGTGATTCCTAAAGATTTGGGTTGAGCAACTGGGTTATGGTGGGATCATGTGCGGAGCATCGTAGTGGTGGAGAGAGAGTAGAACTGGGGCTGCAGATGGGGCAGTTATGAGCTCAAGTCTCGGCTGTATTTAGTTTGAGGCATCAAGGGGTGATGTCATGGAGGGCATTGGTGTGGGTGGATCTGGGACCTAGAGGAGCTGGAGAGGTGGGCGTCCTTGCCAAACAGGTGAACTGTAAATCTGGAACTCCATAAGATACCCCTGGGGGAGAGGGTAGCCTGAGAAGAAGCTCACATGCAGGCCAGAGCCCTGAGGAATCCCAGCATTTAATGGTCTCTTAGAAGAGGGCGAATTGGGAATCAGCCAAGGAAACTAAGAAGCTGCCATCAGAAACAAGGGGAGAAAACTGGAGAGAATCTTTTTCGTGACGCTTTTCATATTCAAGTCTCTGTGAGGAGATCATTGTGAATTGATAATCACTTCAGGCTCGAGAGCACTGATTTCCAAAACTGTTCCAGCAACGACATCCTCTTCTGTACATGACACCTGGAAAGGTGGAAGGCTGGGACTGAAGGCCTGCTCACTTAGCCCTCCCCTCCTGTGTCCACCCCACCTCATACCTCTGAACTCTAAGGCTGTGAGGAAGGATGTTGGCACAGCCCTGCCCTAGAGGATGCCCTTGGCCTAGTGAGTTTAGGGCCACTCAGAGTAGAGTAACCTTGGATTCTGTTCCTAGGCTGGGCACCACATTCCTCCATGAGCCAACCAAAGGCCAGGCTCCTTCGCACCTAGAGAGCTTACAGAAACTCATCTCTGGATTTCTCCAGGTTAGAAAGCAGCAAGGAGCCCTTTACAGACAGCCCCGCTCCCCCGTGAATGCCTCCTGACCCTTAGTAACCCAGCTTAGACATCATTTATTCATCATTTATTTCATGAGCCTTCCTAGGCCCCCAGTTCAGGGGCCTCCCCAGCCCCACTTCTCCCCTCAAACAGCCTTGTTGCACTCATCACATCGATGACTTGGGGTATTTCCTGACACACACTTCTCCCCTCCTAGACTGAGTTCTCAAGGGCAGGGACTAAATCTTTACATCTTCAAGCCAAGATCATGCCTGACACGGTGTGTGTCTTCAATATATATTTGTCAAAATAAAGTAAAAATTACATTGAGTTAAACTTGGAAGGGACTTCAGCTAGTCCACAGCCCTTCCTTCTTTTGTATGTAAAGGTGAGGATAAGCCCCAGCTGTAGCTGGCAGACTCCTGATTTCCGGTCCAGTTTTCCTAGGATCCATTCTTCAGTGCTTAGAAGCCCAAAAGAAGAGTTAACAGCACTAAATAAATCTGTACATATTGGAGAAAAAAAAAACCAAAAAAAAAAAAATCTAGTCTGCAAGCCGTAGGTGGCTGTCGCTGGTTTAAATGGTGCTATCTCAGTATCACCCACCAGGCCCACAGCATAAAGTGGCTTTCTTTGGAGTCACTTTTCATAAGTAGAAGTGTGATTGTCTCTCCTACTTGTCTTCACCACCTGTCATGGCCCTGGTTCCTTCACTGATTCCCCATCACTTCTACTTCTTACCTTCAAAAAAGGCTCACTTCTTACATTTTCTAGTGAAAATGTTTTGTTTGTTTGTTTGTTTGTTTGATCTCCTCTTGCAGGATTTGCCCAAGGATGATTCCAATGTTTAAAAGGCTCTAGGGCTTTTACTGTGTGGAGAAGGGTTAGGAAATTCCTCTAGGGAAAAGGTAAAATTGGCCTCTCTTCCTTGGAGACAGAATAATGGTTCTGTTTTTTTTTATTTTTAAGAGTTGAAGAGGGGCTCTAAAGAGCCAGCCTTGAGTATAAATGCCATAAGCACTTGTCTTCTGCCATCAGTGGTAGCAGGGCTGTGACCCTTGATTTAGGAGGAATCAGCTGAAGGGCTGAGAGGCTGGCTATTCACTTCTGCCGCCCATGTAGCCTGTTCCCAGACCATTTATTTGTTTCCCTTTAGATCTCTTCACAATCCGTGCTGTCTTCCAGCTATTGGGCAAGAATTTTTATCAGCCTACCAATTTTGTTGAGGAAGTAGAGAAAGCAGTGGAAGAACCCAGGTCTTGGTCCTGTGTTCAAACCCCAGCTCTGTCCATTGTGCAATCTGTCTCTCTTTTTTTTTTTTTTTTTTTTTGAGATGAAATCTAGCTCTTGTCCCCCAAGCTGGAGTGCGATGGTGCGATCTGGGCTCACTGCAACCTCCGACTCCCGGGTTCAAGCGATTCCCCTGCCTTGGCCCCCCGAGTAGCTGGGATTACAGGCACCTGCCACCATGCCTGGCTAATTTTTGTATTTTTAGTAGAAACGGGGTTTTACCAGGTTGGCCAGGCTGGTCTAGAACTCCTGACCTCAGGTGATCCACCCGCCTCAGCCTCCCAAAGTGCTGGGATTACAGGTGTGAGCCACTGTGACCGGCCACAATCTGTCTCTTAACCTCTGTGAACCTCAGTTCCCTCCTCTGTAAAATGAGACTAATGATGCCTCCCTAGCAGGGCAGTTGTGAGGCTTGATGAAAATGTACATAAAGCCCCCGGCAGAGTGCCTGGCCCATGTGGCTGCCTGATAAACATTTAGTGTTAATAAGCCCAAGTTTTTAGGTGAGATCATTACAGTTTCACTTGCTGTAATCCTGGCTGCGCATCCAAAATTGTAGGACTGATCGGTCTCTCCGCAGTTTTCATGGCGTGTCTAGTGCAACAAATGGTTTGCTGCCCTAATGATTGTTGTTGTCAGTATCAGTACTGTGATGCCTATTGATGGGATGGTCTCTTTTAAAGATAGATTCTTGGGTGATAAGTAGTTACCTGTAGCGGAACGCATACACAGAATGAAACGTGTATCGTTTTATGTCTTTTGTCTGTTTTATGTTTGAAAAATATGAATTAATCTGTCAAAATAAAAAGACAAAATGTTTAACCAACATTTTTAACCAACCAAGCCACATTTTAACCAAACACAATGCTTAACCAACTAAATGGGGGCACTTGGACTAATTGGGTCTGAATTCTGTGGCGACTCAGGGTATCCTTGGCAACTGTTTAGAAGAGAGCTGAGCTTCCCAGAGCTCTGCTTTCAGATGGAGGACGCAGAAAGGTTAGACTTTCAAAGCTCTTTTTGTCTGTCAGCCAGTGTCTGTAGGCAATCTGTGCTTTTAGAGCGCCTGTCAAATTACAAGGAAGGTGTGGGTGGCCAGATTATTCCCCTTGAATAGAAATATTATACTTTTTCAAAGAATGCTGGTCTTGATTAAATAGCTCTCTGGTTAAGAGGCAGCATAGAACAGTATCTTAACCCTAGTTTAAGAGCAACCTTAAGGGTTACTGTTTCTTTGTATTTTTTCTACCAGAAGCTGTCACTTTGCTATTCATAGGCCCTCCCTGAAAAAGCTCTGCTACTTGAATTGGGCGATTAGTAATATTGACTACGATGACTGGATTCTCTTTACCTTTTTTGCAGAATTGAGTATTTGCTGGAGACTATTTTAGTACAACCTAGTTGCACATCAAAGTATAGCCTAAGGAAATAATTAGAAACACTAAAAAAGCTAAAGAAATTCTTCTCAGCATTACTCCTACTAGGAAAACTTTGGAAACACCCAAAATGTCCAGCAACAGGACTGGTTAAGGAGATCAGAGCACACCATAAGAGTTTTATATAGCCATTACAAATTGTATGTATGAGTGGTTTTTTTTTTTTTCTTTCTTTCTTTTTTGAGACAGAGTCTCACTCTTGTCACCCAGGCTGGAGTGCAGTGGCGCAATCTCGGCTCACTGCAACCTCTGCCTCCTGGGTTCAAGCGATTCTTCTGCCTCAGCCTCCTGGGTTCAAGCAATTCTCCTGCCTCAGCCTCCTGAGTAGCTGGGGTTACAGGAGCCTGCCACCACACCCAGCTAATTTTTGTATTTTTAGTAGAGACGGGATTTCACCATGTTGGACAGGCTGGTCTTGAACTCCTGACCTCAGGTGATCCACCCGCCTCAGCCTCCCAGTGTTGGGGTTATAGGCATGAACTGCCGCACCCGGTCTATGAGCAGTTTTTAATGGCAACTGTTTACGATGCAATGTTAAAGACATAAAATTGTATGTTGAACCTGATCTTGACTTAAATCAATAAAGACATACAGATGAAAAGACTGTAAGGAAGTGTACTAATCTGATAATTATACCAAAGTTGTCACTTGGGCATGGGACTGTAAGCGATTTTTCTTGTATTTTTTATTTTTCCCATATTTTCTAATTTTTCACTATAAACATAAATTACTTCAATTTAGGTTAAAGTGTTATGCAACAAAAGCAAAGACAAAATCTTGTGGTTTCAGGGAGGTAATGGTGGTGGAACTTGTGAATTAGAAATTGGCAGTGAGTGGCAGCTGTTGGATATTAAGGTTTAGCACTTATGTAACATTTCTCAGGTGAGTTTTAAGGTGTTTGATAGCACCTGAGCTCATTTTCATACCCTCCCTCTGTGGTAGGCAGCAGGAATTGTAATGATTTTATGGATGAAAGAAAGGCCGAGTGTGGTGGCTCACCCCTGTAATCCCAGCACTTTGGGAGGCCGAGGCAGGATGATTGCTGGGGCCCAAGAGTTCAAGACCAGCCTGGGCAATATGGCAAAACCCTGTCTCTACAAAAAATACAAAAATTAGCCAGATGTGGTGGCATGTAACTGTAGTCCCAGCTACTTGGGAGGCTGAGGTGGGAGGATCGCTTGAGCCCAGGAGGCAGAGGTTACAGTGAGCAGACATCACGCCACTGCACTCCAGCCTGAGCGATAGAGCAAGACTTGGTCTCAAAAACAAACGAAGCATAGAACAAGCACTGCATTTTCCACCCATGAAGTCTTTAAGCTGTGAAAGCAGAGCCTCCATGAAGACATGGTGCCGCCATCCCTTATTCATAGAAGCATAGACAATTGATTAGGATTGGCAGGGACTGTAAAAATGGTGTGTAGTCCACTACCTCACCAAGAGGAAACTAAGGCAAAACAGTGAGTTAGCCTAGTATTTGAGAAGGTAATTCCCTTGCCTTGTTGTTTAGGATGAAGGATGTTCTAGAGGAGCTTTTTGGTTTAATAGATCGCATGATTCCTGCTGAAGACCTCTATGAAAAGTGGGGGAACCCTGAATTCTTACAGATTAGACTGGAGACAGGGTAGACAGAAGAATATTGGCAGCCAGAGAAGGTGGGCTGTGACTCTCATGCTTCCTGAATTCCCTGACTGATCAGTGCATCTGACACTTTCCTTGGTCCCTTGTATTATAACAGCCAGACTATCCTAGCCCTCTTCTGTGAGACCTTTCCCTCACCCACTTCCCGCTTCTGCTTCCTGGGGTTTCCATGTCACCTGGTGTCTCTAGCATACTAGCCCATCTATGATCACTTTCAATTTAGGGTTCGGGGTATGCTCCCCTCAAGTTGATACAAGAATTCTAAGCTTCACTCCCTCCCATTTCTCTGATGTTGTTTGTCAAGATGGTCACAATCCAGATTCAGAGGAGTCAAATACTCATATTCTCCAACAGTTACCATCACTGATATATTTTTTTAACCAGTGCTTAACTGAGGATTAATTTTTTCCCATAGCACCCAAGAGTTTGCAGGGATTCAAGAAAAGGCAAGTATGAATGTGATGATGCTACTTTTAGAGTGAAATAGCTGGATTTGTTTTTTGTTTTCTGTTTTAGAAATGGCATCTTGCTCCAGGCTGGAGTGCAGTGGTGTGATCACATCTCATTACAACCTCAAACTCCTGGGCTCAAGTTATCCTCCCACCTCTCCCTCCCAAGTAGCTGGGACTGCAGGCATGTACCACCATGCCCGGCTAATTTGTTTTACTTTTTTGTAGAGATGGCGTCTCACTGTGTTGTCGAGGCTTGTCTTGAACTCCTGGCCTCAAGTGATCTTCCCACCTTAGCCTCCAAAAGCGCTGGGACTGCACCTGGCCCATAGCTGAGTTTGAATGGAGGTGCTCCTTTTGGCTAGTTAAACCTTTGCTTCTTTAAGTGTAAAAAGAAGGTAGTAAGAATCACATAGACTGGGTGCAGTGGCTCACGCCTGTGATCTGAGAACTTTGGGAGGCTGAGGAGAGAGGATTGCTTGAGCCCAGGAGTTTGAGACCAGCCTGGGCAACATAGCAGGACTGCATCTCCACAAATAAAATAAAATAATAAAAATATTGGCCAGGCATGGTGGCACACACCTGCAGTCCCACCTACTCAGGAGGCTGAGGTGGGAGGGGATTACTTGAGCCCAGGAGTTTGAGGCTGCAGTGAGCTGTGATCATGCCACTGCACTACAGCCTGCGTGACAGAGCCAGACCTTGCCTCAAAAAAAAAAAAAAAAAAAAAAAAAAAAAAAAAAAAAAAAAAATTAGAACACTATAGCAGTGGGCCAGGAGAGAAAGATAGGAGATGCTACCTCAGCTCCACTACATACAGACAGGTGAACAAGAAACTACGGGAGTGAGAACTTCTAAAGGGCTAAACAGAGACACCCAGAGGACACTCAGAGGAGTGCAGAAAGGGCAATTTTTATCCAGTATCTGTGCTAGCCAGAGCTAGGGTATACTATGCTGCAGAAAAAATAAGTCTGGAAACATCAGGAGCTTAATACAGCAAAAATTGATTTTTCGCTCAAGAAAAATCTGATGTGCATCACCGGGACCATGCCCCATCTGGTGACCCTGGGATTCAGTTATCTTCCATCTGGCGTTGCCACCAATAGGCAACTTCTGGGGTCACTGAGGCAGGGAAGAGAGCACTAAAAAGGCCACGCACTGGCTGTTAGATGTTGTGTCCAGAAATGACACATGTCACCTCCACTCACATTTCATTGACTAAAACTGATCACATGGCTTTGCCTCACTCCTAGATTGGAAGTTTAGAAGAGCACATGGGGTAGAGGTGACCATCAGAAGTCTCTGCCACTGTACTAATGTTAATTGAGCCCTCCCTATGTGCCAGGCACTGTTCTCAACACTGTACATGGCTGATCTCGTTTAATCCTCAATCTTATGAGGTGGTTACTAATATCTGTATTATATTGTACAGATAATGCACTGAGACCCAGAGAGGTTAGGTAACTTGCTGATGTCTCATAGCTAGTAGGTAGTGGGGTCAGGATCAAAGTCAAATAGACTTTAGGGCCTGAGTTCTTAACCTCTGCATCTGCTGCCTCTCTAATGCCATCTCTCCTGGGGGGATTTCTGTAAAATTACAGGCTAATGTAAATAAACCACCTCATATGCAGTGTCTGACATATAATAGTTCCCCACATATGGCAACTGTTTCTATTATTATTGTTGTCGTTATTGGCTACCTAAGTCCCTTCTGACTCAAGGCAGGGTATAAATAGATGACTATGTGATAAAGCTTCATTAAAATGTACCTCTTTTGTCCTGGAATCCAGGGTTGCATGGAATGTTTTCATATAATCTTGCAGAGAAGTATCAAGTAAATGCCATCATCGGGAAGGATTTTAAGCAAGTCGTGCCCATGCTGACCCGGTAATGGCATGAAAGCAAAGTCCGCATTTTAATTATCGCCCCGCCATGTCTCGTTACTGGTATCTGCAAGGTTTCTCTGAGCAAAGATACAATAGTCGTTTATTTTGTATTTGTTTTCATTAAACATTAGCACTGATCTTGACTTGTTCTGTAGGTACTTAAAACACAAATAGTGTGTTGTAAAGTGATTTCTGAACCTCTTTGCGTAGCAAAAAATATATCTGATCTTGAAGTGACTTGCCTGTCTCTTTCCTGGCGTGAGTTAATTGACATCACTCCTGCGGCTTCTCAGGAAGGCTCAGCACCTAGAGGCTGCGTGATGTGTGGGTGGTTGAACAGGTAGCACTACCCTGGAAAAAGGAGCTGTTTTGGATTCTCTAGATTTTCATAGACCAGTGAAGGTTATCCCTGAGTTTGTGGAAGGACAGGGGCAGTTAATGGTGTGCATAAACCTGTGTGATTGTGGTGGTTGGTGCCATAGCTTCTTGCCAGGTAGGAGTTGGAAGGCGAAGTCTTAGTGCTTGAGAGATATTTCTCCTTCTTCCTTAATATTGAGAATTGGGGGATGATTCCTTCTTTCTTACTTTCTTTCAAGGAGCCTGATTTCTGCCATACGCTGTAGCCCATCGTTTCTGACAAAACAAGATGCACTTCTAGGGGTCTCTCATGGGGTAAACTCTGGAGTGGACAGTGCTGTGCTTAGCAGTGGGCCAGGAGAGAAAGATAGGAGATACTACCCCAGCTCCACCACACACAGACAGGTCAACGAGAAACAACGGGACAGAGAACTTCTAAAGTGCTAAACAGAGACACTCGGAGGAGTGCAGAGGGGGAAATTTTTATCCAATCTCTGTTTCCAGTGTCAAAGTGTCAATACATAATCCAAAGATCCTTCAGAAGAACATTCACTTAAAAGCCAAAATGGTACTGGAGGATCGAGCCGAGGGTAGCTGAATCACATATGTGGATGCCTCTTCTATTCTGATCACAACCCACAGGTATTACTGTGTCTGAGAACTAAGTAGGTCACGTTAGGTAATGAAATTCCCCAGTATCATTTTGGCTTTTAACTGAACATCCCTCTGAAGGATCTTTGAATTAGGTATTGACACTTCAGCATTGGCAACATAGTGGATAAAAATTTGGCAAGTCTTTAAAAAGAAGTATTCTGTAAAATAACATATACTCTATGATTACAACTATATAAAAATACCTATATATGTGGCCAGCCTCCAGACAGAACTATACATAGTGAAGGAAGTTATTTTATAGTGGTGAGATTATACAAGAATTTTTTATAAATGTTTTGATATTGTATTGCCCCCATTTTAATGAAGGAAGAACAAATTATTATTCTGTTGTAACCAAAATATGACATTTTAACAAATCAATGGGAAAAGCATCAATGGTGAAGTTCAGAGAGAGAATCTTTAAAATAACTACAAAATAGTCACATTGCAAGGAAACGCTGACCTTTGGGCAGAGAACTTGAAAGGGGGAAAATTTTAGAGAAATACAGGGGGCTTTTAGAAGTCAGTAGATCCTAGTCATTAGAGATTTGCTATTGATATTTTTCAAACATCAGAGCAAAGCTAAGAACATTCTAAATTTTTTTTTTTGAGTTGGAGTTCCGCTCTTGTTGCCCAGGCTGGAGTGCAATGGCGCTATCTCGGCTCATAGCAACCTCCACCTCCCAGGTTCCAGCAATTCTCCTGCCTCAGCCTCCTGAGTAGCTGGGATTACAAGCACCCGCCACCACGCCCGACTAATTTTTTTTTTGTATTTTTAGTAGAGACGAGGTTTCTCCATGTTGGTCAGACTGGTCTTGAACTCCCTACCTCAAGTGATCCACCTGCCTCGGCCTCCCAAAGTGCTGGGATTACAGGCATGAGCCACCACGCCCGGCCAAACATTCTAAATTTAAGAAGAAAAAGATGATCCATAATCACAGAAATGCCACAAACCAAACCATCTTTCTATTTGTTCCTTATACTCTAGCATTTGCCCATCTATTCCAAACATTTCATATAGCTTTAGATACCTTTTATTCAGTTTTCTCCCCGCTACAGAAGACGGAAGTATTTTTACTCGATACTTTATTATTTTAAGTATTCAAAAAATGTATTACTGATTACATTTTAAAACACTGTTATTCTTGAACATTTGTTGACTTGAACTATCTGACCTTCTCTAAAAAAAAAAAAAGAAAAAATTATCAAGATGATAGCTAAAAGGAAAGAAACACCTTCCACTTGAACAGAGATGAGGAAAGGTGATGGTCGCAGTGACCTGGACGCCACCTCTCTGGGATGCCTTGGCCAGAATCTGCAGCGGAGGGCACTGGCCCTAAAGTCCCTTCTAATGCTTCAGGCGTTTGGTTCTACATTCTAGAATTTTTAGAGGCTGACGTTCTAGAAAGGTGAGCTGCAGATGAAGGCCCAGCACAGAGCCTGCGCCAGAATCCTCTGGTGGCCTGTCTTGGTGAAACGGGGTGCCCGTATGGGGTTCAGAGCCCAGGAATCTGCCTTCAGGAACCTGCCTGACCTGTCCAATCCTAAGCTTTGCCCTTTTAAAGCCAAATTGCTTTTTGCAGTTTAAGCTCCTGGCCATTTCCTGTTTTGCCCTGATTCAACCTGCAGAGCCGGATTGCACCCTCTTGGCCGGGTCCTGGGAGAGCAGCCGCCTCCAGCGCCTCCGCTATGCTCGGCCAAGTGGAACCCCTGAACAAATGCCCTCGGGAGCGCTCCCGGCCCGGCCGGCTGCAATTGGAGACACAGCGCCATCTAGTGGAAGAAAGAAAAAAACACCCAGTTGCATTTATTTATTTATTTATTTGTTTATTTATTTATTTATTTATTTTTAATTAGTGGAAAAACCTTGAAATGGACTGAGAATCAAACGTCCTCGTTTGATACCAAAGGAGCTTGAGGCCAAAGCAAATCCAGAGAAGGAAATAGATTTCCTGAATGTCACATAGCCAGCCAGTGGCAGCTTTGACGCTACAGAACCTCATCATTTGAGATGCAGTTCAGCAGTCTTGGCACCATGCCACGGTGAGGAAACCAGAAGGTGAAAAAGCTAAAATCGGTTGAGTGGCATTTCAGAGCTCTGCTGAGGTGGAGGTGAACATATGCTGGGGGCTGATGTCTAAAGAGTTGTCAGTTATTTACTGTTCTATAGAATGCCTTGGCTGGACTCGCGGTGATGGGTGCAGGGCTAGAGACAATTCAGTTGTCTGCCCTGCCGCTTACACTCCAATCGCCCCTGAAACTCACACAGGATAAGATCATGTAAATTACACTGGGTTAGGGAGCAGGAGAGGCCACAGAGGGCCACTCGCACCCTGAAGGTAGAAAAGGGAACGAGAGTTTACGGAATGTCAGCCCCAACCTTTCCTATCCCCTTTTCCCTGTTAAGGAAAAATTTGAGCCTCTGATCTCAGTTGTAGCTCCTTCTCCTGCTTCTTAGAAACTCCTGAAACTCTGGGTTTCCGATCCTGAGATCCCAGACAAGGGGTGGGGCAAACACCCTTGTTTTCTGCTCTCTGGAGATTGCCGTGACCTGGATGAAACAGGACTGCCATGAGGAACTGGGCAGTATTTGGACTTTTCAGCCAATCTACAGCTAAAAGGCACATCCACGGAGTAGACTGTTGCCCACGATTGTGGAGGGGGAAATGCTTGCTGCATTATTCAGTGTCAGTTTCAGGGGTGGAGGGAAAGGTTAAAACCAATGCTTAACTTCATTCCTTCAAAAGAAAATCCTAAATGTTGACTTGAAACATATGGCTATGCTTTGGGATAAATCGTAGTCTAGTTTCTCATGGCTATCCTAAAACAGCAAAAGGATCTCTCGGCTGCATTGTCTTCCTTCAGAGCCTGGGCCTTCCCTTGACTCCTAGACTATCATCCCAGCAGGAAGGACCAAGCCCATCTTGTCTTAAACCGAAGATTGCTGTTAGGGTTTCAAGCTGCACACGTGAGTACGAAGGGTGCGCAGCTATCCTTTAAACTCACTTCTTTGATTTCATTTTTTAAAAAGCTGATTTGAGTAAGGGAAACTTTGAATGCCCTTTGCTCTTCTAGCCCAGGGAATCGGACTCAGGGACTTTTGTGGACTGGAATGTCCTGAACTGGCCAAGACTTGACAAATCCTCAGGTGCCCAGGGCACTGGCTGAGTCACAGTGCAGTATCACATGGCCTGGTTTGCCCCAAGCTGCCCCTACGCAGAGAGCTGGCCCCTCTCCGGGTCCTGCTCCACCTGGTTCTATGTCCTCTCCAGGGTCACCATCCTGCCCTCCAAAATGCTTCTCCTCCAACGCACTTGGTTACAACTGGGCTTCGTTGCAGTGCCCGGGAGCCTGTTGAGATGTAGACTCATAGACAGTTCGGCTTTCCAGGCCAACATCCTGGAAAAGGAGTTGTAAAGAATATCTTCAAGATGCAGACCATATTTTCCCACAGAAACACCATCATAACTGGGGTGCACTTCTAACCAGAGACCTGGCTCCAAATGCCTCCCAGTGATATCCCCAGCATAGCCTAAAAGCTAATGTATCCCGAAAGCTCTGTGATCATTTATCAGAAGAACTCTCAGACAAGCCTTTCGCCCTTAACACTGGTAGGGCCCTCAGCGCGTGACTCAGCGCTGAACTGAGCCTGTCCCTCCCCAACCACACATGCCAGAGCCCCTTTCCCTCCTCTCCCGGCCTTCATCTTGAGACTGTTAGCCTGTTAGTTGTTCTGCATTGACTCTTCTCTTTTCCTCACTGAATTCCTTTCACTAAAAGACTTTTGAACAATTCACAATTTCGTATGCCTTCCCATCCCTGCAACTCCCACATTGACAGAATCCAGCCTGTGATGAGCCCCAGACTGTCATAACAGCAACCCTCCACAGATGACTAAGCCTAAGGGAACCCCCATGTAACACAGGTCAGAGCCCTCACACAGCCTGAAGATACCTCAAATCCTCTATGCCTTAAGGGGAAAGGGTAGCTAAGTAGGACATTCCTTTTCCCAAAAGATGTTTATTGAATTCTTTTCATGGGTCAGCACTTTCCAAGGCACTCAGGAGACAGCTGCAAATAAAATGGACAGGCCAGGTGTGGTAGCTCACACCTGTAATCCCAGCACTTTGGGAGATCAAGGTGGGGGGATCACTTGAGCTTAGGAGTTCAAGACCAGCCTAGACAACATAGGGAGACCTGTTTCTACTGAAAAAAAAAAAAAATTAGCCAGACGTAGTGGTGTGCACCTGTAGTCCCAGCTACTCAGGAGGCTGAGGCGAGAGGATCCCTTGAACCAAGGAGGTTGAAGCTACAATGAGCCATTATCACACCACTGCACTCCAGCTGAGTGACAGAGACCCTGCCTCAAAAAACAAACAAAAACAAAAACAAATGAAAAAGCTGTGCTTATATGGAGCTCTAGAGGGGAAGGTATCAATGGCATTTGTCCAATGAGCAGAAAGGCTTGGGAGTCAGGAGGTCTGAGGAGCTAGTCTAGACACCTCCACTCAGAGTGGAGGCTAAGTCACTCCCTCTCTGATCCAATCTCTTCATCTGGAGAATGAAAAGATTGGACCTGGTCACATGGAAGGGCTCTCAATTGTGACCCGCTGAGGGCTCTTTGATTCGTGGCCCTATAGACTCCCGTACTGTAGACTCTTTGGCTTGCAGTATATAGACTCTTAGGCTTCTCAGCCAAGAGACTAGAGCTCCCCTGCCTCTCCTTCAGTGGAACGTTCCAGTCAACTCCCCTCTCTGCCCCCACGATTCTTTTCCACTTTGCTCATTCTTTGGCCTTAAGAAAGAAAGAAGAGAGAGCACATCTCCATCAGGTTCACCTGCCTGCCTCCCCCACTTATTCCCTGTGTACCCCCTTCTCCATTTTTATGTGGTCACAAACATGTTTCAAGGACAGTTTTAAGTGACCCCCTTCTTCGAAGATGGCTTTTGAGGGTGGAATGCCTCTTTGGGGTCACTGTGATGCCTTTGGGGGTATCTGTCCCCTTAAGCATGCCCAAGGAAGCAGTGGACAGATCCCAGGGAGGGATTCGGTACAGTTGGTGCAACAGAACCACTGGAAACCAATTAACAGGCTGAACACCAGAGTAAGGACAGTGGCCAAAGAACAGGCACCCTGTGGTAAACAATTACCAGTGTGGGCAGGGACGGCAATGTAGGTCAGCTCTCAGCCAGGAAATCGTTTCACAAGTGCAAAATGCGAATCCTTCTGGAAGTGGAATTTAGGGAACGAGTTGTTTTGTTTTCTATATTTGGGAGGATGGCCACCTGGCCGCCCTGCACCTCACCTTGGTTTCTAAGACAGCTGGTCTTGGCGTCCACCTTCCTCCGAAAGAAAGTGGCTCAGAGGCCTTTCTAACTTTGACCTTCTGGCTGAGGATCGTGACAGACGAGGCCAGTTCTTGCTTTATGGGCCAGGTCTGGGTTCCAGATAGTGTGCAGGAGTTGTATGTCCACGTTTTGGTAGACACTGGATATTTTTTGGCATGGAAGTATTTGATTCTTTCTCGTTTGTTTATTTTTTAAGAATACACAACTGTCAGCACCTAGAGTACTTGTAAAGATTTGATGTTTTACATGAGTGTCTAGGGAATCTGAAATTAAGGTCAATGTCCAGGCTTTAAGGACTATTCTGGAAGGGATTTGTTCAGCAGAAACAGGAGACTTTGGGGTTCAGATCTGGTCTAGAGGCTCAGGTCCATATGAGCCACTGTGACATTTAACCTTCTAACTTGGCGTGGGCACAGGACCTTTGAGTTTACAAAGTGTTTCCATGTTTCTTCTTTCTCTGTTCCTCAGAACAGTTTTGGAAAGCAGGCAGGGCAGGTGTTAACATCTTTGCATGTTGGATAAGGTTCAAAAAGGCTAGAGCTTTTTTTAAAAAAAGTAGAGATGAGGTCTTTCTATGTTGCCCAGGCTGGTCTTGAACTCCTGGCCTAGAGCAAACCTCCCACCTCGGCCTCTCAAAGTGCTGGGATAACAGGCATGAGCCACACCTGGCCAAGAAAGGCTAAATCTTGTACATGGCAGTCAAAGCTGGAGTAAGATCTCCTAGTATGGAAGCCAAGAGTCTTTTCCCCATGCAATAGTGTGATTAGGTGGTCTTCTGAGAGAACCCTGCTCAGACAGGGCAGTTGTACTAGTGAAAACATATTTCTGGCATCTAGCTGTTAACTTTATTCTAGGAAATACTTGGATTTAGTAATAACTCAAGGGAAGTTGGGCCACCACATTGCTTGGTATCGGCGTGTGGCCTACTGGATACCACCTTCCCTGGAAGGCCCAAGCCACAGAACCCTGACAGGCATTTTCCTGGGTGGTTCCTGATTCTGCTGCAAGAAGACCAGAGGAGAAACTGCATCTTCTAAATATCTGTGACTCCCTAGGGAAGCGAGAGTTACTATTTCCAAGGGCTTCAGAGGCTCTGCTCTCTGCTCTCTGACCTCACTCCAGTGCATCTTTCCCCTGTGGCTGCATTCCCTGCTGGCATACTTTGGCCTCTGGATTATGGGCAAGTACTGACCGAACCCCAAGATCCTCACCTTCTCAGACACTGCATGGGACATCTCTTTGACATATGGCCCTAACGATGGCTAAACTTTCTGCTAGCCTTTTCTTTTCTTTTGGATTCAAGGTCTCACCCTGTCAGCCAGGCTGGAATGCAGTGAGGCAATCATGGTTCACCGCAGCCTTCAGCTCCCAAGCTCAAGCGATCCTCCCGCCCCAGCCTCTTGAGTAGCTGGGACTACAGGTGTGTGCTATCACACCCAGCTAATTTTTATTATTATTATTTTTTGTAGAGACAGAGTTCCACTATGTTGCCCAGGCCAGTTTGCTGGCCTTTTCATAAAAGAGCAAGTAACTGTCATCCTTAACTTAGCAGTGTAAACCTCCATCCATGAAAAGCACCTGCTGACAGCTAGTCATTTTAAGAAATATAGCATTTCTTAAAATGGTACATGAGAAAGTTTGCAGAAGCAATTGTCTAGAACCCTTCTGGTCTTGCTTCACACTGCCAGCTGAGTTATCATCCTAAGTGAATCACAGTAGAATCCTGCTTTGACGCATTTCTAACCAATTGGACCAGCTGCAGCTCACACTGCCCTCAACTCCCCAAATAGCGTTCCATGCGGTAAATAGTAGGTTGGCCCAAAAGTAATCATGGCTTTTGCCATCACTTTTAAATGGTAAAAACTGAGATTACTTTTGCACCAACCTGATACTTGACATGAAATGGCTTTCAAGGCACTCTCTAGAACCTCATTATAGAGGGGTAAAGGTTAGGGGCAAAGGAATTCATTGTGCACCCGTAGGAGTTTAATGTCTTTTAAGCCAGGAATTGTGTAACTAATGAGCATGCCATGAAAGCCACAGACCACCTCATTAAACGTCAGAGCCATTTCCCAGGTTGGGGGGAAATGAACATCCTCAATGAAAACCCACCTCATCAATTAATGAAGATTTTTTTTTTCATGTGGTAAATATTCAACAGACATTTCTAATAGACAAAGAGCATTCACCAGAGGACTTAAAGAAGAAAAGCCCTAGATTTCTGGTGGGAAGTGGAGGGAGGAAGGTGGTGAGAAGGAAGAAGCTTCTCTACATGGTGTACTCCGTTGTCAAGAAGCAGCTGGTTTGTGATTTCAGGGTTCGGATGATTTTCAGCGGCTCTCCCTTCCTTTCAAGGACCCTTCTATCATTGTAGGTATTGCTTACTCTTCTAGAGCCACCATTAGGATTGTTGTCTGGTTAAAAGAGAGAATCTAGACTGGGTGTGGTGGCTCAAGCCTGGAATCTCAGCCCTTTGGGAGGCTAAGGCGGGCAGATCGCCTGAGGTCAGGAGTTCTGAGACCAGCCTGGACAACATGGTGAAACCCCGTCTCTATTAAAAATACAAAAAAAAAAAAAAAAAAAGTTAGCCAGGCATGGTGTCCTATGCCTGTAATCCCAGCTACTCAGGAGGCTGAGGCAGGAGAATTGCTTGAACCCAGGAGGCAGAGGTTGCAGTGAGCTGAAATCACACCACTGCACTCCAGCCTGGGCAGCAGAACAAGACTCCGTCTCAAAAAAAAAAAAAAAAAAAAAAGAAAGAAAGAAAAAAGAGAAAAAAAAAAAAAGAGAGAGAGAGAGAATCCACCAGGTACAGTGGCGCACACCTATAGTCCCAGCTACTTTGGAGGTTGAGAGGCAGGAGGATTACTTGGGCCCAGGAGTTTGAGGCTGCAGTGAGCTCTGGTCTTGCCACTGCACTCCAGACTGGGTAGCAGAGCAAGACCTTATCTCAAAAAAAAAAGTTCTTTAAAAAATGTAATATGTGTGCAGCTTCACCTACCCTTTACTGAAGAGCATGTGTTGTTCTTACTTGTTAAACACTATAAACAGCAATTCTTAGGTTCCACTGTGAGGATGAGATAAACTTAAGCCTGCCTATGTATGTTTAAAGCAAAAGAAAACCAGAATTCATTAAAAAAATGTAAAAAGCTAGGCACCGTAGTGCATGCCTGTAATCCCAGCTACCTGGGAGGCTAAGGTGGGAGGACCCCTTGAGCCCAGGAGTTCAAGGCCAGCCTGGTCAACATAGTGAGACCCTGTCTCAAACAAAACAAAACAAAACAAACAATCACAACAAAAGAGAATCCACAAAAAGCTTATGCTTCAGTGCCTGACACACAGCAAGTGTTTGGGGGTATTTGCTGCCTTATGTTATTTAAAAATATCATTATTGGGGGAGGACAGTGTCCCTTTGTGTGAAAGGGGAAATAGAGGCAGAAATCAAGGAGAACTGGTGGCCCTGGCCACTGCAGAAGGTTCCATCTGCTCTTGGGCGTACCTGTCACAGGCCAGGCTGTGAAAGTGACAGTGACGATGACAGTGTTGGAGGAAGTGTTGGAAGGAGCCCAGACTGCATGTCCATGGGTGCTGGTCAGGCACTGACAGCAGCCCTCCAGGGTATGTCGGCGGTCTGGGTTATGTGAAGACAGCAGTGGGGTCACAAATACAAAGGCTCCAGGCTGTCCTTTATCAAGAGCCTTATTCATTGCCTGGTGCCTTGCAGCAAGACCCTGCTTACCCTGCACCAGCCTCAGCATAGGCCTCCAAATGGACCTCCCTGCCTCCAGTTGGTCTCACCCTCGGCTCCCCTGCATACAGCCACCACAGAGTGCCCTCTAAGATAAGCTTCTGATTTGAGCCCTGATACAGCCCTGGGTTAAAATTGCCACTGGCTCTCCTTTGCCTACAGGTCAAATCCATACATCCTGGTGTGGTTTTCAGGGCCCTTTGCGATCCCCTTGCCTAACTAACTCTCTGGAAGCATTGGTACTAGCCACTCTGAACTTGCCACGTGTTGGGAGACAGGCCCTTTCTCATTCCAAGCTCAGGATATGCCCTTTCCCCTGCCCGGAAAGCCGTTCCCTACCACCTTCTCTGCCTGGCAAGCTCGTGTTTCACCGATCAGGAATCAGAGGCAGGGTGGCCCGTTTGTGTGGCCTTTGCTGACTTCTTCCAGCAAGGACCTTCCTGCGGCTACCTGATAGGGCACCCTCACACACCAGGTAAAACTCTTGTGCCTCCCTTGTAGACAATGACCTCTTCCAGGGCAGGTCTCAGTCCCCGAGGCCTCGCCTAGAACCTGATGTATAACAGACATTAGGTGTTTGTTGAATAAAGTGCCCTTTGTATGCAATGCCAGGGTTTTCAGCAATTTTCTAAAAGTCTGACTTGATGGGTAAGAGGCAGTGCTTGAATTAGGTAAAGGAATTTCTTTTTTGTCTGTAGCCTAAGAAATAAAAACCAGTCTGATGGGCAGGAGGTGGGGGTTGGGGAGTTTCTCTTCTCCATCTTCTGTTGCCTCCTCAGACTCAGTTGCACCCCAGCTCTGAAAGGGACCCTGGGGAGTGTCTGCTATGGTTACTTCCCATCTCTGCCTTCACACACTCTTTTGTGAAGGAACCTTCTGCTCGCCCAATATGTTTCCTGCTACTCGAGAGGCGGCCACCCTTGCCGACCCCACTGCCACTTTCTGCATGGGGCTTGGGTATTGCAGAACAATGTAGCCTGGCCTTGGATAACACTCTTTGGGTCTTGCCATATGTGGTCTCTTTCAGCCTCCTTCAAAGGCACAGTGTGAACATTACACCAGAAATTGTCCTAGGCATGAAACTTGTGTCATTGATGATTAAAGGATGGTAAACGCCATTTAATCACCTCCTTATTTTTGTCATAACAAAATGCCAAAGCACTAGGGACTGGACTTGAAATGTCCTCTGAACTCTGTAGCAGGGGCTCTCATCTTGGGTTGGGGGGGTCAAAGTATTTCAGAACCACCTGCCGATTTTTCTTGCACAGACGGGCTGACTGATCCTGGTGCCCCTCCCTCTTGCCCCCCAGATTCTAAATGCCCCTCCTCACCCCTTTGCCTCCTCTGTCCTGCCGCAGTCACGGAGTAGGGCTTCACCATTAGAGACCCTGCATCTGAATCCCAGCCCTCTGCTCAATGGCTGTGCCACCTTGGCCAAGTTGCTCTTCCTCTCTGAGTCCCATTTCCTCCTCTGTAGAATGGAGGTAAGACGTTTGATCTCATTTGATTTGAAGATCAAATGAGAGTCTGTGAAGTTCTTAGTAGACACCAAAAACAAGTTCGTTCCATTCTCCTCATCCCTTCCTTGTTTTAGCTAGAAATTCACCCCAGGTTCCACCAAAGAAACGGCACCCCAGGTGGCCATGTAGGAAGTTCTCTGGGCACTTCCACTGTCTGGACAGTGCAGCTTTGGCACAGAGAGAGTGAGGCCTTGGGCAAAACATAGACTATCTCCCTCTTCTTTCTACTGCCTGGGGAAAGCTCTACATAGCGACCAGACACTTCATGGCAAGGGGTTCCACAGATTTGAACTTATGTCTGGGCCAGCAGAGGTGGGGGCATTGTGGTGCATTTGCTTGGGGGGCAGTGAAAGGTAGTAAGCGCTCTAGGAGGTATGCCAGGTAGCGCTGTAGAGTGACCAAATGGCCTGGCTGCGAGAGAGGGACCAAGAAGAAGCATGTGGGGAGAGGGTGAAAGCCGACCAATGAGGCAGGGCCATAGCAGGGCTATGTTGGCAGTGGACAGGGAGCCCTTGGTAGCCCACCAGTCATTTGACGCCCTGCTCAGGGTTACTCTTCTTACTTTAAGGTTGCATTTGAGCACACTGCAAGCATGTCCACCCATGTTCTTGACCTCACTGTTTTTAAAATGGAGGGAAGTCCCTACCTTACAAAGTGGTTGGCAAGGATGGTGACAGTGATGCTCTCCAGGTGCCATGTTGGATGCTGAGAGCTTCATGTGTATCCACGCGTTTAATTCCCACAACCCTGGGAGGTAAGTACACTAACAACCCATGTTTTCAATACTGGGAACTAAGGCACAGAGAGGCTAACTAACTGCCTAAGGTGGGTTGATGGGTAGTTGGGAGACCTGGAACTGAGCCCTGGTGATCTGGGCCCGCGGAGCTTGCACTTCGCCATCTATCATGCTACAGAAAGAGCTCTTTTTGCCCTTGCAACTTAAATGACTTTCTTGGCTCAGGTTGTCCTCCAGTAGTTGAGGTTAAGTCAGCAGCACTGGCTTAGAGAAGATACATCTAAGAATCTGGAGATTCCTCTTCCTCTTAGATAATGTACCTTTAGGTTGCCATTTTCCAAAGACCCCGAACCAATGCATGAGGGATGTGCTCTTGAGTTCATGGGACGTTCATTTATTATTCAATATGTGCTTACCAGCCAGGCACTGGGTGCCCGGAGCACAGACAGGGAAGGCCCCTGCTCTCATGAACCTTATATTGGGGTTGGGGAAATAGCTGATAAATAAAAAAGTCAACAAATAAGGTAATTTCAGGTAATCATAAAAAAATGAAGAAAAGCCAAGGCAGGTTAATGGGGTACAGACTGAACAGTAGTTGGAGAAGGGGAAGGAGAATGGGGAAATGACACGCTGGTGCAGCAGGCAGATTGTTCTGTAGGAATTTTGAACTCAACATTTCCTAATTCTGTGATCTCCTTCAGGCAGAGAAAATGTCATTTGACTTGTACAGCAACCTCTACACACACCCACTTGCCCAACCACCCTATCCTGACATAAAGTGTGTCAATTTAGGCACAGGTTAAGCATCAAATAAGGGAAGATGTTCTCCAAATGCCGGAGCTTCTGGAGCTCAGCAAGGCTGTGAGCCTCCTGTTCACGGTGTAGATGCTTCAGAAACATAGTCCCCTGCAGGCTGGCTACTGGCTGGGTCAGAGGGCTCCATAGTAATTGTCGAATTTCAGATCTGAGCATTTTGCATAAAGAAGCCTGTTTGCACTCACAACTTTGCATAGTACTGGCTTTTAGCAAAATCTCCAGTTACAGGCCATGAAGACCCCAACCCTAGTGGGCTGTGGAGTTATAGAACGGAAAGGGTCCTGAGAGGTCGCCCAGTCTCTGCCTTCCAGACAGGGAATGTATAAGCCATCCTGGTCACAGGGCTCCATTTCTCTTCTTGGATATACCCAAGGACAAGAGCTCACAGTCATCTGGGCCTGGGCAGCATGCACTTCACCACCCATCATGCTACAGAAAGAGCTCTTTTTGCCCTTGAAACTTAAATGACTTTTTGTGGCTCAGGTTGTCCTCCAGTAGTTGAGGTTAAGTCAGCAGTACTGGCTTAGAGAAGATACATCTAGGAATCTGGATTCCTCTTTCTCTTAGGTAATGTACCTTTAGGTTGCATTCCAAAGGCCCCGAACCAATGCACCGGGGGCGTGCTCAAGGCTGGGAGCTCCTGCAGGGCAGAGGGCACATCTCTCTTTTCGTATCCCCAGTGCTCAGCACTGAGCAGGTGCTCAGCAAGTGTCTGTGGAGCAAACAAAGAGAGAAATGACAATAGAAGGTGGGTAGTTGCTATAATAAAAATGAACATTTGCACCTATTTTTACAGGTGTCAAAGCATTCTCTATGCACGTAATTTCGAAATTTATTCCCAAAATAAATATTTCCCAAAACGTATTCACCCAGTGTCCTCAGGGTTACAGCTCTGCCTCAGATCTAGACTCAGAACTCAGGCTACGGTGTTTGCCTTCAGAAGTGTGGTCCCTGAAAGGGACTCCAGCAGGGGCCATTCGAGTATCTGATTGCTTATGCGACACTGTCTCACTTGTAGGCTGGGCTTCTGTTCTTGTGAAAATGTGAACTATTTAGAAAACAGGAACCTACCTGTCTTCATGGTCCCTTGCTGCAAAGAATATATTATCTTGATTAAGGTAATGAGAAACCTGCTCTGAAATATGTGGATGAGGACCAAAGCAGATGGGCTGAATTAATCTGTGTTTGCCAGCTCTACATAGAGCACTGCAAGGAACTTTGGAAATCATGCCAGGCTCTTTGGGGATGGCATCAATGTGAGACACGTCACTGTGAACTGGCTGAAGGGCTTGGGTGACTCAAATGACCTAAGTAAGTTTTGTGCCTATGATGCTGAGTTGCTTTTTGTTTTTTAAAGCAGAATCTTGAACAGTTTCATTTCTGAGAGGTTGACACCTGTTAAGTACAGTGCCCACTGCTGGGCACCAAGAGGCACAGCAATGAATTAGCCACAAGCTGATCTTGTAGGGCCTTAGAGCCTTGTGGAAGAGGCCAGATGTGCACTGGTTCTTTCCTACTCAGCCCTTTGACCCTCAGCTCCCATGTAACTTTGCAGAGGCCTCCCCCATCCTCAGTCTGTGATTCCATAACACCCTTGAATTGATTCATCATTCCACACTCACTGAGCAACTACCCTGTGCCAGGCTCTGTTTTAGGCACTGGGGGTGCATCGGTAAAGAAAATGGACAATTGTGCTAATCTCGTGATAGATACGATAGCTTTCTGTGTACCTCTCTGCCTCCCTGCACTGGGCTGGGAGCTCCTGGAGGGCAGTGGGCACATCTTTCTTTTTGTATCCCCAGTGCTTGGCACAAAGCAAGCACTCAGCAAGTGTCTGTGGAGCAAATAAAGAGATAAATGATAACAATAGAAGATGGGTAGTTGCTAAAATAAAAATGAGCATTTTTACCTATTTATACAGGTGTCAAAGCATTCTCCATGCATGTTATTTCTTCCGATTCTTCACAACCACCCCTCTCAGAACACTTGTTTCCGTTTGTGGGTGGGAAGATGGAGGCTGGGAGAAGCCATGACCCACCCAGACGAAGAGCATGGAACACTTGAATCCGAATCCCCTGTTCTCTCTACGCCACATCGGAGTGTTTTATAAAAAGACTTGAGGGAGATAATGAGCTGGAAAAACTCAAGGGAGGCAGAGGTCTCTTCTGGCCAAGGCTTCAGGGAAATCAGGGCTGAAGCTGACACGGAAAGGTGGCCTCCTGACAAGTGGTGCTGGGGTCAGGGGAGAGGAAGCCTGAGCAAAGATAGGAGAACGAGACAGCCCTGGAGAGTCACAGACCATAGGTGTTGGAAGGGACCTCATCCAGTCCAGAAGTTCTTAGCCCAGCTGAGCCTTAGTATTCCCTGGGGAGTTTCTAAAAGAGTGGTTCCCAGAATCCAGCTCCAGAGACAGTAATTCAGTCGATCTGGGGCAGATCTTTTTGAAAAGTTCCAGAGGCTTTGGGATGTGGAGGCCCCCTTGTAAAAATCTATTATTCTATTTTTGCCTATTGGACAATCTTAGAATTCAAAAGCCATCTGCGAGGCGTTTCTGGCTACACTGAGTGGGGGTTGCCCATCCCAATCTGTAGAAAGAGTGCTGTCTGGGATTTGCTGGTGACTTTCTGCATTTCCCCTAATGCTTGCCTCCTGGCCTTTGTCTGCCAGCCACGCCCCCGTTTACGGTCTTCCATCTCCTTTGCCTGAATGTAAAGGGACAACATTTTCGGTGGACTGTGAATGTACACGTCAATTTCTCTCTTGAGCGGGTGTCTGTGACTCACACCTTGGACCTCCTGGAGGATGGGACTGAGGACTCTAGACAGGTTGATGCCAGATGCCTTGGCTAGCAGGCCTGGTGGGGAATGATCTGAGCAGGGTAGTGTAGCCTGAACAGACAAGACCAAGTGCAAGGGTGTTTTCAGTAAGACCCAGGAATGTCTCCTCAATGGCAATGGGGACAAACACTCTCTGCAGAGTGAACTGATTTCCCATGCTCCCAGACTGGCCTTTGCCTCAACCTGCCTCTCACACCTCCTCCACACTCTTTTTTTTTTTTTTTTTTTAAGTCCAAATTAAAAGGCATTAGAAACCCATGGCTTGGTAGCACTGGTCCTCAGACTGAATGCTAAAGGCTCTGACCAGGCTGCTGTGAAGTTGAGCAATCAGACATCCTTCCAGAGACCGTTTGCTATAGATGAAGAGGACTATTTCCTGCCACTGTTGTGCTAGTCAATATCTCACTTGACTATGGACAAGTGAGATAAAAGGCTAGTATCAGTCTTACCATATATGCCCATTCTAAATTCACATGGCTCTTCCCACTAGATTGGAAGTTCCTTGAGAGCAGAGACCAGTCTGGTTCATGGTCATGGTCATGTCCCACGTCTGTTGCATGTACATGTTCCGTTTGTTGACTCAGTGAAAAGATATGTATTTAAATAAGATTTGATTCATTAAAATCTTGCATGCGTTTTCAAGATCATGTTCAAGACCGTACATATTTTGAGAGGTGTAATGCTTCATGTAAATATGAAGAGTAAGAACAAAGACATTTCTCTTTCAGCCCCCAGCAGTCCTACTTTCCTTGGCATTAATTGGACTAGAGTGTCTGGATTATGACAACAAAGTAACTGTGCCTTTGTGTTTTCATTTTACTATTAAAAGTGTGTTGAGAGGCTTGGGAAATATTAATACTTAATAGTAATCAGCAGCATGGAAAGTTTTCGAAGTTTAGTTTCCATTTTCAATCAACAAACTTAGGGAAAATTTTAAAAAGCAGTAACCACAAAACTGAAGATGCTACAATGAAGTTGTTACGTGATTTGCTATATAATGCGCTGAAAAGCAAAGCAAAATCCATAAAAATTTTTCATATAATTTGACCTGCCAATCCTATTCCTGGACATCTGTCCTAAAGAAATAATTCAAAAGATGCAAAAGCTACCTAAATGAAGATTTCAGCACAGAAAAAATTGGAACTATATAGATGTTCCTTCCATAAAGGGAAAATAGTTTAATAAATTATGGTACATCAACATGTTGAAGTATTGCTCAGTCTTAAAATAATTATGAAGGCTGTAGATATTTGGAGAAAGAATATTTAACTGTGTTTGCTAAGATTACAAATGTTAAAAATATGCATGTGTGCCTACTGGCAAGAAAGTAATGTGCAACATAAATTTAGTCGTTAAGAATGAAAAAATATATGCAAAATATTAACAACAGTTATCTCTGACCAAAAGGATTATGGATGATTTTTATTTTCCTCTTTAATCTTCTCTGTATCTCCCAAGCTTTCCATCCTTCAAAAAAAGCGTGTGTTTTTATTTTTGGGGAAGAATATAATGGCTTCTGTAAGAATGAGCCTTTTGTGTCTGGAAAAATAATGTATAATGATGATGTATATTATGAGTTAGCATTTACTTCAATGTTACTTTTACAATAAAATTATTACTTTTTAAAAAATAAATAGATTCTATACCCAGAAGATGACCACTTCTCATGACACCTGGAGGGACCACTCTGGTCATCATCTGTCACTTAGATTATGCTAATAGCTTCTACTTGGTCTTCTGTCTTCTGCTTTTGCCTAATCTCAACTCGGCAGCCAAGAGCGGATTTGAAGACATCCATTGGGCACCACTCCTCTGCTCAGCTGCCTGCGGTGGCTCTGCATCTGACCCAGAGTGACACTGTGTGTCTCCTGCCCCCACCTCTGACTGCTCTACCCACCTGGCTCCAGCCACACCCACTGCTGGTCCTTCCTCTAACAGGCTAGACATGCTCTCTCCTGAAGACCTTTGTGCCCCCTGTTCCAGGAGCTCTCTTCTCCCACCTATCTACAGGCCAACAACCTTGTTTCCTTCTGATTCTTCACCTGGGTATTCCTTGACCATCTGTGTCAGATTTCATCCTGTGCCAATCCCCTGCCCTGCCCATGCCCTCCAGATCCCCACAGCCTGCTCTACTTTCTTTTTTTTTTCTTTGAGACAGAGTATTGCTTTGTCACCAAGGCTGGAGTGCAGTGGTATGATCTCGGCTCACTGCAACCTCCACCTCCCGGATTCAAGCGATTCTCCTGCCTCAGCCACCTAAGTAGTTGGGATTACAAGTGCCCCCCACCACGCCCGGCTAATTTTTGTATGTTTAGTAGAGACGGGGTTTCACCATGTTGGTCAGGCTGGTCTTGAACTCCTGACCTCGTGATCTGACTGCTTTGGCCTCCCAAAGTGCTGGGATTACAGGCGTGAGCCACCGCGCCTTACTTTCTCTTTTCCGTGGCATGTATCCTCTTCTTCCATTCTATATGAATTATGTATATTCACTTTCTGTCTCCTCCCATTAGTATATGGGAGGAGGGAGTTTTGGCCTGTTCTGTTCACTGATGAGCCTGATATGTGCTATCTAGGTGCTTAATGTATATTTGTTGAATAAATTTGTTACAGATGATTTGAATCAGATGATGGCCTGCTGGGAATGCCATTAAAAAGGAAAAGAGCGCTGGGCACAGTGGCTCAAGCCTGTATTCCTAGCACTTTGGGAGGCTGAGGTGGGCCGACTGCCTGAGCTCAGGAGTTTGAGACCACCCTGAACAATATGGTGAGACCCCATCTGTACTAAAATACAAAAAAATTAGCTGGGCATGGTGGTGCGCAGATGTAGCCCCAGCTACTCAGGAGGCTGAGGTGGGAGAATCGCTTGAACCCAAGAGGCCGAGGTTGCAGTGAGCCGAGATCCCGCCACTGCACTCCAGCCTGGATGACAGAGCGAGACTCAGTCTCAAAAAAAAAAAAAAAAGAAAAGAAAAGAAAAAAGGAAGGAAAACTGCGAACTGAGGTCCAGGCCTGGGCTGGGGAATCCTCTACGGAGTGGCCAAGAGTCCAGATCCAGAGTCTTCAGGACCTGGAATGCTTATGTCTGGTCTAGGCTGGTATCGTCAGGATCCCAGGATTGTATGCAGGTGGTGGGGTGGGGGCAGCAGTTTCCAGACAATACGTCCCAGCTGGCAGGGTGGGAGCCCCCGCCATTCTCCCAGGGTTCATCTGCAGGTGGCTGGCGATTCTTGTTAATAGTGGCTAGAGCTAGAGCAGACCCAGGCTGTCTGCTGGAGGTGCTCACCAGCCAGAGTAGACCCAGGACACTTACATCTCCCATCAAAGAGAACAAATGTCAGAGAGACGCAGCTCTTAGCCAGTCACAAAAGGGACCAAGGACCAAGGCCCCACTGCACAGGTCCTCTCATATAAACACGAGGTGGGCATGAAAACTATGAAACTAGGAGCTTTATTATTTAAGCCCCGGAATTATGGCTTTGTTTGCCCTCCCAGGAAGAAATGCATCGCCAGTCAGCTGCTGGATTGGAATAAACGGAGGGAAGGGTGGCAAGAAAGGGAGGGATGAAGGACGGGAGACAGAGATAAACAATGTATTTAACTAGAACAAGGGATTTCTTATTAAGTAACCTTGGTCAGCAATCATATCCTACCCCAGAGTTAGATGATACTTTTAACTTATATCTAAACATTAAGTGAAACAGTGATCTTAGTTTTATCTCTTAATTAAAACAATGAATAGCTTTGATTTTCTCTGTACACTTTGTCCAAAAACACTCATGCATTTCCTTGATGTGGATGTTCCTGCTGGTCAGTGTCTTTCCCCTGCCTGCCATGTGCTTTGCTGCTGTGGTGTTTCTTTGCTTGTTTGTTTTTGCAGAAACAATCCACGTTGGCGATATTGATCAAGCTAAGTCCACTTGGGTAAATTCCAACTTGTCAAATTATTCTCTTTTTTTTTTTTTCCTTAAGAAAATGGATTACATGTCCAGAATCTGGCCACCTCTCATGACATCTCTGGCTACCACCCTGGCCCGAGCCACCATCACCTCTCGCTGAGTCACCTTCACATCTCCAGCGCTTAGTCTTCCATCTTCCACCCCAGACCCTCAACACGGCAGCCAGAGGGCATCTCTGAGCAGGACAGTCTGAATGAGGCTTGCTCAGTTTTACCCGTGGGCATTTGTCACCACAGTCGTTCAGCCTCTTGGGATAGGATTTAAGTGTGTCCAAAAATACCTCCAGAGATGTGTGCTTCCGCGTCGAGTGTTAGGAGGGCTGCTGCTTCCTAAACTGTTTGAATGTAAAGACACACAGATGAACGTCAGAAAGGGCTGGGAGAAGCTTCCCTAATAGGAAAGGAAAGTGGCACGCCACCCGTGTAGACAAAAAATAAAACACCCAATTTTAGTTTTATGAGTTGCTGTCTTGTGTGTTGGTAACTGAGTCACCAAAAGTCTGTTCTCCTTTGATTGCTAACTCCTCCGAAGTGACCCTGGGTCTTCCCTGTTACATGGTGGGGTTTGGTTGGTTGTGGTTTCTGGATGAGAGTCAATAGGCTCGTGAACTTTCAACTTCATTGTGGGGTGTTGCCTTAATGGACTAAGAAAACAGATATTCCTGCTTAATTCTCAGAATGACTTCTAAACTAATGCTAAAGCAAAATAATATAGCGTTCTTCATTATTCCATTTAAAAGGCAGAAAAGTAGATCCTCTTACCATGTAAAAGGCTCTTTTATCTGAACTTATGAGGACTTTATTTTAAAAACTATGTGAAGATAAACATCTTTGTCCCAAGAGGCAGAGTGGCTTTATTTGACATTAGAAACCCATTTAAAATGGCAGATAAGAGCATGAACAAAAGCATAGTCCCTCGAATGCCTGCTTTTGTGACACGGGTGGATCTGGCTGTAGTCTTTAAGGTTATTAATTGGCATGAATGCCCCAAGGCTGCTCTCAGTTTCTCTGTCTGTGAAGCATTTTATGTGGGAGCTCTGGGGTGACTCTGGGTCCACAGTCATGTTCACAAGCCATCTCTTCCGCAGGACTGCCCTGGCTTGACGGCTGTTGGCTGGGTCCCCAGATACTCTCAGGGCAAGAACTGTTGTGTTATAACCACCTGCCATCTGTTGGTGCAAATTTTTTGGATTCTAGATGATGAATCACTTACTTCTCCTGCTGTTCCTTCTGCTGCCAAAACTAATTTACCTATTGGACTTTATCGGGAATATACTGGAGTAACCTATCGTGAAGGTTTGTCCTATGCAAAGTTCCTACTCCATCACTAGAAAAGGTGGGGAAGGGTTTTCTTAGCATCTCCAGAGGTGGGGAGAAGACCCAGTAGTAACAATGTGGGATCCTCACTCTGGGGTCCTTTGCACATAAAGCTATAGCCACTGACTTCAGTAAGGTTTGAGTTGAGAGTTCAATGGTGGGTTCATATTTTCTTGCCAACACTTTCTTGCCAGGACACCCATGCTTGTCTTGAAGTGTGGCACCGGGTAAGCCCTCAATGACCATTGGTTAAATGAACAACTGAGGTCTGTGACCCCAAATGGGGCAAGGCTGACCCACCCAAAGCCACCAAGGGGAGTGTGCTAGGCCAGTTGAGCCCATTTAGGACAGGGGGCCTCAGCTGCAATGCCACATGAGGAGCTATCAGGAACTCTGAATCCTGATTTAGTTTGTTCTTGCCAACCCTCAAAATCAGAGTACTTGGAATGATGTTTAGGAAAAATTCAGGTGACTCTTATCCAGACAAGCTAAGTGCTGTGACAGAAGCTGAGAACAGGAGCCCCGGAGGTTCTGCAGTGGGCATCGGAAGTGTCCAGGGAGGAGGACATGGTTCTAACAGTGGAACAAGTGCTTTCCCAGTGAGAAAACTGAAGATCAGGCTAACACACCCCTCTGTCCAGTTGTGTGTGGGAGGTGAAGTCTTAGGTTAAAATACGAGATGCACTTCTCCACTGACTCAGTTTCACACAAGTTGGTTTTTATTGTTAGTAACATCATCTTTTGTCCAAAAAAAAAAAGTTTATTATGATGGTTTGAGTCTAGCTTTATTCATATATCCTAAAATATTTCTATGCTTATGCCTTCCACTTTTTCCCAACCCCAAAATTCTAAGCTCACCAGCAGCAGCAAATCCTAAGCGTAGAAGATTCTAACTCCTTCAAGCTTGCTCCATTTCACTCAAGTTTTCTAAAGCTTTCCTGTCTGGAGAAATTACCAAGTCGCAGGTGGGTGGCATTTTATTCTTACCACGGAGTAGGTGTGATTTTATGGGAGGCTCTTCCCCCAGCCTCCTAGATCAGACGTAGAGTTACATGCCCGAGTCCTGGTGGGAAGTGAAATTCCTGTACTTTTAGGTTCTGGGCTCAAGTTCCCTCTGCTGTGGTCATTAACGGGAAGAGGTGGCCAGTTGTGTGGGCCTGCCCGAGGCACCACTGGCCCCAGCTGACCTTTCCAATCAAAGGAATGGCTGACCAAACCAGGATGGTATTAAGAAATTCTGTAAAATGTTCAGAAATAACCTATTCTAGAGTGATCTGGGTGGTGTGGGATACAGTTAGGACAAGGCCAGCCGCTTTCTTCTGAGCAAATGGCAGTGGTGCCCATCTCCACGGCTAAGCCTCAGTATGCAACAAAAACACTCCCAACCATGCACCTTATCTGAGCACAGGATGCGCTTGTTGCTGGGGTAGCCACATTTATATGCTTCTGGAACTCCTGATTCCTGCCTTCTCTCTGTATACCCAGGAGGCGGGGGTACACACCAGAACTCAGGGCTTCGTGATGACCAAGCTCTGGGGGAACAACATGCCCAGAACGTCTGAGTGTTCCCTACTCTGAAGGATGATTTGGCCATAAAAGGGATCAGATGAGTCATGGAGTCTGGCTGAACTTGCAATAGAAGAGAACATTGGCAAATCGTCCATATCATCACTTCAAAGTTGGAAACACAAGACTCCATGGTCTTCAAAGCAGCTCAGGCTAAGACAGGCTGATGTACTTCATGACGGCCAACCAGATGCTTGGGGCACATGGTCTTTCAGTACAGGCACAGCAGAGTAACACCAGACCAAGGCACCTCCCTCCTCCTCCAGAGGTTCTAAGTCAGAACAGGCACCTCTGTCACAGCTCCAAAGGACACTCCATGTTTGAAGTGGGCAACACACAAACTGGGGAATAAAACAACTGCTCCAACCCCAGATAAGCCAAGGAAGTTGTCAGTACAAACCCGTTTAGACTTAGAGGTTTGTACATTTTAAAAACAAAAGATTCCATTACTGACAAAAGCAAAAGAAATCAGATTGCACTGGCTTTTTCTGTTTTGGAAGATTTCAGCCCACAAAGTAGCTACCAGAAGTTGTAAACCTAGTCAGTCTCTATTTAAAAGTAGCTACTGGGTAATCCATGCTCACGGAAGCAACTTACTTTCAAGCTCTAGAACTATTTTAGAAAAGCTGATGTTTTGGGGGAAGAAAACCCATTCTTCCCTTCGATGCCACCTCATACAAATAATAAATCCCTAAGAAACTAACCATGCATGGCCAAGGGCTACTTCCAAAGACGGGGTCAACAAGTATTTCTTTAAAATACTTGCAAGAAACACAAATGCCAGTTAGATAGTTCCTACACCCTGGTTATTTACCAGACTAGAATCCACTCTGGGAAGTGTTTAATCCTGCATCAAATACAGAAAGGAAAGCATTGGCTTCAAGAGAATCAGAGTTCACTGTAAAGGCAAGCTGGTGTTCCAAAAGGACCATTAGTTTAGAAGGACCCCAAACTCTGGAAAGGAGAAGTCGTGATCACCACTGTTTCAGGAACAGCCTTGGTAACTTGCCAGTTATGCTGGTGGCGGAGAGAATGGAACAGCTGGAAGGGAGCCTTCTCAGCGCACTTGGCGCAGGCACAGATTTCACTGCTTCAGAGGACACGCAGTGGAAACGAGAGTCCCACGCTTCCCAGTTGCACCAGGTCCACATGGCACTTGAAACAGGCTGTCTGGGAGGCCACGACGCCCAAGCATGCTCCTTTGCTCAGAGACCCAGGACCTCAGCTGGGTGGCTGTAGACTCAGGGCCACCCTTCCCCATCTTCCAGTGAGATGCCCAGCACAGACTTGTGGGGGATTCGGCACTCTTGTAGAGATTTGGTGAGGTCAGAAAATCGCCTCCTGGGCACCTCCATTGTTTCAATGCTGCAGTGTCGGTAGGAGGTTTTGTTTTTCTGTTCCGCCACAGCAACAATGGTTTGCAAATCATCAGTTGGCCGGAAATGGCGTACAAACCTTTGGCCTGTTGGTGATCTGACAGCAAGCAGCAACCTTGGTTCTTGGTCCGATGGTTCCTCCAGGTTTCCAGCCCTGGAAGAGCCCTGTTTCTTGGTTCGGATGATGAATTTCCTCTCCATGGCAAAAGCTTGAGCTCTGGAATCTTGTTCACTTGTCTTCATGCTGCAGGTCTCCTCTTGGTAAAGAGCCTGGATACTGCTCAGTTGCAGTGAGCTGGCCTTTTTGGCGACGCTTTCCACAGCCTCCTCCTCCGGGTTCTTTCTGTTGATAGAAGGAAGGACTGGATACTTATTGAGAGAAGAGGAAGCTCCAATGGGAACTTGCTGCAGCAGCTCAGGGATCTCATCAGAAGCTCCCTGGTTTGGAGATTTGGGTGCACAGGCTCCTGGTTTTTGGCTGCTTGGCGACTCATAGGGAATGGCTGGAGGCGGAGATGGTATATGATGAGCGCACACCTCTGCGCCCTGGGATTTTTGCAGACTTGGTCTTGTCCGTCCCTTGGCGGACTTGGGCCTTATCATGTGCATATTTAGTGAGTTTGGCTGCCAAATGAGGTTGTCAACTGCTGTGCTGACAACAGTGCTACACTCAGGTGGTGCTATATTCACAGGGGCTTCTGTGGCCATTGCTTCTCAAGACCCCTAAGGAAGCAGGAAAAAAACAGGAGACCGTGGGTTAAACTTCCTGGGACTCCTAGATCCAAGCCATTCCCTCCCTGAGTGCCCAGAATAAGCACAAATTTCTGGCATCTAGAAAGGGGCACCAGCTGCAATTTATTCATTCAGGCATGCATTCATTTATTTTAGGCACTTGGGAGGCATCAGCGAAACGAAGTCCTTGCAATGTAAATCATTATAGTGAGGAAAGACGGGGGTTAAACGCCACAAGTAAATAGACATTTTCAAAGAGTAACAACTGCTATCAAGAAAATAAAAAGTATTGCACCTAAGCGTGATTAAGGTGGGGGACTAATTCTTACTCTTTTAGGAGGGGGGAAGTTTCTGGTAAAAACCAGAAAACCTGCTGTGTTTCAAGAAAACTTCATTTTTGGACTCTGAAATTTGAATTTCAGATAATTTTCATGTGTCACAAAATACGCTCTTTTGATTCTTCTTCAATGATTTTAAAATGTGAAAGCTATTCTAAGTTCATGAGCCACACAAAATAGGTGACAGGCCGGATTTGGGCTGTGGGCCATCATTTGTTGGTCGCTGTCCTATAGCAACTCTGGGCATATGCTAATTCTACAGATGTGTGAGCCAGAAAGGTAGAGTGATTTCCTGATGGTCACACAGCCAGCTGGTGGCAGAGCAAGAGATAGGACCCAGGTCTTGTGACACCCGGTCCTGTGTCCTCTGTACCCATACAAGCTGCTTCCTGAGCCCAGCACATCACATTCTGTATGTCTACTAGCTGCTCACATTTCCTTCTTTCTTTCTTTCTTTTTTTTTTTTTTTTTTTGAGACAGAGTCTCACTCCATCACTCAGGCTGCAATGCAGTGACACGATCTCAGCTCATTGCAATCTCCGCCTCCCAGGTTCAAGCAATTCTTGTGCCTCAGCCTCCCGAGCTGTTCAGACTTCTGTCTTCCCAGCTACCTGATAGGCACCCTGGGGCCTCTGTATCTGATCTCCCACCAAGAGTCTATGTGAGTCCTGGTTAAATCCGCCAGAAGCAATGAACTGAAGCATGGTGGGAGGCGTGAACATTTCTCTGTGCAGACCCGGAATTGCTAAACCATGACACCTCCTCTTTCATTGCCATCTTGGTGGCTACTTCACTAACACTACTACCAGCACCTCCTCCTCCCAATCTCCAGTTGCATCTTTCCCTAAACATTGCAGACATCTTGTTGGGCTCCCTGCCTCCCTCTGAGTCCTGACCACCACTGTGACTCCTGACTTTTCTGCTCACAAGTGAACCTGGCCTCTCCTAGCCTTCTAAAGACCTTCTGGTGACTTTCCAGTGATTCATGATCCCCAAGAAACAGCATATTTGGGAGCAAAGGACAGAGGACTGGGTGTCACAAGGTGTGGGTTCAATTTCAGCTTCTCTGCCACTGGCTAGCTACCTGATCAAGGGGCAATCACTAGACCTTTCTGGCACAAAACTTTCCTCATCTATCAAATTAGCTAAATGATCTTAGAGGTATTACTTAAATACCTCAGAACATCAGTCTTTTTTTCTGTAACATGAGGATAATAACATGAAATAATGTAGGTAAGGCGGGAAGCACCAGGCTTAGTGCATGGTAGAAACTTAATTAAACGTTAAGGGATTTTGTTGTTGTTGTTGTTTGCTTTGGGTTGTCTGTTTAGTGCTTTCTGTCTGCTAAATTCAAAAGCCTTCCTTGTTTTGCTCTAGAACTTTTCCCCTGTGTCCTTGGTGATTCTACTCCTAGTCAACCAGCTGGGTGAGTCCTGAAACTCATGCCTGCCCTGTCCACTGCACAGAAACACAGGGAGGTGGATTGCAATGAGCTACCACCTATTCAGTTGCCTCAAAAACATGTGAAAAAAAAATCCTGAGTTGATCACTTCTCTTCTAATTCTACATTTTACTTACCTCAAATTCACTTCCCGTAGAATGATTACTTCCTGCAAATTCATTCCTTTCATCACAAAATCTTCAATGTAATCTGAGCCTCTCAGGGTATGTATTCTAACCTTACCATTCCGTGCATGTAACCACTGCTGCCTAATTTTAGGGAGTATCTGCTTCCTCTCCACTCAAACCAGGACCAAACAAAACACAGCATCCCTGTATCTTCCTGATGTCCTGCTCAATTCAAAATCTGGGACAAAGCTACCCTCTTTTAAAGGCCTCTATGTCGGCTGCATTCTACTCACAGCCTGAGTCTCTCTCCACTCCCCATTTTCCACTTCTCCCTCGTCTTTCACACCCAGTCTGGCTGCTAGTAGCTCAGGAGCCTTCTCCTTAGCAAAGTTTTGGCATCAAAAAAGACTGCCCATCTCCTTGTTAATTTCATCTATTTTCTGATCAACTGTGAAGAATGTGTTTTTCCCCCTTTAGTCTCATTCTCAAGTCTTTCTCTGGCAATTAGCAGCTCTGCACTTTCACTCAGGATGGCAGGAGAAGGTCATAACTGTCCAACTGTTCTGCCAAAGATAAGCTCCACAGGCAAACCCACGCCCCTCTCGGCCCACCCTCCCCACTTGTGGAATGGCTATTAATTTGCCACAGCTTCTACAGAATTATCACAGGCTTGGCTTCCAACACCCACACATGCCTCAGGAAGGTTTAGCTGTCAGTGAGTTTGGTAACTTAGAAACCTCTTCCTTAACAACTTTGATGAGGAGAGTCATGTGTTCTCACAGGCTCTCTGAGGGATTATTTTTAACAGTAAAACTTGAGTATGTGCATGCACTTTCTATACCTTTTGGTTCTATATAATTATCCATGTTCAGGGGGTGTCATATTCAAGACACCCTGGTCATAAGATAACATGACTGTGAGCTATCTCAGAGAAAAACCTCAATTATGACTAATTCCTAGGAGCCCACTCATGGTTATTTAGAGACTAACACCTCCTTCAGGTAAAACCATTATATCCAACCTGCTTTCATAACCCACTGCCTCCTCCCGAGCACAGGGACCATCTGTTACACGGAGGGAACACCAGCTCTCCCCAGCAGCCATCACATAGGGATGGGGCGGTTGGGGAAACAGGTGTCTGGGGATCTGGGCCAACTGTGCCTTTATATTCACACGTCGGGTCCTGAACTCTGCCCGCCGCCCTCAGTCCAGGAAGGCTCCTAGCAGCAGCCATCATTATCCCTGCTCAGTTCATTTCACCACCTCTAGGCCTGGCAGCCGCTCAACCACAAACTGATTTGACAAGATCTAGGCGTAGGCATCTACCAAGCTGCCAAGCTGAATAGGCGAGTGGCCTGTTTACTTAAACACAATAGCTGCGCCCCAGAGGCCTGCTAGGAGTCAGGAAGCAAACACTGCCAACTGTTTCCAAGAAGTTGCCAGAAGGGCAGGTGCCCATTCCTTAAGATTCATCAGCAAATCAACTGGAAAGAAGGAAATGTGGATGGGGGAAGCTAAAGCAGGGCTCCTGCTTTCTAAGGGTGCCCACCACCCACCACAGGGTCAGACCACCCTATTTCACTCACAACCCAAATCTAAGCCTACAGTATATGCAGTAAAATATAACCACCTACATACCATCTGCTGGTATATACCAAGATACATACATTTGAATTGGTCTTTTAAAACTGTATCAGTTAATCCTATCCGTTGCCACTCCCCACCCCCAACCCACACCCCCACCAGGCTTTCAGGATAAAAATGCTCTGAAGAACCAACAGGAGATGGTGGTTGGCCTGAGAATGAAAAAACTCTGGTACCATTCCCAGTTCTACCCCAAACTAGTGATTAGAATACACTGTCCTATGCAGAGTGCCACACTGAACCACAAGCCACCAAGTGATCAAATGTTTGGAAAGAGAATTAGGGATGATTCCAGAGACAGAAGGGCAAGGAAGTGGTGGGGATAACTCAATTATGTCCAAGTTCCAGCGCCCTAGAAGGCAACAGGCTTAAGGGGTGGAGGAGGGATCTGGGGGAGGGGCGAGAAAGAGCGTTTAGAAAGTGAGAACTGACTTCAGTGAAAGAGCACAGGACTGGGGGAGGGTCCATCTGGTTCCGGTCTCTGCCCTGCCGGAGACTGGGACGTCCTTTTCTCTCCCTGGGTCTGTGTCCCCATCGCTACATCCCAGCCTGGAGGGCATGGCCCAGCGGTTGCATAGGTCCCTTTGGTAAAGGTGAGCTCTGGCCAGGCTTGCTTTGCCTCGGGAGCAGACTTTTCTCCAGGTTCCTCGCCTGTCTCCCGGGGTTCGCGTCCCTGGGGCTGGGGCTGGGGAGGCCCTCAAGGGTGACGTGCTGGGGGCTCGGGGACTGGCTTCTCCCGGCCCCTTCCAGGCCCGGCGGAGGCCAAGGGCAGGCCGCCGGGTCTGGCAGCCGCGCTCACCTAGCCGTTCCGCTCCATCCGCCGCCTGCGCCCAGCTCTGTCCCGCTGGTAAACAGCCCTGGTCTCCCGGGCAACGCCGCGGGGTGGGGGGCCACGTGCTTCCGCCGTGACCGGAACCGGCCTGGGTCGGGTGGGGTCCAGTTGGGTCTGGTCGGGTCGGGTCAGGTGGGGTCGGTGGGGGCCGCTGGGCCAGGAGGGCGGAGGCCATGAGCTCCAGGTCGGTGGATTGCCAGCCGTATTGCCTGGCCTGGAGGCGACAGGGACCTGCGGCCTCCTTCTCTCCTCCTCTTCCTAGCGTCACCTGCCTCTGTTTCTCGCTGGGGAGAGTGTCTGGGAGAAGGAGAGCCCTAGCCGGGGCGTGGAGGCGCGGGGAGCAGCACCACTAGTCTCAAACCCCGTTTCTCACTTTGGGTCAGGTCCTGAGCCTCTCAGTGTCCCTGGTTTTAAAATGAGGCTGTGGGACTGATGGATTCTCGGAACCCTAGACTCTGAGTGGATGCTTCTAGGGTATCTGAGTTGCGGGGAGCAGGGTCCCCATCCTCAGTACAGCCCTTTCAGTGCCAGATCCCTGACCTCCTCATTTTCACATCAGCCTCCCACCCCGGGCCACACTGGGAACCTTATCAACAGCATCTGCACCTCCTTTGATGTCCCCAGCCACAATCTCTTCCACTTCCAGCCGCTTGAGTCACTTCTGCTGTATCTGTTTTTCACCATCTTTGGGCTACCTGTCCATTGCTGTCTCTGCTTTCCCCCTTGCTATCAACCTGCTTCTTCCCTATCCTGGCCCATCCCTCAGCCTTCTCAAAAGGATCCTCCCTCCCCGAGTCCTGCTCTCCTTCCATCTGATGAAACCCCAAGCCAAATCAGTCCGCCTACACATGGGTACTGAAGAAGTCTTGGCCAGCCACACACCTTGGTGTAACAAACACGAGGTCTCTAACCTCAATTAGACCATCAGCCCTGCACTTCCATCCCCGACCAACCATTGGGTTCTCTCTCCCTCCTTTCTTCTTTCTTCCATTTTTTTTTTTTTTTTTGAAGGGGAGACAGGGTCTTGCCCCTTCACCCAGGCTGGAGTGCGGTGGTGCAATCACAGCTCACTGCAGCCTGGACCTCCCCAGCTCAGCCTGCCTTGTAGCTGGGACTACAGGCGTGCATCACCATGCCTGGCTAATTTTTATTATATTTTGTAGAATAGGGTTCTGCCATGCTGCTGAGGTTGGTCTCGAAGTCTTGGGCTCAAGTGATCCTCCCGCCTCAGCCTCTCAAAGTGCTGGGATTACAGACATGAGCCACCTCACCCAGCCTCTGCTTTCTTCTCAATAGCTATTTCAAAACGTCGTTTTGCTCCCGAAACCTCCCACCTTTCCCTCTCCCACCTCCCTCCCTCCCTCCTCCCTCTTAAAAGACACCTTTACTGCCCTCTTCAGAGAAAAAATAGAAGCCATCAGATGGAAACTTCCTCAGCCTTCTGCCATCAGGCCTGCAAACTTGCCTGCCTACGCTTCCTTGTTTTTCTCCCTCCCTCCAGTTCTAATGTCTTCTGATTCTCTCCAAGGTGAATTGCTCCTCCGTGGGTGCTTGGAAGCCCATTTCTGACCACACATATACACACCCTCACACTCCCTCTGACCCTAGAAGATTCCTCCCGACCCTCCCTCATCTGCCTAATTCCCGTCGTTCACCCTTCAGGTCCCAACCTCATGGATGAAGTCTTTCTTCCAAGGTGGAATTAAGATTTCTTCGAAAGAAGCCTTAACTGGACTATTGTCTGCCAAGCTCTGTTCTAGACTCATGGGATACGCAGATGAATAATTTACTGACAGTATCATTAGAAGATAATGTTAGTAGACGTGCACGAACCATAAATTCAGGCCAAGCATGGTGGCTCATGGCTGTAATCCCAGCACTTTGACAGACCGAGGTGGGAGGATCACTTGAAGCCAGGAGTTTGAGACCAGCCATGGGCAACATGGTGAGGCCCTATCTCTCCAAAAACAAAGAAAAAAAGAACGATAGATTCATTATCTAGCATGTGGCAAAATACTTGCTATCTGGTCTGTCCTGGACATGTGGACACAGGATTGCGACAGGAGCGCAATTCTAACCGTCTTTCAAGACGTTCACAATCTGGTTGAGAGAATGCTTTTCACGCTGATAAACAGTTACAAATCAGATTATTTTCAATACAATTTGAGCCCAGGGTAGAATAGCAGGCACAGGCTGGACACGATTAGGTGCCGAGTGATTAGCACAGACAAGGCAGTTCTTTGGGGGCCGTGAAAGAAGATCATTTCAGTGGTGGTGTTTCTGCTCATCTCAGAAGGGAAGGCCGTGACCCGTGGGAGTTGCTGGGGAGGGCCTGGGCTGGGCCCAGCCTCTCGTTTGAGTTGCCCCCTCACACACTCTGGTCATCCAGGAAGCTTCTGTGGCCCTCAGAATGTGTAAAAGATGGTGGTTTTAGGAGCTGCTGGTTTTGCACCTGAGTGCTGGCGGCTTATTTCTTGTTAATGATTCTGTCAAAAGTGTCTTAGCGTTGCTCTTCAGCCCTTCAGCGCCCACCCAAAAAAGATTAAAGTGGATTCTTCATCAGCTATTTTAAAATCACCTAAGAATTATGCAATCCTTTGGAGAATCAAATTGGCTTCTCACCTCGTGTGTGTGTGCGTGTGTGCGCACGCGTGCCTTTGCCAGTGCACAGTGAAATGGCGGTCTGTTTAATGTCAGCAGTACGTGCAGTTAATGTCAGCAGTACGTGCAGTTAATGTCAGCAGTACATGCCTTTCGCTCTGCAGTGTTGTGTAATGCACAGCCCCAGGGGGGGCAGGAGAGGAGGAAAGGAAGGCGCCAGTCCATTGCTGTGCCTCTGCTGCCTTTGTCCCCGACCTTCTATAAAGAGGATATCTTCAAAGGATGGACCCCATAATGCCTGGTGTCTGGCACATACCCAGAGTGGATCTCAGTAAACATGGGCAGAGGTCATTGCCCTGCCAGCTGAAATGTAGACTCACCTTCCTTTCCAACCATGTCCCGATCTACTCTCTAGCTCTCTCCCTGGGCTGCAGCCAGCTTGCTCCCCAGATGGGCCCCAGCTTTTTCATCTCCAGTGTCTTTGCTCATGTCTACCCCACCCTGCTCCCTTCCTTGAAGTTAAGCCAAACTGACTGATCCTCCAAGGCCCATCTTAAAAGCCATCTTTTCTGTGAAGCCCTTTCCTGACCACAGCCTCCCCACAAAAGCTCATGTGCTCTCTCTGGTCCCCTTCGGTCCAGTGGAACATGCCCAAGATGGCGCTGTGCACCCTCTCTGAGTCAGCTCCTTTCATCTTCACAGTGCTCCTTCATGGAGGCATCATAGCCCTTTAGAAAACAATGGAGCCTCAGGGTTCCCCCTGGTGAATGAGCAGCAGAGCAATTTTATAACCACATCCAGCTGTTTCCAAAGCCTACCCTGGACCCCAGAGTCCCACCCTCAAGCTCCTCACCTGCATGTTCCCCCATGGCCCTTATCTGTACTGTCCATTGCACTGGTCGTAGGGACCACAGGCATGGCCTCTGATGCCAAAGCTTGAGTCTGAATCCTGGCTCCACCACTTGCCAGCTGAAGACGTTAGGTAAATGATTTACCTTCGCTGGAATCCAGTTTCCACATCTCCAGAATGGAGATGATAAGCACAGTTGTGCAGCTAAAATGAGAAAACACATGTTCCAAGGGCTTAGTGAGGGCTAACTCTCATCACATCATCTTCACTTACAGTGTATATCTCCTTCAATAGGTTCTGAGTTCCTTGAAGGCAGGAACTTGCCTGTCTCAGAATCCCGTGCTTTGCCCACACAGTGCTTACTTTGTGATAGGTACTCAGCCATGATGATGGTGGTGCTGATTCCAAGGCTAGCGTTTCCACTGAGTGATCCAGCAAGCTGCTTATTGGTATCCTCCCCAGCCATATTTGGCTTGGAGTTCAAATGACCTCCCCAGGGGCTGGCTGAAGGTGGGAGCCCCAGTTTCTTAGCAGCTTGTCCTCACAGAGTGGTTGGCCCCATTTAGAATTAGTGACTTCTAGATTTCAGAGTCGATAGCCAGTGTCCTGCTCTGCCTGTCCTTGGTCTCATTAGACATGTGGATTGAGATCATGGGTAACCTTTAAGCAGAAGGTGAACCAGGTGGATATTCTAGTAGCAAGGCCAAGAGGCTGGCAGTTAGTCATGGCTCCTGTGATCAGCTTCCCGAGGGGATCTGCAAGAAGGAAGTTTCTGGATGATGAAACTTAACCCTTGAAGTACAGTCATGGGTCACTTAACAATGGGGATACATGCTGAGAACTTCATTGCTAGGCAATTTTGTCATTGTGCAAACATCTTGGAATGTGCTTACCCAAACCTAGATGGTCTAGCCACTACACAGCTAGGTTATATGGTATAGCCTGTTGCTTCTAGGCCACAAACCTGTACAGCATGTTACTGTTCTAAATACTGTAACACAATGGCAGTTATAACACAATAGTACGTATTTGTGTATCCAAACAGATCTAAACATAGAAAAGGTACAATTTAAAATATGGCATAAAATATAAAAAAGTGTATGCCCATATAGGGCAGCTACCTTATAATCTTACGGGACCACCGTCGTATGTGTGGCCTGTCATTGGACCAAAACGTCATTATATGGTGCATGACTGTACCGCAGTTTTTTATTATTTTCCCCGTTTTGTTGGAAAATATCCAAAAATGTATAGCCTACTTTCCAGTCTTGTTAAGCAGAACGCATCAAACACTGTAACTCACCTTGGCTACTGTTGGCCAAGTGTTTTCACCTTCAAGAGCCTGTGGAATCTTGCCGGCATTCTGTGGGGGGCCAGAATCATTGTCTGCACCTCTCCGGTGGCGGAAGCTGAGGCTCAGGTAGTTTAAATCTGTCAGGAAGTGGCGGAACCCCTCCAACCCCTTTCTTTGACATAGGCTCCTGAGTTCGTTGCTCTCCGCCCTTGCAGTCTCTTGCACAATGCTACCTTTCCTTGGCAACTTGCAGTCAATAATTGTGCTCCAGGTGCACTAGTTTGATGTGGATGGAGTCAGCTGCCCCAACACACAGTGGCCCAGGCTCTTAGGCTTCATTGATTATCGCTTTAATCACCCCTCTCTTACCTTCCTATTAAGAGAAGCTGCTCTAACTCCATTCCTGTCCGGCTGCTGGGCCTGATAAATGAAGCTGAGCAGCCTGTTGGAATTGCATCTAAAATGAGAGTCTAAGAGTGTTGTGATACTTGCTTCACTGCTTGGGTTGTTTTGGGTTTTGTCTTCTCGGTGGTGTTTTGGATAGACATGGAAGCAGGAGAGCTTTCAAGGATTAGGAGTGCCAGCTTTGGAGTCAGACACACCTGGGGTTAAGTCCGCGACCCGTCAGTTTGCAGGGCAAATGACCTGACCTGTGCCAGCTTCAGTTACCCTTATTGGTAAACTGGAATTAATTGTATATGTCTCATCGGGAGGATTCAAAAGGATTCAAGGAGAATCCTGATTCACATCCTGTGCTTAGCCTCCTGTTGGTACTCGAGGGCTTGCAGTTATTGTTTTTATTTCTGTAACTTGAAGTATGATAAGACTCCTATCACTCATTCTCTCATTCATTCATGCCTCAAATATTTATTTACTGCCCGTCTCTCCATGCCTAGTTTCCTTATCTGCAAAACGAGGGTAATAATGGCACTTATCTAGCCGGGAGATGTGAAGATTTGGTGAGTAAATATATGCAAAGTGCTCAGAACCCCTGCAAGGCATAACATAAGTGTGATATATACGTTAGCCATCATCGTCAGTAGTATTAGTTCGTGCCAGGCACTGTGCTAAGAAGGCACTAGGGATAAAGAGGTGAACAAAACAGACATGACCTCTGTCCTTAATGAGCTTGCAGGCTCCATCCACCTTGTTTTCTCTATGGGGAGGAAAGCCAACCAGTGTTTTATCACTGTTGATAAAAGCTGAATTGATGGGTCCAGCAAATGACCCAGATGGTGGCTCCTAAGGACCCTGCAACTTACTGGCTGCTGCCCTAGGGGCTGGCGTGGGAGGCAATGCCATGCTTTCTACATTCTTGCCTCTCATCAAACCTCTGGCCCTCTGGTCCTGTGCTCTTACTTTAGCTTCAGCACAGTTCTAGGCAGCCCCAAATGACTCATCAAATGGAGAGAACCATGCCTGAGTCATAGCTGTGAAGGTCAGTGCATGAAAATGCCCTCAAACCTTCAAAATGCCACACGAACGAGAGGTCTAGGCAGAGAGACTGGCAAGGAGGAAGAGCACTGGATTTGGAGAAAGGGACCAGAGTTTAAGTCCTAGCCCACCTCATAGCTGTGTAGATTTGTTCAGGTTACTTCGCTCTCTGAGAATTGGTCTCCTCCTCTGTCAAATGTGAATGTGATAGAACCCGCCTGGTAGGGTTGTAGTGAGGAGTAAACAGGAGCAGAGCATAAACTTAAGGAGAATTTAGGCCTTCTCAAATACCACGTCTCCTGGGAAGATTTCTGTGACCTTCTCAAGAGAGTTCACTGCTCCTTCCTCTGAGCTCAGAGGCATTTATTTATACAACCACTGGAGCAGTGCTCCTCACTCCACATGGATGCAGACTGAGGTCCCTAGAAACAGACTGACACAAAAAAGTATGTTGCTGGGAGGTTGCAGGAGATACAGCTGTCGGGAAGTGAGCAAGGGAAGAATGGGGGGAGGGAGAAGCTGACATGCAAGGGATAAGCTGACACAGAGGGAGAAGCTAACACAAAAGGGAGAAGCTGGAACAGAGGGAGAAGCTGACACACAATAGAGAAGCTGGCACAGAGGGAGAAGCCTACGCACAAGGGAGAAGCTGACAAGAGGGAGAAGCTGAACACACAGAGAGAAGCTGACACACAAGGGAGAAGCTGACACAGAGGGAGAAGGTGACATACAAGGAAGGGAGAAGCTGACACACAGAGAGAAGCTGACATAGAGGGAGAAGCTGACACACAAGGGAAAAGTTGACACAGAGGGATAAGCTAACACACACACACAGAAAACCAACATAGAGCGACAAGCTGACACAGAGGGAGAAGCTAACACACACACACACACAAACTGACATAGAGGGAGAAGCTGACACAGAGAAGCCAACACAGAGGAGAAGCTGACACAGAGGGACAAACTAACACACACACATATAGAGAAACTGACATAGAGGGAGAAGCTAACACACACAGAGAAGCCAACATAGAGGGAGAAGCTGACACAGAGGGACAAGCTAACACACACACAGAGAAACTGACATAGAGGGAGAAGCTGACACACAAAAGGGAGAAGCTGACACAGAGGGAGAAGCTGACATAGAGGGAGAAGCTGACATACAAAAGGGAGAAGTTGACACAGAGGGAGAAGCTGACACACGCCCACAGAGGCCAACATAAAGGGAGAAGCTGACTCAGAGGGACAAGCTAGCACACACACACACAGAAACTGACATAAAGGGAGAAGCTGACACAGAGGGACAAGCTAACACACACACACAGAAACTGACATAGAGGGAGAAGTTGATACACACAGGCAGTTGCTGAGGCCACAGGGAGCTCTGGGGCTGGGACTGCCTTTCAGAGCTATCCTGAAAAAGGCAAGGGATGGCCCTTTAAACTATCACCCCAACCAGGGATTGGCTAGAGACTCCTACTTCTGTCTTCCCTGGGAGGGGCCGTAACCGTGGGCCACGCGGTACCTGCAGCAAAGGGTGGTTCCCAGTGAGGGAGAGCGTCAGCAGCTGCTGGTACCCTAGCCCTGAAGAGGGGGCCTGCCAGGACTGTGTGAAGATTCGGGAACTAATGGAGAACCAAGCAGAATTGCTGCCCACATGGGGCTTTGGGGCTATATTTGGTCTCTGTTTACCTATTTGGTCTCTCCAGCCAGCTTGGCAGCCTTCCTTGGGTCAGAATGTTCTCATTAGAAGAGCTCATAGTTGGTGCTTAATAAGAGTCTATTGGATTTCATGACCAGTAATGCACCCAGGTCCCTTTCTGTGTCTCTCTAAAGTGTCATCACCTGCTCATTCAAAAGAACGAGCCCGTTTTTCGTGGGCTAAACCTGCACATGATTATTTTTTTAGACTCAAAAGAGAAAAAGGAAGCAAGCCTGTAGAGACAGAACCTAATTAAAAAACATCCCGCACAGCAGTTGAAGTGAAGGTTGGCTGGGACTAGGCCTGGTCAGGGCCGGGCCTCGCAGCATCCACCAGAACGTTGCCAAAGGGGGAAGATAGCAAAGACACCCTGGTTAACTCTCCCAGGGATCTGCAGCAGGATGGTCATTTTGAAGTTTTCCTGGGAAGCTTTGCCACCAGGTGTAAATCTAGCCCAAGCTCTGCACCTGCCAAATTCTCTATTGTTTCACACTCCAAGTCCTGACATTACCAGATGTAGCCTGATTTATGATGGGGCTATAAAGACTGATCCCTGGCAGTTCCATGGCAGGGCTGCAACCCACATTCTCCTCCACTGTCCTCATATGGGTATCATTACCCATACTAATCGGAATATGAATTCTGTGTCTACCTGTGACTGCATTTTATAGTACAAAACGGTTTTACTTTCATTATTCCAGCAGGTCCCACAACGGGTCTGTGAAGGAGACGGCTATGTGATCGTGAGGAATTTGTTCAACCTCTCTGGGTCTCAGTTTACCCATCTTCAAAACGATAATAGAACCTCAGAAGGAGTTGTAAGGGTTAAACCGTATAATACCTGTGAAGCCCTTAAAATAAAGGCTTGAAATTATTGACAGGAATTTCTAGTCTCACTCTACAGGAGAAGAAACCAAGATGCAGAGAGGTAAAGTTGATGAATAAGATGCCCGGGTATCAAGGAAGGAAGGCACTGTGGGACTAGATGCAAACCGAGCTAGGCATTCCTGTGTGGGATTTCTATTACGAACAACATAGATGCCTTTCCAGCTTGGGGAGCAGAGGAAATACGGACTCCTCAAAAGAAAAAAAGAAGAGATGAAGGGATGATGTTGCCAAAGAAAGAAATTTGGAAAAAAAAAAAACAACAACATTTGCACTTTTAAAACCATGGAACCCTTCTTATTTTTATATGTTCAGGTCTAAATGCCAGAAAGGATACCATATTCAAAGGGAATGAGATTTGAAAACGATTTCTTTGAGTCCTCTGCTGAGGTCGTTCCAAGGCACTGCAATTAGGGTTTTGCACCCAAATACCCTTGCCTCATTTTGGTCGTTTTGTCCCGAACAGAGGTTCAACTGGGAGACCCCTCACACACAGGTGAAGGCGTGGCCGTGGAACCTCAGACTCCCGGTCTCCTCAGAAATGAAGGTCATTGCCGTCCTCCTCCTCCTCCTCTCCTGCTGTAAGTAGAGGGCTTGCTGGGACAGCACCAGGCTTCTGTCTTCCTGTTCATGTCAGTGGGAGGGGGGACTGTCCAGGTGGTACCAGGTGAAGGAAGTCACAAGTCACTCAGAAAAGAATCAGGAATGGGCCGGGCACGGGGCTCACGCCTGTAATCCCAGCACTTTGGGAGGCCAAGGTGGGCGGATCACAAGGTCAGGAGATCAAGACCATCCTGGCTAACATGGTGAAACCCGGTCTCTACTAAAAATACAACAAGTTAGCCGGGTGTGCTGGCGGGCACTTGTGGTCCCAGCTACTCAGGAGGCTGAGGCATGAGAATGGCGTGAACCCAGGAGGCGGAGCTTGCAGTGAGCTGAGATCACGCCACTGCACTCCAGCCTGGGCGACAGAGCGAGACTCCGTCTCAAAAAAAAAAAAAAAAAGAACCAGGAATGGAACGGGCTCCCCCCAACGTCCTCTTGCTTCTGTTTCTGCTATGAAATGGGCTGATCCCAGTGTTGGGATTTTATAAAGTGTCTAGGAAATCAGAGGTTGCCAACCATTTGCTAGAAAGGGAGTTTGACTACTATTTTATGCCCCTCTCCCCCAAGAGTCTCTTTTCCTTTGGATAATAGTAGCCTTTATTTAAGGCCATTTGGATTCAGAACAAAAATGCAGACATACATCCAGCTAATTTAAGAATGATTAATGCTTATCAGAAAGACATTTTTATGCTGACTTACGGGATAATTGGTAGCTATAAGTCATTGCTTATTGCTTACCTCTGCAAAGTGAAAAAAGACCTACTGGGAAACAGTTTGGGGTCTATTGGAGACTCACAGACTCCTTTGCTGGATTGGTAGAGTGGAGGTTTGTCCAGATCCATTTTCCTGTCTCTTTCAATTGCGTCACAATAACTTTTGAGTCCCTAAGTCAAAGATGTCAAAAACAGACTTCCTTTCCCCACAGTGAGTAGTGGAACTTACACTTTTCAAGGTGATAGCGCAGGAGGATACCCGTATGCAGGGATGACCGCCTCTGCAGCCCCTCAGTCTGAAGATCAACCCCTGAGTGCGGCTCCAGGGACTGCTTGGGCAGCAGTGACCACTCCTGGGCTTCTTCCCCTCACACCCCTGTTTAGACTAAACACAATAGTGAGATCGAAGGCTCCTGAGCAAACTCTCCCAGACTCTATTTCTGTTTCTCTTCTTCAAGTTCATGTCTTTATTGTATTTTTATTGCAAATTTACAACATGCTTATAATTAAAAAGTAAAATAAATGAGTATATAGCAACAAGGTAAAGCTCCTCCTCATCCTCCCCAGACCCTAGTGTTTTCCCTACCTTCAGAGGTGGCCACTCTTAAGAGTTTGATATACATCCTCTATACAACCTTTACACACACACATGTAAAACACCATAATAGAAATGGAACACAGGCTGGGTCAGGTGCGGTGGCTCATGCCTGTAATCCCAGCACTTCGGGAGGCCGAGACGGGCAGATCACCTGAGGTCAGGAGTTCGAGACCAGCCTGGCCAGCTGGCCAAGATGGTGAAACCCCGTCTCTACTAAAAATACAAAAAATTAGCCAGGCGTGGCAGCGGGCACCTGTAATCCCAGCTAATTAGGAGGCTGAGGCAGGAGAATTGCTTGAACCCGGGAGGCAGAGGTTGCAGCGAGCTGAGATCGCACCATTATACTCCAGCCTGGGCAACTACAGTGAAACTCCATCTCAAAAGAAAGAAAGAAAGAGAGAGAGAGAGAGAGAGAGAGAGAAAGAAAAAGAAAAGAAAGAAGGAAAGAAAGAAAGAAAGAAAGAAAGAAAGAAAGAAAGAAAGAAAGAAAGAAAGAAAGAAAGAGAAAGAGAAAGAAAGAAAACACATGCTTATTGTGCAAAGACATGAGACAGCAGAGATGTATATAAAATGAATGTTGACTGTTTCTTTCTCTCTCTTCAATCCCAATTGCCTAGAGATAGTGCTATCAAGTGTAGTTTATTTTTGAGACACATAATTTTGTTATTATCCCCCTGTCAGCGGACATGTGGGTGGTTTCCAATTTTTTTATATCACAGATAATGCTTCAGCAAACCACTTTGTGTATGCATCTGTGCCCACTCTCATAAGCATCTTGTAGAAGCAAAAACAGCTGAGTTCATGTGTACTTGCCATTTAAAAAAATAATAATTGAGGATACCTTTCCTGCCTCTTAAGTATTTTGTTTCTCCTGCAAGATAGTAAAGGCCTGATGACATCTGGAGGGACTGGCATTTCTGGCTTGGAACTTTTCCCATTCATGTTGCATCAGACCCGAGGGTGTTCTGCCTAGGACGGTGGTTTCCTGCCTTGAGGGGGAAGACTATGGTTGATGGGAGAGCCTTGTTCCAAACCTCATGGGAACTGGGTATTCATCCGGGTTAGCAAAAAACTAGCTGTGTTACAGGAGCAAATCTGAACTTATTTTCTTCCCCAGGAAAAGGGCTAATGATTCCAGCTATGCCCTTTGCACTTCGCTTTGGGGATCTGGTGATATTTCGAATTCTCAGCATTCTAGTAAGGGGAGGGGACATCAAGGCAGCATCGTGCTCATTGCAACTTCCTTCTTCCTTGTTTCCTCATCGGCAGTGGCAGCCCCCACCCACAGCAGCTTCTGGCAGTTTCAGAGGATGGTCAAACACATCACGGGGCGGAGTGCCTTCTTCTCGTATTACGGATATGGCTGCTACTGTGGGCTTGGGGGCAAAGGGGTCCCCGTGGATGACACTGACAGGTGGGTGCAGAGGCTCTGAGGCCACCTATCATTTGTTTTGCATTAAAGTTCAAGCTTGAAGCCAGAGAGAGGGTGTTAGAATTCTTGCATGGCAAGTAACAGAAAACAATTCAGGCTAATGGAAGGAAGAACTGAACAGGATTCGGAGGATGGGTCTTGAGAAACCCAGTGTCGGGGCCAGCTTCCTGAGTGTGTGATCTGTGAAGTTTCACAGGGCCCAACACTCATAAGGGCCTAAATGTGGTTTGCTGCTCTGCTGCCGCCATCTTGAAATTCTTAATAAAGGGCCCCACATTTTCATATTGCTTTGGCCTCTGCATTTATGCATCGGTCCTGCCCAGAGCTCTAGAAGCTGTTTCATCCTCATAGTAAAAGTGCTCTGCTTCCAGCTCTCCAGCTTTTAGGACTATAGGCACAGCACAACTGACTCACTAGTCCTAATTCCATATTCTAGGAGAGGGAATCCAAGTGGCCCAGTTTGGAGAAGTTGTCCATCTGGGTGAGGTTGCATGGCACAAACCTGCTTCCCAGGCCTACTCCAAAGGATGGGGGTAGGGGAGTGTGAGTTCCTAGAAAAAGTAGAAGTGGGTGTCATGTGGTGAGTGTGTGTGTGGGGAGGTAAGAAACGGGACAGTTTGCGTGTCATTTCATTTGAAGAAATAAGAAAGCAAAATGTTCCTTGCCACATTTAACCTAGTGTGGAGAAACATGTCCCCACAGTGGGGCCTTAAATATCACTCCTGGAGCTCAAGCCTTGTGAGTTGGGCTCTTGGAACCATGGGAGGACCTCAGAGCCCTGGAAGGTCAACTGATACTTACAAAATGCCCATTATATGCCAGGCACTGGGACTGGCGATTGGCACACGAACTTAATTTAATTCTTTCAGGGAATGCATAAGACAGTGATACCAGCCCATTTGACAGGTGAGGACAGTGAGTTGCTAAACCACTTCCCGAAGGCAATGCAGCTTCTAAGTGGCAGGGTTAGAATTGAACAAGAATTTGCCTGTTTCAAAGTTTGTCCCCTCTCCTTGATGGTCTGTAGCTCCACTGTCAAAGTCCAAAGGCTGATTAGAAATTGAACATCATTAGTCAAAGCTGATCAACAGCAGAGCCCTCACTTGCAGATGGGAATGGCAAGAGACGGAGACTGAAACATTTTTCTTGGCCTTTCAGGCCTTAGAATCCAAGCTTAAGTTTCTGCCTTCCTGTGCCTTGAGCAGTGGCTGAGGACTTGGACTGAGCCCATTCTCCAGATGTTATTTCTCCTGCAGTGCTCTCCCATCCAGCCCCCAGCCAACTCTGGGTGCCAAGAGTAGGACTATCTCTGCTTTTGCAGACAGTTGTCTCCTCAGAGACCATCACAGTGCCTGGCGCGCAGTAGGTGCTCAGTAAAAAGTGTTAAATGCGTGAATGGACCCAGATTTGTGTCCTGGGTCTGTCATTTTCCAGCTGCCTACGTTTGGGAAATGGGCCTCTCTGAATCTCAGTCCCTCCCCTACAAAAGGGAGACAATGATTGTACTTCATAGGTTTCTGTGAGTAGCTAATGAGATAGCAACAGATACTAGAGAGGGCTCAGGAAATGCTACTGGTTATTATTATTATTTTTTATTTTATTTATTTTTTGGAAGACAGGGTCTTGCTCTGTTGTCCAGGCTGGGGTGGAGAGGCTCAATCATAGCTCACTGCAGCCTCTGTCACTCGAGCTCAAGCAATCCACCCACCTCAGCCTCCTGAGTAGCTGGGACCACAGGCTGGTGCCACTATGCCTGGCTTTAAAAAAAAAAAAAAAAAAACTTAAAAAACATAGGAGGTCTCCCTGTGCTGCCCAGGCTGGTCTCAAACTCCTGGACTGAAGCGATCCTCCTGCCTCATCCTCACAAAGTGCTGGGATTACAGGCATGAGCCACCACACCTGGCCTGTTTTTATTATTATTGATAATTCACCTCCCCACCTTCAATGCCTTCTTGCCTAGAGGAGGAGGCAGGTGAGCCCTTTCTAGTCCCCAGATAAGGTCCTCCAGCAGATTCCCAAGGGACCCACTTCCAGGCACAGCCCCTCATTTCCCTCTTGTCTCGCCCCAGATGCTGCCAGGCACATGACTGTTGCTACGAGAAGCTGAAGGAGTCCAGCTGCCAGCCTGTGTTGAACGGCTACCAGTTCCACATCGTCAATGGCACAGTGGTGTGTGAGTAGCCTTTTCTGTATGGAAATGTCTTTTAACCTGGGCCTTTCCTTAACATTCACCTCCTCTTTGACCCAGAGATGTTTTAGAAAATGAAATGCTTCCAAGTTCTTGGAAGGAGGCAATCCTGAGCTTTTCCCTGATGCTCCAGAGCTTCTCGGAGTGTCTGTGCTCATCCTGCCCTGGTCTCTCCCGCCCATGGGTGTACTTCCCGAACTCTCTGGGAGGCCAGAGCCCTGCAGATAGTACATGCTCAATACATACTTGTTCACTTGAGCTTACACTGAATTTTGAAGCTTCCCTTGACAACTGTTACTGTTGATAACGTGTTTCCTTGTTTCTGTCATGTGTTAACAAAACAGCTCAGCTGTCTTCCAGTTGGACAAATATTTATTAAGGGTGACTGTATGCCAACCACTAGGAGAGGTGCCACGAGGGCCACAAAAGCAAATAGGTGGAAAGGGAAGGGGGACTCACGTGTTATTGAGACCGTTCAAGGAGCCATGTGGACAAGTGGATCAAGTGCCCTGCATATGGGCCGTGGCCCTGGCATCCGGGGCGTGTTCTACTGCTGGTAGAGTACGGGTATGAGCATGGTAATCCCGGTCTAAACAGCAGGCACATTCGGAGGCACTGGGCAGTGGCCTTTGGTGAGTACCATCCTTTCCAGCATAGCCAGGGTGGGTCCTGGGGTCCCGGGCTGGGAGGGTGAAGAGCACCGAATAAAGAAGTGGCCCTTTACAGCGAGTGGCTCACTTCCTGCCTGGCCTCGTGGGGTTGCATGAATCGCTTTCCTTCCCAGGTCTATTTGTTCACAGCTGTGAGTGCGCCTTGGAGTTCCTCTGTTTCCTCCTGAGGTCAAGGAACCACCACCTCTCGGCCACTCATCCCCTAGGGCGGGAGATACATCCTCCGTCCCGTGGTGGGTTCTAGGGCTCAGACTTCCGGTCTCCTGAGCTCCCCGCACCCACCACTCCAGCTCGGCACACACCAAGACCCAGAGTTAGGACTGTGAAGTCTCCCTGGAACCAGCTGTGTGGGTTGGGGGCTCGGACCCCTACACCGGGAGGACCTGCCTCAGTTTTCAGCCTGCTTCTTGGCCTGCACTACCCACTGCCACCAGGACGTGGTTGACAGGGAAAGAACCTTCTTTTGTTCCCCATGTGAGCTCAAGGAGACTGAGTTGGAGCTCTCTGGTGTGGTCCTTCTCAGGCCTAAAGCAAAGTGTCTTTTCTGTGACTCCTCCAAGGCCATGTTCAGGAGAGGGGAAGGGATCAGGGTCTGGTGGGAGGGATGGGGAGAGGGCACTGGAGAAGTTGGCTGCCAGGAACCGAGTTTCCCATAGCCTCTTCCCACCCGTCTTTGCCACAGGGGTGGGGATGCCCGGCTGGCCCAGCCCAAGCCTCCACCCTGGGCTCCTGTGGACTGACTGCACTTGCCAGGGCTGGCCTGGGCTCTCTGTACCCAGGGAAACTTCTCTATTCAACGCTCTTCACCCTCCCAGCCCAGGACCCCAGGAGATGAGGGAGAGTGGAGCAAAGGTTGAGGAGCAGAGGCTGGAACCCCAGGCAGTGGCACTGCTGGGTGGTGGTGGGAGGTGCCGGCAGAGGCTGGGAGTTGGACCAGAAAGTACCTGGCCTGGGCTGTACTTTCTTCCCACGTTGCCCCTGCAGAGCAGAAGCAGCCAGTTGCTCCTGAAGCCTTGATCAGGGCTCCTGAGTCCAGAGCCCTGCTCAGGGCACTAGCGTGGGAGGAGGCTTCCGCATCAGTACCAGGGCATCAGCACCCGCCTCCCCAGCTGACCCAGCCAGTGAGGACCAGGCCAGCCTCTGTCATCCCCATCCCCACCTCGCCAAGCCCCTGCCTCCAGGAGCAGGGCTGAGAGCCAGGTGATCTGGGTTCTAATCCAGAGTCTGCTGCTGACACGTGCTGAGCCCCAGGCCATTGATTTACTTGCCCCAGTATTGAGTGAGCATCCACTGGGTACCCGCCCAGTGCTGGTGCTGTGCCAGGGGCCAGGGGCACAGAATAAAGCAGACCCAGTCCCTGCTCTTCTGGCGTTCACAGTCTTGTGGAAACTCCAGAGCTAAAGTGCCCTTAGAGATCGTCCAGATCAGTCCCTCATTGTTGCAATGAAGAGACTGAGACCCACAGAGGGGACGAGTTTGATCCAAGAAACGGACAAGATTAAGATGCATGTGTCTTGAAACTTTTCAGTGCTCTGGAACATACCGTCTGGCCTGAGTTGTGTGGGCTTTGGTTTTCTCATCCATGAAATGGGTACAATAACAGCAGCTACAGTGTATGAACCTCTGTGGTAGATGCTGTACACACAGCACCTGAACTCACATGATAAACCTCTGAGGTGAGCATTATCTCCCGTTATCAAGGAGGACTCTGAGGCTCAGAGAGGTTAAGCACGATGGCCAAGGTCACACAGCCAGGGAAAGAAGAGCTGGGATTCAAACCCCAGGCGCCCTGTCTCACACCAGCTTCCCCTGTGGAGGGTGCTGTGTGTGTGCATGATTGGAGGCCCTCACACAGTGTAAGTCTCAGGATCTGCAGCAAACTGGTCAGAATGCTCTGCCCTGGCCCAGGGAAGGAAAGAGGGGAGATGGAGTTTGCTTCTCTGTAAGGCCCCGGAGCTTTGTGTTCCTGCTGAGAGGCCTCGGAGTCAGGCAGCACTGGGTCTGATTCCAGCTCCACCCTTTGTATTAAGAGTTGTATTAATAGATTAATGTATGCATCTCCTCACCTGTGAAATGGAGATAATGCCTGTACTTCATAAGGCTGCTGGAAGGATTAGCTAAAGCAGCCCAGTTACAGGGGCTGGCCTACAGTAGGTGCTTCATTAATGCCCTTCCTTTTAGATGTGGAAATTCCTCTTTTTGTCCAAGTTTTCTTTTCTTCTTTGCTTACAGCACTGGGATTTTCTTAAATACTGTTTCTTTGAAGAGTCTGCTCTGTACTTGTGTCCATCGGGCTAAGGTCAGTGACCCCTTATGGAATAAAACCCCTTTCCTGGCCAGGCACGGTGGCTCATACCTATAATCCCAGCACTTTGGGAGGCTGAGGTGGGGAGATCACTTGAGCCCAGGAGTTCAAGAACAGCCTGGGCAACACAGTGAGACCCCTCTCTCTACTAAACATACAAACAATTAGCCAGGTGTGGTGATGCATACCTGTAGTCCCAGCTACTTGAAAGGCTGAGATAGGAGGATCACCTGAGCCCAGGAGATGAGGCCACGGTGAGCTGTGGTTGTGCCACTGCCCTCCAGCCTGGACAACAGAGTGAGACCCTACCTCAAAAAAGAAAAACAAACAACAAAAAAAAACTATGTCCCTATCCTAATTGCACCTCCGTTCAAAGAGCTGCCCCTGCAAGAGTTAACCAACTCCCTAGCCTCCCCTGAATTCTGAAATCCTGCACCCAGGCCTGGTCCAGGTTGCCTAGCAACCAGGGGCTGCTCTGGGATGCAGTAGGTAAGCAGGGGAGGGAAAGGAAGAAAACAACTTGGTCTGTCCACGACTCTAAATGTCACTGAGGGATCAGTGCAGAGAAAGGCCTGTCACCAGAGCCCAGGGCCTAATTTCCCTGGTGGCGGGGACAGCTGCCCTCAGGCCACCTGGGAGGTGGTTATCCCTCCTTTTAGTGGGCTTACATAAGTACTTGGCATTTTTCCAAGGGACTTTAAGCTCACTCAGCAGTGACACCCCCTCCGCCCACATGCACATACATGTGTGGTACAGGGAGGAGAGATGGGGTTTCAGCCAACTGAACCTCCATTATCTACATCTCCCAGCCTCGGACTGCCTCCCTCTGCCAAAGCGGGAAGATGAAAATGGCAACTGCCGGAATTTGTATTTTGCAAAGACTTTTCTCATTTACTGCTGAATATATTCCCCATCTCAGCCTCCACTCACTGACACGCTACCCACCGTCTCTCCCAGCATTCATCTCTGCCTGAAATGATCTTGTTTACTTCTCTGTGTCTGTGTGCATCGACTCTCCCCCCAGCTAGAAAGTTCCGTGAGAGCAGGGAGCAAGCCTGTCTTGTTTGAGGGCACTGGTTCTCACAGAGCCCACAGAGAACCATGCCTCTGGACTAAGCAGTGTGGGGGCTGCTGGCTTGCACCTGTACCCCCAGCTCCTAGCCACAGACCGGACACATGTTGGGAGCTCAATACTTGTTTGTTGAATGAGTAGATGAACAAAAGCACTCATGAAATAGGCAGTGCACGTATCTTTACCACCATTTGAAAGCTGAGGAAACAGGCTTGGAGAGGGAAGCAACTTGCCTGAGACCCCAAAGCACAGAAGCAGCCTATCTTGCCCAAGAACCTGGCTTCCTGTCTCCTAGGGCTCAGCTGCTGGCACTGGCCTGTAGGCCATGTGAGTGTAGCCAGTAAGGTGGTCAGGAAGGAGCCCTTACTGCGTGTTAGGGCCAGGAGATCAGCAATGAGGAGGACAAAATCCTTGCCCGGAAGGAGCTTGCATTCCAAAAAAAACAAGAGACCGTAGCGTATTTATTAATAAAGACACATTCAGACAGGGCCAGGTGCTCTGAGGCACCTCGGACAAAGCGACAGCCTGCAGAATGACAGAGGTCGGGGGTCAAGGAGACAGAAGGGTGCCTGCTTTAGGTGGTCGAAGAAGGCCTCTCTGGGGAGGTGGCATTTGGTCTGAGACCTCAGGGCCAATGTGCTAGGAGCAGAGGAGCCTTGGGAAGAAGGGAGATGAGGTTGGACGGGGGAGACACGCACCTTCTATGTCAATGCAAGGGAGTCATTGGAGCGTGTGAAGCAGAGGACCCTCTACTTTTGCCCCAGAAAGATCACTCTGGCTACGGTGCAGAGAAAGAAGAGTCAGGGAGGAAAGAAGGGCCCCATTAGGGGACTGTTGCAGAGCATTGGGAGGCACAACCACAGCCAGGATCAGCACGGTGACAGTGGGGATGGGAAGTGTCAGATGCCAGGAATGCTGTGCAGGTAGGGTCGGGGCCGGCGGGACCTGCTGATGGGTTCGGTGTGGGGTGTGAAGGGAACAGAGGCTGCATCCCAGGCTCCTGGCCTGAGTGGGGATTCTGTGTGGGGTGTGAAGGGAACAGAGGCTGCATCCCAGGCTCCTGGCCTGAGTGGGGGTTCGGTGTGGGGTGTGAAGGGAGCAGAGGCTGCATCCCAGGCTCCTGGCCTGAGTGGGGGTTCCATGTGGGGTGTGAAGGGAACAGAGGCTGCATCCCAGGTTCCTGGCCTGAGTGGGGGTTCGGTGTGGGGTGTGAAGGGAACAGAGGCTGCATCCCAGGCTCCTGGCCTGAGTGGCTGTAGATAGTGGCACCAAATACTGAGTTCGTGAAGATGGGGGAAGAGCTGATGATGAAGGCAGCAAGAGTTTGGTGTCAGTCACCCTGAGTTTGAGACACGTGTCAGACATGTAAGGGGAAGGCAGGTGGACACGTGCTTATTGAAGTCCGGACCCCAAGGGAGAGGTGTGGGCTGCAGCGGAGAAATTGGGAGTATTCAGAGTTCTGACACTGAACAAGAACACCCCTGAGAGAATTCAGAGATAACCAGGGCTGAGGCGAGGGGCTCAGACCGGGACCTGGGCCAGCCACAGGCAGGAATGCAGACTTGTTGCCTCTTCTTATTTGTGGAGATGTAGTTCATGCAGCAAGAAAGGTGTTCCGAAGCCCTCCTTTCCTTTCTTCATACCTCAGTTTCTCCATTAGCATATTAAAAGATGCAAGGTCTGGAGTTAAGCTTGTTTTTAAAAGGTGACTTCCAAAGATGGTTTTTCTTAGCCTGGGACTGTCTCATCATCCAGGTCATGAAAGGCTTGGTCCATGGTTGAGAAATGCCACAGATGTGACAGTCCACTGCAAAAGACTACTGCTCCAGATCAATTCTGGAAGGCCTGGGGATAGGGCAGGTCACTGAAGTAGAACTGGATGTCAGATGCATGCATTAGAAAGGACAGGAAGACCAAACGAGACAGGGAGAGGGGGCAGGGAGAAAGGAAGGAGAGTTAGAGACTCGAGACGAAGGAAACAAGAGACGGAGAAGAAGGGAGGACCAGAAGACAGTGAGATCAACAGAAAGAGAGAGGGATGAGAAAGAAGGTGGCTGAGGAAGATGAGAAAAGTTTCCAGGGTGACAGCAACTGGACCAGGCCCTCTGGTTGGACAGTGAGGCTGGCTGGGGGGCCTGAGCTCAAGTAGCCCTCACCCCCTGAGAGAGTGGGGGGCTACCTGGGGAGCTGGGCTTGATGCATCTGGAAGGATTTTCACAGAGGCCGGAGGGGGAGTGGGAGGGCAGAGGGCACCCAGGCGCTACAACAGTGGGAGCAGCGAGAGCCGCAAAACCAGAGAGCCAGAGGAGTGAACATCCCTGGCAGATTTCCTGCGGGCGAGCAGAGGGGACAGGAAGCTCGGCGGTGTTGGCACAATGTGAGAAGTTCCAGGGAGGCGTGGGAGGACGGCTTCTGCAGGACGCAGACTTTGCAGAGGAAGAGTGGCAAACAGACTGACTGCAGCCAGCTCGGCCGGCTCCACAGGGCGCTGCTTCTTCTCCATGTGGAGCTGGAGTGCATCACCCTGAGAATAGCAGCAAGCACCCAGAGGGCACCTTCTTTGTGCCAGGCACATCCAGACCACTCGTCGGTAGACACCAGCGATCCTCACCACCATCCCAGGAATGGGACACTGTCATGTGTTTCTGAAATGATTAGGTTTTAGCATCATTTCATAGACGAGGAACCTGAAGCTAACTTGCCCAAGGTCACAAACCAGGGCGTCTGGTGGCCTCCCCTCCTCACTGCCAATCCTGAGAGCGGACTAGGGTGGAGTTTTCTGGAAAGAGAAAGCTGCACCTGAGAGCCCTAAACACACACGCACACACATACACCCACACATGCACACAACACATGCACACGCACGCACATGCACAGATGGACACATACCTGCACACACATGCATACACACGCACACAGTGCTACAGCTCTGATTAGTAGGTAAATAAAATGTCCCCATCTAGTGGTGACTCGGCCAAAGTGCAGACACTCAACCCCAAAGGTCCATAGAGGCTTCATTCATTTCTTCTCTTATTCTTCATTCATGGTTTCTATTGAGCATCTGCTTTGTGCAGCATCTGTTCTGGATGCTGGGGACACTGTGATGAGCCAGATGAGGTCCCAGCCGCACGCAGCTTATGCTTCTTTGAGGGGAGGCAGTCACAAGCCAGGAAACCAATAAGAGAAGTTCAGTAAAAAGCACAGTGAGTGAGACAAACCGGTATGGAGGGCGTGGCCAGAGAGAGCTTTAGTTCAGGCAGTCAGGAAGTGCCTCTCTGAGGAGGTGAAATGTGACCAAGCCTCCAACAGTAGCAGGGATCCCACCGCTTGCAGATCCTTGGGAGAAGCATTTTAGACAAAAAGAACAGCAAGTCCAAAGGCCCAGGGACAAGGCAGAGCAAGACCTGTGACATGAAACAGCCTGGTGTGCCCAGAGCAGGGAGGCTGGGAGAGTGGAGGGGGAGGGTGATGAGGGTGGAGAGGCTGGTGAGGGTGGCATCCCGGCAAGTGTGCCTGGCCATGGAGGCCACGGGAGGATTCAGCCTGTCTTTCCCGAATAGGAAACCACACTGGGGCTGTAAGCCAGAGAGTGAACGTAACTCAGGTTACAGTTTGAGATGCTCCCTGCTTATTTCCTTCCGTGAAGGAGAAAGAGCTGTTGATGACAGGGATTTGGACAGTGGCCAAAGAGATGGAGAGAACAGGGCAGAGCATGGGCTATTTTAAACATAGAGAAGATTAGCAGGACCTGCTGGCAGACCGGATGTGAAATGTGGAAAGAGCAGGAGCAGCGAGGTCGACTCCTGGTTTCCTGAGAATGTGGGTGAATCAGGGGCCCACAGGCAGAGGGAGCACTGGGATGTCAAGGGTTCCCTTGTGAATGCCTCAAGTTGGAGATGCCTGAGACATCCAAGTGAGATGTCAAGCAGGCAGCTGGAAATAGGAGATGAGCTCTGGGAAAATGCTCTATCACCCTGGCCTGTGCACTGCCCGGGTGAACTCACTCAGGGCGCCTCCATGCAGCCCACACCCCCCTCCTCCTGCTTCCTTCTAGGCTTCTCCTCATTCCAGCACTCATGGGATGTTCAGATGTGATCAGGGAAAGGCTTGGGGATGCAGGGAAGCTGTGGCTGAGAGCCCTAAACACGCACACACACGCACTTACACATACACAGACACATGCACACACGAGCATACACACGCACACATGCACACACATGCACACAAATGCATATGCACACACACGCATGCACACACATGCATACATGTATCCCTTTCAGTGGCTTTCCTTTCTGTCCTCAACCCTTGGCCCTTTGCAGTGAGCTCCCTGCTCCCCCCAGCCTTGGAACCAAACCCTGGGGCTGGGCTGGGAGCCCCCAGTGACCCTCTGTGTCTCTGCAGGTGGATGCACCCTTGGTCCTGGTGCCAGCTGCCACTGCGGGCTGAAGGCCTGTGAATGTGACAAGCAATCCGTGCACTGCTTCAAAGAGAGCCTGCCTACCTATGAGAAAAACTTCAAGCAGTTCTCCAGCCGGCCCAGGTGTGGCAGACGTAAGCCCCGGTGCTAGGGACACCACAGGGTCCTCCTCGTCATCCAGTGTCTGCTCTAGTGTTGCTCTTCCGGGAAGCCTTCTCAGATCATCCCCGACAGGCCCCTGTTCTTCCCCTGGGAGGGAGGACAAAATGTCTCCTGCAGGGCAGCTCACCATTCAGCATTCTGACCAAGGGGACTCCTCAGCATCGGAGGACTGGAGAGCAGAAATGGGAAAGACGAGATCCCTGCCCTGCATTAGCTGGCGTTCTGTGGAGCGGGGAGGACTACAGATGCATGAATATAGAAGTAAGAGACACATTAGACCATAGTAAGTGCTATGATGTAGTAAAACAAAGGGACTGGATAGAGATGCACCCGACCCCACACCCCAGGGTTTCCCGGAGGGGAGAGGCCCCAGGATCTACCCCAAACTCTCTCTTCACCCCGACTGCAAACCAGGACGCCGAGCAGACTTGAGCGCCAGGCCCACACCCAGCTCTAGCTGGGAACAAGGCCACCACTTTCCTTGCCTCCCTGTGTCCTTACTTTTTATGATGTCATTCTTAGCTTTTCTTATCAAGAGGCAGAATCTGTTTTCCCCACCTTGTGAATCTGAACTGGTCTTGTGGCTTAGTTCGGTCAACAGAATGTTGTGGGAGGGATGGTTTACCAGTTTTGAGCTAGGCCTCAGGAGGTCTAGGGCACGTCTACTCTGTCTTAGGATAGCTGCCCCCACCCTGCGAAAAAGCCTGGGCTAGCCTGCTGGAGGATGACAGCCCACCTGGATCAGTCGTCTCAGCTGATTTCAGACACATGAGAGAGAGCTCAGTGAGACTCAGCTTGTAGCTGACTACAAATGCATGAGGGAACCTGGCTGAGACCAAAACAACTGTCCAGCTGAGCCCAGGCTAAACTGCCAGCGTGCAGAATTGTGAGCTAAATAAAGGCTGCTGTTCTAAGTCACTGGGTTTTGGTATGGTTTGTTAGGCAGCCATAACTAACTGGTGTAATTGGTCCTTATTCCCTTATTCACTGAGAGTGATGGGTTCTCAGCCCTGAGCTGGACTTGGAGGCCATGGAAATGTCGTGGACATGGCTTTTGTTCCTTACCTTGAAGGTGCGGAAGGAGGTGAAGCTCATGGAATAATGGAGAACACACAGCTGTAAGCGTTTGCTTGTTCAGGCAACACACATTTATGGAGCACTTACTATGTGCCAGGCACAGTGCCAGGCAGTCGGCATTCAGAGATTTAAAGAAAACAAACACAAATCAGGTCTAAAACTCCTGGGGAGAATTCTGAGAGTGGTACCAGCTTTTAGGAATTCAGACACAAGATCTGGATTGAAAAACGGACAGATGTGACGACAGAAAAGGACACCAGATGGGGAGGATCAGTGGAGGGTCTGGGGGCCCCGGCTCCTGCGCTCTGGCTGGCTCAGCTTGTACTGTCATGTGGGTGACTGGCCTGCTCTTCTCCTGCACACACACATGGGTGGAAATTGCAACTGCAGATGGGCAGCTTGAGGTTTATGAACATCAGGGAGATTGTTAAGCCGACCATGAGGGAAGCAGCTGTAGAAAGGTGGGCATGGAAACAAGGTGGCCAGGCCCAAGCCAGCAGGCACCCCCCAACCTTGGGAATCCTGACCACCACAGAGACCAGCTCCAGACTGTGAAGGTGCCTGGCTGACCGACACAGTGGAGGAAGAGGGGCGAGGGCCAGGCTTAGCGTGGGGGACAGGGTTCCCATGTGAGATACAGGCCATCTTTTTCAAAAAATGTTTTGAGACAGAGTCTCACTCTGCCTTCCAGGATGGAGGGCAGTGGCACGATCCCAGCTCACTGCAACCTCTGCCTCCCAGGTTCAAGCGATTCTCCTGCCTCAGGTTCCCGAGTAGCTGGGATTACAGGCGCCCACCACCACGCCTGGCTAATTTTTGTATTTTTAGTAGAGACAGGGTTTCATCATGTTGGCCAGGCTTGTCTGGAACTCCTAACCTCAATTGATCCACCCACCTCAGCCCCCCAAAGTGCTAGGATTACAGGCAGGAGCCACCGCGCCCAGCCCCAGGCCATCTTTTTCACTCCCTCCTCTCTTCCATCCACTCAACCTATAAGATAGAAATGATGGGCCCTTGATGGTATGCAAGCCCCATTTGTTTGGCACTGATGCCCTGACTCTCGGAGAACTGAGGTGGGAGTGTCGAGGGATGTGCAGGATTTCCTTCCTCAAAAGGAAATCATCCATTCCATGAGCACATGTTACTGAAGACCTACTCCAAGCCAGGCCCTCTGCGCCAGACTCCACGGAGCTCTCAGACCAAAGGGAAAACACGTAAGCAGGGGATTGCCGAACAAGCTGGGGGTGCTGGGATTGGGGTGGGCTTGGGGAGCAATGCCCACTTCCTGGAGGGTGAGGGAAGGTTTCCTGAGGACTGCTGGGGGTCTGACATCCAATCTGAGACTTGATGAGGACTTAGGAGGGCTGGTGGGGCCTTGCAGAGCCTCCCAGGTTGAGGGTTGGGGAAAAGCAGCATATGTCTATGCAAGCTCCTTGTCCACCTGCCTCGCCCATCTCTGCCAAAGGCTCTTCATCATTGGTCCCTGCAGCCCAATAACCTGGGTGATGAATTCTCATATTCTGCATCCCACACCCAATCTGTTGGCACTACCTACAAAATGCATCTAGACTCTGTATTTATAAAATGCTTCCATCAAATGTTTACATGGGAAAAAGAGAGGGGAAAAACCTAGAAGCTGGCCACTTCTTAGGACTCTCACTGCCATCTTCTTGGGTGGGAGCCACCATCACTGGTGCCTGGGTCACTGCAGCTGCTCTATGCCATTCTCTCTGCACCCACACTCGGTCCCTCCGTCTCTTCCTCACACAGCAGTCAGCCAGCAGTGACCGAGCCTGGCACTCTCTGCTCAGACCCTCGGTGGCTCCCACTGGGCTGTCTTTACAGTGCCATCCCTTCAAGTCTGGACTGGAATCGCACCTTCTTGATGAGGCTTATGCTGACCACCCTATTCAATCCTGCCCTCTCCCACCAGGGTTGCCCATCCTCTCTGCCCTCCTCCTTATTCATCTGATGAAAACTGGGGACCAGGAGAGGGGACTGGTGACTTGTTACGGGTCACCAGCTAGTGCCCAGCAGGGCTGGAATGTGAACCCCTGTCTTCTGATTCCTGATGTCTTACTTCCCACCCACTTTCTCAAAATGAGGAAGTTGGATCTGATGCCCTCTGAGTCTCAAGCTCTGGAGTTGGAGTTCAAACCCTGTGTTTGTTGCATGACCTTGAGTCATTTACTTGGCTCATCTGGGCCTCAGTTTCCTCCCTGCAGAAGCAAAGCTATGAATAGTCCCCACCGCAGCAGGATGAGCCGCAGACAAAACCCCTCAGACACTGGGTTAAGGAAGGATTTGGCTTTATTCGGCCAGGAGCTTTGGCAGACTCTCATCTCAATGGCTGGGAGCTTCAGCAGACTCACGTCTCAAGAACCAAGCTCCCGGAAGACAGAGTTCCTGGGCCTTTTAAGGGCTTACAACTCTAAGGGGTTCCATGTGAAAGAGTCGTGATAGATTGAGAGCACATGTGGTTAGAGTCGGGGGTTAATCTTCTAACCTCAGGCCTGGTCATCAGTGACACCGGCTGGTCTTGCCACTGACTTCACTTCTGTTGTTTTTCAACTTTTACTTCCTCCTCCTCTTCAGAGACAGGAGACAGTAAAAGAAATGGCTTCTCTCCTCATTCCCCCCTTTGAGAACCTCACTCACTAGTGGGAGTTCTCACTCTCATCTTCACTACCCAGGTCTTCCTGCCAGTCCAGTTCCATTGATTCCTAGAGTTACATACTGTCCTGTTTTCCAACGAGGATCAAGTAGTTCTAATGGGTTATAGCACACATCAGGCTGGTCACTTCCTGGGCCACATACCTTGTACTGGGTGGCATTATACACACAAGTCCCTTTTAAACAAAAGGACTATTTTAACTTTTTGCCCTGTCTCAGTCTGAGGAAGGTCAGTTGAAGTCCTTACTGTATCAGTCCAAAATTTAAGGAAAATGAGTCCAACAATGAGTTTCCTCATGCTTCACCAATGTGCTGACTACTCAGTTTCTGGGTGTGACTGGAGCAGGGCTTGTCATCTTCTTCAAAGTCACCTTGCATGGGTTGTCTGGGCTTGGTCTCACCTCCCAGGTCTCAGATGCTACAGGTTTTAAATGGCTGTGGTGGATCCAGGTTGGGATTCCTTCTACCTTTACGGCTGTGGGAGTGGTCAAAATGATGGTCTGGGGTCCTTTCCACTATGGCTGCAAGGAGGCTACGTTCTAATCCTTGATCCATACCAGATCACCTGGGGAGAAAGGGTGAGCTGGGGAGAATAAGCTAAAAGGGCACCTCTCATTTACCCAAGCTGAAATTGTTTGTGTAATTTTCCCTCAAGCCTGTAGCTGTCGCTGTAACTCAATTTCACCTAGCTCTTGAGGAGTGCCTGGGAGTCCGCATAGTATGGCGGTGGGGGGGGGGCCTATGACATAATATTTCATAAGGGGAATATCCTGTTCTTTTAGAAAGGATACATCTAATCTTAAACAATATCATAGGGAGAGCTAATACCAACTTTAATCCTGTTTCTTGACACACTTTCCCTAAACTATTTTTGATAGTCTGATTCATCTGTTCCACCTTTCCGGAACTCTGTCGTCGGTAAGTGGTATGTAGTCTCCATGTGATGCCCAATACCTTTGCTGTCTTCTGTACCAAGTCAACTACAAACGCCGGCCCATTGTCCAAGCTGATTCGTAAGGGCAGTCCAAACCTACGGATGAGATCTCAGAGAAGCACACGGGTTCCTTCACGAGCTTTCCCAGTTTGTGTTGGATAGGCCTCCACCCACCCAGAGTATTAACACACTAGAACAAGCAAATACTTGTTACCTCCACATTTGGGCATCTTGGTGAAGTCTACTTGGAGATCTTCAAAGGGGGCTGCTCCATAAGCTTGTATGCCGGGCGGAACGGTTGGACCTTGCCTAGTATTGTGCTGCCGGCAGGTGACACACTGCTGCACCACTGTTTTGGCAAGGGCTGACAGATGTGAGATGTAGAAGTACCGGCCCAACAACTTTTCAAGTGACTCTTGGCCTAGGTGGGTGGTCTCATGCACAGCCAACACAACTGTGGCTCCTATCAGTTGTGGCACGGCTATTCTTCCATCCAATAACTGGATCCGTCCCTCTTCTACCACCTGCCCTCCCTCTGGCTGGAGAAAGTCCTTTTCCTCTTTAGAATAAGTAGGTACAAGGTCAGGTGCCTGAGGGAGCAGGGGGGCTGTGACTGATGCCCAGTAGGGGGTGGATGCTGCTTTTCGAGCCTCTGAGTCAGCTCGGGAGTTCCCCAAGGCAATCAAGGTGGAAGCTCACTGGTGTCCTCTGCAGTGCAGAGAGCACGGGCTTCCGTACTGCTCTGCCTCTAATAATTGCAGGATCTCTTGCTGATACTTTATGTCTTTTCCCCCAGAGTTCAACAGGCCTTTTTCTTTATATAACACCCCACGCACTTGGAGGGTTAAGAAGGCATACTGAGAGACAGTATATATATTTACAGTCTTACCTTCACTTAGCTATAAGGCCCAAATTAAAGCAATGAGTTTGGCCTTCTGGGCTGAAGTATCCCGGGGAAACCATTTGGCTTCAATGACAGTGGCGTCCGGGGTTACCACTGCATATCCCGCACACCTCTCTCCTTGTGGGTTGACAAAGCTGCTCCCGTCTACATACAGCTCCCAGTCTACTGATGTCCAAGGATAGTCTCAGAGGTCAGGCCTGCTAGAATAAACTGTGTCCAACACCTCTACACAGTTATGTTCAACTGGGCTCTCTGATACCAGGAGTAAGGTGGCAGAGTTCAAGGTGTTGCAAACTTCAACGGTTATGTGGGGATTTTCACAGAGCAAGCTTTGGTACCTAGTTAGTCTAGCATTCCTTAGCCAATGATGTCCTTTGGTATTCATTAAAGTCACCACAGCATGGGGGGCCTTTATGTTCAGGTTTTGCCCAAGAGTTAGTTTATCCGCTTGTGCTAGCAGGGCAGTTGCTGCCAAGGCCCTCAAACATGGGGGCTAACCTTTAGAAACTCCATCTAGCTGTGTGGAGAGGTGGACTACCAGTCTTGGCCAGGGCCCCACCATCTGGGTTAAAACTCCAACTGCCATCTTTTCTCTCTCTGACACATACAGTGTAAATGGCTTCGTAAGGTCAGGTAGCCCCAGGGCTGGGACTGACATGAGTCTCTCTTTAAACTCATGACAAGCTTGTTGCTGTTGGGACTCCCATTCGAAAGGCTCTTTGTTACCTCCCTTTGTGACTTCGCACAGAGGTTTGGCCAGTACTGCAAAGTTTGGGATCCATAACCTGCAGAACCCCACAGCTCCTAAGAATTCTCTCACCTGCCTTCTGGTCTTAGGCTCCAGCAGGTTGCAAATGACCTGCTTTCTCTCTGATCCCAGGCTGCACTCCCTCTGTCGGAGAGTAAATCCCAAGTAACATACCTGCTGTCAACAGATCTAAGCTTTCTTTTTGGACACCTTATACCCATAGTACTCCAGGTGCCAGAGCAGGGTATCCATTCTCTTGGCGCACCCAACTGCTGTGGGGTGTCCCAGAAGGAGGTCATCGACATACTGGAGCAACACACAGCCTAGGTCCCTGGTGGGAAACTTTCACAGCTCTCGAGCCAGGGCCTCCCTGAAGATGTTGGGGGGGGTGGTTCTTGAACCCTTGGGGAAGCCAGATCCAAGGGTACTGAGTGGTGACACCTGACCCCAGATCTTCCCACTAAAAGGCAAACAGTTTCTGGCTCTCAGGGGCTGGTCTGATGCTAAAGAAAGTGTCCTTCAGGTCCAGGCAGGTGAACCAGCTGTCCTCAGCTGGCAGCAATCCCAGCAATGTGTACAGGGTAAGTACTGTTGGATGTAAAGTCACTGTAGCTTGAGTGACCAAGTGCAAATCCTGTACTGGCCTGTAGGCCTTGGTCCCTGGCTTGGGAACAGGCAGGAGGGGAGTGTTCCATGGAGACCGACATGGGACTATAATTCCAAAGGCCCTCAGGCACTTGAGGATGGACCTGGATACAGAGCTTCTCTGGGGACCGGGTACTATTTTTGCCTGACTGGCTGGGCCTCAGGCTTAACTTCTATAAGTACGGGGGCCTGGTTGATTGCCAACACTGGAGTGTTGTCTTCTGCCCACACGCTTGGCCACCACTTAGCCAGAGCTGGTCCTGTCCCTTGACCTGGCTCAGTTAAGAAGAGTCTCCATTCCTCCTACTGAGAAACCGTAAGGGCGATGATGATTCCCGTTCCACATAACTTTAGCTGTAAAGAGCCGTGCTTTGTGAAATAGATGGTGGCTCTCAGTTTGCTAAGTAGGTCCCTTCCTAGCAAAGGCAAGGGGCAGTCAGGCATGTACAGGAACTGGTGAGTCACTTCATGCCCCCCTATGGTACAGGTCTGGGGCAAAGAGAGAGCTTGCTTTGCCGAAACTCCTGTGGCTCCAATTATATCAATAGTCTTTTTGGATAAGAGGGCAACCAGGGTGATCACTACGGAATGTTCGGCACCAGTATCAACTAGAAACTCAATGTTCTTGCCCCCGACTGTCATCCTGACCATGGGCTCTTTAGGGACACATGAGCCTGGTCCCCCTCTGTCCAGTAACCCTTCTGCCAGATTGAACAAGGCTCTTTCATCCTTGTCTGAGATCCTCTGCTCAGAGTCACCTTGTTTCCTTTTCAACTGGGGGCCCTTGTCCTTCCAATGTCCTATTTCATTATAGTAAAGCATACTAGTTATGCTGCAAGTGTGGACGGCCAGACTGGGTATTTTTCCTGGGGCCCCCCATCTCTTGCCTCTTTGTGGGGGACCCCTCTAATAGCTGCCACTAGCAGGTCTGTGTTTTGCCGGGCTTGGTGTTTGTTGCCTGTGGTTCTCTCTGTGGCTTACTGCATCTCTATTTAGAAACATCTGGTTGGCTATCTCCGATAACTGTGACGTATTCATGCCTGCAAACCCAGCCTGTTTCTGCAATTTTCTTCTCATGTCTTCTGTAGTCTGACTAAAGCCGTGTTAATCATGCGCTGATTTTCAGGGCTATCAGGATCAAAGGGAGTATACATACGACAGGCCTCACATAGTCTCTCGTAGAATTGTGTCTGGCTCTCATCTTTCTCTTGAATGATCTCAGAGACTTTGTTAACATTTGTGGCCTTCTGAGCTTCCTTCTTTAACCCTTCCAGAAGGGCTTCCCTGTACCGGTTCAGGCTTTGCATACCCTGTCTTTCATCTGGGTCCCACTGGGGGTCTGTACCTGGTAGTTGGATCCTCACATACTCTTGGGGGTTTTGGTAATCAGCAGGAACATGTTCTTCCAGCCACTTAGTTGCTGCTTGGAGCACTCTCCTCCTTTCATCTGTGTTAAAGAGGTACATGAGCGGCCGGGCGCGGTGGCTCAAGCCTGTAATCCCAGCACTTTGGGAGGCCGAGACGGGTGGATCACGAGGTCAGGAGATTGAGACCATCCTGGCTAACACGGTGAAACCCCGTCTCTACTAAAAAATACAAAAAACTAGCTGGGCGAGGTGGCGGGCGTCTGTAGTCCCAGCTACTTGGGAGGCTGAGGCAGGAGAATGGCATAAACCCGGGAGGCGGAGCTTGCAGTGAGCTGAGATCCGGCCACTGCACTCCAGCCTGGGCGACAGAGCGAGACTCCGTCTCAAAAAAAAAAAAAAAAAAAAAAAAAAGGAGGTACATGAGCAACTGGTGGCAATCAGCCCAGGTCGGGTTGTGGGTCTGGATAATAGTTTGGAGCAAATTAAGTATAGCTTGAGGCTTTTCGGTGTAGGATGGGGCATTGTTTTTCCTATTGAGGAGATCGGTAGAGGTGAAGAGCCGGTACACAAAGGCACGCCTTTCCACTGTATGCCCGTCCTTGTCTACCCCAGTATACTGTTGCTCTCTCAGGGGCATCTGTATCCAGTTCTAGGCCTCAAACAGGCTGCCAAGGGAGGCATTTCTCCCAAGACCTCGCATCCTTTCTTTTCCACTCTGGATGGCCTACAGGTATATAGGCCTTGTGGAAGTTCGGGCACAGTGGGCTCAGGAGTGGAAGGCCTTCCTTCCTGGTAAAAGGGGGAGGCCACTGGCGCCGTTTCTTGCCGTGAATCCTCTGATGTTGGGTTGGACAGGACTTTAGGAGTCGATTCCCCTCGGCGCGTGGAGCGGGCTTCTTCCTTGGCTGTCTGTCCCTTTGCCACTAGTACTACTACTGCCTGTCCTCTTCACCACTGTAGGGGGTCTAAAATCAGCCATAACCAAATGTCTATGTACGGAAACTGGTCTAGTTACCTTTTTACCAGTTACCTTGTGCCACACCACTGAAACAAGAGACCTGTCTAGGCTTCCTTCTGTTGGCCAACCCACTTCTAATGCCTGCCAGTCTATCTCACACAAAGTTCTAAGTTTTCCCGGTGTCATAGTTAACTCCCTAGTCTCCACTAAATCCTTCCTTGAAATTTTTCAACATAGTTCCTAGTGGAGTGGGCTTACTTTGCATTCCACCCATCTTCCTCCCGAGACAAGACAACACTCACACCACAAGAAGGAAAGGGTAAAGGGGTCACTCCAGTCTCGCCCGTCTCAAACTCAAGCACTCACTTTCACTTTCCCTTTTGCAAACAAGTCAAGCCAAATCAAAATCAGTACTGAGACCAAAGTGCCAGTTGCAAACAAATCAAGCCAAATCAAAATCAATGCTGAGACCAAAGTGCCGATAAGGGCACACCGTGGGTGATCAGGCCACGCTTCCACTCAAATGGAGTGGGGAAATTCCCAGGACCGGTCCTACTACTGTATTCCAGTTGTCCAGATTCCAAGTGCCAGCTCCTTCCCGGTGTTCAGCCACTGCATTGATCCTCTGCGGGGGCCTGCCATGCACCACTCTGACAAGGCGTTCCACTGGGGCAAATGCTTACCGGGGAGCGCTCTCAGGACCCATGTAGCCCAAGCTGGCCAGAGCCCCCCACATGGATACTTTGCAGGGCAGGCCTAAGCTGCCTAAGGGACTGCCTCAACCATCTGTTAATTACCTCATTTCCTGGTCAGGGAACCAAGAAATGTAGCAAGACGAGCCACGGACAAAACCCCTCAGACACCGGTTAAGGAAGGATTTGGCTTTATTTGGACAGGAGCTTTGGCAGACTCATGTCTCAAGAACCGAGCTCCCCTAAGACAGAGTTTCTGGCCCTTTTAAGGGTTTACAACTCTAAGAGGTTCCACGTGAAAGGGTCGTGACAGATTGAGAGCACGTGTGGTGAGAGTAGGGGGTTAATCTTTTAACCTCAGGCCTGGTCATCAGTGACACCGGCTGGTCTTGCCACTGACTTCATTCTTGTTGTTTTTCAACTTTTACTTCCTCCTTCTCTTCAGAGACAGGAGACAATAAGAGATATGGCCTCTCTCCTCACCCCGCTCCTAGGGCTGCTGAGAGGGTTAAATGAGAGGACACATGCAAAACTCTTGGCACAGTGATTGATGTGCTCTGCTTTTCTTACTTGGGCCCTGACATCTTGAGATCCCAGACCCCTGTCCTGGCCAGAGCATGCGTGTTTTAGAGGGGTTGATGTTGGCGGGGCAATACATCTTTTTTTTTTTTTTTTTTTTTTTGAGATGGAGTCTCACTCTGTCACCCAGGCTGGAGTGCAGTGGCGCAATCTCAGCTCACTGCAAGCTCTGCCTCCTGGGTTCACGCCATTCTCTTACCTCAGCTTCCCAAGTAGCTGGGACTACAGGCACCCACCACTACGACCAGCTAATTTTTTTTTTTTTTTTTTTTGGTATTTTGTTTAGTAGAGACGGGGTTTCACTGTATTAGCCAGGATGGTCTTGATCTCCTGACCTGGTGATCCGCCTGCCTCGGCCTCCCAAAGTGCTGGGATTACAGGCGTGAGCCACTGCGCCTGGCCCAATATGTCTTTAAAAAAAAAAAAACTGCACCCCTGTCTCCTGTTGCTAGGAGCCTTGGTGTTTTTCTCCAGAACTTTCCTTGTTGTCACAGTTGGTAGCATCAGCTGCTTGTTAGAAAGTCACAACTGGGGAAGCCAACAGCTAGTGTTACCATGCCAACCTCTGGAGGAACGGCTGCCTCTCTGCATTCATAGTTAGGGCCAGACTGAGGAAGTGTCGGCTCCTAGGCCCAGCTGGGGGCAGGGTCAGTCAAGGCCCCGGGTGCCTGGCTGTGGCTTAGGGACAGCAAGGGTCCACAGACCCTTCCCTTCTGCATCCTCTCCCTCCTCCTCCTCCCACCCGCTCCCTTTCCCCCTCACACTCACAGGCAGGGAGCCAGATTTTCTTGCTAAATAGCAGCTTTGCTTCTGCCAGTTTTCTGTTTGGGGAAGAATGTCACAGGCAGTCCACTTCCATCAGCAACAACTTCTTCTACCTGCCGCTGTCTGCCACCCCTACCTGAGGGTCTTTTGCCCAGGGCATCAGTCACCTCCTCTAGACAATTTCCCTTCTTCATGCCAGGCCTTGTGCTAGGGGCATCCTCATCCCTGACCTCATGTCATACTCAAACCCTATGGGGTGTGCTTCATTATCAACCACATTTTACAGAAGGGGAAACTGAGGCTGGGAGGGGTGAAGCGACTTGCCACATCTACCCTCCCCCCGCGAGGGACAGGGCCAGGGTGCCACCCAGCCTGTGCTGTTTGCTTTAAGGGCAGCACTTCTTGAGAGGCAGTGATGACAACAATGAGAGGATGGTGGAGGCCACACTGATGGCTTCCTGTGCTCTCCTGGGCACTGTGGGCCTGGGGCAGGCCCTCAACAGAATTCCACTCTGGGTCCAGGGCAGAGGGGCGGCAGGGGTGGGAGGGGTGGAGCGGAGCGCCGGTTGTGACCCGTGATGTCCACTAGGTGTCGCCCACGTTCTGAAAAACCTGTCAGCGACGCCCCACAGGTCCGAGGAAAGGGGAAAGGGGCCTGGAGGGGCATGGCTCTCCGGAGGGGGTAGGCGGACCTAGGTCTGGGCAGAGATGGCAGCACCAGGACAGAGAGGAGCACGGACAGCCCCCTCCTTACGCTTTAGCGTGGAAGACTTCAGTCCCCGGATGGAGTCTTCATTGGTCCCCAGGGGAAGAGATCCCCAGGCGGTAGAAGAAGGGGCCCCTCCTCACAAAATGTGACCCCCTGCTACTCCTCTCCACGCCAGGGAGACCCCAGCTGCACCATCCCAGCTGCACCCATCCCCTGTTGGCACCTTTGGGACTGCCACACAGACCTGGGTTCTCTCACCCCTGTGCTCCCGGTCACACCACTTAGCACCACGTGTCAAGATTCGGAGCTCAGCGTCTGCCTCCCACTTGGGCTGCAGACTCCCCGAGGGGGCAGAGGCTGGAAGCCCAGCACCACAGCTGGCACCCAGGGCACTCTCATGCAGGGCCGCTGAGTGAACGAATCCGCGAGTGAGCTTGTCCAGGGATTTTCAAACTTAAAATATTGAGCTGAGGAATCCCTCTTCTTGCAGGGTCGTGTGTGAAAGCTTCTCCATATAACACAGGGGTACCCACTGATGTCCCCAGCTGATGTCCCCAGGGAAGCCCACGGCTTTAGAGAGCATGAGAAACAGCCGCTGTGGTCGCTGCGGCGGGAGGCAACCGATACCCATACAGGAAGGAGCCTGAGTCGGGAAGGGGCCAGGACCCAGCTGCCCTGCGGGACCCTCATGGTCCCACTGTCACTCCCTTTCACTCTGAAGAAATATCCAGCCTCCATACTAATGATCTTGACGATAATAATCTCCTGCCCGCTTTCCCCTCCCCACCCCACTCAGCTTACAAGCCCTTTCCTCCCCGCTGTCTCAGTGGCTGTCACAACAAGCCTGGGACTCTTCACTGCAGAAATGTAGTCCCATTTCACAGATGGGCCCACCAAGGCTGGACAGATGTCAGGGGCAGAGCTGGAAGGAGAACCGGATGGGCCGGCATCAGGACCTTGGTCTCTCCTACCACTGCCCCAGGTGCCCAAATCATCATTCAGGAGCTGCAAGGAGCAGGGGTTAAAAGTCAGAGGCAGCCAGGAGTGGTGGCTCACACCTGTAATTCCAGCACTTTGGGAGGCTGAGGCGGTCGGATCACTTGAGGTCAGGAGTTCGACACCAGCCTGGCCAACATGGTGGAACACTGTCTCTAATAAAAATACAAAAATTAGCTGGGCCTGGTGGCGCGCGCCTGTAATCCCAGCTACTTGGGAGACTGAGGCAGGAGAATCGCTTGAATCCAGGAGGTGGAGGTTGCAGTGAGCCGAGATCGCGCCACTGCACTCCAGCCTGGACAATATGGTGAGACTCTGTCTCAAAAAAAAAAAAAAAAAAAAAAAAAGTCCAACACAGAGGACTCAGAGCCAGAGCCCAGCCCCATCACTTGTGACCTATGTGACTTGAACTCTCTGGGCCTCAGTTATTCAACAGAAATGGGTGGAGAGAGTATTGCAGAGATCTGTGCCTGAAAAGTTCTTAGCCCTGTCATTATCATCATACCACGGTCATCGTCCCACTGCTAGACCATGGGGCCTAGGGTCCATGGCCTGGGCACCACTTCTCACCCCCAGGCTGGGGGCAAGAGGGAGATGGGCCATGCCAGCTACGGGGCATGGGAACCCACCTTTCCCAGAGCTGGAGAAGCAGGGGGAGTCACCATGCCCTCCCTCGACGCCTGGCCAAGGAGGGCCCAGCCATAGGGAGTTGAGGTAGGAGGCCTTTATTCATTTGAGCAGGGGAAGCCAAGTCCTGTGGAGATTCTCTGGGACCTGCAGCATCCGAAGCATCTGGGGTGAGTGAGGGCGGGCAGGACCCCTGGGCAGCAGAATCCCATTGCCAGATCCTGGCCTAGACTTTCCGTGGGGCAGGGGAGGGTGTGTGTGCAGGGGGGAGGGGTACAGCTGGGAACCCACATTCCTCCCAGCCAGAGGACCATGGCCAGCAGGAGGCAGCGGTGTGGCGTGGGGGGTGGGGGACGTGGGCCCCTCCCACACTGACTGTGGCGTTGGGTGGCAGTGTCCTTGTCTCCAAGACTGGGGCTCTGGAAACTGCCTCTGGTGAGGCTTCCTGTCCTCTTTTTCATACGTGCCCCTTCTGCCTCCTTCTCCACCCTTCCTGGGTCTCCCTCCCCAGTGACAATGGTACCCCAGGGACACTGCCAGGCAAACTTGCTGGCGGCTGTTGAGTCCAGGCGGAGGATGGCCTCAGTGGTCCTTAGGCAGGTGGGGCTGGCTCCATGGAGGCCGCTGACCCTGAGTTGAGGTTTGGGCAGGTAAGGAGGAGGTTATGGTGCACCTGGAGAAACAACAGTGCTGGGGGCCGCAAGGCCGTCCCCTCTACTTCAGCCCCAGCTGCACGCCCCACACAGGAACCCAGCGCCATAAGGCCCTGCCCCCCAACTCCTCTGTGCTGCCTGGAGGCCCCTCCCTGCTGGCGGCTGTCACTCACCTCGTCTCTCCATGCTCCCATCTTCTCCCCTCTCCTTCACCATCCTGTTCCTTAACTGCCTTCTAGAAGCTTCCACGTAGCCTCCTACCTTGACCCTCTTCTAGAAATTTCCAGGCAGCCTCCCGCCTTGATGCTCTCCCTGCTTACGTTTCCCTCTTCACTGAGGTGGGTCTCAGCCCTCAGCCTCTTCCCCACCAATGGGACTTGTGACGCCTGCCCACAGCCCAGGAAGAGAGGGTGTGGGTCCCCCTCCATTGTTTTGGCTGCTGTTCCAGGTGCAGGCCAGGAGGGCAGTGTCTGTCAGGGACCCGGAGGGCGGGGGTAGAGGCGCTCCTCAGACCCACGTGGTGTGGCAGGGCAGGGTTGGGTGACATGCATGGGTCGATGTGGGGCACAGAGAAGACTTGCAGGTTTTGGAGGCCACATTTTCGTGTGTCCCCATATTAGCCTGTGAGGTGTACCTGGGTGTGTGGCTCTGTCAGTGCCCAGGAGCCTGCTCAGAGGCTGGACTTCGGGGCTGGGACGCTCAGCACTACACATCCCCTAGGGTCTGAACTGGACTCATGGCCACCTCAGTGAGGGCTGGGGTGGGGCACCTGCTCTGTGAGTGGGGCTCGAGAGAGCCTCAAGCCCAAAGTAGCCACCACCCCAGGCCATCCTGTGGGATCAGCTGAGGGGCTCCCGGAACCCAGGTTTCGTGACCAGCAATCTGCCTTCCTGTGATCTTGGGCCGAGGATGCACCCAGCTCTGGACCTGGGCTGGCAGCTCAGATTCTCGAAGGCTCCGGGGAGTCAAGCTGGCGCCAGCAACAGAGGCCCCACTCAGAGGCCCCTCCTCCTCTCTCTCGGGTCTTCCCAGCCACCCTCAGGAGAGACTCCTACAAGCTCCATGCCTCCCACCCAGTCCAGAACCAGCGGCAGGATGCACCCATGCCTGGGGCTCGGCTGGGCTGGGCTGGGGGAGTCAGGACCCAGGCCTTCCTGAGTCCTCTGGGGGATGAGCCCTCGCTGGGAGGCAGCCAGCAACACTTGGGCTCCCAGCCTGGCTCCTGCCCTCCCTGCTCCTCATCTGGTCCCCTCCGCCTGCTCTTCTCTCTCAGACCTCAGAGGCTCTAGGGAGGGGTGGGGGGCTCCGGGGATTGGTGACTCTAGGTGACCTCCTCAGGGGGTGGTTCATAGATGCTGCAGTTGGGCGTGGGGCCCTGGCAGTAGACATTGAGGAAGCTGCGGTACTCCTCTCGGTACGTCTGGTTCATGAGGCACAGAACCACGTTCTTGTCACACACGCATGTCTGCTTGTCACACTCTGTCTTGTTGAGGTCACCTATAGGGGGATGGGGGCGGCAAAGGCTGTGGATGAAAGGGGCAGTGGCTCCCCCAGGACCACTGCTGGGGAGGGGGAGCACACAGACTTGGAGAACCCAGTGGTCCTTGGAATGTGTTCCCCAGGTGGCAGGACCAGCACCACTCACGGGCCCCACCCTCCACCTGCAAGGTCAGCAGCTCTGGGCTGGGGCCCAGCAGTCTGTGTTGTAACAAGCTCTCTAGGTGACTAGAGAAAAATTAGGGAACCACTGAAGCCCAACACAGTTATTGCATAACTGGAGAAACTGAGCCCCAGAAAGGGGGATGGGTTTACCTAAGTCACCCACAGAACTAAAGCACCTCCCACACCCCCAGGCCCGTTACTTTCTGCCATCCCAGACCTCTTCCCTTCAATCACAGATTCAAAGAAAGCCCACTGAAGAGGGAGTTATTGCCGGGCATACTGGCTCACGCCTATAATCCCAGTACTTTGGTAGGCCGAGGCAGGCGGATCGCCTGAGGTCAGGAGTTCGAGACCAGCCTGGCCAACATGGTGAAACCCCATCTCTACTAAAAATAGAAAAATTAGCCAGGCATGGTGGTGGACGCCTGTAATCCCAGCTGAGGGAGACTGAGGCAGGAGAATCTCTTGAACCCTGGAGGCCGAGGTTGCAGTAAGCCGAGATTATGCCACTGCACTCCAGCCTGGGCAACAAGAGCCAAACTTTGTCTGAAAAAAAAAAAAAAAAGATGGAGTTATTGGTAAGAAATGAGTGGGAAAAACACTTGTCAAAAGCTTAGTCAATGCCTAAGAGCCTAGCACATGCCTAATCCAGGGCAAATGCTACTGTTGTTTGTCCCTGTGCTGTTGTTATAATTAGTAGATTTCAGGAAACATCCTCAGGTGCACAATAGAATCAGCTGGAGGGTTTGCTCTAACTAAGACTGCTGGACCTCACCCCTAAATGTCAGATTCAGTAGGTCTGGGGGGGCCTGATAATTGGCATTTCTAACAATTTCCTGGGTGCTGCAGCTGCTGCTGTTGCTGGTTCAGGGACGACCCTTTGAGAACCTCCAATTAGCTTGATCAGTCTGCAAACTTTTCATACTTTCTACCAACAAAATCCTGTCTCTTAAATGAAACTGTGTAAAGAAGGCTGGTGCATCAGACAGCCCCAGAAGAAGTTGCTTAATGATAAAATACACTGAAGTACCAGCTGAACCTCTCAGGAACTGTGTGGCTATCACCTCTCAAGGCCTCTGGCTCCAATGGTCCCAGGGATCCCCCAAACCCAGCATGAAAGTCACTGCTTTAAGTTAGTCCATTACCCCTGGTGGGTGGTGGTTGGGGGAGAATCTCTCTCCTCCAGCTGCTTTAATAGGGGGGCATCTGCTGTCTCAGGCCAGCCCCTCCACCTCATGTTTGAACAGCAGAACATGAGGACCACAGAGATCTGGGCTCCCAAGGGGTCCCAAATTGCACCCCAGTCTCCACTAGACTCCTTCCCAGGTGACAGGAGACGTGAGTGTCTTTGCAAAGCCAGCATTGCTTGTGAGCTATTAATAAGCAACAACTGGTAGTACCAGGTGAAGACATGGGGGCAAAGAAGGCCCAGTGGCTGCTCACAGGCTGGGCCAGGGGGGAATCCTGCCTCAGAGAGGGGCACAGAGTGGAGCAGGGCAGGGAAAACTGGGCACTGCTACCTGGATGCCACTTGCGCTTACCTACATTTCTCAGTTGGGAAATAGCCACAGCAAGTTCATGGTAAATGAGGGAACACACCAGGCCAGGTGCTAATACCTTGGATCCCTAGAAACACTGGGCGTCCTGGGATGGAGCCACCTCTGCTGGTGGGGTCCGAGTGACAGAACCAGAAGAGAAAGAGTCCGCTCTGATCCAAACCCCTCAATGGACCCATGAGTGAGGAAACTGAGGCCAGGCGGGGAAGGACCTGCCCAGGGCTACACGGAGCGAGGAGATGGCGACAGAACCAGAGTTCAAACCCAGGTCCCCCGACTCCCAGGCCAGCATGCCTCAGAGCCTCCCTGCAGAGCTGCAGCCTCAGAACCATCTGGGGAGCCGGCTGAAAGCCAAATTCCGGGGCCCCACCCACACCCACTGAATCAGAATCACTCAGAATTTGGGAGACAGGAGAACTGGGATGCCAATTCCAGGACTGGAGCTTCAGAGCACCTCAGGGAGATGTTCTCCAGCCACAGCTAGGCTGGTCAGATTTAGATTTAGCAAAAAAAGCAAAACCAAAATCAAAACACAGGATGCCTGGTTAAATTTCAATTTCAGGCTGGGCTGGCTGGTGGCTCATACCCACAATCCCAGCGGACTCTTTGGGAGGCAGAGGTGGGAGGATTGCTGGAGGCCAGGAGTTCAAGACCAGCCTGGGCAACATAGTGAGACCGCATCTCTGCAAAAAATACAAAAATCAACTGTGCGTGGTGGCACTTGCCTGTAATCCCAGCTACTCGGGAGACTGAGACAGGAGGATCACTTTAGCCCTGGAGGTCAAGGCTGCAGTGAGCTACAATGGCACCGCTGTACTCCAGCCTGGGCAACAGAGCAAGACCCTGTTTTAATTAATTAATTAATTAAAATTTCAGGTAAATAGTACATGTTTGGCTGGACGCGGTGGCTCACACCTGTAATCCCAGTACTTTGGGAAGCCGAGGCGGGTGGATCACGATGTCAAGAAATCAAGACCATCCTAGCCAACATGGTGAAACCCTGTCTCTCCTAAAAGTACAAAAATTAGCTGGGCGTGGTGGCGTGCACCTGTAGTCCCAGCTACTTGGGAGGCTGAGGCAGGAGAATCACTTGAACCTGAGAGGCAGAGGTTGCAGTGAGCTGAGATTGCGCCACTGCACTCCAGCCTGGTGACATAGCAAGACTCCTTCTCAAAAAATAAAAAAATAAAAAAATAAAAAAAAGTACATGTGTTAGTAGAAGTATGTCCTAAACATTTCATTTTCTATAAATATTAATTAATTTTATACTAGCATTTAGTTTTGAGTATCAATATGTCCCATGCAATATTTAGGATGTATTTAATATTAAAACATTTTTATTGTATATCTAAGAAATGAGTTTCACTAGGCAGCCTGTATTTCTTTCTTTTTTCTTTTTTTTGAGGCAGAGTCTCACTCTGTTGCCCAGGCGGGAGTGCAGTGGTGTGCGATCTTGGCTCACCGCAACCTCTGCCTCCCAGGTTCGAAGTGATTCTCATGTCTCAGCCTCTCCAGCAGCTGTGATTACAGGTGTGCACCACCACACCCGGCTAATTTTTGTGTTTTCAGTAGAGACGGGTTTTCATCATGTTAGCCAGGCTGGTCTCGAACTCCTGACCTCAAGTGATCCACTCGCCTCGGCCTCCCAAAGTGCTGGGATTACAGGCGTGAGCCTCCGCACCCAGCCGGCAGCCTTTATTTAATCTGGCAAGCCTGTCCACCATCCCAGCACAGCCTGGTGGAACCAGCCACTCCCTTCTCCAGGGGCCCAGGTGACAGGGGAGGAACTCACTGCAGACTATGTCAGTGTTGTTCTCGATGGTGTGATCATAGTGGTCCACATAGGGGTGACAGCCCTGGTCAAAGAGTTCCTGGTAGCAACAGTCGTGGGCGTGGCAGCACCTAGGGAGCGGCAGAGGTGAGTGGACAGTCATGGCCGGGCTGGCCCATCTCCCGCCAGCAGAAACCTCTGATCATCTCTTCCAGTCTCTCACAGGTCAAACGTTCTAACTGAAGCCCAGAGAGGGACAGTTACTTGTCTGAGGTCACACAGCCAAGCAGAGCTGGGGCCGGTACCCCAGGTTCCGATCCTCACAGCTTCAGCTTTGTGGCACCTGCCAGGCCTGCCCACCCCAGGACACATTCTCCCCTGTGTCTTTGTTCTATCCACAGGACTCCCAGCTTTCCCCCAGAGCCCTGGCTGCAGCTGTGGGAGGGGTCAGGGGCTGCCTGGGTTTACGTCAAGGTTGGAGGAGCGTCGACTGTAGGCAGAGGCTACCCCTGGCAGTGCCTCATGGCCAGGGAGGGACAAAGGTCTGGAGTTGTCAACAGGGACTAGTAGGATGGGGGACAAGAAGCACAGGCAGTGTGGCTGTCCCTCACCTCTGGGGGAGTGAAGTCAGCTAGTCAACATGCATTTATTAAGCTTTCTGTGATACAAACTTGGTGCTGGCTGCCGTTGGGGAAATAGGAGGAGAAGACAAGCCATGGTTGCTGGGAGCTCCCAGACTGATGGAGGAGGCACGGTCCTGTCTTCCAGAGCCTCCAGCCTGAGGTGGGCAGGGGTCACAGCCCTTGCCTTTGTGGGGTGTAAGCTGTATGACTGCTCTACCACAGTCAAAGGTCCCTTCCTAGAGAGAGGAGGGGCTGAAACACTTCCAAGTCCATGACCTTGGAGATGGACAACAGAAAGCGCCCAAGACAGTTTGGAAAGAACATAGTCAAAGACCAGGCTCTGGTCACCAACTCATCAAAGAAGCCGGATCCCTTGGGGAAAGAAGGTCTCCCCCTCTCAGGGATGGAGGGTAAGTTCAGTCTGACCTTCAACTGTCCTCATTTGGCCCCTGACAGGAGCCCAGGTCTGGTACCTACCAGTCCACCTCATCCTTAGGCTGGCCACGGCCCCCCAGCCCACAGTAGCAACCGTAACCCACGAAGGACAGGATGGCGTTCCTCCCCGTGACGGCCTCCACCATGGCCCTCAGGTTGAGCAGGCTGCTGTGGGCTGTGGACAGAACTGCAAGAGAACCAGGGGGGTGATCTGAGCCTCTGCCCCATGGCTGGCTGCTCCCATCCTCTCTCATCCTGAGAGTCTGGTCTGACCATCCTCTCAATACCTAGGGTAGGTGGGAGAAGGAAGGAGAAAGCAGGAGAGGAAGCTGGGGCAAGAAGGGTGGGCAGCTAAGCAGGAGGAAAGAAATCTACAAGATACCATGCATGGTGTGCACCCACATCCCAGCAGTAAGCCCTGCAGCCCCAAGAAAACAATGCAGGTCATCCTTGCTGGGGGCTTGCTCCATGCCAGGTACTGTCCCAAGCTCCTTCCGTGCATGAACCCATTGAGTGCGCACTGCACGCTCTTGTTATCCCACTACATCGATGAGAAGACTGAGGCCCAGTGCATTTCGTAACTTGCTCTAGGTTCTATTGTCAGAAAGCAGTGGAGACAGAATTTGGACCCAGGCAGTGAGGGTTTTGCACCCACACCCTCTGCCACTTGGCTGTACACACTTCTCAAGGGGGATGCCCAAGCGCCTGGTATGCTGGAGGAGGCTTCACAAAGGCCACATGCTGTTAGCAAGCTCAGGGGGTTGATTCTGGGTCCCTTCCTGGCCTCTGCCTCCTGCCTCTGCCCTCCTGGGGGCCTCAGAGTCCCCACCATGATCCCGGGGCTGGTGCATCTCAGGATCAATCCAGAGACAATTCGGTGCTCTGGTCGTTAATGAAGAAACAGAAAAGCCTTTGTAGTACAGGCTGATATTGGCTGGGGGTAGGACAAAGGAAAACGCTCTCCCCACACACATACAGAGGGAGAAATAGTACAAGGACACTCCCTGCACCAGCGAAATCAGCTTCATGGCACCTGCCAGGCCAGCCCACCCCAGGACACATTCTCCCCTTGCCACTGCTTCTCTCTGTCTTGCAGTCCGTGCCCGTGCAGTGGCTCTCTGAATCGCCTGCGCTGCCTCTGCACATCCTCCTGGATGCAGCACTGGGTCCACACGCCCAGTCTGGCACCTACAGTCCTTAACCTGGGGGAAGCTGCCCTACACGCACCAGCAGGAGACCCAATCTATCACCATTTTATGGGTAAGGAAACTAAGGCTCAGAAAGGTGCAGGCTTGCCCAGGTCCCACAGGCTGGAAGGGGCAGAGCCCAGACTGCCCGGGGTTTGTGTGCTCTGGAGCTGGGAAGCTAACCACAGAGCAGCACAGCTCTGCCTGCTTCCCCCACCCCAGCCATTCCAGCTGCAGTCAGCATGAGGGGCCTAGCTCAGCACCCTTCCTGCTGCTCTCTCCATGTCCCCACCCTGCTCCCCAGCCTGAATGAGGAAATGTACTGGGAGAGGGGAAAGTCAACAGTTTCAGAAACTGGTGGCTCAGGGGAATCCCAAAGCCCACTCTTGCTTGCTTCCAGAGACATGGTATCCGACATCTCCAACGACAGGGAACTCGCCACCTCAATGTGTCTTAGTGGGAAGAGCATTGACTCTGGAGTCAGACAGACCTAGGCCAATAACCAAGGCCAGCTGGGACTCCCTGGGGCTCTGTTCTCCCATCTGTAACATGGGAGTAACAATCTCAACCATGAGAGATCAGGCAGGCCAGTGCCCTGCTTGAGGCTTGGCACATACCAGCAACCTCTCAGATTGCAATTCCCAAAGCAGAGGATGGGGATAATGATGCCCTCCTTGCAGGGCACCTTGGAGGTTGAAGTGGGATCACGAAGGTGTGTAGAGTGCCTGACCCCCACAGCGCCTTGAGGAGGGACCCAGCCACTGTGAGCCCCTGGCCTCCTCCCCATCCACCCCTGGCCTTGTAAATGTTACCCTGGGGGAGGGGGCACCTCCAGTCCCTGGGACCCCCTGACCGGCAACTCCCATGTGGCAAGAGAAGAAGAGCAAGAAACCTACACAGCCATGCACAGGGTGCACACACACACAGACACACACACACTCATCTCACACACATTCACACACCTGCCCACGTCACACTCTCCTCTACACACCACATACACTTGCACACACACTCACCCCCAGACACCTCAAACTCACCTACACTCACCCACACACACCTGATACACACACACCTACCTGATAGACACACACACGTACCTGATACACACACACATACCGTATACACACACACACATACCTGATACACACACACCCATACCTGATACACACACACACTTGCACACTCACACCCTCGTGCATTACAGATGCACTCACATACACAACGCAGGGGCCCGGCCCAAGGCCACATCCACACTGACAGTCCCAGCGAAGGAATCCAAGTCCGCATTCAGTGGGGTTGAAGGTTCTGTCCCTAACCAGTGGCTTGGGCTGAACTCAAGCAGTCATCTCCTCAATAACAGGTCACTTTGCCTGAATGCAGCCAGCCCTCTCTCACATGGAACCTTATTTTGGTTTTTGGCATTTATTTCTTTTCCTCAAGCCAGGCTGTGTTCTGGTGAGGTTTAACAGGCTGCATGAAAGGCCAGCAAGAGGCCCAGCCAATGGTCCATGGAACTGGGACACCTGCCACATGAATGATGCTGGGACGAGTGGTAGGGTCAGGTTTGTCAAGAGCCTCACACAACAATCCTATGGGGGGCTGCCCAGAGCAATGATACCCTGGGTACCACCCCCAGAAAGAAGCCCCTGACCTCCCACCACTCTGCAGTACACAGACACCCACCCTACACACACACACACACACACACACACACACACACACACCCTTCTGCAGATCTGTGCACCCTACATCCGTAAGCACGCTCTGGAGACACACACCCCAATTAACACATGCTTACACGAAGAGACACAAACGGGCTTGCACTCAGGTGCCTACAGTGTCACATACTTTATAGATGCGTGTTGCACACATAGACATCATCAAGTGCTCAGGCACACCTACACACACATAGGTACCTGCGCCTGTCTGCACACAAAATCATTAACTCCTGTCTGATGGACACACGCTAATACACACTCAGGTACACAAATGCCCAGCCAACACCAGCATTTTATGATGCTTGCTCAGCCCTGCGCCCTGCCCCCTGGGGCTCATAAAAGCCTGTTTACAGGTGGCTAGAGGGGTAAACAACCCCAGAATTGGGTGCAGTCTGCTGGGCTGAGCCAGGAAGCAAAGCCCAGAGAGAGGAAGGAACTTAGGCTGGTCAGTGGAACCCTAACTCAGGCGCCCAAGGTCATGGGAGACAGGCCAGGAGCGGGAGAGAAGGAGGAGCCCCCTGGAGTCTTTACTCACCACTGCTGGCAAGGATGGCCACAGCAAAGAACTTCTTCAAACCCAGGCTAGACCTGAGGGAGGACAAAACCCGGAGCTTGAGTCCATCCCCTTCACCCCTGGCAGTGCTGGACCTGCTGCTCCCTTCCTGAGCCTCATGACAGGTGTCATCAATGATGTCCCTGGATGTCCTAGTTGCTGCTCCTAGTGCTGTCATCAGCACCTGCCCAGCCCCTCCTGGAGGAGCACACCCCAGATGGCAGAGCCAGGAGGCACGAGTACCTCCTTGCCCCCCACTCTGGCAGGAACCCCCTCTACACATCAGCCTCCAGGACAGGAAGCCCACTGTCTCAGGCCGGACCTCCCATGCACACACTAGGGAGTCCTGGAAGGAAGTCATGTGACCCAGCTTAGCAGCTGGGTCTTGAACCCAAAGTCAGGAGTCCTAGGTCCCTGGATTCTGGTCCCAGCACCGCTTCCAAAATGTGTGGCCTCAGCCTCCCTGGGCCACATGAGGGTTGTGGCCTCACTCTCCCTGGGCCACATGAATGCCACGTGAGGGTTGACTAAATGATCCCCATTTAGTGCTGGAAAAGTAGTGACCATCTCAGCCCGCCACGCAGACTCTCAGGAGACAGGAATTCTAGGAACCAGTCCCTCACCCCTGTCTCTGCCTCTCCCTGGAGGATTCCATCTCAGGGTAGCAGGCACCTACCTGGGGGTTCTTGAAGGACAGGAGGCTCGGAAGCGTGGGCCCCTCCACCCAGAGGAGCATCTATCCAGCACCTTCTTTTTGAACGCTTTGGGGTTGGCCTGCGCCCCATCTGCCATGTTCCGGGTTCTGGGGGGCCAGCAACATAGGTCTTGAAAGGTCTGAGATACGCTCCAGAGGCTGCGGGGAGCAGGCTCCAGCTTCAGGCTGCCTCGCACACTGGCAGGGGAGTGCCGGGGCAATGCCCCTGGGCAGGAGGCAGGTGACACATGCCCTAGAAAAAGGAGGCTCCAACTCCTCCTCCCACCCCCACAGCCCTGCCCACAGCCAGTTGGTACAGTCCCCACCCCTGGGTGCTCTGGCCTGCCTGACTTGGGGGTTTACATACCAGATAGGAGAATCGGCCTTCTCCATGCATCTGAAAGGAAATTAGCCCAAAGGCCTCTCTTTCCCCATCTGAAAGATGTTAAAGATAAAACATCACTCAGTGACACTTGTTGAAGCATGAAGCACAGTAAGGCAGGCTTTGTTCAAAGGGGCCATGGGGACATGTGTAGGGCCATGGCAGTGGGTTCTGCAGTGGGGAAGAGAGACTGGACTCAACGGCAGATACAATAAGAAAAGGCAGGAATTCATAGCCAAGGAGCAGGGTGGGGTCTGAGGATGAGAAGTTAACCAGAAGACACATCGGGGTCGTGGGGGGTTGGGAGACTCTGGCTAAAGCGATCCCCCAGGATTCCTGCTGAAGGCAGGTGGGTTCCTCAGACATCACCTGGGGGCCATGGAGGACGAGAAACCCAATCAGATATGGAGGACAACATTGGGGATTCTACCTAAACCAACTTAGCACGGTTGTGACATTGCCAAATTTGCCCTCGTAGGGGGCACAATTATCTGAGGGAGAGCCTTCGGGGCCTGGGCTTTGTCAGCACCGTTTGCCTTTTTTGAAGGGGGGTGGTGTGTATGAGAAAGATGGGGCTGGAGAGAATCCAAGGGAGTGTGAGCTCTGGGAGCCCCTCTCAGGGCTGGGTCACCTGGGCTGAGCCTGGGGGTTTGAGCAGTCGCACTGATAAAATATACCATGCCAGCACCCCCACTTCCCTGCTGTGAGGCCTTGGTAGGAGAACTCCCTTCCCTGGTCTCTGAGTTCTCAGATGTAAGTGCACATAACAAGGCCTCACCGAATGAGGATGATGTTCATACAAGTTGGGTGTCATGTGTCATGTGGTGAGTGGGGGCAGGTGTAGGTGCCCAGTTAAAGATCTGATTGTTACAAAGTAGAGGCCTAGGCACAGCGTAGTCACTCACACCTGCAATCCCAGCACTTGGGAGGCCAACACGGAAGGTTTGCTTGAGGCCAGGAGTTTGAGACCAGCCTGGAAAACATAGTGAGACCCCATGTCTACAAAAAACTGCAAAGTAGGGGCTGACCTCCAGCCTTGGGGAGAATTGAGATACTGGGAGGAGACAGCAAGGGAGGCAGAAGAAGAGGACTCTTGGAAGTTGACATTGCAAATAATCCCCTCACCTTCAAGTTGCCCCATCTCTCTCAGTGTCCTCGAACCTGCCAACAGGGGCAGAAGAGACCCCTGGGGCTTCCCTTCCTGCCCCTAGCTTTGCCAGCCTCCTCTTCTGGCTATACCAAACCACAGTCCACATGTCATCCCCGTCACCCAGCCCCTACCCTTCCTCTGCCCAGCTTCCTCTCTGTGGATCCAGGTCCGTCTCCTCTCCAGGAAGTTTTCCCGGAAAAAACCTACTGCATCCAATCACAGGTCCTTGCATGGGAGGGTGTTTATTTGCATTTGGTGATGCATTCCAAAACATATACAGGTGTTGCTAACTGTATAGGTTTCATGTTTTGGTTTATGAATCTTGACACTTCCTTCAGACTGGGGATCCTGGAAGGAAGGGGCCTTTGTTTCTTCCAAAAGCCTAGGGCTTCCCCCTTGGGAAAAGGCTGCATCTGCTTCATCAGACTGGGAGTGATTGGAGAACAAGACTAGTGTCTGCCTTCACTTGTCTGCACAAAGTTTGGCTTCTGTCTTTGCCTCCATTTTCACAAACACCACTTAATGATGTCACCACATTCCAAAGAAGGAAGAATGGAGAAATAAGGCCCAGTATGTCCAAATCCTGAAGATACAGCCTCCAATTTGCAGATAACTACAGCCACTCCGAGATAGGTCAAGGAGGCCAAGGCTGGGGCCGGGGACCCCTGAGAGCCTCTGAGCAGCATCACTGCTACTTTCTCAACTGGAATTCCCACCGGACATGCTGGTTGGGCTGGTCTTCAGAGAGGCTTGATCCTTGAGGAAGAGGACGGGCTCTTCCCTTTCCTTCTACCATCCCCCTACCAAGCTCAGGGTGCTCAATAGCGAGTCAATAATAAACCGGTTGATCCAGTAATTCCACTTCTGGGACTGCAAACCAAATGCCAACTTGAGTTGCTCCTAGAGACAGAAGAGGGACACTGAAGGGGTGTTTACTTGATGCTCCCCCCACCCCATTAGAAGCAACTTAAATTAGGGGTTCGTTAAGCAAATTATTAGTCATCCATCCATAATCATGTTTTCAAATAATATTTATGATACAAAAAAAAAACACCCTGTACTACAAGGTAATAGCATTTTCAAAAAGGAGTTGGTGTACACAGGTATAAAAATTTTCTAGAAGGATGCAATGTAAAAGCATTAGTAATGGACATCTTGAGACAGTGGAATAACTGGTGGTTTTTATTTTTTTATTTGTAATTTTTGGTATTAAAATGAGTGTAAGAATACATTCAACAACTACAATAAAATGGTCAATTTCCTCAAAAGACACAAAGTCACTCAACTGGAAATAGCTGTGTATCTATGAAAGCCACTGAATGCATAGTTTAAAACCTTCCCACAAACTCCAGGTCCAGATGGCTTCACTGGTGAACTTGACCAAATACTTAAGCAAGAAGAAACACCAATTGTATTAGTTTGCTAGGGCTACCATGACAAAATACCACAAATGGAGGGACTTCAATAACAGAAATTTATTCTCTCCCAGTTCTGGAGTCTGGAAGTCCAAGATCAAGATGCTGGCAGGGCTGATTTCAATCTGAGGCCCCTCTCTGTGGCTTGAAGATGCCACCTTCGTCCTGTGGCCTCAAGTGGCCTTTCCCCTGCACATGCACATCCCTCGTGTCTCTTTGTGTGTCTAAATTTACTTATCTTATAAGGACACAAGTCATGCTGGATTAGGGCCCACCCTTGATTCCACTTAATCATGTCTTTAAAGGCACTATCTCCAAATACAGCCATATTCTGAGGTACCAGGGTCACAGCTTCAAATTACACATGGGGGGGGGGTGGGAAACAGTTGAGCCCATAACACCAATTATACACAAATTCTTCCAGAAAATTTAGATAAAGAAAGTGCTTCCCAATTCATTCTACTAAGCCAACATTATTCTAATACCGAAACCAGATAAGGACATTACAAGAAATGAAAATTACAAGACTACGATTCCTCATCAACATAGATAAAAAAAATTCTTAACAAAATATTGGCAAACAGGCAAATGCTGGTAAACAAGAAAATATACCATGACCTAGTGGGGTTTATCCCAGGAATGAAAGATTGGTTTGCATTAAAAATCAGTCAATGTAAATATACCATACTAACAGACTAAAGAAGGAAAGCCATATGGTCATCTCAACAAATTCAAGAAAATAAAACAAATGCCATTTGACAAAATCCAGCATCCATTCCTGATTTAAAAAACTGTCCACAGACAGAATGGAACTTCCCCAACTTGAGAAAGGACATCTACAGCTGGGTGCAGTGGCTCACGCCTGTAATCCCAGCACTTTCAGAGGCCGAGGCTGGCGGATCACCTTAGGTCGGGAGTTCAAGACCAGCCTGTCCAACGTGGTCTGCTCTCTACTAAAAATACAAAAATCAGCTGGGTGTGGTGGCACAGGCCTGTAATCCAGCTTCTCAGGAGACTAAGGCAGGGAAATTGTTTGAACCCGGGAGGCGGAGGTTGAAGTGAGCTGAGGTTGTGCCACTATACTCCAGCCTGGGCGACGTCTCAAAAAAAAAAAAAAAAGAAAAAGAAAAAAGATAAAGGGCATCTACAAGAAACCTATGGCTAACACCAGGTTGAATGGTACAAGACTGAATGCTTTTCTCCCAAAGATTAGGAAGAATGCCCACTCTCATCACTTCTATTCTATATTGTACTGGTGATTTCAGTTAGTGTAACAGCCAAGAAAAGAAATGAAAGGCCTTCAGATTGGAAAGGAAGAAGAGAGTTGGTGTCTATTGGCATCAACATAATAGTCCATATAAAAAATCCTGTAGAAGCTACAAAAAACCTACTGGAACTAACAACTGAATTTAGCAAGGTTGCAGAATATAAGACGAAAATATGAAATAGTTGCAATAATTGTACTTCTACATACTAGCAATGAGTAATTGGACACTGAAATTTTTTAAAAATACATTTACAATAATATCCAATAATATGAAATATTTAGGGATAAAATTGACCAAAACATGGATACTTGTGCATTAAAAACTATAAAATGATGCTCAGAGAAATCAAGGAAAACCAAAGTAAATCAAGGGATACGTCATGCTTATGAATCAGAAGGCCCAATAATGTTACAGTGTCAATTCTTATTTGCTCTATAGTCAGTGCACTCTCAATCAAAATCCTAACAGACTTCTCTTATAGAAATTGACAAACTGATCCCAAAATTCATATGGAAATTCAAGGGATCTAGAATAGCCAAATCAACTATAAAAAGATTAACAGTATTACAGGACTTATACTACCTGATTTTAAGACTTATAAAGTGGGCCAGGTGTGGCAACTCACACCTGTAATCCCAGCACTTTGGGAAGCCAAGGTGGGAGAACTGCTTGAGCCCAGGAGTTCAACACCAGCCTGGACAACATAGCAAGACCCTGTCTTCACAAACAAACAAAATAAATTAGCATGGCTTGGTGGCACACACTTGTAATCCCAGCTACCCAGCAGGCTGAGGCAGGAGAATTGCTTGAGTCTGGGAGGTCAAGGCTGCAGTGAGCTATGATTGTGCCTTGCATTCCAACCTGGGTGACAGAGGGAGACTCTGCCTTAAAAAAAGTTACTGTAATTGAGATAATATGATATTGATATAAAGATAAATAGGTCAGTGGAACAGAATAGATGATTAAGAATCAGACTTACACATGTGGAAAATTTATTTTTGACAAGGATGCAAAGGGAAGTTCATGAAGAAATAACAGAATTTTCAACCATGTTGCTAGGCCAACTGACTATCAACAGAAAGAGAGAGAAATAGAAAGAAAGGGAGACAGGAGGGGGAAGAGAAAGAAAAAAGACAGAGAAAGGGAGAAAGAAAGAAACAGAGGGAGGGAGAGAAAGAAGAAAGAGGATGAGAAGGAAAGAGGGAAACAGAACAGGGATCAGGGGAGGAAGGAAGGGAGAGAAAGACAGAAAAGAAATAAGAATTTCAATTCATACCTCTAACCATATACAAAAATTAACCAAAACTCATCATAGTGCAAGGGTGCTAAGACAATTCAATAGGGAAAAATGGTATTTTCAACAAACATTGTTGAGATAACTGGATACCCATATGCAAAAGAATGAAGTTGAACCCCTTCTTTACACTACATATAAAAGAATGAAGTTGAACCCCTTGCTTATACCATATACAAAAGTTAACTCAAAATGGATCAGAGACCTAAACGTAAACTATAAATCTTTTACAAGCCTGGGCAACATAGTGAGACCTCATCTCTGCCAAAAAAAAAAAAAAGAATGAGCTGGGCATGGGCATGTTGGCACGTGCCTGTAGTCCCAGCTATTCAGGAGGCTGAGGTGGGAGGATGGCTTGAACCCAGGAAGTCGAGGCTGCTTTGAGCTGTGATGGTGCCACTGCACTCCAGCCTGGGCAGCAGAGTGAGATTCTATCTCAAAACAAAAAAAACAATGAACTTTTAGGCTGGGTGCGGTGGCTCACACCTGTAATCCCAGCTCTTTGGGAGGCCAAGGCGGGCTGATCACTAGTGGTCAGGAGTTCGAGACCAGCCTGGCCAACATGGCAAAACCCCATTTCTACTAAAAATACAAAACATTAGCCAGGCATGGTGGTAGGTGCCTGTAACCCCAGATACTCGGGAAGCTGAGGCAGGAGGATCACTTGAACCTGGGAGGAGGAGGTTGCAGTGAGCCAAGACTGCACCATTGCACTCCAGCCTGGGCAACACAGCAAGACTCTGTCTCAAAAAAAAAAAAAAAAGAAGAAGAAGAAGAAAAGAAAAAAACAATAAACTTTTAGAAGAAAACATAGGACTAAGTCTTTGTGACACTGAGTTAGCAACAGTTTCTTAGTACATCAAAAGTGCAAGTGACACAAAAAAGATAATTTGAACTTTATCAAAATGAAAAATATGTGTGCTGCAAACTGTACCATCAATAAAATTTAAAAAAAAAACAGAATAAGAGAAAATATTTGAAAACCATATGTCTGATAAGGAACTCGTACCTAGAATACCTAAAGAGCTCTTATAACTTAGCAATAAAAATATTACAACCCAATCTTTAAAATAGGAAAAAGATTTAAAGACATTTCTCCAAAGAAGATAACCTTATGACCAACAAGCATGTGAAATGATGCTCAGCATCATTAGTCATCAGGGAAATGCAAATGAAAACCATAATGTGATACCACTTCACACCCACTAGGATGGCTGTGATCAAAAAGACAGATGATACCAAGAGTTAGTGAGGAGGTGGAGAAACCAGAACCCTCATACGTTGCTGATGGGAATGTAAAATGGTGAAGGCACTGTGGAAAACAGCTTGGCAGTTCTTCAAAGCATTAAACATGGAGTTACCCTAAGACCCAGTAATTCCACTCCTCGGCATATACCTGATATGGTTTGGCTCTGTGTCCCCACCCAAATCTCATCTTGTAGCTCCCTTAATTCCCACGTGTTGTGGGAGGGACCCAATTGGAGATGACTGAATCATGGGGGCAGATCTTTCCCGTGCTGTTCTCGTGATAGTGAATAAGTCTTATGAGAGCTGATGGCTTTAAAAAAACGGGAGTTTGCCTGCACCAGCTCTTTCTTTGCCTGCTGCCATCCATGTAAGATGTGACTTGCTCCTCCTTGCCTTCCGCCATATTGTGAGACCTCCCCAGCCATGTGGAACTGTAAGTCCAATAAACTTTTTTCCTGTACAAATTACTCCGTCTTGGGAATGTCTTCATCAGCAGCATGAAAACGGACTAATACAATACCAAGAGAAATGTCTCTATTTTAACACTTTGCATTTTTAACACTTTCGCATCCACACACAAAAACTGTACACTAATGTTCATAGCAGCATTATTGATTATAACCAAAAAGTGGAAAAAACCAAATGTCCATGGACATTTGGTTGATGAATATGGTATATCTATACAAGGAAATATTCTTCAATCATTAAAAGGAATAGAGTAGTGATACATGTTATAACATGGCCAAACCTTGAAAGCACTATGTTAAATGAAAGAAACCAGTCACAAAAGTCACATTATCACATGATTTTGCTCTGTGAAATGTCCATAGTAGGCACAGCTGCAGAAACAGAAAGTAGATGATGGTTTCCAGGGGCTGAGAGAAAGGAGTGTGTGGTGACAGGGATTGGGGAATGACTACTGATGGGTAGCGTTTCTTTTTGTGGTATCAAAAGTGTTCTAAAATTAGAATACTTGCAAATGGTTGTAAATGGTTGCAAAACTATGGATACACACACACACACAAAAGCCCATTGAATTATACACTTGAAATGAATGAATGATATGGTATATTAATATCTCAATAAAGTTTTTGTTTTGTTTTGTTTTGTTTTTGTTTTTGTGTTTTATGGTAGAGATAGGGTCTTGCTATGTTGCCTAGGCTGGTGTCTAACTTCTGGGCTCAAGCAATCCTCCTGCCTGCCTCGGCCTTCCAAAGTGCTGGGATTACAGGTGTGAGCCACCATGCCCAGTCAATAAAACTGTTTTAAAAAGTAGAATATATTATTCAACCTTAAAAAGGAAGGAAATTCACCATACAGATGAATTTTGAGGACATTGTGCTAAGTGAAATAAACTGGTCGGAAAAGGTCGTGATTTTACTTACACAAGGGACTTAGTCAAATTCACAGAGACATGAAGTAGAATGGTGGTTGCCAGGGGCTGAGAGAAGGGGAGAGTGGGGAGTCAGTATTTAAAGTGTACGGAGTTTCAGTTTTGCAAGACTAAAAGAGCACTATGGATGGATGGTGGTGATGGTTCCACAACAATGTGAATGTACTTAACGCCACTAAACAGTACACTAAAAAATGGTTAAGATGGTAAATTTTATGCTGTATTTGCCACAATTTAAAAAATGAATATTTAAAAAATGGATCATAGACCTAGATATAAAACCTAGGCTTATAAAATTTCTAGAAGAAAACCAGGGAGAAAATTGTGACCTTGGATTAGGCAGATTCTCAATATAACACCAAAAGCACAACGCATAAGAGAAAAACAATCAGTAAAGAGGACTTCATAAAAATTTACCTTCAGGCCGGGCACAGTGGCTCACGCCTGTAATTTCAGCACTTTGGGAGGCCAAGGTGGGTGGATCACCTGAGGTCAGCAGTTCAAGATGAGCCTGGCCAACATGGTGAAACTCCATCTCTACTAAATACAAAAATTAGCCAGGTATGGTGGAAGGTGCCTGTAATCCCAGCTACTCGAGAGGCTGAGGCAGGAGAATCGCTTGAACCCAAGAGGTGGAGGTTGCAGTGAGCCGAGATCGCACCATTGCATTCCAGCCTGGGGGACAAGAGGGAGACTTCATTTCAAAAAAAAAAAAGAAAATATAACTTCTGCTCTTTCAGACATCCTGTTAAAATAGTGGAGGCTGGACACGGTGGCTCATGTCTGCAGTCTCAGCACTTTGGGAAGCCGAGGCAGGAGGATCACTTAAGCCCAGGAGTTTGAGATCAGCCTAGCCAACAAGGCAAAAACCTGTCTGTACTAAAAATACAAAAAATTTAGCCGGGCATGGTGGCATGCACCGATAGTCCCAGCTACTTGAGAATATGAGGCACTAGAGAATCACTTGAACCCAGGAGGTGGAGGTTGCAGTGAGCCGAGATAACACCAGTGAACTCCAGTCTGGGTGACAGAGTGAGACTCTGTCTCAAAAAAAAAAAAAAAAAAAAAAAAGGTAATGGGAAAACAAATCGCTGAATGGAAGAAAATATTTGCAAAGCACATATCCAATAAAGGACTTGTATCCAAGATATAGAAAACCACTGTCAATACTCATTGATAAGAAAATAAACAACCCAATAAAAAATAAGCAACAGATTTCAACAGACGCTTCACTAAAGAAGGTATACAGATTGGCAAATTAGCACATAGCATCATTAGTCATCAGATAAATAAAAATTAAAAACATGAGATTCTGCTGAGCACCTATTAGAATGCTTACAATTTAAAAAGACGGACCAAATCAAAATTTAGTGAGGGTGTAAAGCAATAGAAACTTACCTACACTTGTGGTGGGAAATGTAAAATGGTACAACCACTTTGGAAAACAGTTGGGCAATTTCTTATAAAGTTAAACATGCACTTACCTTATAACACCCAGTCATTTTACTCATTGGCATTTACCCAAAAGGAAAAAAAAAAGCATGTGTTCATACAAAGACTTACTTACAAGTGTTTATAACAGCCTCATATTCATAGTAGCTCAGAACTACAAACAACCAAGTGTCCATTAACTGAAGAAAGGAAAAACAAACTACGATGACTCCATCCAACAAAATACCATTCAGCATTAAAATTCAAGCAGCAACACGAATGAACCTCAAAAGCATTACGCTAAATAAAAGAAGCCAGATACAAAATCCTACAAATTGTGTGATTCCATCTATTTAAGATTCTGGAGAGGGCAAAACTCACCTACAGTGACTAAAGGGGACCAGTAGTTGTCACTGGTCTGTTTCTGTCACTATCATGCAAATGCTTGACAAATGTCATATATTTGTAAAAATCCATGAAACTTCAAATGGATGTATTTTATTTTATATAAATTGTACCTCAATAGATCTTGTCTCAAAAAAAAAAAAAAGAAAAAAAGCTCTAAAATTAGATTGTGGTGATGGTTGCAAAACTGTGAATCTACAAAAAAAATTTTTTTATAAGAAACAATTTCTACATTTATAACAAAAATATTTAGATAGTGACCATTTCACCAAATATTTCCTAATCATTAAGCTGTTAACTCTGGAGAGGGATGCATCAAATGTCATTTTATGTGTTATGGAGTTGTTTTATGGAGGTGGAAACTGAGGCAGCAAGCTGGGAAGCCATGTGTCTCAGCCCCATGAACCAGGGAAGACCTGACTATAGGCGGCTCCCTGAGGACCAGGCCAGTCCCTCCGAGCAGGTCTCTGTCCTGCAGGGATCGTGTGTGCATACCTGGGGTCCAACCAGAGGGGAGCAAATAGAAGAAAGAGAGCAATGACCTACTGGCTGCTCACCTCCTCCAGGAAGTCTACCGTGTATTCATTATTTTCTCTGGCCTCTCTTCCAACACCTGCATTAGTTTTCCAGCACCGCCATGACAAAGTCCCACAAACTGGGTGGCTTACACGATAGAAATTTATTTTCTCACAGTTCTGGAGGCTGGATGTCTGAGAGGAAGGTGTCAGTGGGGCTGGTTCCTTCTGAGGCTTCTCTCCAAGCTTGTTGGTGGCCACTTTTTCCCTGTGTCTTCACATGATCTTTTCTGTGTGCCTGTCTATGTCCTGATCTCTTCTTCTCATAAGGACACCAGTTATATTGGATTAAGGCCCACGCTAGTAACTTCATTTTAACTTAATCACCTCTTCAAAGGCCCTATCTCCAAATGCAGTCACATTCTGAAGTATTGGGGGTTAGGACTTGAACACATCGATTTGGAGTGGGGGACACATGGGCTGTGGTGCTGCCCATGACAATACCATATGGCTCCTGACTGTGGGCCTCTTGGGGGGAAAAATTAGACTTAAGGTTAGAAGAACAGGTTCTGGTCAGTCCTTGGTTAGAGACCCTTCTTTCTGGGATATCAAAAATGTTCTAGGCCTGGTGTGTTGGCTCACATCTGTAATCCCAGCACTTTGGGAAGTCGAGGCAGATGAATTGCCTGAGCCCAGGAGTTCAAGACCGGCCTGGGCAACATGGCAAAACCTCATCTCTACAAAAAATACAAAAATTAGCTGGGTGTGGTGGTGCATGCCTGTAGTACCAGCTACTTGGGAAGCTGAGATGGGAGGATTGCTTGAGCCCAGGAGGTTGAGGCTGCAGTGACCCGAGATTGCACCACTGTACTGCAGCCTGGGTGACAGAGTGAGATCCTGTCTCAAAAAAAAGAAAAAGAAAAAAATTCTAAAATTAGATTGTGGTGATGGTTGTGAAACTGTGAATCTGCAAAAAAAAAAAAAAAAAAAAAAAAATCCAAAAACCAAAAAACAAACAAACAAAAAAAACCCAACAACATTGAATTATACACTTGAGTGAATATCTCAATAAAGCTGTTTTTTTGTTTGTTTGTTTGGGGTTTTTTTGAGACAGAGTTTCGCTCTCATTGCCCAGGCTGGAGTGCAGTGGCACAATCTCAACTCACTGCAACCTTGGCCTCCCAGGTTCGAGAGATTGACCTGCCTCAGCCTCCTGAGTAGCTGGGACTACAGGTGTGCACCATCACACCCAGTTAATTTTTGTATTTTTAGTAGAGATGGGGTTTCACCAAGTTGGCCAGGATGGTCTCGATCTCTTGACCTTGTGATCCACCCGCCTCAGCCTCCCAAAGTGCTGGGATTACAGGCGTAAGCCACCACGCCTGGCTGACACAGCTGTTTTTAAAAACAGATGATATGACTCAGCCTGAAAAATGAAGGAAATTCTGACGTATGCTACAACACAGATGAACTTTGCGAACATTGTGCTAAATGAAAGAAGCCAAGTAGAAAAGGAGAAATGCTGTATGATTTCACTTATGTCAGGTACTTAGTCAAATTCATAGAGACAGGAAGTAGACCCTGCAGAGCCCCACCAACTTCATCTGCACTTGGAAAAACAGTGCCCAAAATATAAAATGTGCTTCGAGGAGCGAGAAAGATAGAAGGTTCTGTGCGTGCCCAAGTGCTATTATTTCCTGTGGAGAGGATGGTGGACCCTTCCAGGCTAACCCTTGTGCCAGATCTCATGAGGCTGTTAGCCCCTATGGGATCATATTAACAGGGAGAAATGGCTCTGTACCACCCACATAAGTCAGCCCGCCGGCCCTCCCAAAATAATGCCTTGCCATGTCAGCTGAGCATCTCCAGAAGCGTCTCGGGAGCCCCAGCTGCTCATATCCCTCTGCTCTGCTCCCCTGCTCCCAGTGTTGACATCCACTCACAGCTACTCATGGAAGCCTTGGCACCCACAGAGATTGGGCCTACCCCAGGGTGCTTGTCCGGAGCTGCACGCCCCGGCCATAGCGAATAATAACTGACGATTAAAAACGCCTGAGCTCTATTCATTTCCACCTTCTACCTCCTCCCTAGATTTACCTTTTTCCCTGTATTAATACCTCATAAAAGATGGCGCTCTTCCTGCTGCTTCTTCACCCATTTTTCCCGCGCCCGCGAAAATTACTACCTGACAGCGCAGGTGCAACATGACGTTCGACCAGAGAAACCAATACCTATCTGGCCACGCCTCCACTATGAGATCATTTTCGCCTTGGCCCAACCCCTTCCCCTCCAAGTGTATATAAGGCACTGCATTACCGCCATTAAATGAGACTTGATCAGAGCACTGTCTTGTCTCCATTTCTCGTATCTCTTGTTCCCCAAATTCCCACCCCCTCCTCCAGGGCCTGCTTCGACTATCCCGCGGGCCGGGATAGGTGCTGACCTTAGATTCCCTCAAAGCTGGAGACTCTTGAGGTGCCAGGAAAGTTACCTTGCCTTCCAGTGTCAGAGCCATACCACGCTCTGCACGGAAAAGGTGCGTGCCCCCAGTCCCATCCCACGCCACAGTGACACTCTATCACCTGTGCCTTGCATAGCCCCTCTTGGTGACCAGAGGGGTGCCAGGAGGTTCTACAGGCTTCTCGCTGCAGGACTCAGGCCAAACCCACCAGGCAATTATCTTGCTGTCCACAGTCAGCCCTCCATTCCAACTCCTCAGGCAAGGCAACCCACTTCCACGCAAATCAGTGTGAGCCCCTCACCTGCACCCACCGGACAGGCCACAGACTGTCTGCACTGCCCAGGTCCCAACCAGCTGGAAAGGTGTCTGGTCACTCTGAGGACACTGTAAGTTCTTGGTGGGCAGGGCCTTGTCTTGCTCCTTCGTCTCTGCTCCCCGCACAGTGTGCTGAGTCTGGCTAGGGCTGGCACAGAGTAGGTGCTCAGGAATGTCCGTGGAATGGAATCATGTGCTGGGCTCCTGTGGGGCTTCCTGGAAGTGTGCTGTTTGCCTCCCATGAGCTAATACTAATAACAACACCACCCACCACCATTATTGAGTGTTTCTTCGGCACGAAGCACATTGCCAAGTGCCGTGCATGCCCTACGTCTAGGAATCCTCATAACAATCCAACTAGCTGGATATTATCAGTTTTCCCTGCCCCGTGTAACAGATGACAAAACAGAGCGGGAGTCAGGATCCATGTCAGGTCTGACCCCCAGGCCTCCTTCTGGATGCCCAGACTCTGTGGCCTCCCACCAGATGTGGCCTTTATGAAGCAGCAGGGGGCTGGGCTGGGTCTAAACACAGGAAAGAACCTTCCAGCAATGACCGTCTGGAAGCTGCTGGGCATGGGGATTTCAAATGATTTTGAAAGTGCCTTCTCGTGACCACTGGCCTGGGAATCCCCCCATTGCATGTGACCAGCTTTGTGTTATTCTCAGACAAGACTCTCTGGGCTTGACGTGCAGAAAGAGGGCAGTTTGCCCTGCCCCTTGCCTGAGTTTGAACCCTAGACTTTTTCCTCCTATTATTGGCCACTTACCATGTGACAATCATGCTACCTGTAATCATGACAAGAAGCCTAAAGGAGATGCATCACTGGTGCCATTTTCCAGACGGGAAACTGACGCTCAGAGAGATGAAGCACTCGGATCAAAGTAACACAGTTATTAAACTAGAAGCCAAAGACAGAGCTTTCTGATATCAAAGCTGGGGCTTTCCTTCTACTACATGACCTTGGTTGTTCATAATCTGGAAGGGTATCTGATAATCCGGAAGGGTGTCCAAAGGACTTCCTGCTGAAGTTTGAACCTAATTTTTTAAGAGACAGGGTCTCAGCTGTCACCCAGGCTGGGGTGCTGTGGTGCAATCACAGCTCACTACAGCCTCGAACTCCTGGGCTCCAGGGATCCTCCTGCTTCAGCCTCCTGAGTAGCTGGGACTGCAGGTGCAAGCCACCCTGCCTGGCTAATTTTTACTTTTTATAGAGATAAGGTCTGGCTATGTTGCCCAGGGTGGTCTCAAACTCCTGGCCTCAAGTGATCCTTCTGCCTCAGCCTCCCAAAGTGCTAGGATTACAGGCACTACAAGAAGAAATTAAACCATCATCATCATCCTCATTATTATCATTCGAATGCATGGAAATGTAACATATATCCAAGAAAATGCACAAACTTTAGTGAACAGCGGGATGAATTATTGCAATGTGAACACACCCATGTAACCAACACCAAACAGATAACATCAGCAGCACCCCCTGAAGGAAGACCTCTAGTAACCCCCTCTAATCAGCATGTACAGCTGTGGGGAAATGCTGCCCTGACTTGTGAAATCACACATGAGTTTGACTGTTGTGGAACGTCGTGGCAATGCAGTCTCTCTCACACGCTGTGCTCTTTTGTGTCTGGCTTTATTTTTCATTCTATGCTTGTGGGATTCATCCATGTCCTCGTGTGTCACTGTGGTTTGTTGACATGACTCTACCACCACGGGTCTCTCCATTCTGCTGTTGACAGGTGTTTGGGGGGATTTCAGTTGTTTAACCCACTTCCTTTGGTTCAGATGAAGAAAAGTGGGTCACTCTCCCACAAAAGCTAATCTCTCCCTCCTCCCTCTTCCCTGCCCTGGGGAAGCGCTTCTCCTTTGCTTACCTCCGATCCTGCAAACCTTTGGGAGTTTGGAGCTTCATTTCAGATACGCTCTGGCAGGCTGTCATGGTGGATGGAATCCAGGCAATGGGACTCTTCTGGTCAATAGGGCTTTGTAGGGGAGGTCTCCTGCCACGGGCTGAGAGGATATGCTGTCACCTCGCGGGGGTATTCTTAGGAAGTGAGAAAGAGGGTCCACTTTCTTCAGGTATGCGGTGAGAGTGGGGGCAGCCGATTTCTAGACTCTGCCAGCTCTTCTGGCTTCCACGACTGTCTATGCTGGGCGGGTAAGAGAATTCGTATGGCAGAGCTCCAAGATACAGTGACTCATCTGTGGAATGGAGATTATGACAGTACCTACTTAGATTTATTATATGTGGAGTTCTTAGGGCAGTACCCCCAATACAGTAAGACGGGCTCCAGCAGAGCTGTGGTCTAACCCAAACTCTGCCGTGTACCTGCTGTGTGACCCTGCTAACCTCTCTGAGCTCCAGCTTCCTCACCTGTAATATGGGAATAGCAGTGTCTTCTTCGTGGCTGTGAAAATGAAATGAGCTAAGAACTCAGGGCTTGACACACAGTAGAAACTCAGTCGGCAGTAGCTATTTTTAACAGAGTTTCCCCTCCCAGCATCTGATAGCCTTCCTGCTCCCTTCCACCCTCCACCTTGAGCGCTTGCCAGGTTGTGGCCTAACAGTATCATCAGTGTTTTTCTGACTGTTGCCAGGGAAGTAAAAACACACAGACTTGCTGATGTCCCAAGAAACAACCAGGCCCAATAGATACTAAGACCTGCTGACGGGCAGAAGTAAGGGGGTTTCAAATTCACATAGATTTTCAGAGAAAGAAAAAGGCATGAAAACCTTTATATATTCATCCTCATTGTTAATTATTCAAATGCAAATTATACAATGCCTTTTTTTCTTGAGACAGGGTATCGCTCTGTCACCTAGGCTGAACGAAGTGCAGTGGCATGATCGTGGCTCGCTACAGCCTCAAACTCCTGGGATCAAGCAATCCTTCTGCCTTAGCCTCCTGAGTAGCTGAGACTACAAGCCCACATCACCATTCTTCTTCTTCTTTTTTTTTTTTTTTTAAGAGATAAGGTCTCACTCTGTCACCTAGGCTGGAGTGCAATGATTCGATCTCGGCTCACTAAAGCGTTGACCTCCTGTGCTCAAGTGATCCACCCACCTCAGCCTCTCAAGTAGCTGGGATTACAAGCACACAAGACCATGCCTGGCTAATTTTTGTACTTTTGTAGAAACAGCTTTCACCATATTGGCCAGGCTGGTCTCGAATTCGTGGTCTCAAACAATCTGCCCACCTCGGTCTCCCAAAGTTCTGGGAATACAGGCATGAGCCACCACGTCCGACCTCCCAGCTAACTTTTAAATTTTTAGTGGAGATGGGGTTTCACCATGTTGCCCAGGCTGGTCTTGAACTCCTGGGCTCAAGATCCACCCATCTCAGCCTCCTAAAGTGCTGGGATTACAGGTGTGAGCCACCACACCCAGCCTCCAAAAATCTTTATGTCTTCTCACCTAGAAATTTCACTTCTGGAAATCTATACTAAAGAAACCATCAAACAATAGAAAAATGCCCAGTAATGACACAAACGATGGAATTAGTAGATGGAGGACATTGAAAGTTATAACTACAGTTGTTCTCCTTTATCTTCGGGGGATACATTCCAAGACCCCCAGTGGCTGTCTGAAAGAATGGATAGGACCCAACCCTATATAGACTATGTTTTTTTCATATATGAGCCATACGAATCTATGGTAAAGTTTAATTTATAAATTAGGCATGGTAAGAGATTAATAACAACGACTAATGATAAAATAGAACAATTATGACAATATGCTATAATAAAAGTTAAGTGAATGTGGTCTCTCTTTCTCTCTTTCAAAATATCTCAGTGTCATGGCTGGGCGCGGTGGCTCACGCCTGTAATCCCAGCACTTTGGGAGATCAAGGTGGGCAGATCATGAGGTCAGGAGTTCGAGACCATCCTGACCAACATGGTGAGACCCTGTCTCTACTAAAAATACAAAAATTAGCTGGGCGTGGTGGCGCGTGCCTGTAGTCCCAGCTACTCAGGGGACTGAGGCAGAAGAATCACTTGAACCTGGGAGGCGGAGGTTGCAGTGAGCCAAGACTGCACCACTGTACTCCAGCCTGGTGACAGAGAGAGACTCCGTCTCAAACAAACAAACACACACACACACACACACACAAAAAAAAAAAAAACCTCAGTGACCTGTATACCATAGGTCACTGAAACCATGGAAAGAGAAACTGCCAGGAAACTTATAAGGGGGAACTACTGTAGATTCTCTATGTTTAAGGATATAAAAGAAGCCAGGGACAGTGGCTCACGCCTGTAATCCCAGCAATTTGGGAGGCCAAGGTAGGTTAATACCTGAGGTCAGGAGTTCGAGATCAGCCTGGCCAACATAATAAAACCCCCGTCTCTACTAAAAATACAAAAATTAGCCAGGCATACTGGTGCATGTCTATAGTCCCAGCTACTCAGGAGGCTGAGGCAGGAGGATTGCTTGAACCTGGGAGGTGGAGGTTGCAGCGAGCCGAGATCGCACCACTGCACTCCAGCCTGGGTGACAGAGCAAGACTCCATCTCAAAAAAAATTTAAAAATTTAAAAAAAAGAAAGAAAGATTAAGCATGTTAAGTAGAAGCACGGAAAATACTTAAAAGACCCAGATCAAATGTATAGAGGGACCAAATGCACTGAGATGGGAAAAAAACAATGGATAGGATGAACGGCAGATCGGAGAATACAGAAGAAAAGGTTTGTTACTCCACTTATTTTAAGCAGTGATGATGAGGATGATCACGAGGAGGAGGAGGAGAATGATGGGGGTGACTGCAACTGACATTTATTGGTCTCTAGCTGTGGACCAAACCCTGTTCATCTTTTCATCCTCACAGTAACCCTGTGACGTAGGTACTGTCATGAGCCCTGTCTTACACAGGAGCAAGGGGAAGACACGGAGCTAATCATCAGCTTGCTCCAAGTTAAGCAGCCAGATGTCAGGGAGGCCAGGCTGTTAACCTAGGCAGTCTGGGTTTGAATCCCAGGTCCCCAAGTCCTCTTAACCTCCAGGCGTGTTGTGGTTACTGTAACGGCATTCCCTGGATCGGTGAGACTTGGTGCTATGTGCTTTATGGACGTTATCTCTAAATCTCACAGCCATCGGGGAAGGGAGATGCTGACCCCATTTTTCAGATGAAGAAACCAAGGCTCCTGGAGGTGAAGTAATTTGCCCTGGGTCCCACAGTTGGTAGGAGAAGGGGCCAGGATTTGAACCAGATCTGTCTGATCCTAAACCTTGGGATCAGAGGTTGGATGTGCCCCGGGGCTTCTGGAGGTGTCCGAGACAACTCTGAAGATGGGGCTTTTGAGGATGCTTTGTAGCATCAATGTCGTGCCTTCTCTCCCTTTAGGGAAAAGCCTTCTGGAATCAACAAAGGGCTTGTGGCTGCTTTTGCTCTCATCCGTCCATACCAGATGGAGGGTGGCATGGGTTCTGACAGGTAGCCACGCGGCCCACCAAGAGTCCCTGTCTAGAGGATTGTCTATAGCGTAAGGTACCACACTGGTAAGTGCACAAGGGAAGGACTATTGAGCCTACGTGGGAGGGGGTGCATCAAAAATGTGCCAGAGACATCTACGTTGCTTGCTGTTGAATTATTTTGCATGTAGAGTGTTGATACACATATGAGCTGGTCAGCTGGTTGACTGAGTCAAGGAACAAAGGCAATAATCAGATTTAAAAGGGAGGGAAGAGAAGAGAGAAGAGAGAGAGAAGGAAGCTCCTAGCAGTGGCTGTTGCTAGTAAATTCTTTCGGATGAGCTTTTATGCTGGCAGCAGAGGTCAGCCTGGGCATTCTGTCCTTAGACAGCCATCTAACAGGCATCAGAGCAAAACAGTTTCTGCTGTGTGGGAACAAGATTCTCAGTGGAACCCTGGTGGTTGACCATCTCTGTGCCATGGCCGGGCATGTCCTCCCACCAGCTCCTCCACCCAGTTTGGGCTGGCTCCACCCCGTTTGCCTCATTAAGATTCTCACGTGTAAACTGGGGCAGACCTTCTGCAGGGTAAGTTGTCAACACACATCAATTGCCTGCCTTCAAATTGTGTGTGTGCTTTGACTCAGTGAGTCCACATTAGGAGTAGATCCTGTGGAAGCAATTCTGGACATGAACTGACTGAAATTTGGTCTTCTTTCACTGTACAGTATAGATTATTTGAAAAAATCAGAAGCCACCCATATATCCATCATTGGAGCTTCATTAGATAAATGGTATAGCAGTATAATAATATATATAACAGTATAATGAAATAGGAACCTGCCCTTTTTTTTTTTTTTGAGATGGAGTCTTGCTTGTCACCCAGGCTGGAGTGCAGTAGCACAATCTTGGCTCACTGCAACTTCTGTCTCCTGAGTTCAAGTAAGTTTCTGCCTCAGTCTCCCGAGTAGCTGGGATTACAGGTGCTTGCCACCACGCCTGGCTAATTTTTGTATTTTTTAGTAGAGATGGGGTTTCACCATCTTGGCCAGGCTGGTCTTGAACTCCTGACCTCGTGATCCACCTGCATCAGGCTCCCAAAGTGCTAGGATTACAGGCATGAGCCACCTTGCCTGGCCAGGAACCTGCCTTTCACAATGTTACTAGAGAGGAATATTTAATAACATAGAAATATGTGCAAGTTATATCGGCAAATGAAAAAATAGGCTACGAAGCACTGCATGTATAACATTTTCCTAATTTGGTTAGGGAAAAGTATGAAGAGAGAGAGAGACAGAAAGAGAGACAGGCAGCAATGGGACCACAGAAGGACGTACACCAAAATGTCAGTGGTGCTTAATAGGTTTATAGGTGATTTTAAGTTTATTATTTAGGTTTTCCAAATCTTCTACACTGAGTGTATGTTTCTTTTATCAAAAAGGGCGTGGAAGGGAAGCCAAGGCATGGTGCTCACACCTGTAATCCCAGCACTTTGGGAGGTTGATGATTGCTTGAGGCCAGGAATTCGAAAGCAGCCTGGGCAACATAGTATTGTCTAAAAAAACAAAAAAGAAAAGAAAAAGAAAAAAATTGCCAGGCATATTGGCACACACCTGTGGTCTCAGCCTCTTGGAAAGCTGAGGCAGAAGGATTGCCTGAGCCCAGGAGCTCGAGCTACAGTGAGCTATGATCATTCTACTGCACTCCAGCCTGAGTGACAGAGTGAGACCCTATCTCAAAATATACATATATATGAATATAAATAAATAAATAAAATAAAATAAAATAAATAGGGAAAAAAATATGCTAAACAAAAACTCCCCAGTGCCAGAAAAGTGGAAGTGAAAGAAGCATGTGTTTCCTCCATGAGAGTGAGGGCTGGGAGGGAGGGTTGGGAGGGAGGGCTGGGCAAGCCTGGGTGGGGTGCATCTGATATAAGGGGGCAGCCCGCATGGCAAGAGACTTCCAGCAGCTGCCTCCACTGCTGTCTGCTGGGATCATGCAACTTGCCCTGCTGTGTGGGCTGGTGGTGATGGCTGGTGAGTCGCAGATGGGACTCATGCTGGGAAGGGAAGAGGGAGGACAGTGCACCCCTGCACTCTCTTTCCTGGATTGGGGGGCTGCTGCTCTGATCCCCAGGACCCTGGTCCCCACTCCCCAATCCTTCTGCCCCTCTGCAAAGAGCCTTCAGTGGCCGCCAGTCTCCTAGCATGGTAGCTTCAGCCAGAGAGCTCTGGGTGGCCAAGCTGCACTGCACGTCTCTGGACTGCTGTGAAGGTCCAAACTGGAAATCCAGAACTGGGGCCTGCTGGGCCCATGATCATGACGCTTTGGACACAGGTCACTTCACCCCTGCCTCTCCCACTGAATAAGAAAAACCTGTGCAAATGCATAGCACTCCATGTTTTTAGAGCCGTTTCATGTTCATGCTCTTCCTTGAACCTGGGAAGAGGGTTCCCTGGACCTTCGGTGAAGGGTGGGGCAGTTTCCATTTGATGTTTTTTTTTTTTTTTTTTTTTGAGACGGAGTCTTGCTCTGTGCCCCAGGCTGGAGTGCTGTGGCGCGATCTCGGCTCACTGCAAGCTCCGCCCCCCGGGTTCACGCCATTCTCCTGCCTCAGTCTCCTGAGTAGCTGGGACTACAGGCGCCCGCCACCACGCCCGGCTAGTTTTTTGTATTTGTTTTAGTAGAGACGGGGTTTCACGGTGTTAGCCAGGATGGTCTCCATCTCCTGACCTTGTGATCCGCCCGCCTCGGCCTCCCAAAGTACTGGGATTACAGGCTTGAGCCACCGCGCTCGGCCAATCCATTTGATCTTAAGCAGACCAAATATAAAACGCAGTTGCTAGCAAATTGGCCTTTTTTGTCCTTAATCCAACTCAAAATTGTGATTTTGGAAAGGACTTGCATTTCAAAATATAGTTTTATATTATCTTGGGACTCCAAAATTCTCTAGAGGAACATGTCTCCAGGATTACAGCAAAAACCATTAGGAAATTCGCAATCGAGCTGCAAAAATTCATCTGTCACATGTAAAGAGGGAAGACACTGTAGAGATCAAATATACAGATGAACCTGCAGTCAAATGCTGGCCCGGCCATCTCTTGGCAGTGTGACTAGCCAAATCGCCCCACCTTTCAATATCCTCATCTATAAAATGGGCATAACCTGCTTGGTGGGACTGTTAGAAGGACTCTAATGAGAAAACAGATACTAAGTGTTGAGTAAGCGTAAATAATAGCTTCACACATGGCCCATGCATGAAAGATGGCAGTGGTACCTCCTCCTGCCCACTGTGCCCATCCCTTGGGAGAAGGAGCTTCATCCCCGTCAGTGGCAGCCAAGGGTGAGAAAAGCTACCCGGGCAAGAACTGCTGACAAGCGAAGCCAGTTCACCAACACCTCCCCAGCCACAGCTCCAGCCCTGCTTCTCGGGCTGGGTCCTCCTCACCTTAAAATTATGACAAGTAAGACCACCCGAAAGCATTCTGAATGTATTTCAAAGCTGAATGTATTTCTCACATGGCAAGAAAGAGCTGCATCATTCAGGCGTGAGTTCAGTTCATGTATTTCTGAGCCCAGATGGAAAGGGCTAGATTTAGGGGGGAAAAAAAAAAGAGGACGGAGATACCCTAAAAAAGGTAAGATTCTGAACGCGGGGCTTTGGTTGATCTGCAAGGTGGACTCTCTGTTTACAGTTGGGTTCCTTATCATGGAATCTAGGAATCTCTGATGGATTGTGTACCATTCCAGAGGGCCTGGGATCCTTCACCAGTGCAGCCAAAGCTTAGCGAAGCTTCTCTTGTACATGTCTTAACGGCTAGAGCCACCATGTCAAACAGGCATGGCAACATGGACTCCCACACATCAAGGGGACACACTGGGGACACAATGGCCCAGTCACTTTCAGTTGCAGCCCAAGGCCACTGCGTGTAGTCTCACTCTTTGTCCACTGCATGAGTCCCTCCCAACCACCCTTCCCACCCCAGCGGCCCCCAATGTGGGGCTCACCCACAGTGTACTGTTGACTTCATTTGCCTGAGGTTGGGTGCAGGTTCCATAACTAGGCTCACTCGAAGATTGGCTGCGCAGCCCAGTCTCCCTGAGACTCTGGGCTCTGTCTGGACGTGTGCTGCCTGCATTCTCGAATCATCTCTTGGAGTTGCACACAGGCACAGTTCCCTTCCTTTCTGTCATCTGTTTCTCCCAACCTCCCACTTGAATTCATGGACTTAATATATTTTATTTCTCCTAACTCAGCATAATGCATTCCTCTCTTCCAGTAAAATAAATTACCCTGACTATCAATTCTAACCAGCATTTATTAGAGTGAAATAAAATTATCCATGAAAAGTATTGATTTCTAAATCATGCTGCCTCCCAGGAGACCCACACACTCTCTTTATTACAGACTCAGATTTTTGTAGGGACTGGAGATAAGAAGGGTGAGTTGGGATTATTCTTCCTGTTGTGGAGTGGGAAATCAACGCCCAGAGACAGAGAATGAAACCAGACTGTTTTAAGTGATGAATTCTGGCTCCATTTACCAGCCGCTAAGACTTTGAGCAAGTTACTGAGCCTCAATCCGCTCATCTGTAAAATGGGGATTAAAAATAATATTCATTGTACCAATGTTGGTTTTAACAAGTGAATCACAAGTAAGATGATAACGTTTGAGGAAATTGACTGAGGGGTATACAGGAACTTTCTATCTTTGCAACTTTTCTGTACATCTAGAATTATTCCAAAATAAAAAGTGTATTTATTTAACAGTAATTATCTAGCCAGATGGAGTTGAGAAATCAGTACACAAGAAGACCTATAGTAAGCACTCAGTAATTGTCATTTTTTTCCCTTGAGACAAAGTCTCACTCTGTTGCCCAGGCTGGAGTGCAGTGGTACAGTCTCGGCTCACTGCAGCCTCCACCTCCCTGAGCTAAGGTGACCCTCCCACCTCAGCCTCCCATGTAGCTGAGACGACAGGTGTCCACCACCACCCCCAGTTAATTTTTGTATTTTTTGTAGAGACAGGGTGTCACCATGTTTCCCAAGCTAGTCTCAAACTCCTGGGTTCAAGCAATCTGCCCACCTTGGCCTTTCAAAGCCGAGATCGTGCCACTGCATTCCAGCCTGGGCAACAGAGCGAGACTTTGTCTCCCAAAGTGCTGGGATTACAGGTGTGAGCCACTGTGCCTGGCCTGTCACTGTATTTTTAATAGCGGTAGTAGATGTCATTTTATTATCATTATTATTTGAGGTCACTCATTTGGTCTGGGCAGAGCAGAGTGCTGTCCTGTGCCCACTGGCGTGGCCCTGAAATTCATCTCCTCTCCTCTCCTGGTTGCTGGGCTGCTTGGCAGGTGTGATTCCAATCCAGGGCGGGATCCTGAGCCTGAACAAGATGGTCAAGCAAGTGACTGGGAAAATGCCCCTTTTCTTCTACTGGCCCTACGGCTGTTACTGCGGACCAGGTGGCAGAGGCCAGCCCAAAGATGCCACGGACTGGTAACGCCTTTCCCAGGGATGGCAATCCTATCCTGCCCCCGACTCCAGGACTCTGCTTTTCTCTCCACCCACCTATTCATTTAGCTGAGTTGAATCCATTTTGTTGAGCATCTACTATGTGCTAGAAACTGCTGAGTGCCAATATGGTCCAAGCCCTCCTGCAGCTTGCCTTCCGGAAGGTTCCCCAGGGTCCCTGAAGGCCAGACACCCCCTTGCACTCCCATCCCCTACTCTAGTGGCAATGCCCACGTTCACTCCCCACTGCAATGGACAATGGTTTTAAAGCCCAGCCACCAACCGCCTTTTTTGCCGTTATCTCATTTGATCTTCATAACCACCCTGGGAGTCAGCTAGAGGAGCGGTGAGAGCCAGCCAGGCCTGGGGACACTGCCCCGATCTGCCACTTACAGGCTGTGTGACCTTGGGCAAGTGTCTCGACCTCCCTGAGTCTCAGTTTCTTCATCTCTGAAGAGGGGGTAGTATGAGTACCTCCATCCCATGGTGGTTTTAAGGATTAAGAGAGAATGCATAGATAAAGCAAGTGTCTGGCACGTAGGAATCGCTCAAAAAATGTTAGTCATCATGATCTTAAGGAAGACTGCAGCCCTGCAGGCCTTGACTCTTCCCAGGTGGGGACACGGGTTCTTCTCCGGTGGGGGAGCAGCCAGAGACCCCAGTAGGCTGGGGACCCATGCAGCTGTGTACCCCGTCTGCTGCAGGTGCTGCCAGACCCATGACTGCTGCTACGACCACCTGAAGACCCACGGATGCTGCATCCACACGGACCATTACAGATACAGCTTTTCCCACGGGGACATCCACTGCTGTGAGTACCCAGACCTCAGGGCTGGAGCTGGAGACCCCAGGAAGCGAGTTCTGGCCCCCACTGCCTTCACAGTACAGCTACTTGACCTCTCTGTTTTTTTTACGTGTGCTCACTGGCTGCAGTTGGGCTGTGAAGAGGCAAGAATGGGTATGGTGGTATGGAGAGGGCCTATGGGAGGTTTGACCACTTTAGCTCCTGGAATTCAGGCCCACTACCAACCAGCTTGGTGACCACATTGCTTAACCTCCCTGAACCTCAGTATCGTCATCTGTAATCTACCCCCATTAAGTTATCGCAAGAACTAAAATGAGACAGACAGAATGGGCCTCACAGGATGCTTGCCACAATAAATTACACAGGGCTACCGATTGGCTATTCCTTTCTTCATCACCACATGGAGTCACTCCGGCAGCCTGTCGAAGATCAGCAAAACCCTGATTATCTCCATTGTACAGGCCAGGAAACCAAAACTACAGTGGGGAAGTGTCTGCCTCCAATTGACAGAGCCTGGGCTGGAACCCGGGGCACCTGGCCCCTGCATCCTTTCCAGCATCACAAGCATAGAAATGTAGCAGGTCCTCAGGGCTGGGAATCGACAGGTTTCATCACAGCAGCCGCTGTTCATTGAGGGCTGAATTCATAATAATAGTAACAATAATATCCAACATTTATTGAGCACTTACTATAGGCTAAGTGCCTTGTCTTCTTACTTTAACTCTCATAGCAGCCCCCTAGGCAGCTCTTACTATTATCCCCACTGCACAGATAATGAAACTGTGATCCCTCCTGCATGGAGTCTTTGCATAGACTGTTACCACCCCCACTCCCCAACCGCAGCTTCCTCCAGGAAGAGCAGACCCTTCTGATCTCAGCTCAAAAGGCTCTTCCACCCTGTTTTCTGATCTCCTAGCCCTGCGTGGTTCCTCACTTTCACTTTGCATAGTTGTTTATTCCTCCCTATGATGCTCTAATACCTGCCCCCTCCCATGTCCCTATCATTAAGTCCTCTCCTGCCAAGACACGGTAGGTGCTCAATAATTATTTAATGAATGGGTGGATAAATAATTGAAGGTGCAATGGCACACAGGGAGGTCATGGTACGTGGCCAAGGTCATGCAGTTAGAATCGAGGCTGCTGGCACTGGTACCTCCACAACTGAGTAGGAACTGCACTGCCTTCAGAGGCTGCTAGACCCATACCTGGCTCTGTCTTGGGAAAGGACAGACACAGAGCTCCCACTCCTCCGCCCACAGCTGACAAGGGAAGCTGGTGTGAGCAGCAGCTGTGTGCCTGTGACAAGGAGGTGGCCTTCTGCCTGAAGCGTAACCTGGACACCTACAAGAAGCGACTGCGTTTCTACTGGCGGCCCCGCTGCCAGGGGCAGACCCCTGGGTGCTAGAAGTCCACAGCCTCTACCCTGTTCCTCAGCATGGAGCTCCGGCATCCCCGCATCAGTATCTAACCTGAACCAGCCTGGCTTTTCAAACACTCCGTGGGGAGGTAGTCCCAGCCTCCCCCGGAACCCCCTACCAGTGCCTTCTAACCTTCTGAAGCTTTCCGAATCCTCCCAGTTGAGGCAGCAGCTGTGTCCTCTGGGGTGGATGGGAATCTTGGGAGAAGCCCAAGCAAGGGAGCCCTCAGAGATGGTGTTTGGACCAAAGCATCGGGGTGGGGGGAGAGGTCTGCCGATGTCCCCCACCTGCTGTCTCCCCGATCCTTTCTCACCCCCTCCAATATAGTCTCGGAGCTACAACCGGAGCAGCCACTTTTAAGGGCAATATTGATTTTTCTGCCCATGTGACTCTCTCTCTTAAAATCTCAAGGCCCTCCACTGTCCTAAGATAAAGCCTCTCATAGGCGTTGGGGACCCCGCACAGTCCGGCCGTGTGACCCTCTCCCCAGGCAAGCTCTGAAGTCCCTGCAGGTGGAGGCCATGCCTGTCTTAAACTCAGTTGCATCACTGGTGCCCAAAGCAGCACTCAGAACCAAGGAGCTCCGTAAATCCCTCTTGGGTGAAGCGCTAGACAAAGCCGCCAGCTCGTATGGCTCCGGGCACCAGAGCCTTGAGTACTTTCTCCTGACTCCAGGCATCGGCTCAGGGTGAATTACAAGGGGCTACCGAATGGCTATTACTTTCATCACGACTGATCCCCACCTCCTCGGGGTCAAAGGGCTACTTTCTGGAAGTCTCCCCGGGCTGACTCCTCCTCCCTGACTGCAAAGGCTCGCTCTCTCCTCCAAGCTCCCACAATGCTTCACGGCTCTGCCACTTACCAAGCTTGTCCTACAGTGGCAAATGGAACTTCTCTGATCTCCCCCAACGAAACTGGAGCCCTGAAGGATGGAGGCCATGTCTGTGCCATCTCTGTTTCCCTGTTTCCCCACATACTGGGTGCTCAAGTCATGCCTGTGAATGGAGCAAGCCCATAATGGATACACAGAAGTTGTAGCAGATGGTGTGGGTACCCCACCCAGATCCCCTCCAGGCCCAAGGCCCCTCTCCCTGAGTGAGGCCAGGTGTTGGCAGCCAACTGCTCCAATCTGCCTCCTTCTCTTAAATGTTGCCCTGGTATACAGGGAGCTGCCTGCCCCTCGCCCCACCTCTCCCACCAAGAGGCCACCTGTCACTCATGGCCAGGAGAGTCTGACACTATGGAGGGTACAACTGCCAGCTCTCCTGCCTCTGTGCAGGATTGTCTGGGCGGAACGACACTCTTGAATTCCTCCTGGGATCGGGCTGAGGCCAGGCCTCTCCTGGAACCACCTCTCTGCTTGGTCGGACCCCATGGCCTATTCAGTTTTCCTGGTTCCCTCACAGGTTTCTCCAGAAAGTAGTCCCTCAGTAAAGCGTTTGCACAAGAATCCTTGTCTAAGGCTCTGCTTCTAAAGAGACTGCAGAGGGACAACTTTTTCCTGTGAGGACTCCCAATCTGCCATTTGTGTGTGGTTAGCTGTTTCCAGCCAGGGGGCTGAGGCACCTGCCTTCACCCACACTCTGGGCCGGTGGCACTACCTGTGCCTCAGCTGACTGAGCAGTTCCGAGATGTGGTGACTCATGTGAGGTGGTGTCATAGGAATGAAGGACTGTGGGCACCGGGTTCAAATTCCAGTTCTATGCACCACTCTGTGTGGGGATACCCGTGGGGGCAGCTGTGCCTGTGTGGGGGAATGGGGTAGGGAAATCTCCGTACCTTCTCAATTTTGCTGTGAACCTAAAACTGCCGTATAAAGTCTAGGCCGGGCGTGACGGCTCATACCTATAATCCCAGCACTTAGGGAGGCTGAGGCAGGCGGATCACCTGAGGTCAGGAGTTCAAGACCAGCCTGCCCAACATGGCAAAACCTCGTCTTTACTAAAAATACAAAAATTAGCCAGCCTTCGTGGCGGGCGCCTGTAATCCCAGCTACTCGGGAGACTGAGGCAGGAAAATCACTTCAACCCGGGAGGCAGAGGTTGCAGAGAGCCAAGGTCGCAACACTGCACTCCAGCCTGGGCAACAGAGTGACACTGTGTCTCAAAAAATAAAATAAAATAAAATAAAATAAAGTCTAGGTTTAAAAAAAAAATTCCACTTACATCAGTGACTAACCATGTACCTTACAGGAGTAAACATTCTCTACTTGTAAAGTATAAATGAAAATAAGAAGAGACCAACCTGGGCAACACAGACCTCATCTCTACAAAAAATATGAATTTGTTGTTGTTGTTGTTGTTGTTGTTGTTGAGACAGGGTCTTGCTCTGTTGCCCAGGCTGGAATGCAGCAGCACAATCGTGGCTCATGGCAGCCTCGACCTCCATGGCTCCAGTGATCCTCCTGCCCCAGCCTCCTGAGTAGCCAGGCACCTGAATGCCTGGGTAATTTGTGTATTTTTTGTAGAGGTGGAGCCTCACTATGTTGTCTAGGCTGGCCTCAAATTCCTGGGCTCAAGTGATCCTCCTGCCTTGGCCTCCCAACGTGTTGGCATTACAGTCTTGAGCCACTGCACTCGACTGAAAATCTTTTAAAAAGAAGAAAATAAGAAGGTATTTGTGTTTGAATTAAATAAGATTAGTGTAGATTAAATTCTTAGCACAGCAGGCACCTGGCACAGGGTGTTAACTTTAAATGTTAACAGCATGGTTACTGTTGTTATTTCGTAGTGACCAGATCTAAAGTCACCCCCCAAGAGAAATCAGGAGGAGAAAGTGTCCTCCTCCTTCCCCACCAAGTCTTCTCCCAGGGACATTGGATGCATAATGTCCATTTATTCAAGAGACTCCATTGGGAGCTGACAACTCTTATTTGTTTACCAAATTTGGCCCAATAGCTCTCTATGGCTTTGCAGTAACATCTCTCTTAATATTAATGTGGGCCGACTTAGCCATTATGATCCCCGTTTCATAATTAAGGGTCCTCCTGAGATCACACAACCCGAGAAAGACAGAGCCACAGCTTCGCCCCAGCCTCTTCTGGCTCCACTCCCTCGCCACATCACGTTTATATTGGTTAAGAAGCTTCCAGCTAAAAACTGTGACTCAGTGGGCTGAAACAATGCGGGCATTTATGATCTCACATGATGAGACGATCAGAGAGGAGGTGGTTCCAAGTCTGGCTCTTCAGCGCTTGATATCATCAGGGCCTGATTTCCTTCCTGCTCCTGGCAAGCCACCCTTTGTGTGTTGGCTTTGCCCTCTGGGTGACTCCCCTCACAGCTCCAAGCTGGCAACCATGATGCCAGCCTGCAGGGCGGGATGTGACAGCATCCAGCCAAGGAGACGCTGTGTCTTCCTCTCTTCCTGTGTCTTCTTTTTCTTTTTTCTTTTTTTTTTTTTTTTTTGAGACGGAGTCTCGCTTTGTCGCCCAGGCTGGAGTGCAGTGGCGCAGTCTCGGCTCACTGCAAGCTCCGCCTCCTGGGTTCACGCCATTCTCCTGCCTCAGCTTCCTGAGTAGCTGGGACTACAGGCACCCACCACCACGCCCGGCTAACTTTTTTTGTATTTTTAGTAGAGATGGGGTTTCACCGTGTTAGCCAGGATGATCTCAATCTCCTGACCTCATGATCCGCCTGCCTCGGCCTCCCAAAGTGCTGGGATTACAGATGTGAGCCACTGCACCCAGCTCCCTGTGTCCTTTTAATAAGTCCCCCAGCACCACCCAGCAGACTTCCCTGCAGGAGAGGCTCCCCTAACCCAGAGGTTACCCAAGACAGTGGGATGAGACTGCTTGGTTTAGATTCCTTAGGATTTATTTACCCCCAAGAGGGAACAGGATCAGTGTCCCTGAGGGGTTGGGTAGCTGATGAAATTTGTGTTGGGTGAGCAAGCCTGGAGCAAGGGACTGCAACCCGTTCTCACTTTGGCCAGGAGCTGAGCTGTGCCTGGGGTGCTCCCATTTCTGACCACCTTATCACCAGGGCAGGCTTGATATGTAGCAGGTGATCAATACGGATTTGTGGAACAAATAAATGAATTATGAAAGAAAGAAAGAATGAATGAATGAATGAATGAATGAACCTCAGACTGGCAAAGACATGGGATTTATTTAGATTAGGAGGCTAGATGCACAGGTGGGACCTCAGGCAGCAGGACTTGGAACGTCCTACGCTGCAAGTTCTTGTCCTGGACCAGCGTTCAATGATTGAAACTGGATGACAGGCAGCAAGGAAGGAGCGATTCCCAGGGGAGCCTCAGTTCTCCACCCACCCCTCTCAGTGCTCCTGGATGGCAGAGGCAGCCACTGTGCTTCCCGTTCCCTCTGAGGTTAGACTCTGCCCAGTGTGGGAGGTGGAGTGGACACTGAACACCTGTGGTGCCCATTCACCCCTCCTCTTACCTACCTTGAGGCGCTGGTACTGTTACTGCATTTGACAGCTGTAGAAACTGAAACTCCAAGGGTGAGTCACTGGCTGATAAGTGGCAGGGTTGGGATTCGAACCCAGGTATCTCTGGCTCCAGGGCCATGTCCCACTCTACCTCCTAGCCACACCCAGGGACTACCAGGTGGGGGTGATGTGTGTCAAAGGCAGAAACCTACCCATTGGTGGGTACAAGCCTCAGGCCACCTGGGATGCAGGGTTCCACCTCCAGGGGGCCCAGCGCAGGAAAAAGTGACAGGGACGACTTCTCCAAGGCCCCGCCTGTCTTTCCAGCTGAATCTTGCTTCCAAATGCCCATGTTCCTTCCCCACATCCTCGCCTTGCTGTGATGTGCAGGAGGGGCTGGGCTCTTGCCACCCCCTCCCCACCCTATCTCAGTGTCCCCTTGAGGAGGACTGGGGGGCATTCACACTTGGGGTTCCTGACTGAGGTCAGCCAGAGGGTCATCCTGACCTCAGGGCACCGGGGCAGCTGAATAGCCCATGTCTCCCACGGGGTGACCTGGCTTGTTCTCTAGAGCTCAGAGTCCCCTGTGTGTATATATATATATTTTTTTTTAATTTAAAATAAAGAAGAGATTTTTAAAGCAGTTTGTAAAAGCTCAAAGCAAGGTCAGAGAAGGCAGGCTGAGGATTCCTCTCTGGTCCCTTTCAGTTTTTGGTTTCTGGCCAAACCCTGTCCACCTTGGGGCCTCTGCTGGGGGAAGCTTCCTCTGGATCCTCCTCTGGCAAGATGGGCTCCTTCTTCACCCAGAGCTCAGCTGAACCGCTTCTCCCTCTGAAAAAATGTCCCTGACCTCCCGACCGAAAGCAACCACCGCCCACCCTTGGTTACTCCCAGTCTCCCTGCTCTGTTTTAATTCTCTGCTGTACACTTTCTGATGGTTTTCTTAATCAGCATTCAGCAATTCACTTCTCTCACCCAACAGTCGGCGAGAATATGAATGCGTTGGACACAGGAAGGACCACAACATTCCCAGCATCAAGAACAATGCTGGGGGCGTAGGACGTTTCTGTTGAATGAATGAATGAATGAATGAATGGGGATTGATAGGGAGGCTCCTCCTATTTCTTTCAGCTGGGCTACTTCCCAGCTGTGTGACCTTGGGCTTGTGGTTTTGTTACAAGAAAGGGGTCCGGATCTAGACCCAAGAGAGGGTTCTGGAATCTCACGCAAGAAAGAATTCAGGGTGACTCCATAGAGGAAAGTGAAATCAAGTTTATTAAAAAAATAAAGGAATAAAAGAATGGCTACTCCACAGGCAGAGCAGCCCGAGGACTGCTGGTTGCCCATTTTTATGGTTATTTTTGATGATATGTTAAACAAGGGGTGGTTTATTCATGCCTCCCCTTTTTAGACCATATAGGGTAACTTCCTGATGTTGCCATGGCGTTTGTAAACTGTCAGGGTGCTCATGGGAGTGTAGCAGTGAGGACGGCCAGAGGTCACTCTCGTGGCCACTTTAGTTTTGGTGGGTTTGGCCGGCTTTTTTACTGCAACCTGTTTTATCAGCAAGGTCTTTGTGACTTGTATGTTGTGCTGACCTCCTGTCTCATTCTGTGACTTAGAATGCCTTAAGCATCTGGGAATGCAGCCCAGTAGGTTTCAGCCTTATTTTCCCCAGCTTCTGTTCAAGATGGAGTTGCTCTGGTTCACACACCTCTCACAGTTTTACTTCTCTGATTCTCAATTTGCAATTAGTAAAATTAACCCATAACGACTACCCTTGAAGGGGAATTTTTGACCAAACCCTCATCTCTTTCCTACTGAGAACCTCCTACCAGGGAGAAGGTTGGGACAGGGTAGAAGGGGTGGGTGGGCAGGTAGGAAAGGGAGGGACGTTCTATCACCTCCCAGCCCTTCTCTCAGGATGATCAGAAATTAGCCCTTCACCCTCTGCCAGGAACACTCCCCTTAATTTCAGGAGGCCATTGAAGTGGGGTCAAAGTGCAGTCTGCTGGTGAGCTGCCTCTGCCGGAGCCCCTTCCAGGAGCCAGGGCTGGGCTGGGCTGAGAGGAAGCTGAGGCTGTCCCTGTTCCTTCCTCAAGGATTCAAGCCCCGAGATGATGCAGCAGTCGGCCCTGGCCCTGCGGTAAGCATCCCTCCCTGCCCCAAACACCAGCCCAGGAACTGCAGAGCAGAAGGAAGGGAGGGAAATTCAGCCATAGTGGCTTCCGGTTTCCTGAGAGGGAACGGGAAAATGCCAATTTCTGGGTTCCCCTGTGCTAAGAACCTTATATACATTTTCTCACTTACACTTACACTTCATTCTGCATGACCAGCAAGGTGGGTATGATTGGCCGCACAGTACAGATGAGGACACAGGTTCTGATGAGTTAAACTTCTCGCCTGCAGTAACTCACTCATGGAGAAGTGGTGGAGGCCACTTTGGGAGGCCAAGGCAGGCGGATCACTTGAGGTCAGGAGTTCAAGACCAGCCTGACCAACATGGTGAAACCCCATCTCTACTGAAAATATAAAAATTAGCTGGACGTGGTAGCACCTGCTTGTAATCCCAGCTACTTGGGAGGCTGAGACAGGAGAATTGCTTGAACCAGGGAGGCAGAGGTTGCAGTGAGCCAAGATTGCACCACTGCACTCCAGCCTGAGTGACAGAGCAAAAGTTGGTGCCCCCCCACCCACCCCCGACCCCAAAAAGAAGTGGTGGAGGCTGGGCAACAGTTAGCAAAAGCCGTGTTAAGCCCAGGGTCCTGGTGCAACCCTCACCACCCCATGTAGTGTGCTCCCTATGCTAGAACTGTAATAAGTCTGTTGCCTGGTGCACACAGCAAGTTAATATGCTGAGACACCAGGTTGCAGCAGAGAAGGAGGTTTAAACTTAGGGTCACCAAACAAGGAGACGGGAGAGAACCTTAAATCCATCTCCCTGAGGAGTTTGGGGCTGGGGTTTTTAAGGGTTTTGGAGTGGGATGAAGTGTGGAGATCACTGAATGGTGGAAGAGTGCAGGGTGATGTCACAGGACCCGGAGAGGAAGAACACGCATTCTCATGCCGATCTCGTTCCTCTGTGAGAGGCTTCAAGCTGGTGGCTGGAATTTGGGCTTTGAAAAGCACCCTAAGCAATCCTTAAACAAGTCGATCTTGTGATTCTAACGTCAGAAATCCTATCTATAGGAACAATGGAAATACAAATCAATTGTAGTGTCAGGAATCTTATCTATAGTAACACGAGATGAAAGTGGGTCAGTATCTAGTGCTTTGTGACTTTTAGCAACATGGAAGTGAGCCAACATGCAGCCTGATTAATGCTTCGTTATCACCATATTTCTGTCCAGAATTTTCAAGGATGGCTTCAAAAGCAGCAGGTCTGAAACTTTGTGGCGGACAAAAATCACCCAGGGGAGCAAGTTTAAAATGCAGGTTCTCTGGGCCCCACACCTAAACAGTATGATTCTGTAGGTCTAGGATGGAGCCAAGGAACCTGTAGTTTGTAAACTGAAAAGAAAATTCTAAGGCCTGAGAAGTAAAACTGTGAGAGGTGTGTGAACCAGAGCAACTCCATCTTGAACAGAAGCTGGGGAAAATAAGGCTGAAACCTACTGGGCTGCATTCCCAGATGCTTAAGGTGTTCTAAGTCACAGAATGAGACAGGAGGTCAGCACAACATACAAGTCACGAAGACCTTGCTGATAAAACAGGTTGCAGTAAAAAAGCCGGCCAAACCCACCAAAACTAAAGTGGCCACGAGAGTGACCTCTGGCCGTCCTCACTGCTACACTCCCACGAGCACCCTGACAGTTTACAAATGCCACGGTAACATCAGGAAGTTACCCTATATGGTCTAAAAAGGGGAGGCATGAATAAACCACCCCTTGTTTAACATATCATCAAAAATAACCATAAAAATGGGCAACCAGCAGCCCTCGGGCTGCTCTGCCTATGGAGTAGCCATTCTTTTATTCCTTTATTTTTTTAATAAACTTGATTTCACTTTCCTCTATGGAGTCACCCTGAATTCCTTCTTGCGTGAGATCCCAGAACCCTCTCTTGAGTCTAGATCCGGACCCCTTTCTTGTAACAAAACCACAAGCCCAAGGTCACACAGCTGGGAAGTAGCCCAGCTGAAAGAAATAGGAGGAGCCTCCCTATCAATCCCCATTCATTCATTCATTCATTCATTCAACAGAAACGTCCTATGCCCCCAGCATTGTTCTTGATGCTGGGAATGTTGTGGTCTTTCCTGTGTCCAACGCAGTCATATTCTCGCCGACTGTTGGGTGAGAGAAGTGAATTGCTGAAGGCTGATTAAGAAAACCATCAGAAAGTGTACAGCAGAGAATTAAAACAGAGCAGGGAGACTGGGAGTAACCAAGGGTGGGCGGTGGTTGCTTTCGGTCGGGAGGGCAGGGACATTTTTTCGGAGGGAGAAGCGGTTCAGCTGAGCTCTGGGTGAAGAAGGAGCCCATCTTGCCAGAGGAGGATCCAGAGGAAGCTTCCCCCAGCAGAGGCCCCAAGGTGGACAGGGTTTGGCCAGAAACCAAAAACTGAAAGGGACCAGAGAGGAATCCTCAGCCTGCCTTCTCTGACCTTGCTTTGAGCTTTTACAAACTGCTTTAAAAATCTCTTCTTTATTTTAAATTAAAAAAAAATACACACACACACACACACACACACACACACACACATACACAGGGGACTCTGAGCTCTAGAGAACAAGCCAGGTCACCCCGTGGGAGACATGGGCTATTCAGCTGCCCCGGTGCCCTGAGGTCAGGATGACCCTCTGGCTGACCTCAGTCAGGAACCCCAAGTGTGAATGCCCCCCAGTCCTCCTCAAGAGGACACTGAGATAGGGTGGGGAGGGGGTGGCAAGAGCCCAGCCCCTCCTGCACATCACAGCAAGGCGAGGATGTGGGGAAGGAACATGGGCATTTGGAAGCAGGATTCAGCTGGAAGGACAGGCAGGGCCTTGGAGAAGTTGTCCCTGTCACTTTTTCCTGCGCTGGGCCCCCTGGAGGTGGAACCCTGCATCCCAGGTGACCTGAGGCTTGTACCCACCAATGGGTAGGTTTCTGCCTTTGACACACATCACCCCCACCTGGTAGTCCCTGGGTGTGGCTAGGAGGTAGAGTGGGACATGGCCCTGGAGCCAGAGATACCTGGGTTCGAATCCCAACCCTGCCACTTATCAGCCAGTGACTCATCCTTGGAGTTTCAGTTTCTACAGCTGTCAAATGCAGTAACAGTACCAGCGCCTCAAGGTAGGTAAGAGGAGGGGTGAATGGGCACCACAGGTGTTCAGTGTCCACTCCACCTCCCACACTGGGCAGAGTCTAACCTCAGAGGGAACGGGAAGCACAGTAGCTGCCTCTGCCATCCAGGAGCACTGAGAGGGGTAGGAGGAGAACCGAGGCTCCCCTGGGAATCGCTCCTTCCTTGCTGCCTCTCGCCCAGTTTCAATCATTGAATGCTGGTCCAGGACAAGAACTTGCAGCATGGGATGTTCCAAGTCCTGCTGCCTGAGGTCCCACCTGTGCATCTAGCCTCCTAATCTAAATAAATCCCATGTCTTTACCAGTCTGAGGTTCATTCATTCATTCATTCATTCATTCATTCATAATTCATTTATTTGTTCCACAAATCCGTATTGATCACCTACTACATATCAAGCCTGCCCTGGTGATAAGGTGGTCAGAAATGGGAGCACCCCAGGCACAGCTCAGCTCCTGGCCAAAGTGAGAACGGGTTGCAGTCCCTTGCTCCAGGCTTGCTCACCCAACACAAATTTCATCAGCTACCCAACCCCTCAGGGACACTGATCCTGTTCCCTCTTGGGGGTAAATAAATCCTAAGGAATCTAAACCAAGCAGTCTCATCCCACTGTCTTGGGTAACCTCTGGGTTAGGGGAGCCTGTCCTGCAGGGAAGGCTGCTGAGTGGTGCTGGGAGACTTATTAAAAAGACACAGGGGGCCGGGTGCAGTGGCTCATGCCTGTAATCCCAGCACTTTGGGAGGCCGAGGCAGGCAGATCACGAGGTCAGGAGATCGAGACCATCCTGTGGACCTCGTTCTCTCAGCCAGGGGCTTTCCAAAGTTAACCTGAAAAACTATTTTCAGGCCATGATGGGAAGGAGAAGCCAGACATGCCTCATTAAACCCTCCTCCCTTTTGGAACTGCTCATAAGACAGATTCTATTAAGCCTGATAACAAACATTTACAATCTATTAACCTCGATGCCTGCTATCTGGAGGCTTCATCTACATGATAAAACCTTGGTCTCTACAACCGCTTGTCATCACCCAGATGTTCCTTTTTATTGATAATAACTTTTTCAACCAATTGCTCATCAGAAAATCTTTGAATCTGCCTATGACTTGGAAGCCTCTGTTATAAGAAAGGGGTCCAGATCCAGACCCTAAAAGAGGGTTCTTGGATCTCATGCAAGAAGGAATTCAGGGTGAGTCCATAGAGTAAAGTGAAAGTAAGTTTATTAAAAAAGTAAAGGAATAAAAGAATGGCTACTCCATAGACAGAGCAGCCCCAAGGACTGCTGGTTGCCACTTTTATGGTTACTTCTTTATGATATGCTAAACAAGCAGAGGATTATGTATGCCTCTCCTTTTGAGACCATATAGGGTAACTTCCTGATGTTGCCATGGCATTTGTAAACTGTCATGGTGCTGGTGGGAGTGTAGCACTGGGGGACAACCAGAGGCCACTTTTGTAGCCACCTTGCATTTGGTGGGTTTTAGCTGGCTTCTTTACTGCAAACTGTTTTATTAGCAAGGTCTTTATATCCCGTATCTTGTGCCTATCTCCTATGTCATCCTGTGACTTAGAATGCCTTAGCTGTCTAGGAATGCAGCCCGGTGGGTCTCAGCCTCATTTTACCCAGCCCTTGTTCAAGATGGAGTTGGTCTTGTTCTAATGCCTCTGACACCTCCACTTCCAGTTGTCCCGCCTTTCCAGACCGAACCAATACACATCTTACACATATTGACTGATGTCTTATGTCTCCCTAAAATGTATAAAACCAAGCCATACTCCCACCACCTTGGGCACATGTTCTCAGGATCTCCTGAGGGCTCTGTCATGGGCCACCAGTCATTCATGTTTGGCTCAGAATAAATCCTTCAAATATTTTGCAGAGTTTGACTGTTTTGGTCGCCAATTTTTTTTATTTTTATTTTTTTATTATTATTATTATTTTTTAGAGACAGAGTCTCCCTCTGTCACCCAGGCTGGAGTGCAATGGCGTGATCTCGGCTCACTGCAAGCTCCGCCTCCTGGGTTCACCTACCATTCTCCTGCCTCAGCCTCCTGAGTAGCTGGGACTACAGGCGCCTGCCACCATGCCCGGCTAATTTTTGTATTTTTAGTAGAAACAGGGTTTCACCGTGTTAGCCAGGATTGTCTCGATCTTCTGACCTCGTGATCTGCCCACTTTGGCCTCCCAAAGTGCTGGGATTACAGGCGTGAGCCACTGTACCCGGCCTTGGTTGACAGTTTTTAACAAGTGCTTCCCAAGATCCGAATGTACCTGGCCAGGGATTACATGCTGAAAGGTGTGTAGGCCCCCGCTACTCTCTCACCCCCACTACCCCCACTTCCCCTACTCACAGCACCTGGAGCAGACAGAGATCTGTCTCCATTGCCAACCCAGTGACGGAGCAGCTGTTCACATCAAGGTTTATCCATCCTGTGTAGACACAGCTCCCTGGGCTGCCAAACTGGAGACCACATTCCTCACCTGCACCCAAGCCTCCGATGCTTCATCTGTCAAGTAGAAGATAGGGGAGGACTATGCTCAGAGCTCAGCTTGCCACAGGTCACCTTCCTGAAGTCTGGTTGAATATTTGCTTTTGGGTTTTTTTTTCTTAATCTAAATTTATTTATTTATTTATTTTTATTTTTATTTTTGTTTTTTGAGACAGAGTCTTGCTCTGTAGCCCAGCCTGGAGTGCAGTGGCACCATCTTGGCTCACTGCAACCTCTGCCTCCCAAGTCCAAATGATTCTCCTGCCTCAGCCTCCCAAGTAGCTGGGATTATAGGCATCCATCACCATGCTCAGATAATTTTTGTATTTTTAATAAAGACAAGGTTTCGCCATGTTGGCCAGGCTGGTCTTGAACTTCTGACCTCAGGTGATCTGTCTGCCTCAGCTTCCCAAAGTGCTGGGATTACAGGCATGAGCTATAGCGCCTGGCCTAAATGTATTTATTTAAGAAGGAAATTCATATCCCTCTGCATAGGGGAAACGAGTATCGCTTGTCGTAAACAGAGGGTGACCATAAAAATAAATATAATTTCCCTTCGAGAAATGTGCCCCCCATTCGTTGCATCAAGAAGTATGATTCTTATCCTTGAAGATGAATTCGCATAAACTGACCTCACTGTAGTAGCCCTTATCTCACATTAGTTCCCCATGTCTTTCCTAGTGACTTCCCCACAATTTATTGTCCCTTGAAGCCCAAACCCACTTTCCTTTGTTAAAAGGGTATGGAAGCCCTGAGCCTAACCACTTCTTTGAGTTTTACTTATTTTATGTGAACTCTCATGTGTCTAAATATTAATAGAAATTGAGTGTCTTTTCTTCTGCTAATATGTCTTTTGTTAGTTTCATTCACAGGGCCCCAGTGCAGGAAAATAAGAGAATAAAGTCCAGTTGTGGTGGTCCATGCCTGTAGTTCCTGCAACTCAGGAGGCTGAGGCAGAAGGATTGCTTGAACCAGGAAGGTCAAGGCTGTAGTGAGCGGTGATTGTGCCACCACACTCCAGCCTGGGCAACCGAGTGAGACCCCATCACAAAAAAGAAAAAAAAAATGAAAGAAAAAAGAGTAGAGGAAAAGTCTTTCTCCCTGACACTGACCTGCAATTCCCCATCAACACCAAAGTGACCAAAGTGAAAAAGCTCAGGTTACATGACAGAAAAAAAAAAAAAGAAAACATGAGGCACAACAGTCTGTCCATCTTGACTCTCTGGGGAAAGTGTGCCATGGGAAAGTGGCAGGAGAAATACTCTAGTGTAGTAGTCAAGAGCATGGGCTCAGGGTCCCACACACCAGGGTTGTCAGCTCTGGGGTCTCTTGACTCCCAGCTATGAGATCTTAGGTACAAGTCACTGAAACTCTCCGAACCTCAGTTTCTTTACCCATAAAATGGGGATTCTAGTGCTGTCTTCACAAAGTGTTGTAAGGAAGGAATGACAGGAAGAGAGTACTGGGCAGCTCAGGGACCAGGGAGCTCAGGGCAGCTGCTGTTGCCATTGTCGTGGTGGTCATGAGTGGTTCCATTAGCAGCAGCGGTAATATTCACTGACATTTCCTTCTTTCCCCACTGGGCTTGTCCTCACCCAGGGCGGCTTCTTAGAGCTCTATGAAATGATCTGACAAGCCACGGGCAAATGGCCTCTCCTCAGTCACCTCATCTGTGGCTGTCACTGTGACTTGGGGGACCGGGGCAGCCCACGGTGTCACCAACTGGTAATGCTCCCCTTCTGAGACTGCAGCCAGGCTGGCTGAACTTTGAACGGAAGGCTTGCCTGGGCAGCTTTTTGAGCATGGGGAACCACGCTGGTTCAACACACATTGCCTTGGACAGAGAATCCAGGGTTCAACGCTTTCTATACAGCTTACCAGCCATGGCTCTGGGGCAAGCTCCTTAACCTCTCTGTGCCTGAGCCTCTTCATGCCTAGCATGGGGTGTTCTCAGGACCTCCCTCATAGGGTTAATGTGACAATTCAGGAGTCGCAGGAATAGGTCACTGCCAGGGCATCGTGAAGGGCCCTTGGGACACTGTCCACATTGAGACCTGCTCAATGGTATCCAGCAGTAGGAAAACCCTGGGGCGCACAGAGGAGCCACAGTTCCCGTCCCATGAGAAGTTCTGTGCCATGGCCGCCGGGAACCAGCTCAGGCTGGCGGGACTGCCCCAAATGCCAGGATCTGAGAGCCTGGTTCAAGTTCTGGCTTCACTACTAACTTGGAGGCAACCTTAGGTGAGACACTTTTCTCTCTCTCTTGGTTTTCCACTCTGTAAGATGAGATGTTGTGAGGTGCAAATTGGGTCATGGATTTGAAAACACTTTGAAAAGCATAAAATGTGAAAAGGTCTGTGTAGAAGGGAAGTCTGTAAACTGAGTCGTTAGAACTTCAACTAGATGTTCAAGAGGACAGTATAGCTGTCTCTAGATAGAGTTTCTTAAGACAATCACATGTGACCATTGCTTGTAAATCCGTACAGAAGACGTAGCAATCACTTGCTTGCAACCCACGAGTTTATTTGAAACCTGAGTAATCTCAGCGTCCAGCAGCTGGTTCACTTTGATTTATAGGAAAACAATTATGCAACATTCTGAATTTACTGGATCAACAGTTTAGAACTGATGACTCAAAGAGACATGGTAACTAAAGAATTGTCAGGTTCTCTGAATCAGACTTGCCCTGATTTGATGAATGAGTTGTTCACTGATTCTCAGAATCGACCATTTTGGAATTGATGCATAAGTTACCTTGAGTTCCAACTTTTCTTTCTGTAAGGTTTATCTCACTATCCCCCCAACTCTTTGCTGAGCCAGGAATAGGTCACTGCCAGGGCATTAACACAACGACCCAAAATTATTTTTAAAAGGTTAACCAAATTATAGGGGTTGTATTCAGTTCAAAAAGGCAAAGAGGTGCATAACACATTTAAAGAAAATGTTCTATCAAAAGATGAAAAATGTTTTAAATACATTTTTATTATTTTATTTTATATGTGGCAAGGTCTTCCTCTGTTGCCCAGGCTAGAGAGCAGTGCACGTCTCACTGCAGCCTTGATCTCCTGGGCTCAAGCGGTCCTCCCACCTCAGCCTCCAGAATAGCTGGGACTACAGGTGCACACCACTGTGCCTGGCTAATTTTTAATTTCTTTTTTTGTAGAGATGGGGTCTCACTATGTTGGCCAGGGGAGTCTTGAACTCCTGGCCTTAAGTGATTCTCCTCACTTGGTCTCTCAAAGTGTTAGGATTGCAGGTGTGAGCCACTGTGCCGAGCTTCAGTACATTTTTAAAGGAGAAAGCTATAAAATGTCCACGTTAGGGGGCTGATGATGGTGATGTTTTGTTCTTTACTCATTAGGAGGGTGCACCTCCTACCCCTCTACCCCTGAGTGGTGCACAGTCCCACATTTAGAAACCTAAAAAATTAGTACCAGGACCAAAGCTTGTCTCAGTCTCTGGGTATGTCATCAGGTATACCTGTGGATATGTATGAATAGATCAAGTAAGCTTTGCTCATCTCTTGGCGCGAAATAACAAAATAGCATGTGTGAGTGACCCATATGGCTCCCTAGGGCTTGCACCCCTTCCCAGTGTCCCACACCTGACCATCGGTTGCATCACTGGGGAGCTGGTTGGCAGATACAGATGTCCAGGCCCTAGACCGTCTGTGCTGATTCCTTTCGGAGCTCTGGTCATTCCGATGCAGCCCTTCTACCTGTCAGTCCCTGGGACAGCCTCAGAATCCACCAGGTCCCAGCCAGGCAGAGCTTTCTCCTCTCCCCTAGGCCTGGATTCCTCCTGTCTCAGGGGAGGCTGTGCCGTGCCACTGGGGAGAGGTGCTCACTGAACAGGAGTCACGAGGTTCCCCCTGTGGGAAGAGGAGGCTGAGTGATGGTAAATCAGACCCTTTACACACAGCGCATGCCAATCTCTGCTAGCTTTGGTGGAGATGGAGCTGAGGGGTTCATGGCAAATTGCCACCTTCCTGCTTAGACATAGCTGCTTTCATTTTTGTTTTTAAGACAGGTCCTCACTCTGTCACCCAGGCTGGAGTGCAGTGGCATGATTACAGCTCACTGCAACCTCAACCTCCTGGGTTCAAGCAATCCTCCCACCTCAGTTTCCTGAGTAGCTGGGATTACAGGTGTGGACCACCACATCCAGATAATTTTTAAATATTTTGTAGAGATGGAATCTCACTGTGTTGCCCAGGCTGGTCTCAAACTCCTGGGCTCAAGCAATCTGCCCGCTTTGGCCTACCACAGTGCTGGAATTACAGGCGTGAGTCACTACAGCCTCTTGGTTCAACTCAAAATGCTTTCACCAGCCTCCTGTTCTCATCACAATGTGGAGTTCTTGCTTGTTGCATGTCAGTCCCTGGGAGATTAACAGGTGGTGGTGGTTGGGGAGTGGGGGTGGGGGATGTGGTGGTCTCAGTGCCTAGCCCACGCCTGGCACAATAAATGTGTGTTGAAGCACTAACTGCGGGTATTTGAGCAGATGAATGAACCGGTGTGGGAGCCAGAAGAGAAAGGAGGACCTCTGCTGGGGAAGCAGGGGAAGTGCATGGAGGGAGGGATTTTGCCGGTGGGGTAGGCGGACAGGCGTTCCAGACAGAGGGCATCACCCAGGCAAAGGCTGGAAGTGTTGAGATGTGCCACTTTGGGACGGGCTGCAGGGCTGTGTGCCCTGGACCCAGCTTGGATCTCCCCACAGGTGCTGTCTCCCCCGTGATTGCTGCTACTCCCTCTTGACAGCTCACCAGCGCTCCCTTAAGTGGGAACGATGCAATTCCAGCGTCACCGGTGGCCACATCCAGTGTAGTCAGTGTTTCATGGGGCAGCCTAGGAAGACGAGATGAGGGGCTACCTTCTGCCCTAGACACCTGCCCTGGCCCCTAGGACTTGGGTTTCGGTTCGATGGTTGGAGTCAAAACTCTTGGGCTGGGGTTTTGTGGTCCTCTTCCATGACAGGTGTCATTGGTTGAGCACCTACTGTATATAGGGCCCTGTACTGGATGCTTTGTGTGCATTGTCTTATCAAATACTCCCAGCAACCTAGTGAGAAAAGTGTCATTAGCCCACTTGACAGCAGAGACCACTGAGACTTAGATAATTGAAATCACCTGTCTGAGGTCACACGGTGAGGAAACACACAGGGCCAAGATATGAGCCCTGATCTGATTTTAAGGCCCTTACAACACAAGCTCTGTGTGATTTCAAACCCAGTGGCTTGGATGTCTGTCCCACAGAGAAGCCAATACCTGTGCTTGTGTGGCTAGTTCCTGCGCTGGGCGGTCAGTGAACACCTTGAGACTGATGCCCTCAGAGCCTTGGAGATTCCAGGCCAGAAGCCCAGTTCCATTTGTTTGTTTGTTTTGTTTGTTTGTTTTGCGTTTGTGTGTGTGTGTTTGTTTGTTTGTTTTTTGAGACAGAGTCTTGCTCTGTCACCCAGGCTGGAGTGCAGTGGCACAATCTTGGCTCACTGCAACCTCCATCTCCTGGGTTCAAGTGACTCTACTCCTTCGGCCTCCCAAGTAGCTGGGACTACAGGCACCCACCACCATGTCTGGCTAATTTTTGTATTTTTGGTAGAGACCAGGTTTCACCATGTTGGCTAGGCTGGTCTCGAACTCTTGACCTCAGGTGATCTACCTGCCTCAGCCTCCCAAAGTGCTGGGATTACAGGTGTGAGCCACCACACCCAACCTCAGAGGCCAGTTCTGATCTAATGTTTGAAGACAAAAGAGAAGGATGAGGGGGAGTCCAGGGACACTGAGCCCCAGGGGAGCCTTTGGGGGTTTGTTTAATTAAGGCTAAGACACTAAAGTCACTCAGACACCTGCAACTTCAGAGCCAGAAGGGCCCTGAAAGGTTATGGGAATGAGGGTGTCTCAGATCCTTTTGAAGGCAACCCACGAAATGTATTAAAATTGACATCTGGACCCAGTCAACCCACACATACACAGCCAGCATAGACACATAATGTGCTGAAGCAGCACTTTATTACTTGTGATATATTAACACACACATGTGCACACACACTGGATGCAACCGTCTAAACTGATTTCATGACCCACTAGTGGACAGGGACTGCAGTTTTTCAAACAAGATCTATCAATTCTTCTGTAAAGATGAAAAGCCAAGGCCCATGACAGGTAAGAAGGCTGCCCAAAGTGAGTACATGTGCAAAGTCATGACTAGAGCCTGGTGTTCAGTTTCTTTTTACTTTTCTTTTCTTTTTATATTATTTATTTATTTATTTATTTTTGAGATGGAGTCTTGCTCTGTTGCCCAGGCTGGAGTGCAGTGGCACAATCTCGGCTCATTGCAAGCTCTGCCTCCCGGGTCCACTCCATTCTCCTGCCTCAGCCTCCCGAGTAGCTGGGACTACAGGCACCCACCACCACACCTGGTTATTTTTTGTGTTTTTAGTAAAGATGGGGTTTCACCATGTTAGCCAGGATGTTCTCGATCTCCTGACCTCGTGACCTGCCTGCCTCAGCCTCCCAAAGTGCTGGAATTACAGGCGTGAGCCACCGTGCCCGGCCCCGAGCCCGGCGTTTAGTTTCTAATACTTCTAGTTACCCAAAACTGTGGTTAATAGAATGTTAGCCCATCTTAGTATGTATGAGGTACTTGGATAATTTGGGGTACAAGACACTGGACTGGACCTTACAGCTACAGAGGGTCTAATTCTGTGCTTCTAAGGGAGTTCAGAAGGTGCTTCAAATGCCTCTGGCCAGTAAGAGACCCAATGGGAGTCCTGGGGGCCAGTCTTCCCCCAGACCAGGTTTTCTGTGTTGAGTTCCTAATTGACTTCTGCCTCTCATGCTGTGAAATCTGACTCCTGGGTGTGGTTCCCCAGAAGACACAACTGTGACCCCTGCCCTCTGGGCACCACTGATGGCAGTCATCATGTAGAGGCATGCATGGGATTTAACTCATGGACATTTACTGGATGCTCCCTCTGTGCCAGACCCTGTGCCAAGCAGAGTGGAGAGTGGTGAGAGCACCGAGGCCTAGGCTCTGTGCCAGTGGGCCCAGCCTTGGGATTTGCAGGGACCCAGGCTCAAATCCCCACTCTGCCCATCTCTGATTGCATGGCCTAGGGCACACGTTCAGCCTCAAATTGAAAGTTACTCCCTCATTAAGTGGGATGATTACATGTAGTTGTTGGGCTGTTGGAAAGATTCAATGAGATAACCTGTAGGAAAGTCCCTGGCACCTGGTAGACAATCAGCAGGTGGTAGCTCTTATTATCGTTACTGATTTTAAAAATGCAATGAATAGCTAGAGATAGGGGATGAACATTCCAGAGGGGGAAGAAACAGCAAGAGCAAGGGCAGAAAGGTGGGAAAACCAGGGCAAGAGCAGAGAGTGGAGGTTTGAGAGGTGGGGAATAATTGGGAATTCAAACTGGAAAGGCAGTGCCGCCACAGCGAAGAACCTTAATGTCAGGCTGAGGAACTTGGCAATGGGGAGCCATTGAAGGCCTTAGAGGAAGGGAGTGATGCAACTGGAGTTCATGAAAGAGAAGGTGGTCAGCAGACCCTTGATTGATAATATCAAACCCTTGCCAGGGAAGACACTGTATAGTTGTGGGTTTTCTAAATTCAGCAAGGAAAGGGACTCTGGCACCACCCTGGGAAGGTCTTGACACCTGGGTCAGGGTAGAGGTGGGATGGTCTGTCTGGCCAGAAGTGAGAACTCCAGATTTCTTCCCTGGCTGATCCAGGTTCCAGGAGCAAGTACCAGAAGCAGATCTGCAAGTGTGACCTGAATTTGGCTTCGTGTGTGCAGCAGCACCTGGACACGGACAATGGTTGAAAGCTCATTTTCAGCAGGAAGCTCATTTTCAGCAAGAAGACAGTTTCCTGTGGGATACTGGGGGACTGAGTTAAAGACTCTCAGCCCCCTGAGGACACCACCTAGCATTCCAGTCCTAATGCAATGCCCATCCCCTTACCCAGCCCAGCCCAGCCCAGGGAGACCTCAGGGACAGGGAGGTCACCGGTGAGCCCAGCTCTCATCCAGACTGCCCACTGCAGATGTCGAAATCCCACAATCACTGTGTTGTCTGCCCGACTCATTGGTTTTCTCTGTTTCCACACTGGTATGTGAGTTCCCCGAGGAGCTGCGTCTCAGTCATTTACTTATTTATTCAGTCACTCATTCATTCAACAAACATTTTCCTAGCACCTGCTATGGTCCAAGCATCTTGGCATGTTGATACAGGCACTGGGAAGCCTGTATCAACCAGGATTTGATATAAGCAACAGAACTACTAGGAGATACCTATATATAAAATAAGGGATGTATTATAGGGATTTAGCTTGCTATGATTATGGGAGCCAGTAAAATGGTGCGGGTGGGGCTGTTTCTGTTCCATGTGGCCTGCAGTCCCATGTCCCAAGTGGCAAGGCAGAGTGGAACTACAAGGATGAGTAGAGCCCCATGAGGACAGACAATGACACCCTTCAGCCTCTGGCTACCCCCACGTCTTCCATGTTGATGACACAGTGTCTTCCAAGGGAAGCCAGTGCCCTTCCTCATGGAACCAAGTATGCTCCTGGTTCCGAAGTAAGAGGATCTGAAGATGCTGTGCCAGGACCTGGAGTTGCTGCAGCTCCCAGTGCTTCCCCACACCAACACCATGAGCCAGCACATAAAGGCCAGCATGCATTGGCTGCAACAGCATTTCATGCCCTGTTCCAACTATGAGATTGTAAAAGTTAAGTTACTCCATACCAGTTTCCAAATCTTATACAAGACATCTCTTGAGACCCATGCTAACCTGGAACTCCGCAGGGAAGGTAATTCTAGGAAATGAAACTTCAGCTTAATTAAGTGAAATAATACAAACCCCTGAGAGTCCACCCCTTGTTGACTTGGCACCTATATGCCCCTCTTCCAGACAAAGGCAATAGCCACATCCTGCCAAGCATAATGCGATTTTCCCTGTATACAATCTAAAACAAGCTAACCTCTCCCCAAAGTGGATAGAGGATACAAAGTCCTTTTATCCATCTTTAGGCAATGTTCATTTCTATTCTAGTTGAGTGACAATACCTTTTGATATCCTCTGACCTGAATATTGAGATATAAGGTTAACAACACTAATACACCCTATGTAAACAGCAGCACTCCAGATGAGGCTGCAATGCTGCAGCTGTCCACTGTCAGGGAATGGTAGCATATGTGGAGAGCCATCTGTAAAACAGGCCTGGGTCTTTTTCCTTCTCCTGCATCTGGCCACAGGGAACTTGCCATGAACTCATAGGTACAGGCGACGGAGGAGGCTTGTGGCAGGCAAGCTGGGGCCACGGGGATGCTCATACAACTTACTTGGGCCTTCAGAGGCTATTCAAGCCCGATTTCAGGCAGACCATTTCCATTTGACTTGCAATTGCTGCTATCCATGCTGAACTTTGTCTTGATGGGCCTGTTAACACCCAGTTCATGATAGGCATCTCAGGACTCATGATAACTTGGTAACCTGAGGTCAAGCATTCAGTGTCCACCAAGACCTGCTGGCAAGCCAGATACTGTTTCTCAAAAGAAGAGTAGTCCTATGCAGTTGATGGCATGGCTTTGCTCCAAAACCCTTAAGGTCTGCCCTATGCTTTACTCACAGAGGCCCCTCTGAGCTTCTATGTAGCATCTCTATGTGCATATACACGTCAAGCACCATTGCATCTGCTGGGTCATACCACCCAAGTGGCAGAGCCACTTGCATGGCAGCCTGGACCTTTTTGTTCTAGGCCCCACTCAAAACAAGCAACTGTTCAGGTCGATTGGTAAGTGGGTTGAAGTGGTACTTCATTGGTACCATTGGTAAAGGGTACTTCAGTGGTACTTTAACCTGAAACATTAGCTATATCTCTAAAATCTGAAGTGCCCACAAGGCACTGTGCTTTCTTCTCAATAGATGGGAGGGCCAGATGCTGTGACTTGTCCCACCTTTTGAAAGGGATATCTCAACATGCCCCAGACTGAAGGACCCCCTGGAAAATGCCACTGCAGTAGCAGGCTCCTGAATTCTTGTGGGATTTTCCCCCCTAAGGCACATACTTGTCATACATGTCATCACCAATGCTGACGTCCGGTGGGATGCAAAGATAATCAAGGTCCCTCTGGACTAGATGATGGCATAGAGCTGGAGAGTCAATGTAGTCCTGCAGTTGGAAAGTGTAAGTGTATTGCTGTCCCTTCAAGCTGAGAGCAAATGCTTCTGACAGTTTTACTAATAGGTATAAGGAAAAAGTCATTCTGCAGTGGAATAATTATAAAACAGGTGCCAGAGGATGTGTTGATTGGCTGCAGCAACAAAACTACAGCAGCTGTGATTGGAGGCATTGCTTGATTAAGTTTGCAGTACTCCACTGGCTTTCTTTAACAGGCATCTGTCTTCCATACAGGTAGACAAAGAAGCATTAATGTCCTGTATGCCAATTTTATTTTGTAGAAGCAGGGCCTCACTATGTTGCCCAGGCTAATCTCAAACTCCTGGGCTCAGTGAATCCTCCCACTACAGCCTCCCAAAGCACGAGGATTATAAACGTAATCCATCATGCCTGGCCCTGTCTGTGGATCTTGAGTGAGATTTTAAAGCCTTGAGACCATCACTTTCTTTTTCCAAGTTCTCCAACCCATAATATAATTTTTCTGTTTCCACTAAAGCACTCTGTGCCATCAACGACTTGGTCTCCCTTGAACAGGTGTGTACAGAGGTGATCATTTAAGCAGCTGTTTTATCTCTTCAGGCTGTGGTCAATCAATGTTCCCCTTACCACTAAAAACCAGTCGTTTATGCCTTTAATTCTAATCAAATAAGAAAACCAATTCCAGATGACCCAGAAGCAATTCAAAGAGCCCATCCTTCTGGCTCTGTTCCTCAGAAAACTCTCCTAGTACCAAATTCTGAAGAGGTTAAGGAGTTCAGGCAGAAAGGCAAAAGTATTCTTATACAACAATATTTTTTGGTAGAGATTTGACCTGGTACAGATGGGACTGCTGGCTTAGTCCTTCATAGGAGGCTGTTTCTCCTGTGCCAGGTGCTACAGCTTGAAGTTAGCAAGGCACACAGTCTGAAACGGAAGATGGGTGTGAAGGGGCAGGAGACAGCAAGGACAAATTGGAACCTGGGAGGATGCATGAAACCCAAAAGAACAAACAAGAACCGGATGGGTCTCAATACCTTCCAGCCTAGCTTCATTGCCTATGCACCCTGCAGGGGAAGCTGGTTCCCTTACTTACAGAGCTAAACACACATCTGGACCAAGGTCAGAGAAGTTAAACAAAGAAATCCAGCAGGCTCGCCCCAGCAAGGCAAGCCAGCAGATCCGTGATCCGTGGGCCTGAGCCATAAACACACCATGCCCTGCTCCCAAGTGTAAAGAGAATATGACTGCACTTCCCATCTGCCTTCCAAATCTCAACAAAACATCTCTTTGGGCCCTAAACTACAGCAACTAACCAGAACCTAACCCAGAACTCTACAGGGAAAGGAATTCTGGGAAACATAGCTTAGCTAAAGTTACACAATCCAAACTTGCCACACCCACCCTGAACAAAACAAAATATATTTTCCCTGGTGCCTGTTGCAAGACCTGGCCCCAGCTCCAAGCTTCCCCTGTGTGATGTTCTACTAAGAACACAGTTTTGGGCTGAGGTGGGAGGATCGCTTGAGGCCAGGAGTTCAAGCCCAGCCGGGGCAACATAACAAAAGCCTCAGTTCTACAAAAAAATAAAATTAGCAAGGTGTAGTGGTACATGCCTGTAGTCCTAGCAACTCTGGAGGCTGAGGTGGGAGGATCACTTGAGCCCAGGGGTTTGCGGCTGTAGTGAGTTATGATCGTGCCACTGCAGTCCAGCTTAGGTGACAAAGTGAGATCCTGTTGCTGGAAAAAAAAAAAAAAAAAGAGAGACCATAAAACATGGCTTTGAGATCGACAGACTGCTTCCTTCCCACCTCTCTTCCTTATTACCTGTGCGGTCTCAAGCAAAACACTTCACGTTCCTGGGTGTCAGGTCCCACCCCTCACATGGGAATCAAAACAGCAGCCTCACTGGGCAGTTAATAATGTCTACATGGTGTCCCGCACAAAGAAGAAACTCCAGTCAGGCTCGGTGGCTCAAACCTGTAATCCCAGCACTTTGAGAGGCCGAAGCAGGTGGATCACCTGATGTTAGGAGTTCGAGACCAGCCTGGTCAACATGGTGAAACCCTGTCTCCATCAAAACCACAAAATTAGCTGGGCATGGTGGTGCATGCCTGTAATCCTAGCTACTCAGGAGGCTGAGGCAGGAGAATCGCTTGAACCTGGGAGGCGGAGGTGGCAGTGAGCCAAGACCACGCCATTGCACTCTAGCCTGGGTGACAAGAGCAAAACTCCATCTCAAAAAAGAAGAAGAAGAAAGAAGAAGAAGGAGGAGGAGGAGGAGGGAGGAGGAGGAGAAGGGAGGAGGAGGAGGAAGAAGAAGGAGGAGGAGGGAGGAGGAGGAGGACGAGGAGGAGGAGGAGGACGAGGAGGAGGAGAAGGAGGACGAGGAGGACGAGGAGGAGGACGAGGAGGAGGAGGAGGAGGAGGAGAAGAAGAAGGAAGAAGAAGAAGAAACTCCATACACCTCCTACTTCATTAGCCCACCTTAGCTCTGTCCTCCTCCCTTGCATCCTGATCAGTGGGCTTTACCTTTGAGGCCTTTTCAGTTTGGTAACAACTACAAGGGAGCTCCCGCTGCCCAACCCCTCTGTACATATGCTTATAGAGATCATTTTACTTATGTTTGGAGGCTCACATTTGTGACTGAAGCCCAATTCAGATGACAGTAAAGGATCTGTATGTACAGGGCAATCTGTCCATTAAGGATGTATAAAGATCTAGCTAGGGAGGCACTGCGATCTGATCTGTATGTTTCACTAGCTCTCTTAAAATGGGATGACCTCCCTGATGGTTCTCCTGCCAGCCAAGGGATCAGCAAATGCAACAGTCAAGGAGAACGCCTTTTCCCAAGTTTCGAGGCTCCCTTAGCTCTCATGTCCCCAGAACTGCTCACAGCAGCCAAGGTGGAAGACAGCAATGGGATCTCCTCCACTGAGGATGAAGCCCAGAGCCGTAGACTGACTGACCACCTGGGGACAGCCTCCAGAATCCAAAGAGGCAGTTGGAGCAGAGAAGACATGGAGCTGGTCCTCAGCTGGAATCCAGGGGCTCCCCCGATGAACCCCTAATGTGGATGAGTCCCTGAACTGCTCCTTTTGTGGGCTGGGATTGAAGGCAATGTGGGATAGTGGCCAGAGCCCAGGGTTCAGGGTTTAAAGTTAGGATCTGAGGTCGAATCCTACTTCTGCTGTTGATGTGCTGTGTGACTTTTGGACGGTCTCCTAACCTTTCTGTACCTCAATTTCTTGGTAGATAAATGAAGGTTCTCTATGATTCCTTCCAGCTCAAACCCATGACAGCCTATAGTGTTGCCTTCATAACCTCGTGGCATCCCGCTCCTGTGTGGATGCTGGGACTCTGAGCTGGGATGTGCCAATGAGAAGGGCCTGCCCACAGCCACCTCCAGCAGAACTTACCAGCAAAACACTGCTCTGCCTCCCACCTGACTCTCACGGGAGAAGGGAGAGGTCTGGACTGGGTTCTCTTCTCTGTCATCCAGAATATCACGATTGAAGGAAAATGGAATTAGAGTGAAGCCTTCAATTTCCCCCACATACCCATTCAAAATTGGATCTGGGAAACGGCTTTGATTTTAAATATTTCATGAGCAAATTCGGCATTTAAGTCCCTCCCTGTGTGGCATTGTCAAATATAGACACCGAGTCTAAATCAAACTTTTCTAAAGCACTGGTGCATTCAGGGTAATCTCATAAAATTAAATTTTATTTTGAAAACATTCACCACTAGAGCTTTTTAAATATAGACCCTATTTATCATGCAGTTATTTTGGGGTATGTCGGAATAAAGAAGCCACAGGTACTTTCTTGGAAGGACGTTCCTTTGTTTTGGAATACATCCTTTCTTCTTGCAGTCTTGGTATCAGAACAAACATCCTTTCTTTTGTGAATTGATAGACGGGTTGGTTTTTTAAATGTCCTTACTTTGTAAAAAAATAAACCCCATAGCTGACACCTATTTAAAACAAATTCCTGCTGTGTGAAATCCTAGAATCTTAGCATCCCCCATATCAGCATCAAGGTGGGCTTTAGAAGTCTCATTTTACATTGCAAGGAACAAGACAGTTTCTTTCTCAAATAGACTGAAAGTCAGAGAGGTTCAGTAATGGGTCCAAGACCACACAGCTGAAGAAACCAGCACTGGGATCTCAATGCCACCCTCTCTGGCCTGGAAGCTGAAGCTGGCGTAATCACCAGTTATCTTTCCCCCACCCCATCGAGGAAGAATGAGACCCAACACTGGAGAGGACCCCAAGGTTTAAGGAAATAAGCCCAAGAGAAAGCCTGAAGCTCATCCCAGAAAACCCTGCATTTACTAATCTTCTTTTCTGTCTCTGAGATAACGTAGATAACTTTGGGTTTATTACCCCAGCGGCAGAGAAGGAGGCACCAGCGATCCCCCACAGCAGAGGAAAATGTCTGTGTGGTTTTTATTAGCCTTGAGAATGAATTTTATTTAATATCCATACACCAGATTTAGAGAGTCAATTTGGCTCTTCCTGTGTAAAAATTCTCTGGAGGGTGGCGGTGGTGATAATCTGATCGCAGAAGCTGAGAAGTAAGTGCATCTCAGGAAAGTGTTCCAACTGGAGCCAGGACGCTGTCTTCAGAGAAGAAAAGAGACATGGCCAACCCTGAGTTGGTGGAGAGCTCTTGGCACCAGAGGGGCTGCCCTCAGAAGTAGAGGCCTAGGGACCCTGGGACCCTACCAAGTCCTGTGACCAGAGTCACTCTCCAGGGACTTGCTAGAGGGTACAGTGTGGCCCTGGGGGTCCTCCAAGCTTCGAGAAAGACTGAGGTCTGTGACTTAGGAGCCTCTCTCAGGAATCCAGCAGAGTCGGAACTCTGTGTTGTAGAAAAACAGAGCAAAAGTCTTGGTCTGGGAGGAGCTCGCTGGGGAGGCCTAGGAGCAGAGGATGTTGGGAAAGTATTGGTACTGCGGGTTGTAGCTCCATAGGTTTCTCTTGAGGCAGTAGACGAGCTTCCGGTCACAGGCACAGAGCTGCACATGGCAGAAGGGCCCAGGCTCTGCAACAGGACACCAAGAGCAGAATGAGGGCGGGAAGAGCATGCTCCAGTCTCAGCAGAGACCCCATGGACCTCCTGCTCCAAGGAGCTTTCAGCCTGATGAAAGAGGCATGGCTCCTAAATCAGGGGAATAGAGAATCTGATGGAAGGGGCGCAGCTGCTGCTCAGGGTGAGGTTTCAGTTCAAGAGACAGTTCCTGCCCTCAGGGAGTTCCCAGTCTGATAGAGGAAGCACCTTCCTTCCTCTGGGGGACTCCCAGTCTGATAATGGAGGCAGCTGCTGCTCTGGAGGAACTCTCATTCTCACAGAGCAGAACCATCCCCAGACTTAGCCTTGAACTCAGAGGCCTTGGGCCTGAATCGTGCTGTGTGTACTGGCAGGCCTTCAAGCTTCTGTTTCCTGATGTCTAAAATGGAGGAGACTAAACCTACTCTATAGGTATATTTGGGGGGAATCAAGGAAAAGGAAGCATGTCAAGCATTTGCACCCGGTGGATGCTAAGATGTTTCAGCCCTACCCTGGGGGACTGATATAGCCGCAGTAATCCTGCTCCTCTCATCCCAGTTCTGTACCCAACCCCTCCTCCCTCAACAAGATACAGGCTGGCTGTCCTCTAGGGCAGCTGAACTTAAAGTCTGGTGCTCTTCCAATGGCCTGAACGGGAAGCCCCAGCCTTACCGCAGGTGACCAGGCCCCATGCGAATCTGTATTTGTAGGACTGTGTCCGAATATTGCAGCCCTTCTCCTCCAGCCGCCCATAGCAGTGGTCATGCACCCAACAGCACCTGTCCATGCAAGAGACTTAGATCCCAAGTGGGAGGGATGCCCTCCTGACCCCCATCCCTAATAGAAGCAAAAATTCAACCATGTCACTTTAGCAGAGGCCACCTTGGTGGACGCGATGTGGCAGAGAGGATCTTGTAGTGTGACTGAGTAATTTTCTGTTCCTCATTTCCAGCCAGCAGGTCATGGACCCTCGTTTTCCTCCTGGTCTCGTGATTAGACTACATTTTCCAGCCTCCCTTGCAGGTAGGTGTGGCCACATGACTTGGTCCCAGCCAGGTGAGGTAGGTGGAATTAATGCACTCCACCTCCAGACCTGCCCAGACAAACCTCCCACACTTTACTCCACTGTCCCTCTGCCTCCATCCTTTGGCTGGATGGAGATGACCCAGCGTTCTGAGGATTCCGAGGCCATAGGTGATGGCAGAACTACAAGATGGGAGGAGCCAACGTGTGATTCATACTGAACTGTTATGTGAGCCAGAAATAAACTTCTCATATCACAGGTCCCGCATCTGTGGATCAACCAATATGGATGGAAAATGTAAGCAGGCCTAATTTCTTGTGTCTGTACTAAACGTGTACATACTTTTTTCTTGTCATTATTCCCAAACAATACAACAACAACTTCCATAGCATTTACATTGTATCAGCTATGACAAGTAGTCTAGAAATGATTTAAAGTATATGATCACAGCCGGGCGCAGTAGCTCACGCCTATAATCTCAGCAGTTTGGAAGGCCAAGGCAGGTAGACTGCTAAAGTCCAGGAGTTTGAGACCAGCCTGGGCAACATGGTGAAACCCTGTCTCTACTTAAAAATATACAAAAAATCAGCCAGGCATGGTGGCACGCGCCTGTAGTCCCAGCTACTCAGGAGGCTGAGGTGGGAGAATCACCTGAGCACAGAAGGTCGAGGATGCAGTGAGCTGAGATCGCACCATTGCACTCCAGCCTGGGTAACCACTGAGACCCTGTCTCAAAGAAAAAAAAAAAAAAGCTTGGGGGGATACAATCACATAGGTTATATGCAAATACTATGCCATTTTATATCAGGGACTAGAGCATCTGCAGATTTTGGTATCCACGGGGATGGATCCTGGAACCAGTCCACGGGATGACTGTATGTTAGGTGTAGCAGACTGCATATAAAAGGTTTTCTTGGTTTACAGAAAAATTGAGATCTTACAGAGGAAACACCTAGTTCCTCCTATTACTAACATCTTATATTAGTATGATACCCTTGTTAGAATTAGTGAACCAATATTGATACATTATTAATGAAAATTATTCACTAAATAATAGTACATCATTATTATCTTACTAATTGTAAAAAAAAAAAAAAAAAAAAAAGCCGTAATCAGAGTTCCCTAGTTTTTAACCTAATGTCGTTTTTCTGTCCCAGGATCCCACTGGGGATGCCATGTTACATTTCATTGTCTTGTCCTTCTTTTTTTTTTTTTTTTTTTTTGAGATGGAGTTTTGCTCTCATTGCCCAGGCTGGAGTGCAATGGCATGATCTCAGCTCACTACCGCAACCTCTGCTTCCCAGGTTCAAGCAATTCTCCTGCCTCAGCCGTCTGAGTAGCTGGGATTACAGGCATGCGCCACCATGCCCAGATAATTTTGTAAATTTTAAGTAGAGATGGGGTTTTTCCACATTGGTCAGGCTGGTCTTGAACTTCTGACCTCAGGTGATCAGGTGATCCACCCCTCTCGGCCTCCCAAAGTGCTGGGATTACAGGCATGAGCCATCGTGTCTGGCCCATTGTCTTGTCTCTTTAGGCCCCTCTTGTTTGTGGCAGTTCCTCACACTTTCCTTGTTTTTGACTGTTTTGAGGGGTACTGGTTAGATATTTTATAAGATGCCCACTATTGGGATTTGTCTGATATTCTTTTTTCTCATAAGACTGGAGTTTGGGGTTATTTTGTTGCTAAATTGTTCCAGTGTACACTGGGGGCTCTTTCAGTCGGCACAGGTGCCCCTTGTCACATCCCCATCAATGTGGGCTTTCATTTTGTTTGTGTTTATTTAAGCACTTCCTTACTTTTTGGCACTAAAAGAAGTTCCAGGTTCATCTTGTATATTTCCTGCCTTGGTCCTAGAATTGGCCATTTCTTCAAGGAACCCTGGCTATATATGAATATGTATATATATAAAATTTATATTATATATAATTTATATTTATATATATATATATGACTTGGAAGGGGCCTTCTATTGAAGAATGACATTGGAAACTAGATCTAGGCATTAAGTGTGCTTGTTGCTACTGGGGTGTCATTTCTTTTAGACCCTCTCCACTGATAGCAAAAGAATGTTTCTATTTGCCCATGTGTATAAAAAAAAGTATATGATCACACAGGTTATATGCACATACTGTGCCATTTTATATCAGGGACTAGAGCATCTGCAGATTTTGATATTCACAGGGGTCCTGGAACCAGTCCGAGGGATGACTGTATGTTAGGTGTAGCAGATTGCACATAAAAAGTATTCTTGGTTTACAGAAAAACTGAGAAGATCTAACAGAGGAAACACCATTTTCTCCTATTACTTACATCTTATATGATACTAATATATCCACGCTATCTATGCATACTGCTACCTATGCATACTTCCACATGTAAACATCTGCATCTACAATAAGCTAAACAGGAGTCCATACTGACATCTCCAACTCTAGTCCTTTTGCACATGGATCATTCTGGCTTCCTGCCCTGACTTATCCCACTCCAACAGTGAGAAACTTGGCCCCAACCATCTGTCCTTCATTTGCTTAATCATCCCTTTCCTTTATATATGTCTAGCAGTATCGGAATTGTTAACCCAGCTGGGTATGCTTTCCAAGGAACAAAATCTCCCATTTCACACATTCTTCTAGAACTTTAGCACTTCCCGATCAAGAGGTGGACTCTAGATACCCTCCCTCTTAAAGCCTTTGTGACTGTCTTGACCAAGAGGACAGTGTAAGTGACACAATGGGATTTCTGAGGCTGACCATAAAACAGCATACTCTTTGGTCTTGCAGTTTGGGGACACTCAGTCTTGCAACCCAAGAGTCACCATGCTGGGAGGAATCCTGAACATCCTTGGAGAGGCCTAAGTGACAGGAATTGAGGCCTCTGACCCGCTCCTACGCCAGGAGATGCTGACCACTTGCCAGCCATAGGAGTGAGCCATCTGGAAGGTGGATTGTCCAGCCCCAGTTGTCCAAGCTGAAGCTGAGACAAGCCACCCCCACAAGCCCTACCCAAATGGCAGATTCATAAGCATAGTAAATGACCAGTGCTGTATAAGCTACTACATTGAGGACCACTTGTTACGCCACAGTCGACCAACTGACACCTTAGGCCACTGAGATCTTGGGATTGCCGGCTAACTTCTTTCAGATTCAGTTTTCTTATTTGTAAAATGGTACTTTAATACTCATCTTCCAGAACTGATATGTAATTGAACAAGAAAACATGGGTGCAGAGCCTGGAGCCCAAAGGGCAGTTATAGCAATCAGCTCACCTATCAGTGCCATCCTTGGGGGTTCCTCGGCCGCCCCAGCCACAGTAACAGCCGTAGAAGCCATAGTTTGTCAGGGCATTCTTCCCTGTCACCTTCTCGATCATCGATTTTAGGTCCAGCAAGCCTCCTTGCACAGCAGGCACACCTGGAAGATAGCCCATGTCCCCAGGTGACACCCAGGCAGCCCAGCCCTGCTTTAGGCCCACTGCCCAACATCTCCTACCTTTTCTCCCACCCAGGGCTTGGAGGGACGGACCTGTGTGTCTCTTTTTTATTCTCTCAATTAGTGGGAAGGGAGGTGCAAGCAGTATGGAGAATTGGTTCAGAGTTTGGAATTGAAAAATGAGCAGACCTGGGTTCAAATCCTGGCTGTGCCACTAATTCAAAGTATGGTATTGAATGGAGTCAGAGCCTCAGTTTCATCATCTGGAAAACGGCGACCCAAAATTAGCAGCTGCATCTTGGAGTTATCATGAGGGTTAAAATAAGATTAAGTGTGTAAATTTTGAGCATGGTAGCAGACACAAAGTAAGTGACCATGACGTATAAGGTGTAATTCTTTTTTTTTTTTTTTTTTTTTTGAGACGGAGTCTCGCTCTGCCGCCCAGGCTGGAGTGCAGTGGCCGGATCTCAGCTCACTGCAAGCTCCGCCTCCCGGGTTCACGCCATTCTCCTGCCTCAGCCTCCCGAGTAGTTGGGACTACAGGCGCCCGCCACCTCGCCCGGCTAGTTTTTTGTATTTTTTAGTAGAGACGGGGTTTCACCGTGTTAGCCAGGATGGTCTCGATCTCCTGACCTCGTGATCCGCCCATCTCGGCCTCCCAAAGTGCTGGGATTACAGGCTTGAGCCACCGCGCCCGGCCATAAGGTGTAATTCATAATGTATCTGCATGAAGCAGCAGACAGGAGTTTCCTGTCTCTCTTGGCAATACATCCCTCTTCCCCACCACTCCCTCCCCTCACACCCTTTAGAACATAAGGCAGAGAATCTAAAAGCAGGATAGGACTCTTAAAAATCGCTGAAGCCAGTTCCCTCATCTTACAAACGGGAAACTGAGGCATGGAGGGAAAAGGTGCCCTGTCCAGGGTTTCACAGCGAGCCCAAGGCTCTCCCTGCACCAGGCCTCCAGCTCCTCCCGGCATCTCCAGCGATCTGGCAAGACATCAAAGAGCAGGACAGCCTGTCAGGGGGTTGCTGTATATACGGTCACGGGGCTGCAGGATGGGACTAAAGCCATCTGTACAGTCACTTCCCAGCTGGACAAGCCTGAGCTGAGAATGACCCAGGAATCATAGGCTGGGACATTTAGATAAGAGTTTTGATTTTTATTTGGATTGATTTGGGGATTTTTAAAATCTTATTTTATTTGCATACAAGGAAAATATCTGCCTAGTGCATTTGCCAGCCACATAACCTCCATGTCCACAACCTTTAAGCAGCTGAGGTACAATATCTCCTAGGACCCTGCCACAGCCTTATGCCTTAAGCATGGACTGCATTAGCCCGTGCCAGATGAGGAAGCAGAGGCTCGGAGGCATGAAGGTTCCTGCTGACGTCTATGAAGTCAGTGCAGAGCCAAGATTCAAACCCAAGTCTCTACAACCTCAATGGCTGGTGTCCTTTTCACCACCCTGTTACTCCCATGGGGTAGAAGTTCATTCGGAGGTCATGGGGCCAGCACTTACTACAAGCCAGGAACCAAGCCAGTGGGAGGAAGCCCTTCATCTCTAGGGTTCTGGAAAAGAAAACACATCCCACGACAGGTCTATCAGGCAACGCCCCCGTGGCCCATTCAGATCCCACCCCGGCTCCCCACCAGGCCCCGCCTATTCCACTCTCCATCATGGTGGGCAATAAACAAGGTGAGTCCAGCCAGAAAAGACGAGGCAAAAAAACTATAGGTCCATGGAGGGCCCTGGAGGCAGAGGGGATAATGGAAGCATTTGCAGGTACACTGTCCCTGCTACCAGTGCACTCTTAACCACAAACACCCCAGACATACTCACCCTGTTGGCAAAATGGCTAAAAGGGACCAGAGAATGGGCAGGATTCTTAAATGGAGATTTGGTGGCATACATGGAGAAGCAGGACTTGATATAACCTAGACACAGCCTTTGATGAAAGATGCAAGACGGAAGAAAAAAATTCCTGGACAGACAGCACTTGACGCCCACAGCAGGAGGGCAGAAGGAAAGCCGATGATTCTATGTCTCATACTCGTTTTAGCTCACGGTGCTGTAGTTGCCTGTTTTCAAGGATGTTTACCCTGATGGTTCTTTGCAGGCAGAGGCTGGGCGGATGCACCCCTCTATTCTAACACTGAGAATAGTGCCTGGCCCAGAGTAGGTGCTCAGCCGTGAAGCCTGGGCACCCACAATGTGCCAGTGGCTTTCAGGGCCTGGTTATGTCTCTTATGGGCCCCAAGCGCTTTTGCCTTTGCAGGTATCTTTCTGCTATATCTTTATATTTATCTCTATATTCACATGATTATTTTTGACAACTATGTTGGTATAAAGAAAAACATAATCCAAGCTGGATTTATTATTATATATTCATTATTATTATGTTCATTTCTTTCCTCTTGATTTTGAAAGAATTTATAAAATTAAGACATTCTCCTGGGACCCAGGCACTATGTCTACCTAAAGAATAAGTCAACACTGGGGGTTCATGAGAGTGCTGCAGGGTAGGTATCACTGTCTTCATTTTGCCACTGGGAAAATTGAGGCTCAGAAAGCTCCGGGACCTTGCCAGAGGTCACACAGCCATTAAGCAGTGGAGGCCGGATTTCAGCCCCGTCCTTCTGTGTCCCTCACTGCACCACACAACCTCGCTTCCCAGAGGCATGAATCCTTTGAGGGGTCTGTGCTTGTTCCTTCTCGTGCTCTACCTCTCAGGCCAGAGCCCTTGGCTTCACTCCTTAGAATCTGTCTTTGGTAAAAACAGCCATTGCCAGCCTAGAGTCCAGGAAATTCCATGTGTCTCAGGCCAGCACCTGATTCTAATTTGGCTTCTCAGAGGTTCCTTACCAGCAGCTGCCTGATTCCCTTCCTCCCAGGATCCAAAGTCCTTGTTTGTCCACAGCTGGGCAGGCCTGGGGCTCTCCCCTTCAGTGCTCTGTTGTCTCAAGTCCCTGAGTTGAATGGTCGCTTGTGCCAGAGCTCTCCCTGAACCCCTGGCACCTCCCAAGACCTGGCCTCCAAATATGCCTCAGACTCCCCGGGGCTCCTGCCCTTGTCCAGTAGCAACTCTGAGTTCCAAGAACATTCCTGAGGGTTCTGTCCACAGCTGGCCTCCATGACAACCCTTGTCCGGCAGCAAGTCTGAATCCCAAGAACATTCCTGAGGGTTCTGTCCACCCATAGCCTCTGCTCCAAGGGCTCCAAACAGCCAAAGAAATGGCCCTAGACACCACCATTCCACACCAATCTTCCTCTGCCGCTCCCTGGAGCCTGCAGCACAGTGACACCAACTGCCACTCCCTGGGCATCTCTGGTGTGCCAAACACTACGTGCTATCTCTCTAAACCCATCAATGACCTTGGCAGGCCTGGAGTCTGTCCTTTTAAACAGCCACTTGTTGAATGAATAGCAGTTGTTGATTTTACAGATAAGGAAATTGAGGCTCAGGCAGATTAAGTGACCAGGACTGTCAATCTATTTCCTTGACTGACTCTACACTCCACTGCCTCTGAGCATCCCTGGGCACTAAACATGCTTTCGATTTTCTGTATTTTAGGACGCTTTGACATCTTGGAGGCCAGAGACAGCCTGCTCCTTCCAGGGCTAGTTAATTCCTAGACACCTCACATGGCTCCTCTGTGAGCATGCCTTTCACCTGCAGACCGACTGTGACAGTAGGTAGCTGGTCAGACAGGAGCAGGACAGGAATGTCAGGCAACCGTCAGGCGATGGGCAGGCAGTTGTTAACCGTCTCTCTAAAATAATAACTGGTCACAGCCAGCACCAGGGAAAGGCAGTCTCCCAATACACAGGAACACCTGAAGCTGGTGGTCAGTCGCTTCCAGTCAGATCTCAGGTATTGGGTGAGTAGGCTCACACATGCGCATGAAGAGGCAAAATGGCAGAGTTGAACTGGTATAGGACCTGCTAGGGATGTTCGGCTGGTGAGAGAAGAATGCCTCAAGGGAACACGCGTACAACTCCAGTAAACACACTGCGCATGCTCCCTCCCAAGTGCTAGCAGGTGGGCGGATAAGGAAAACAAGACCCCGGAAGTATGCCAATGTATAAAACCCCAAGTCAAAGGTCAAACAGAACCCCCGAATCTCTCAAGTCACCTGGTTGGCCCCTCTTCCAAGTATACTTTACTTCCCTTCATCGCTACTCTAAAGCTTTTTAATAAGCTTTCACTTCTGCTGTGAAACTTGCCTCAGTCTCTCCTTCTGCCTTAGGCCCCTCAGTCAAATTCTTTCTTTTGTCTCACTCCGTCACCAGGTTGGAGTGCAGTGGCACCATCTCGGCTCACTGCAACCTCCACCTTCCGGGTTCAAGCGATTCTCCTGCCTCAGCCTCCCAAGTAGCTGGGATTACAGGTGCCCGCCACCATGCCCAGCTAATTTTTTGTATTTTTAATAGAGACAGGGTTTCACCATGTTTGCCAGGATGGTCTCGATCTCCTGACCTCGTGATCCACCCACCTCGGCCTCCCAAAGTGCTGGGATTACAGGCGTGAGAATTCTTTCTTCTGAGGAGGCAAGAACTGAGGATGCTGAGGCCTGTATGGATACATCCCACTGCTGACACAGCCAGTCCCTTGGCACACCCAGGCCACCTTTCCCTTACCCTCACACTCTAAGCCAAGGTTTCTCCTGCCCTAAATCACCCCAGGGCCAGACACTGGACAACTAGGGAAGCCTGGAGTCCCGCTGACCTGATTCAAACTGGCCAGTCCTAAACTGTGTCTCCTGCCCTACCAGCCTTTCCCAAAGATCACAGCAAAGGCCCTGGGCGATGCTTCCCAAGGCTCCTCCTGACCTGCCGACCTGGCACCTCCTGCGTGTCCCTGGGTGGGAATCACGCCCTCTTCTGGGAGCTGTAAATAACAAGCTATCTTTTAAATGGCAATCATTTCTTGATCTGTTGGCCTCCCCATACCTGGAGAAAACCAGCCTCCCAGGTGCATTTGAGAACACCCTGGAAAGAGTGAAAAAGCAGTTTCATGGTGGTGGTGGCAGAGGCGTGGAGCGGCTGCCCTGAAGAGTGGACAGCCACTCCACTCAGTAGAGCCCAAAGTGGGCCCCAGGAGGAGGATGTGGGCTGAGCTATTTTAATCAAACCACCACAGAGAGGAAGTGCATAGCCGCGAGAGAATTTCGGAGGAGGGCAGCGGTTGCAGTAATGAGAGGGGAGAGAATAGAGATGGACAGCCCAAAGGAAGATGTGGAGGCTGGGACGTGGCGAGGTCGCCAAGGGATGGGTCCCCCAAGTCCACATGCAGCAGCTCCAGGACCTGCCAGTTCACGTCTCCTGGCTGGAAAGAATGCACAGTGCGGAGCCTCACATCATGGACACCTCCTGCTGTCTGTGAGGGAGGTGATGGGGGTTCACCCCTCTCCAGGCCCTGCTCCCCTGACCAAGGGGGACAGGTGTTTCCTCTCATAGCCCCTCTCTTGGCCCTGCTCTCTGCACCTCCCTCAGGCAAAGCAGCCCCAAAGATGAGATTCCTCACCAGTGCGACCTTTTCTCTGTCCTCAGGCCCGCGGAAGAGGCCAGGGCTGGGCCCGCCTGGTTTTAAGGACCTCTCTGTTGCCTCCCACACTCCTGCGTGGGCCAGCTCCAAGATTCCTGGTAACTCGCATACGAAGCTCTACTTCCCCTCACCCTGGCACGACCCCTGGGGAATGTTTTCCACTGTGTACTCAGAATTTGTTTCTTTTGGTTGTTTTTTTTTTTTTTTTTTTTTTTTTTGAGACGAAATCTCGCTCTTTCGCCCAGACTGGAGGGCAGTGGTCCTATCTCAGCTCACTGCAGCCTCTGCCTCCCTGGTTCAAACAATTGTCCTGCCTCAACCTCCTAAGTATCTAGGATTACAGGTGCACGCCACTACACCTGGCTAATTTCTGTATTTTTAGTAGATACGGGGTTTTACCATGTTGGTCAGGCTGGTCTCGAACTCCTGACCTCAAGTGATCCACCCACCTCAGCCTCCCGAAGTGCTGGGATTACCGCCACAGAAGCAGCTGTTTTCTGAAACAGGTCACAGTGCCCAGGTGGCTATCAGGAGAGATGGTGATCAGTCGGGCTTGGGCCACCCACGATCCAGGGCTCTTCCCCGCCAAGAACAGGAACCCTGGAATCCCCCTCCAGGGCACGGCCTCCCTCCCACCCACCACACTGGGGCTTTGCCAAGTCCCCCAGCCCTGGGCTCCTGCTCAGATTTCATCCTGTCTCGCTCAGCCTCAACCCAGGAACGGCCAGGGAAGACAGGCAGCCCCACTCGCGGACTTGAAGCTTTGTCCCCGTTCTCTTCCTGTTGTTCCTAACTTGCCAACCCCCAACTTTTTCTGCCCCGTTCCTGAGCTGGGGTGACTCAGGAGATGCCTGTAGAAACACCACAGAACGTTGCCTGCCACGTCCAGGTGGTAGCCCTTTTTTGGCACCTGATTCCGTGCCAACTTCCTACAGGTCTTCCCTCAGGGAAGGGGAAAGTGCCAGGCTTGCAGTTAGAGAGATGCAAGCTGGAGTCCCAGCTCAGCCACTTAGTATCTGTGTGAGCCTGGGCGAGTCACTACACTTCTCTATTCTTCATGTAAAATGTGAGAATTATGAGCCCCTCCAGCCGCAGAGGCTCCTGGTGAGGAATGTACCATATAAAACAAGGCACAGGTGGGTCAGGCACAACGGCTCACCCTGGGAGGCTCGGGTGGGAGGATGGCCCGAGCCCAGGAGGTCAAGGTTGCCATGAACTATGATCACACCACTGCACTCTAGCCTGAGCAACACAGCAAACCCCTGTCTCTATTAATGAATAAATGAATACATAAACATAAAAATAAGGTATATAAACTCATGTCAGTTGGGGAAGTGTGTGGCCCAGTGGGTAACATCACAGGTTCTGTATCAGCTCCAAGTCCTGGGTTCAAATCCTGGCTTCCTCACCACTGGCCACAGTGCCTCAGGACTGACTGAAGCTCACCTGCCTCGGAGAGCTGTTGTTAGGATTAAATGAATTTATACATGTATAGCTTAGAGCCATAGCAAATGCAGAGTAATGCTAATAAATCAATGACAGCTCACCTTCTAGAGTGTTTTCACAAGACATAGGTACCTACTAGTATTCTCCATTTTCTGCTTCTGTTAATTCCGCCCCTCACCCCACCACCCCACACACACTTTTTTGAGAAGACTTGGATTTTTTTTTTTTTTTTTTTGAGACAGGGTCTGTCTCTGTCCCCCAGGCTGGAGTGCAAAGGCACAATCATAGCTCACTGCAGCCTCCACCTCCTGGGCTCAAGCCATCCTCCCTCCTGCCTCTGCCTCTCGAGTAGCTGAGACTACAGTGGGCACCACCATGCCTGGCTAATTTCTTTTTTTTTTTTTTTTTGAGATGAAGTCTCACTCTGTCGCCCAGGCTGGAGTGCAGTGGCGCGATCTCGGCTCACTGCAAGCTCCGCCTCCCGGGTTCATGCCATTCTCCCACCTCAGCCTCCCGAGTAGCTGGGACTACAGGGGCCCACCACCGCGCCCGGCTAATTTTTTGTATTTTTAGTAGAGATGGGGTTTCACCATGTTAGCCAGGATGGTCTCGATCTCCTGACCTCGTGATCTGCCCGCCTCAACCTCCCAAAGTGATGGGATTATGGGCGTGAGCCACCGCGCCCAGTCTCTTTGTGCATTTTTTATAGAGTTGGGGTCCCACCATGTTGCCCAGGCTAGTCTCGAATTCCTGGGGTCAAGTGATCCTCTCACCCATGCCTCCCAACGTGCTGGGATGACAGGCATGAGCCACTGTACCCCGCCAAAGACTTGGATTTTTGGCTCCTGCCTCTCCTTGCTGTTCTATTCTTTTTTTCTCCCTCTCTCTTGTCATGGTAGCATCAGAGAGAAGTTCCTCCTTAAGGCCCCCATGAATCCTTCTCTTCCTAGGACTAACAACTGGGCTCCCAGAAGAACCCTGTGAATTCAACTCAATACCAAAAGTATTTATGAAGTGTCTACTGTGTGCCAGGCACTGGGATCCCACAGTGAATGAGACAGAACTTGTGCCTTTACAGAGCTGCCCTTGTGGCTGGTGGGAAACAGATAGTGAAGACAGAAGTGAACATAGATGGTGTCTGGCGGTGATCGGAGCCATGGGGAAGCATCCTCTCCCCGTCCTGTATTTTCATTTCTCCTTCTCAACCAGTTTCCTCCCCCACCTATGAACACACACCTGCCCCGCCATTCTCAACCAAACAAAACCAAGCCACGAAAAGGAGAAAACTAATCCCTTGCCTCTGGTGACAATTCTACTTCTTTTTTTCTCGAAAAGCCACATTTCTAAACAGAGAAGCCTGCCCTTCATCATCCCCCACTCTGAACCCTTCGCTGCCTGGCATCTGCTGCATTCTTGAGCTTGCTCTCAGGGACCCCCAAAGCCTGGCATAGCCCAAGCTTGGGGGTCACCCGCTCGGTCCCTCAGGGCACTCATCTCGAAGTCCACCTCCTCCTTCTCAAAACTCTCTCTCTCCCTCAGGGCTTCACAAGGTTGCCCTTCTCTGTCTCAGCCGCTCTCTGGCTGAGCTCATCTGAGTTCAGGGATTTAGCTCTTATTTCTATGCAGGCATCCGGGGGTGTCCCGGACAGAGCAGTCTGGCCCCAGCTTTGACTCAGCAAACAATGCTTAATGAAGGAATGACTGAATACAGGAACCAGGAGAAAGCACAATGTCAGATCCAAGATCCAACGTAGGAGAGACGTGTATTCAAATCTGCATCTCAGCTGTGACCACCTGTATCCACCTGAACCAGCTTTTTCACCTCTTTGGGTCTCAGTTTTATCTGAGTAAAATAGGATAATCATAGAACCAGCCTCGCTTAGTAACGCTGATAATTCAATGAGATAAGTCAGGCAGAGGGGCCGGGACAGTGCCTGGCACCCTGTAGGTGCTCAATAAGTCGTAACTACCATAAATATTATTGTGATTATGTCTTTCCAGTAAACTGAGAACTCTATGAGGGTAGGCTCTGTGTCTGCTTCACCTCTGTAACCCAGCACTTGGCACATAGTAGGTGCTCAGTAAGAGTTTGCTGAGTGAATGCATGACTCCTCTGGCTCCAGCTCCCTTCTCACCCCATTGCCCAGTCCACACGTCAAATATGATTACACAGAAATGGACAGATAGATAGACAGGTAGGTAGGTAGGTAGATAGATAGATAGATAGATAGATAGATAGATAGATAGATAGATAGATAGAGTCTGATATTCTATCCCAATAACCCTTGGGAACCTCAGAACTAAACTCACTGTCCCCTCAAAACTCAGTCCTTCCCAGTTCCCCTTTCTTGGTAATGGATCCAACCATTCACACTTCAGTGATTAAAGATGCCCCAGCCACTTCCACTTCCAATTGAATGGAAGCCTGTTGAGGGCAAAATTCTTCTCTGATCCATTTCTGATCCCAGCACCTAGAACAATGTCTGACCCATTATAGATCCCCAGGAAGTATTTGTAGAACAAATTAAACATCACATAAACACACTTGTCCTCTGTCATTTGCTGGGTCTATCACGTGCAGGCTCGCCCCAGGGCTAAAGCCCTGCCAAGGGTAGCCATGGAAACCTGGACACTCCCTCACCCTGAGAACCCTAGCTGCTGAGATATCCCTGGCCTTGTCAAATGGTTTGTTGGCACATGGAACAGGATTACCCAGGGCTCACTGGCAGAAAGTCTACATCAAGTCTTCCTCCTCCAGGAAGTCTTCCATGATCCCTCCTTCCACAGGGAGCTTACTTGTCTCTGGAATGTTATAGAACTCATCTGATATGCTGTCCACTCTGGCATTTCCTGTTGGAGGGGATTACAAGGCTGATGGCTCAGAAAGGAATGAGGGAAGAACTCAGTCTTTAATGAACATTTGCTATGCCACAAGTGCAAGGCAAGTTCAGCATTCATGGTATTCCTTAATTCTCACAAAATCTCATGGGGCATTATGATCCCAGTGTGTGAGCAGGGAAACAGAGGAGTAGATGTTACATAGCTCGTCCAAGGTCACACAGCTCGTAAAAGGAGGACCCAGAATCATACACCTGACCCATCTGTCTGTCAAATCCATGTTCTTTACAAAAAAAGGGTTGAGACCCAATAAGGATATAATGATTGGGATTTTCACAAGACCTCTAACCAGAGTGTCACGTGGTTTCCTCATAAACAAGGTGGAAAAGTGAGAGCTGAGGTACAGTTGTTTAAGTGGGTTCAGTGTTCCAATAATTGCTGATGAGTAGAACTGGATTTTTGGTTTTAAACTTTCAGGCCAGGGCTCCATACAGCCCTAGGAAATGCTTTGCTTGGTCTACACGGTGCTTTAAAAAGACAAAATGGAATTAGCTGCCAATGTATAAATGCTAAGAGATCTTAGACAGAAATCCACATTCCTAGGCCAGGCACAGTGACTCACGCCTGTAATCCCAGCACTTTGGGAGGCCGAGGCAGGCCTGAATTGAGGTCAGGAGTTCGAAACCAGCCTGGCCAATGTGGTGAAACCCCGTCTCTACTAAAAAGTACTAAAATTAGCCGGGTGTGGTGGCAAGTACCTGTAATCCCAGCTACTTGGGAGGCTAAGGCAGGAGAATCGCTTGAACCCGGGAGGCGGAGGTTGCAGTGAGCCAAGGTTGCACCACTGCACACCAGCTTAGGGGAGAGAGTAAGTGTCAAAAAAAAAAAAAAAGAGAGAGAGAGAGAAAGAAACCCACATTTCCACATTTCCATTTCCAGCTTCTCTTTAAAAGATCTAGCAATCCTTGGTCTGGACCCCTACATGGCAACAACTGGCCATTGCGAGAAGTAGCTGCCCCCATATACAGGGTATGTGTTTCACTCTGCCCTAGTCCTTAACCACCCCTTATGGTCTTAGGTCCAGTCTGCCTCACAATTTTTGCTCTCTGCTGGAGGAATCTCGGTCAGCCTTCATAAACCAATACAAGCTGCACACCATGGACTGCGGCTGAATGCATGGTGCCGGTGCCCTGGAACCACCACTTATTAGCTGTGTGACCTTTGGCAAGTGTCTTAACTGCCCTGTGCCTTAGTTCACCATCATGAATAATAGGGTAAATAATTTTGCCTGTCTCATCTCTATGTTCTGAGTCGATACACAGCAGGTATTTAGGCACACAGCAAGGTCTCAATAAATGCTGGGTTTTTTTTTTTTCCCATTTTGTTTTGTTTTGTTTTTTGAGACGCCCAGGCTGGAGTACAGTGGTGCCATGTTGGCTCACTGCAAGCTCCACCTCCTGGGTTCATGCCATTCTCCTGTCTCAGCCTCCCAAGTAGCTGGGACTACAGGTGCCTGCCACCACGCCCGGCTAATTGTGTGTGTGTGTGTGTGTTTTTTTAGTAGAGACGGGGTTTCACCGTGTTAGCCAGGATGGTCTAAATCTCCTGACCTCGTGATCCACCCGTCTCAGCCTCCCATAGTGCTGGGATTACAGGTGTGAGCCACTGCGCCCGGCCAAATGTTGATTATTTTTAACAGGATGGTGGGACATGCCCGCAAGTGACTGCGCGGAAACTTTCTTCAAGTGTTTAGTAGGAATTCAGGAATGGTGGGAAGGACTGGCCAAAGAGATGGAGCTGGGTAGGTCACAAAGGCCCTTGGGTGTCAGGCTAAGGAGGTTGGATCTTGATCTTGTCCTGATCTTGATCAAGAGCAAGATAAACTGAGTTCAGTAAGAAGAGAGTGAACAGGCCCTGTCTAAAGACCCCCAAAGCTGAAATACACAAGGAGAGGGTGGGTAACACAGTTCAGCAATCACATGCATGACCCCCAAACTCAGTACTAGTCACATCACAGAAGCAGTGGTCGTCTTTGGCGGTGATAGCAGGAGTGTGGTGCCCAGAACAAGGGCTCCTAGCAGCCCACACCCGGAGGGATGTGCCTGGTCCTGGGCCTGCATGTGAGCAGGCTTAGGAGGTGTCTGGATCACAGGAGACAGAAGAGAGGGAATTGGGGCTGACTTGGGTTTGGAAGGTGGCTGGGGGTACCCAGTCTGTCTCCAAATCTCTGAAGGGCTGTGGGGAGTAGGAGGAATCAGAACTGTCCCATGCGGCTCCAGATTGCGGAACAAACACCCACCAGGCACGGACGCACTAAGCAGTCAGATTTTGGCTCGATGCAAGAACGTTTTTCTAACAGCTCATGTGTCCTGGGAATTGAATGAGCTGTCTTGGGAGTGGTGAGTTTCCTCTCCCCGGAAGGCACTTTTTATTTGCCACTTTTTAGGAAAAGAAATGTCACATGGGAGGTGGGCACTGAGTGTGTGGGCTATGCCCCCACTCGACTTCTCAGGAAAAGGAACTTAATCTTTAAGTGTTGGAAACACCCAAAATGCAAACGAGATCTGTCAAAGCTCATGAAGTCAGCTTTGTCAGTTACGAAGCCTCGGTTCCATCCTGTAAAAAATGTTTTTAAAATTACATTTTGTCAAGGTTCAAAAACAAAGAAAACTCATGAGCCCTTCAGTTGCTCCATAACATGGAGAGAGCTGTCAACTATTTCGTGCTCCCTGCCCTGTAGGGCCCCCTCCCCACAACATTTTATGCAGGTCGGAGTCATGTGCAGATATGTTGCGAGAGCAATGACCAGTATGAGAGAAGCAGATGGGCTCCAGGATGCCCGCGGGGTCTGACATTTTGTGCTCTGGAATTGACTTATTCTTGAACTCTCTGAGCTTTTCCAGCAACAGCTTTTGCATTTCCTGCTCCCCCTGCCTAGAATTCTTAGTCCTGGATTCTTTATCCTCCAGGTCTCGCCTTAAATGCCACCTTCTCCAGGAGGCCTCCCCTGACTACCTACCCGAGGTCACCCTGTTTTTCCCCTTCATGGCACCGACCATCATCTTTAACTCTCTTTAACTTACTTGTTTATGGCTCATGTACCTTATGCCTTCCCCTAGAATATAGGTATCTGAGGGCAGGAAACATGTTCATCTTGTGCTATATGATATTATCAGCAGGTAGCAGAGGGCCTAATATATATATTATATATATATGTGTGTGTGTGTGTATGTGTATATATATTTATATTTATATATATAAATTTTTATTTTATATAAATATTTATATATAAATATATGTATAAATATATATATATATATTTTTTTTAGATGGAGTCTCCCTCTGTCGCCCAGGGAGTGCAGTGGTGTGATCTCGGCTCATTGCAACCTCCGCCTCCCGGGTTCAAATGATTCTGCTGCCTCAGCCTCCTGAGTAGCTGGGATTACCACACTGGGCTAATATTTGTATTTTTCATAGAGACAGGGGTTCACCATGTTGGCCAGGCTAGTCTCGAACTCCCGACCTCAAGTGATCCGCCCTCCTCAGCCTCCCAAAATGCTGGGATTACAGGCGTGAGCCACCACACCCGACCCCTAATGCATATCTGGTGGCTGATAATTATTTGTGGAATAAAAGAATGATGGGATTGATGAACCAATTAAATCTGGAAGTAGAAGCAGCCCCATGTGGGTTTCAGCCAGGTTGTAAATTGGCAGCTTCCTGTAAAGATACACACAACTAATTCTATCTGGGTGTCAGCCTAGGATGCACATGCAGCTTATACATATGTTACAGCTATTGGTTAATAACAGGCTCAATTTCAACTTTCACCATAACCTTGGCTAAGAAGGCAATCCACACACCAACTTCATAGCAAATACATGTTTTATCTTTGAAAAATGTAATCCATTAAACTGTTCACTCTTAAGACATCTACCATGAACTAACCTTCCTTTCTGTCTTCGTTTCTGTTGTTTTCCCTCCACCTAAAATGCTCTCCACTCTCTTTTTCTAACTAGTTAAAGCCTACTTATTTTTCCACATGGTAATGTCCCTTCTTTTTCTGAGGAGGGAGAAACCCTAGGAAAAGCCGTCACTCTGCCTGGCAAGATCACAGATGGTGCCCAAGGTTCCAGGCTCACGAGCCTGAATCATCTGCAATTCAAGGCCACTCCACCTGTCTCAATCCCAATCCAACCCAGCAAATGTTTCTTGAGCAATTTTGTGGGCAGAGGTCCCGTTAGGCACTACGAGGACCAAATGCAAAGTGAAATCCACCAGTGCAAGCACCGAAGAGTTTCTAACCTAGTTTCTGTCTCTTAAGACAGGGGATGTGGGAACAGGCCTTCAGAATGTCCGTCACGTCTAGAATAACATTGGAACTCTTTCCCTGGGCCTAAGAGGAGGTGCCTCCTCTTTTGAGACACCTTCCCAGATACCTCCCCAGCAGAGTTCATGGCTTCCTCCTTTTTTCCTGGGTCAATCTTCCTAACCTCTGTAACAGCACATAGCACATCCGCCCAAGTCAGAGGCACCTGTCTCCCCTCACAGAACATGGTCCCGCACCTACTCCAGCCTTGCCTTATACCACTCCTAAGACATTCCTGGGAAGAAGCCAGATGTGAAGGCTTTTAGTTCCTTAAACCCACTAATTTCAATCTCTCTCTCTCTCTCTCTCTTTCTCTGCCTCTCTCTCTCCCTCCCCCTCTTCCCTTTTCATCTGTTATTCCCTCCCTTTCTTCTCTTACTCAACGCCTACTCATCTTTGTAAACTTAACATACTTATCATTCAATAACTATTTAACAAGCACCTATTATGTGCCAGATGCTGTTCTAGACCCTGGGGATACAGCGAAGAGCAACACAGCTGAGAACCCTGCCCTCATGGCAGAGCTTGCATTCTGGAGGGAGAAGACAGAAATAGACAAGCGAATAAGTAAAATGTACAGTTTGTTAGGTGGTGATCGATGCAATGGAGAAAAATAAAGCAGGGAGCAGGGTAGAGTGCTGAGTGTGTGTGTTTGGGGATGGGGACGGGGACTGTTGATGGTGGGAGTGGTCACTTTATTTATTTAGACAGTCTTGCTCTGTCACCCAGGCTGGAGTGCAGTGGTGCAATCTCAGCTCACTACAACCTCTGCCTCCCAGGTTCAAGCAATTCTCCTGCCTCAGCCTCCCGAGTAGGTGGGACTACAGCCGTGCACCATCATGCCCGGCTAAGTTTTGCATTTTTAGTAGAGACAGGGTTTCACCACGTTGGCCAGGTTGGTCTCGAACTCCTGGCCTCAAGTGATCCACCCACCTTGGCCTCCCAAAGTGCTGGGATTACAGGCATGAGCCACCGCACTGGCCTGGAGTGGCCACTTTAAACAGGGTGACCGAGAAAGGTCTTGCTGGGTAGGTGACACTTGAGTAAAGCCATGAAGGAGGTGAAGGAGCACGTTATGGAGACATCCTAGGGGAAGAAAGCTCCAGGCAGAGGGAAGAGCAAGTACAAAGGCCCTAGTGTAGGAGCGCACCTGTGAGCTGGGAAACATGGAAGCTGGGTCTGCTTTGCCAAAATGTCTTGTGAATCCATCGCCCTGCCCTGAACTGGATCAACCCCTGCTCTGAGCTCTCCCAGTACCATGTGCTCTCTCTCTTCACACCACCAATCATATTGTGTTGCAATGTGTCTCCCAGCAGGCTGTGAGCCACCTGTGGACAGGGGCAGTGTCTTTTATTAATACTTTGACATCTCCAATGCTCAGCGTAGGGCATGATACACATTTATTGATGAAATCAATCAACGAGTGAACAAACTAGACTGTGAATCCTTGACGGTGTCTCATTTATCTCTCCCTGGCAGCATCTGGCACTCTCTATGGCACAGATTGTGTCCTAGGAAAAAAATGTTTGTTGAATGGCTAATAAAAATAGCTGATGCCTTATTGAGCCCAGATACCACACTAAGTTCTTTATGGGGCTTCTCTCATTTTATCCCTAAGGTGGCCCTATGAGGTAGATATTACTATCATATGCGCTTTGCGGATTAGGACACCGGGCTTGAAAAACAGAAATGGCTCGAACGTGTACTGAGCTGGTCAGTGACAAAGCTCGGAGTTGTCCTAATCCGTTTGACTCCCAAGGCCACGTATACTTAGCTCAAAGCTAAACCGCCTTCAGAGAGGGGAGCGAGAGAGAGAGAGACTGAGGAAGGGAGGAGAAAGATCTCCCTATAAGGGCATCTCACCCATCTCTGGGTTTCTTTCTGTGTGTACCGAAGCGTCTGGCACACAGTGGATGCTCTCAACAGTTAACGGATGTTAAATAGATGTTGGCGAGTTCTCTCCCTAAAGGGGAATATTTGCCTGTGGTTTAGGTTAAAAAGAAATCCAAGCAAGGCCTCAGATTAGCGTAAACACAAGCCCTAACTCAGCCTATTCATAACTCTCCCTGGTTTTGCCCATAATTTTAGGTATGACCTTCCGGTAACCTCCATCTTCCCTTGAGGTGTGGCCTGGCTTCCTTAAGAGCCAGCTCTCCAGGCCTGACAATGACAGGTGAAGGACCCAGCAGCCCTAGAGAGACTCCTTCAACAGAGGCTGTGCCTGCCCACCTCCCCCTGGGCCTCCTCTTGGGCTCTCCACACACCCCCTTCTCCAATCTCCCCCTCCCAGCTGGCGTCCCTCCACAACCCCCAATTTGTGCAGCCCCCATCAGTAACTAACCTCTTTGGCCTGGCCTCAAATCCTGCTCTAGAGGTCTGCCCCCATGAGCAACCTCCTTGGGCAGACCCTGGAGCCCCAGGTCTCGCTGGCTCCCCGTCTCCAGTCAGAACATTGGGATCCACAGACCATGGATCCAGGGAGAATCAGTTCTTGGGCTCCAGAATCTTAAAGCTGTGAGTGGGAGTGACCGATGAGGAGGACAAACTCGGAGAAGGGGAGGAAAAATTTCTGCCCGGACCCAGCCGGGTAGAACCCCGCTCAGCCCCCCACTGCCTTTGCAGAGGCAGGAAGTCCTGCACAGTCAGGGCCTGTGACTGGCTGTCCTGCCAAAGGGGCTGGGCGGTCACCCAGAGAATTCCAATGAGGGTGGATTTGAGTCCTGAAATATCCAGGTCACGGCTTTAGCCACTTCACAAGCCTTTGCTAATCCCCTCAGCCAGAAGTAACCCCTACCTCAGTCCTGGGCTCAGAACCTTCTTAAGGCTCTGACAGCCTGCTAAGTATCTTAACTATCTGAGTCCTTGGGAGCTCATCAGTATTGGCGGGGACAAGAACATGAACACAATACTGTTTCTAGTATACAGTAAAACTATCTAATATGCAAATTTCCCCTATTGTCCCAATAATGGTTTTTATATCCAATTCATTGACTTTTTTCCGATCCAGAATCCAAACAAAAATCAAGCATTGCATCTAATTATTGTGGCTCTTTGGAGTCCTTTAATCTTTAATTTGGTTTCTTTGTTTGTTTGTTTGTTTGTTTGTTTATTTATTTGAGCTGAGGTCTCACTCTGTCACCCAGGCAGGAGTGCAGTGGTGCAATCTCAGCTCACTGAAGCCTCGGCTTCCTGGGCTTAAACGATCCTCCCAGTAGCTGGGACCACAGGCACATGCCACCATGCCTGGCTAGTTTTTTGTATTTTTTGTAGAAACGGGGTTTCACCATGTTGCCCAGTCTGGTCCCAAACTCCTGAGTTCAAGTGATCCATCTGCCTCAGTCTTCCAAAGTGCTGGGATTATAGGGGTGAGCCACCATGCCCAGACTTAATCTGGTCTGTTTTTTAAAATGACATTGATGCTCTTGAATCCAGACCATTTGTCTTGCAGAATACTCACCAATTTGGATTTGCCTATTGCTTCCTCATGATTATCAGGTTAAACGTTTTTTGTAAGAATACTATATAGGCCAGATGAGGGGCGTGCACATTTTCAACTTTACTAGTCATTCCCCAAATACTCTCTTCAATGGATGTGCCAGTTTACACTCCTAGAGGCACCATAGCCAGCACTCGATAATATCACATCTATCGGTTCTTCTCTACCTGATGAGTATAAAATTGTGTATCATTGTTTTTACTTGCTTCCCCTGGCTGTTGGTGCAACTGAGCATTTTTACATACACCTTATGGCCACTTGGATTTCTTCTTCAACGAATGGTCTGTTGGTATCTGTGCCAATTCTGGGCCTCTTTGTCCTAACTTCCATCCGGGTCCTTCCTGGCTCTGCTCTGTTGGAGAAGGAGGTAGGGGGAGTGTGTTCCCTCAGGCTTCTGTATCAGCAGCTTCCAGGAGGCAGGACACTGGAGGACAAGACAAGTGTTTGCTACATATGTTGCAAATATATGCTGTAAGCATGCCAGTTGTCTTTTATTTATGGCATTTTTATAACATAAAAACTTTTGGCTGGGCTTGGTGGCTCACTCCTATAATCCCAGCGCTTTGGAAGGCTGAGGTAGGCGGATCAGCTGAGATTGGAAGTTCCAGACCAGCCTGACCAACATGGAGAAACCCCGTCTCTACTAAAAATACAAAATTAGCCGGGTGTGGTGGCACATGCCTGTAATCCCAGCTACTTAGGAGGCTGAGGCAGGGGAATTACTTGAACCCAGGAAGCAGAGGTTACGGTGAGCAGAGATTGTGCCATTGCACTCCAGCTTGGGCAACAGAGTGAGACTCCATCTCAAAAAAAAAAAAAAACAACCACTTTTAACTTTCATGTCATACGAGTTATCAATCTGTGATGTTTAGTACCTTGTTTGCAAAGTCCTGCATGACTCTCTGATTGTGAGGTTAACAATATTTTTCTGAATATCTTTCTTCTATTGGTTCTAAATTTGGGGGTTTTACACTTAGGGCTTTAATCCTTTAATCCATTTGGAGTTTATTTTCATGTGTAGTATGAGGCTGAAATTTCGTTTTATTGACCCATAAGGAAAGTCAATGATTCCAACACCTTTTGTTGAACAGACCAATTTTTCCCCTCTGACTTTATTTTATTTTATTTTATTTTATTTTATTTTTTTTTGAGATGGAGTCTCACTCTTGTCACCCAGGCTGGAGTATAATGGCACGATCTTGGTTCACTGCAACCTCCACCTCCCGGTTTCAAGCGATTCTCCTCCTCAGCCTCCGGAGTAGCTGGGATTACAGGCGCCTGCCACCATGCCCTGCTAATTTTTGCATTTTTAGTAAAGATGAGGTTTCACCATGTTGGCCAGGCTGGTCACGAACTCCTTACCTCAGCGATCCACCCATCTCGGCCTCCCAAAGTGCTGGGATTACAGGCGTGAGCCACCACACCTGGTTTTTTTCATTTTGTTTTTGAAACAGAGTCTCGCTGTATCACCCAGGCTGGAGTGCAATGGTGCAATCTCGGCTCACTGCAACCTCCACTTCCCAGGTCCAAGGAATTCTCCTGCATCAGCCTCTCAAGTAGCTGGGACTACAAGTGTACACCACAATGCCCAGCTACTTTTTTGTATTTTTGTAAAGATGGGGTTTCACCATGTTGCCCAGACTGGTCTCGAACTCCTGAGCTTAGGCAATCTGCCCACCTCAGCCTCCCAAAGTGCTGGAATTACAGGCGTGAGCCACCACACCTGGCCTAATTACTATAATTTTTTTTAAGTCTTCATATATACTAAGGAAAATCCCTCTTCTCTCTTCTTTAGACATGTTTTGATTATTCTTTTTTTCCAAGAGATAAGGTCTTGCTGGATGGGATGGCTCACATCTGTAATCTCAATACTTCAGTACTTTGGGAGACTGAGGTGGGATCACTTGAGACCAGGATTTTGAGATTAGCCTGGGCAACATAGGGAGATTCCATCTCTACTCAAAATTCAAAAATTACTTGGGCATGGTGGTGTGCACGTGTAGTCCCAGCTACTTGGGAGGCTAAGGTGGGAGGATCGCTTGAGCCTCACAGGTAGAGGCTGCAGCGAGCCATGATCATGCTACTGCACTCCAGCCTGGGTGAAAGAGTGTGACCCTGTCTCAAAAAAAAAAAAAAAAAAAAAAAAAAGACAAGGTCTCACTCCGTCACTCAGGCTGGAATGCAGTGGTGTGATAATGGCTCACTACTGTCTCGAACTACTGGGCTCAAAAGATCCTTGCACCCAAGCCTCTCAAGTAGCTGGGACTACAGACATGTGCCACCACAGCTGACTAATTTTTTTTTCTTTTTTTTAGAGATGAGGTCTTGCTATGTTGCTCTGGATGCTCTGGAACTCCTGGCCTCAAGCAGTCCTCCTGCCTCTGCCTCCCAAAGTGCTGGAATTATAGGCATGAGCTACCATGCCTTGCCAAGAGCAATTAAATAAAAATAAAACAAAATAAAATACCAATATCTTACACATGTACACAAAACAAAAAGCTTCTCTGGTACATAAAAGAACTTATAACTAAAGTAATAGTCAGACCAACAGGAATGATTCAGTAGAAAGTTCATAGGAGGCAGTCGTGTGCTATAAAATGGTTTAACAATCACCTCTTGTAAGGAAGAGGGAAATCCCTGGTTTGTAGAGTCTGCCAATTTCTTCAGTGTAAATGCCCCCAATATGGCCTATTCCAAGTTACCAACATGATACCACTAAATGTGGAGCTGGGAAAGTAAATGTTAAGTTGGACTTTATTAAAATATGAAACTTCTGCTTTGTGAACAATACAAAAGTCACAGACTAAGAGAAATGCTTTAAAACACATATATGATAAAGGACTTGTGTCCAAAATATACAGTGAACTCCTAAAACTCAAAAATAAGAAAACGAATAACTCAATTTAAAAATGAGCAAAAGATCTGAACAGACACTTCGCCAAAGAAGACACACAGAGGACAGGTAAGCATATGAAAAAGCACTCAACATCATGTGTCATTAGAAATTGCAAATCAGAATAACCATGACCTACCTATGAGGATGGCTAAGATCTAAAATGTTAACACCACAAAATGCTGCCAAGGATGTGGAACAGGGACTCTCATTCAATGCCAGTGGAAATTGAAAATGGCACAGCCACTTTGGAAGACAGTTTGACAGTTTATTTTTTGCCTGTGTGCAGTGGCTATTCACAAGTGTGATTATAGCATACTCCAGTCTCAAACTCCTAAACCCAAGAAATCCCTCCTGCCTCAGCCTCCTGAGTAGCTGGGACTACAGGTGCATGCCACCACACCCTGCTCCAATTTGACAGTTTCTTACAAAGCTAAATATAGTGTTACCATTCGATCCAGCAATTGTACTCCTAAGTTATTTACCCAATAGAGCTGAAAACTTATGTTCACTCAAACACCTGCACACAAATGTTTACAGCAGCCTTATTCATCATTTCCCCAAACTGCAGGCAACCAAAAGGTTTCTCAATAGGTGAATGTATAAACAAACTGTGATACGGCCATACAATGGGATGCTATTTAGCAATAGTGTAAGAAATAAGCTATCAAAAAGAAATAAGATATCAAATCACAAAAAGATATGGAGGAATATAAAGGCTTAAATGAATTCAATCTGAAAAGGATATATACTGTATAACTCCAGCTATATGACATTCTGGAATAAGCAAAACTACGGAGACAATAGAAAGATCAGTGGTTACCAGGGGGTTGGGAGGACAGAGGGATGAACAGGCAGAGCACAGAGAATTTTCAGGGCAGTGAAACTGTTCTGTAGGATATGGTGATGGTGGATAGATGACATTATGTATTTGTCAAAACCCATAGAACTGTACATCACAAAGGTGAACCTTAATGTACACTATGGGCTTTAATAATAATATATCAATATTGAGTCATTAATTTTAACAAGTGTGCCAGACTAATTCATGATGCTAATAGGAGGAAAATCTATGCATGTGTTGGGATAAGGGGGCGGTATATGGGAACTCTATACAATTCTTCTGTAAATCTAAAGCTGTTCTAAAAAGAACCATCTATTAATTTAAAAAGAAATCCTATTGCCGTAAATGTCCTGAAGTTATTGCATGCATTCTCATTACAATGAAGCATGGTAAATACTTTATTTTCTTCCTTTGTTTCAGGTCCATTTTTTGTTTGACATGTTTTGGTGCTCTCGGGCAGTACATCTCAAATTTTCCTGTGTCTACAAGTCAACTGGGGGATTTTGCTAAGATGTAGATTGTGATCTACCAGGTCTGGCGGAAAGCCTGAGATTTTTACATTTTTAACAAGCTCCCTGGTGATTCCCATGGGGCAGGTACGACCACACTTGGAATAGCAGGACCTGCAAACAGACGAATAAGACTGGAGACCCAGACTCCACCCTTTGTACTCTGTTTTCTTTCTTTTTCTTTTATTGTAGAGACAGTGTCTTACTATGTTGGCCAGGCTGGCCTTGAACTCCTGGCTTCAAGCAATCCTCCCACCTTGGCCTCCCAAAGTGCTGGGATTACAGGTGTGAGTTACTACACCTGACCTTGTATTCAGTTTTCTCTTTTTTTCCTTTTTTTTTTTTTCCTTTTTTGACATGGAGTTTTGCTCTGTCGCCCAGGCTAAAGTACAGTGGCACGATCTCAGTT